>NC_052050.1:75163674-75766885 GCF_903992535.2 Arvicola amphibius
GGAATGAAATGGGAGCAAACAAGGGAGGAGAGACCTGACTTTTGACAAGGTATTTTGAGATAGTTGTTAGTCCATGGCAACATTTGCTGAATGGTTGCTAAGTCTATCACCGTGTGTGTGTGTGTGTGTGTGTGTGTGTGTGTGTGTGTGTGTATAGTTGCTTTTTTTCCTGGTGGAGCAAACATGAAACCTAACTTGTAGCTTTTCAAGGGACCAAAAGTTATGAGAATGTGGATAACAAGTTATAAATCTCCCAGCTACTTGGGTGTGGATAACAGTTCCAGGCCAAATGCCGGAGTGTCCACTTCATAAGAAGAATAATAAGGGCTATTTGAAAGCATGGGCCAGATCCCAGGCTATAGTTGCTTTTTTTTTTTCTAGAGGACATTCAGACATGTTTATGTGCGCACTTTGGAATTGAATCCAAGGCGGAGGGCACAGTTGACTCTCTGACTTGGGAGTTTGTCACTGACTCTTAAGGTATTTCAAGACACGAAGCAGTAACTTCTAGATCAAGGGCATTTTCCTCGGGGACTTCAATTATTTCACTTTCTCTTGGCAAGGACCTCCACCCACTTCTGAAATATCAACCACTGGGCTGAATTTGTTCTGGAAAAATTTTCCACTTTCTCCCTACCTTCCTGGATGCATGCTTCATGCATTAGCTTGTTTAATCCCTCCAACTTTTACTATAGTTTGGCAACCGGTGCATCACTGAGCTGTGTGTTCTCAATTTAATGCCTCTAGAATGCCTTTAAATAGGTTCCAATGCACTTAGTCATTGCTATTCAAATGAGAGAACCATATTTCAAGAAACAGAGCTTGGGGAGAGGGGTGAGGTGACTAATGGGCTATAAGGGAAAACCATCCATCAAGACACATTGGAGACTAAAACAGATGGTGAAGAAAATGCCCCCGAGTCCATTCTCCCTGCCCCAAAGGGCCTGCCAGCTTTATTTCCAGCAAGCACATGCTTTGGCTGGCTTCCCCTCACAGCTTCTGGCTGATGTTTCCTATTTAAAGGTCTTGGAGAAGCAGGAAACTCACCTGTTTCTCAGATCTCAATTTAGGAAAAATCCCCGGAAGGGAGAGGAAGGCCGGCGTGGAGGCCCTAGGCAGGTGCTGACATTTATGGAGGATGTATTGGCACAGTGCAAACTGAGTGCTGGGCTTTAGTCGGCACAGGAGAGGCAGCGGGGCTTCAGGCAAACAGTCAAAGAGGTGCCGCTTTTCCTCACCTCAGGTCTTCCTTCACCTCCAGATGTGCAGGGTGTGTAGCTGCCTACGTCTCAATGCTGAGGCTTCTCTTTCGTGGAGAAACTAACAACTACCCCAACCTCTGAGACTGTGAGTCTTCAAACATCACACGGGTTGGCAGGGTGCTCCCAGCCTCTCAAGGGTTAGCTTACACAGGATTACTCGCATCCCAAACCTCATCACACACGTTTCCTGCCTCACCACCTTAGTATGGCATGTTTAGGACCAGCAAGATGGTCCAGCAGGGAAAAGCACTTGGCATCAAGGCTAAGGACTCAAACTGAATCCTTACTACCCACAATGGGAAGGCAGAACAGACTGCCAAAAGTTGTCTTCTTGCCTTCACAGGTATGCCACGGAAATGTACACACCTATAAGTAAATAAATAAAAATTGTGCATATATATGTGCACACACATGTGTAATAAGATATGTTAAGCATTTAGGATGCTATGGAAACCCTATTTTTATAGATATTGAAATATGTCCATGTTATAAAATCAACCAGACTTTCAAGTTGATGTGTGTGATGCAGCTGTAGGGTGAGTGTCTAAAGCCACAGTTGTATCCATTTGTATAGCTCTGCAAAACCGGTGGCCACATGCACATTTCTGAAAGGACTTTAAGTTGAATTTTAGCATCATTTTGTTAATCTATGGGACTGAGGTCAGGGGGAACATTTTATTTGCTTGAATTGTCTTAAAACAGTGCGTGTATGTCATATTCATCCCCGACCATAAAACACTGTGTTTTATATGTCCCTTGAAAATTTCTGTGCCACTTTGAAACCATGAGCAGGTGACCCTCTCCCTGTCTGTGTTTACCTGTGCCTTACCCAGTCTCAGCTACTTGTGGTTACGCCAGTGACCAGCGGTTTACCCACTAAAGGAAAATGTCTGAGATTAGGATTTGCCTCTCTCCTAATTCCCACGTCACACACCATTGCAATAACTGAAGCTTGGAGAATTTTTTCCAGTTTTAAGTCCAAAAGTTCAGTGTTCTGGAAACTGTTCCAAATTTTTAAAAGGCTTATATTACCATATATTAATTATACATGATTATTAATAATGGGTTCCATTATGACATTTTCATATGTGTCGTTACTGTATCTTGATTATGTTTAATTCCTATTACATTTTTTGCCCCCTCCCCACTGAGCCTACCTTTGCTTCTTTTTTCCCAATTAGATCCTTTCTGTTTTTCCCTATTTTTACTGTGTGTGTGTGTGTGTGTGTGTGTGGTGTGTGTGTCTCCCAATGAATTTTACTAGGTTGCTTGCAGCAGCATGGATCTGGTGGTTCATTGCTTGGCAATGTAATTAATACTTTCTCCAGAAGGGACCTATACTTAAACAAAATGGAAATGTTCTCATGAGTTCTTACTATTCTACACTTCATCATTCTAAAACTTAATTCGTCCAGTCCCTATAGAGGAAGGAAGTAAGCTCACAGTGATCCACTGTATGGTATCTAAAGTGTTACAGAGGAAAATAATGTATATCTCAAATCTTAACAGGAAGACAGTCACCAGCAATAATCATGACCCACACCATGTATCAATGCTATGTAAAAAGAGAAGGAAATTCTAGTAAGATGTGAGTAGTTCTTCCTGCCCTTCACCTCTCCCCGTCCTCACCTCTGGCCTTGAATTCCTCATGGAGTTGGCACCGATACTCAGTTTGGGGATTAAAGCAGGACCTGACCTGGATTTGCTCCATGTTGCCCATGCCCTAGATTGAAATGTTAAAGGACATGGAGTGAAATAAGTTGCATTTTTCAGTGGCAGCTTCACAGTGACTAGGGAATTAATGTCAGCCAGGCAGTGATTTCCCAGTGGTTGGGTTTGTAGCAAAAGGCTTCAACTTTTATGTGTGGCCTGTTTGAAGTTGAAAATTGTTGTTAGACTCTCCAGAGCTGTTTGAGGTGTCAGTCATCTCCGTCTTTTGTGTCGGGGCGAGAATGGGGGAGCAGGGCGGCTGGGAATCATCTGTGACTTCTACCCCCCAGGCGGGTCTCTGCCAGGGCCCAATGGAGCTGTCTCCTAGGGGATTCAAAGTCTTCTCTGCAGTATCCCCTTGCATTATCTGTTGCCTGATGCCAACGACTCTCTGCTGCACTGCGAGCCCTGCATCCCAGCAAGAGAAAGGAGTGCATGGCATGGTGGTTGTTATGTGCAAATGAGCATCTCTGGCATGTTTATCAAAGGTCCAATTTTCCATCCTAGGACATCATTCTCCAGAGAGGTGGCGGGGCTGGGTAATCATAAAGGGACAGTGATAGTGTGGCAACAGTGACAAAGCCAGCAGCGAACATTCTCTTTAGCACCAGTTATGGCTCACACATGCTGCATAAGATTATCACTTTGATTGTTTTGATAGCTCCATTAGAAAGATGCAAACGTCTCTAGTTTATCAATTCTGCAATGGAGGTCTTAGAACAAGAGTTTAAATTTGAAACCATCAGAGTCGTTTATCATTATTGACATGTAGGAAAATGGACTAAGGAGCAGAAAATACTGCCTTCCAGGTCTGGCCCCAACTTCTCCCTACCCTTGACCCTCTCTTCTCAGTTCTCCTTCTGGGGATCTTAAAGTGGGACATTTCCCTTAAGGAGTTACTGAGACAATAATGAATGGTCATCACTGCAATTGACCTTTGGTCATTCTCACTCAACACATTTTCTTAGCCCTATCCTTTTGAATCCATTTCTGGCTCCTCAAGCCAGGAGGTGCTTACATCTACCAGAACCATATCTGTTGCTGGAGATTTATTTTATGTTCATTCTCAAAGCAGACAAAAAACTACAAGGAGTCCAGAGATCTAAGGCAGAAACTCCTACACTAATGAACCTGGTAGGGCTGTACATTTGAAGAACTGTGGGCCCGAGTAGCTGAAGCACACCAGGCCTCACCAAACAGCTCCTAAGATGGGGAAGGACAGCAATTCAATACGAGGACTTTGAAGCAGGGCCTGACTGGTTCATGCTCTTGCAAAGCAAATGAGAGCTTGTGTCAGATCCTGTCCATTGCAAAAATCTTTCTCGTGGAACTTTTCCAGTTATCAGGACTGTCAACTGAAAGTACCACTGCCCATAATATTTTGCACTGGGGACATGCATGAAAGACTTGGAGGCTGTCATGGCCATTTTGAGGTGATGGCTTCAGTAGGGAAAGAGGCTCTTCACTATGATAGAAGCTTCCATCACCTTCAGATAGCCATGGTGTTATTTGTAGTGTTCAGGCTCCTGTATCACCAGTGCTGACTGACAGGTAGGGAAGCCAGTGATATGATGTGCCTTCCTCCTGGATATCTGTGCTATCTAGGGCCCAAACCCAGCTTTCTGTCTCTCTTCTGGGAGTCCATAAACTCTCTCTTATTCTCTCCAGCTTGAACCAGCTGTAATACCTTCTGGTCTCCCAACTGACAGTTCTGACCTGTGCTTTGAAAATGTTACCCTCTTTGACCATGGCTGCCTCTTCTTCACAATGCAATTAATAAACTGAGTGCCTCTCGGGTGTAGTTAATGTCAAATTCAAATAATACATCTAAAATATTTATCTTTGTATATGGTACAAGTGAGTCTCAGAACTTCTAGATAGGAATGATGACAGACAGCTGAAAAGGTTACAGTAGAGAGCGATGTATCAGCAGGGATGAAAGAACCTGGAAGCATTAAGGAACATCAAGATGGGGGGAAACCTTTTGGGAGTCAATGCCCACACCCGCACACATATACACACACACAGAGGCAGGGCAGTGTTTACCCTGAGACCTTGTGTATGGCTCCAAGATAGCCAAGTGCAGGGGTCGGGGGAAACGATGATGTGTAACTGGCTCTGTTCAAAGAGGAAGGGACAAGGTTGATGAAGCCATGGAGAGAAAAGAACACAGTTCATGTGAGAAGGGAGGGAAGCTGAGTGTCACTCTAGTGGAGAATAAGATGAAGGACCCAGCGTGGTCACACATAGGGCACGTGGTGCTAGTCTGGAGAACGGTCTGGGTGCTGTTATGACTCACTGGACTCCCCATAGCGTGTGACTGAAAAACATTCACCTTGGCCATGGCTAACTTTGCTGACTTTAGCCATCCATCCTGTGCTTTGGATGGATTAGTCTCCCATGCATACCACAGGCTTTCCAGAGTCTGTGTTTTACACATCCTGAACACTCTCTTGCTCATTTAGCTTCTCAGCAAATACTTATCAGTTGTTCTTTGTGCTAAGCAGCATTGACTGGAGCATGTACTTTCGCCTGGAATATTTTGTAAAACAGCAAATAGCTTTCTATTTGAGTAAGGACCTTGGGGCTCCACCCGGTACTTACATGGAAAGTTTGTTGGTTGACTTTTGTGCAGTAAGAGTTGTTTACAACATGAAGGACTTGTGGACAGGATCCATCTCTCTTTTGACCTTGTTTGTTTTTTCTTTCCTCCTGTGACATTAATTATTTCCCAACGATGTGGGTTTTCTTTCTTTCTTCTTTTTTTTTTCTAACTTAGAATTCATGCATGAGGTTGAGAGAGTCATGTGTGTATTTTTAGTCTTGTATTATATTTTGTCCTGAGACTTCTGTTTCACAATAGGGTATTTCAACCTTCTAGAGAACACTCTCTAGCCCAGTGGGCACTTCTGATTATAGGGTAAGAAGCTAGTCTATAATCACCATTGCTATTGCTCTGTGGATTTTGCAGTCTATCCTAGGGGTTTCAGATCTCTGGAGCTGGGATTTTGAATAGTTGTAGGCTGTGTAAATGCTAGGACCTGAACATGGGTTTTGTAAGAACAGCAAGTGCCCTTAACTGCTGAGTCATCTCTCTAGCCCCAGTTGCTGTTATTTTTATTCTGCTTCTGTGCATGGCCCTTTAACTTTCAAAATGCTGCCTTGTGTATCCTTCCATTTATCTTCATCGCAAACCTATCAGATAAGCAGGTATTTTTATTCATGTTTTAGCAGATAATAATACAAAAGCAAAGCAAAGTCCTAGTAATATCCTTGAGGTTACGGGCTTTAAGAACCAAGCTGTTACATCATGCCTGTCCAAGGATTCTGAAGCAGACATGTGTAGTTGATAGAACTGTATCATATTTTACTAACTCATTCATTCCTTCAGGGAATAAAGATCAATCAATAAAAACTGACCAGAAGCACTGGGCCATAGCACAGTCAAAGATGCCCAAGATGAGTTGTCCAAGCACTTCCTTCCTCTTGAATCTTCAAAAACATGATGGTTGCTGGGTTTGTCTGCTTTGCCACTTAAGTGTACTGAGGCTTCAAGTTGAAATTTCAAATATAAAATTACAGGAAATTAGCAACTTTTCTCTTTTGTGAATGGAATTTTCATTTTTTTCTAATCACTGAGGAAGTGCCAATTTTCCATAAATATGGAAATTGCTTGATTTTTTTCCCCTAGGATGCTAACATTTCAAAATGGCCACATGATTCCTGTATGGATCCTGACAAGGACATAAAACCCAACATGATGACTGTCACTCTGCTGCTGTCAGGTCTGTGTTGTCCCCTATGAAGTGCCTTACTTCTGATGAAATCTAGGCTGTCAGTGTCCTGCTTTTCTATCAATAGAATCACCCCTTGTTTTATTAAAAACAGCAGAAACTCATGGAGACATGCCTGATGTCATTTGTGAGTGTAAGAGAAAAGAATTTCGGAAGTGGGGTCTGCTTCACATTTCTGAAACTTTTTTTTACTCTAGTTTTTCCCTTTTGACCTTCCTGAGGATGCATGTGGGTGTTAAATTGTTAGCAAAGGGAGGGGTCCTTCATACACACACACACACACACACACACAGAGAGAGAGAGAGAGAGAGAGAGAGAGAGAGAGAGAGAGACAGAGAGAGAGAGAGAGAGGCAGAGAGAGACAGAGAGAGACAGAGAGAGAGAGAGAGACTTTCCCACATACTGGTCTTGGCTCTGTGGCACTCTCGTGGAAGGCTAAGTGGAAAAAGATGCAGGGTTATATTTGCAGAGAAACTCCACCAGGATCACTGCAGTCATTTTTAGATGCACATTTGGGCTGGAAGGCAATGAGTATGGGGGAGAAGGTGTGGCTACTGAGCCCTTTTCTTCTCTTTTTAAACCTTCTAATATTATGTTTATAAACATTAAAATATTAAAGATGAAGGAAAAAAGTAAAAGCATTTCTTTGCTTATCTCCTTGTACTCCTAAGACTCGTGGAAATGTTTGGAGCTTGTCCCTTTTGAATTTTTGCTATGAATTAAAGAACTGTTTATTGAAGACCACAGTTCGTATTAATTTCTCGTGCAGCTGAGAACTTTCTTTCTAAGAAACGATCTCTCACAACATTTCATCCTATAACTTGTTTTGCTTCGTCACTGCTAAATGTGTTCTGTTTTGTTTAGATCGGGTTTAGAGTTCCCGGACTTGGCTTACCCTTCTTAGGGCTGCATGGTGTTTTCTTGCATTGGTTTTATGACTCGCTGTTGAGAAGTATTGTAAGATACAATCACTCACGTCCTACAGTATCATCTGAAGCCTCTGTCTTTGCACACAAGGACAAGACTTCTTGAAGATTAATTCCCACCAGTGGAATGAATAGATACATGTAAATTCCAGTGCCCAAGTCTAGATTAAAAAAAAATCATGAATCCAACACTCAGTTGTGTAAGACAAGACCCTCTCCAAAGGTCATTCTTGTGGTAGTGCGCTAATTACTGACACTCAACAGAAATCAGAGGAATGACTTTCTCACACTGAAGCGTTCTTCAGACGGCATGCTTACCAATCACATTGGGATGGCTGGTGTTGGGCTTTCCATGTCTATACACACTTGCAACCCCTTAAGGTGGGAGCCGCTGTTCTGGTGGAAGGGCTCCATCATGGCAACTGATGTACCCTCCTGTTAGGGTTCTATATCTATATAAGCACATGCACACCCCAGTGTCCCGTACACCTGTTTGTTTTATGTATTAAAAATAACGTGGACTTTCTGACTGTTACAGAGCTATTTAGTACATGTGGCCTTGTCTCGGTTCTAGCCTATCAGTACACATTATGTACACAGTACACATTATGCATGGTGCTGTAAACAAGGGTCTGGACAATGATCAGAGACAAAGGAGTACTTTTCAATAGAAACAGAATCTATATAGGTTGTTAGCTACTAAGGTAAATGACCTTTTGTCTTTCTGTTCTGGGTGGTCAGATATTGGTGAGATGTGTGTGGAGTGAGTGTTGTCTTACCTTTACCTTGCAGCTACCACTTCAACAGCACAAAACATCTGTTGTATATTTTACTGTGTGTGAATTACATCCATGTATGTGATTTTGTATTGCCACATTCATTTCTATAATGTTGGCAGGAAGAGGAGAAAGGTGTATCTTCATTATACTAAGGTATAAAGGGGTCAGAGAGAAGGGATAAGAAGAGCATATCATAGGACCAGTGCCCTGCATTAATTTCTAATGTTTGTCTTTGTAGACTTGGCAACCTGGAGCTTCAGACTCTAAGTTTTGTGCTCTTTTTGGTTAATAATCAAATGTCTCGGGGACACACATAGAGAGAAGGGTAGATTAGGGAATTTTCTAGAAATGAGTGTGGGCTATACGAAGATTCTCCTTTATATTTTTAAAACATTGCGTGAGGGAACACACACATCCATGCACATACTTTGAACTGAGTTCAGAAAACAGGCTTGAAAACTGTCATCCCAACTTTAGAAAAATCTAGTTTTGCATAATTAAAAAGCTAAAAGGAAGCATTTGTCTTTAAAAATTGACAAAACGTTTGCAAATGTTGCATTAAATGATTTGTGATCATTTGCGTAGGATTTTGTAAAATTTACAAAATGGCAGTGTGAGGTGAAAATTTAAGCTTAGGTGACTATGGTCTGCGAGTAGATGACTTCAAGGGCTTTTCTTGTCACAGGAGCACACATTGTTGAAACAACTCTACATGGATCTGTGATTCTTGGAATGCGCTAGCTTTCCCTCGCTATCCTCTTTGTTAGAAGACCTTGACTTTGGGCAAGTGTACATTTGTGTCAATGCCTGGTTAATTTTCAGAACATAACTTTCCATGGTGGTCCAAGCATTGGGCTGTGTGCTGGCCTGGAGAGTGAACCATTCATAACTCATTCTTCCTCACGAATTTGGATTGTTTTTTCCCATTAAGTCAGTAATCACCATGCCTGAGAACATACAGGGCAATGTGTTTGGATGAGGGAATAGGAAATTGGGGAAAGTGGCCTGCTGCCAAGAATGGGGGCTGACTGAAGGGTTGAAACAGTTGGATATCAAAAATGACAGACAGAAAAACACAAAAATGAAGCCATGGAGGTAATTGTTAAAAGGCCAGGAGGCCAGTGCTTGAGGAACTATGAGGTTGAATTAGACATTGCACAGTGAAAAAAAAAATTCTACAATTTTCTTTGTGCAATTTCTTCTGTTAATTTTCTTCCCGTGGGAAAGTGAGAAAAGTAGAAACAATAATTTTGAATGTGCCCTAGCATAACATGGCTCAGGAACCTCCCAAAGGTTAGTGCTTAGCCCATATCGCATGGCTGAGACTTGAAGGTCTCTCAAACAACATACTTGAATCTGGATCACCTGCTTCCAGTTCCTAACTGGACGCGGCCATCTCTGTGGTGAGCGCATCTGGAAGCATCCTTTGTATAAAAAGAGGAAGGCTGTTGTCCAGCCACAAGTTCGGGTGTGAAAGTAGAAAGGACAGGAACTGCTTCAGTTTAGTGAGTGGAAAGAAACTCAACAGAAGAGCAGGAATTTGTGCGTGAGGAAATTTATTTCTCCAGGCCACTGGGGGAGGGAGGAGGAGGAAACTCAAGTGTGTGGGTGTGGAAATGGATCCCATGTTATGTTGTTAAGTAAAGCTGTTTGTAATCTTTGAGACTGCCTCAGGAAGGAAATCCATGCCAGGATGCTGGAGGCAAATAAACAGTTCTACGATTTCTTTTTTAACAACAAATTCTGGGAACCATAGAGAGGGAATTTAATTTTACTACACTTCAACCAAAATTCAGGATAGACTGAGTGTCTAGCAAAGCTTTGGAGTCTGAGCAAAGGAGATTGGGATGTGTAATAGCTGATGGGGGGTTATAAGAAATGTAACAGATATGACTAGCCCTGTAGAATCATTTGTGAAATCCTACTATTGTCTGGAGAGAGAGAGAGAGAGAGGAGAGAGAGAAGAGAGAGTAGAGGAGAGGCAGAGTAGAGAGGAGAGAGAGAGAGAGAGAGGAGCAAACATCCAGAGAGAGCCAGAGAGACCAGAGAGAGATACAGACAGAGGTAATCATAATGTTGTAAGTAAATTTGATTGAATTTTAGTAAAGATTTTCCAAGAATTTCTTTTGAGGATTTGGTGGACTACATATAAATATAAATTCTGACACATTTAGAAACTGATGATTAATCAGTTGGTCTTGAATTAATCACTGGTCATGAAGCTGGAATTCTGTCTTGCTTTTGGCAGCCCCCCAACACCCACGTACACGGATTGTGAAACTCAGTCAATCTGTCATTTTATGGGTGCAGTGCTATTCAAGTAGAGCTGGGGAGGGAAGCTAGGAACTAACCGGACTGCATGCCTTGGTGCTACCATTGACCCAGTCTCACAGAGAAGGATTTTTGTTTGATTTTCAGTGAGCACATAATTATTGATTTAAAAATGTTCAGTGCAACATACCAAGAAGACAATTGCTATACTCTCTAACAGAGATGAATTTTTCTTTCTTCAATTCTGTCTACAACGGTTTAAGAGGAATAAAATTAGTAAATAAAAAAAAGAAGTCCGTTCCAAGCAAAGATGGAGGATGAAGGTGCTCCATGCTTCCCTCCATAAGGAGCAGGTGTCACATAGCTTTTCAACCATCTCAGTGTTATTTCGGAGGCGAACATGGCTCTGAGGAGCACGCTCAGCAGGCACTTTCCAGTTTAAGAGAGCAGCAGCATGGCTGTGAAACGTGGGAAGATATTTGGGGGGAAGATCAACACAGCACTGAGAAGGAATTATAGATGGAGCAAGATTATGAGGCATCTGTAAGCAGGGTCAATGTTTAACAAGCCCCTAAGCCAGTATTTGAAAAGGAAGAGATTAGCTACACAAAAGTATTTTACACACTGCTTTTTTTTTAAAAAAGGAAACTCACAGTGAAAAGCTCACATTGTTTATCACGATTTCCGAAATAATCTTTTTCAAATAGCTAATATTAGACTATGTTGCAATTGGAGGTCTGCATTATCATTACAAAGCAGCATGGCTAATTTCTGCAGTGATGTCAAACTTCACCATGCCACCAAGAGTTCTCATTTAATATTCTCTTCGTTCCCCATTTCTGTGAGTTTAGCTACCAAGAAAAGTAAGATGGCTTCCGAATTGCTCCATCTAATACCTTTCTTTGAACTGTGTATTATTATACTAACTGGCATGTGAACTTCACAGCCATCTCTAACTTAGTGTAGTGAAACAAGGCTCGCCACTCCACATCATTGGAATGGGACCCTGTTTTTTCCAGCTGTCTAAGAAACTTCCTTGTTCTTCCAACTCTAAGATTTTCTGGGGATAAATGTAAGGCTTTTTCTTTAATGTTCTAAAAAGCCCACAGTGGAAGTTATAGATCGATTCACACTTAAAAAATTTTTTTTGTATTGTGTTTGCTCGGGGTTTGGAAACTACTTTCGAGAGTTGGTTTTCTCCTTCCACCTTGTGTTTGTGGGATGCAGATTTATCAAAACCATCTTTCCATCCTGTGTGACAAGCCTTTTTACCCACTGAACCAACTCACTGATCCAGTATGAGACTCTCAAGGCGTAGAACTTATCTCATACATCTACTTTCTGAAGGTGGCGAGTCCTCCTACTTCACGAGATAGTTTAACTCAGACTAATGTGGAAACTAACATTCAGCTTTCTGCAAAGAAAATTGTACCAATGATGTCCTGAAGCCTCCTTCGCTGTAAACATACACACGAGACACACCCACCATATTTGTGTAAAAAATTCACAAGTATTTTTCACAAAGTCATAATTAGGTCAATTTTCACAAACCAATCATACTTACATAGAAAAACGTTTTATAATACCTTGTTTATCTTGTTAATTACAATTCCATTCTAATCACATTTGATGCCTCAGCCTTTAAAAGTCTCTTCCAAATCTACGCCACAAAGTAGTCCCTTTAAAAAAAAAAAACTATGTCCCCTACTTCCATACCCACCAGGAGTTACTCACGAGATTGACAATGCAAGTCCTTGCCACAGCCAACTCTTGGCTCTGTGAAAAGTAAGGGACAAAATCTTGCTAACTAGTTCAGCCTGTTCCAAGTACCTTGGTCCCAAGGGTCTCATTAATCACAATATATTTTTCCATAGAAACAAACTCGTACATTCAATAAAAAGCATAGCTCTTAGCAAGAGTAAAACCCCAGGAGACAGAGCAGGGGAGAACATCATTTTTGATAATGGCTGGAGACATGAGTTCTATTAGAAGAAAATATAGTAGGGAAGCATAGAATAAAAATTGATACCTTCCTTAGAGAGAGTCCCAGGGGACCCTGGGCGAGTGCAAGGTGGGAGGGGGCTGCACCGTGTGTGCCTTTGAAGGTATAAGGAGAAGTACAAGGTTTAGAACACTGCTGATTGGTCCAGACTCTCCCATGGGCATTGCCTTCCCCTACAAGTATGGGAGGAAAGTGACCCTCATGATAATAACCAATAGCATCTTATTAAATGTCTCTTTTAATGCCTCACATGTCACTAAAATATCATGCATAGCTGTATTTCATTTAATTTCTCAGTGATGCTCTTATATAACTCATTACTATTTTAAATCTGAGAAAAGCAAGGCTTCGCAGATTATCTGCTACTGACAGCTAATGGAAGGGATGCTCATCTCTGACCCTATGGCCCACATTTGTAAACAGTTGGCTCTATGGACTTCCGAGGCCCAGGCTCTAGCTTTCTCTCCAACAATGGAATGGTTATTGGTCATTGGGGAAAATTGTTGTTAAAGATCATTATCTCTCTTTGCAATTTATCTGGAGGCCTCAGGCTTCCACCCAAGACCTATAAACTTGTAAAAGCAATAGATAAGAGGGAATCCCCCATGAAACTGAAACCATAGAGTTACAAAGTACAGTGTGGCCTTAAAAAGTTTGAAATCTTAAGATTTTCCACACATATAGCCTGAATAGAAACTCACGTTTTGGTCCAATCCCCAGTAATTCAGAAATAATGTAGTTCAAGTCGGATTGGATTGGAGAAATATTTGATAGGTAGGTAGATAGAATGAGGGACAGATGGGTAAGTAGGTAGGTAGATAGATAGATAGATAGATAGATAGATAGATAGATAGATAGACTGATAGATAGATTGATAGATTAGTAGTTGAATTGATACAGTGATGGCTGCATCTTAGGTAGTGGAGGGAAGAGATTTATGTCACATTAATTTTTGGCTGTACTTGGGTAGGTGTGGAATACAAATGAATTTTGGAGCTGCCATCTTGCATATGGTACGTGTCTTGGTTTGGCTGCTGAACTCTCTGTATAATTGGGGATAAGCCATTGATTTCTCTAAGCATGACTCTCATAATTATAGGTTTATGATGATAATTTCACTTCTGCCTAAAGTCCCCCCCTCCCCGAAGCTCTCACAGGTATTCTCATGGCTGCTTCCTTATCACTCTGGTGTTAGAGAAAAGGCCAGCTCCCCAGTAGAGGCTCTCCTGATCCCCCACTCATGTGCTGTCCACTCTGGGTACTTCTGTTCTCTGCTCCATTACCCCGTGCAGGTTTTCTTTCCCCAGACGCTTGTCCCTGTCTGTAATCGTCAGTCATGCATATATTTAGATGCTTATTGGTCTGCCTCATTCAACAGAATGCGACCTGTTTAAGTCATGGGCCTCTGTCTTTGCTCTTCAGATGTCTATGTTCAGCCTTTAGGAGAATGGCTGCTATGGGATAGAGGCCCTGCCAAGCGTTCTCTCTGCTACTCTTCAAGGAATGTAAATGTGTAACAACGGTTGTGTGTGTTAAAGAGGTACTGTGCTGTGAGACCCATTCTGAAGATCATTCTCGAAGAGTCCCCTGAAGGAGAGTCTTATATTCTTTGTATGATTCCAATGTGCATCCTTTTTCAAAAATATTATGTTAGAGAAATGCTCATAGTCTCAAGGATCTTTCCATCTTAGTTGGCAGTCATATCCTTGGCTCAGGGAAGGAAAGACAAACTGTCTCTACCAGTTTGATGGCTCTAGCCCCAAATGTGAGCTCCTTGGTCTTTCTGAATTACAAAGAGGAAAAAGAAAGATGAAGAAAACTTCCCTGAGGCAGGGAGGGAGGTGGGGAAATGATCTAGTGATAGAGTGGGGAGGGCTAAAGTAAAGAGAGGGTGAACTGAATCATACACAATGAAATACCCCTCTGTAGGGGTCTGTGAGAACAATGATAAAGAGGGGAGAAGCCAGGGAAACAGATGTAGCTGCCAGAATTTAAATACACATCTGTTACGAATGCTCTTCCTCATATGCAGGGTCAGAAAAATATGTACAATGTAGCACCCCACTGATTGACAGCGAGACCTCAGTTCTGGCTCGGGGAAGTCTGGTTTACATTGACAGCACTTTGTTTTTAAAGCTGGAGGCAGAGAAATGTCTTATGCATGTCCTTACACTGGAAGGCCTTTTGTTCAGGATACTTATACCATTTGCAGATAATGATGCGCATAGCAGTTTTCAGCTGTCTGCATATGCATTTTTATGTGTTTTTTATGACAAGTTCTGCGTACTGAACTAAAAGGCCATTTAGAACTGTCAGCGCTGACAGGCATCACCCTTACATTTACAATTCTGTTAGCGTGCATTGTCAGGTGGGCTCGCCAGACTTGCCGAAATGTGATTCCTTGAAACCTATGTATGACTTAATTTAATACAGCAGCCTCAAAGAGAGAGAGGGAATAAGAGAGAGACAGAGAGCGCCCAAGAGAGCTTTATTAAGTATTCTTTTTTCCTTAATCTCCTACTTTTTGTTTTGTAAGACCCTTCTTTATTCCTTGCTCCTTTCTTTCTCTTCCCTCCCGCCTCGCTCCTCGGCATTATTTCCTCTTTTCGTCTTTCTCCTCCGCTGGATTTCTTCCATGTCAAGCCGGAGGAAGTCAGACAAGGGGAAATGACTTTACCGTATCTGAGCCAAGCCAGGCTACCTCTCACTTTCCATATGGCCCAGGGTTAATTTTCAGTCAAACCAATTTTTAAAAGATGTTTGGCAGAGTGTAGTGCCGAGCGAACATTCACAATCTGGACGGTGGGGACATGGAAGGAATCCATTTACTTCCGGCTAATGACTTATTCATCTTGTATCATCAGAGCCACCTGTCTTTGAGAGAGCCCCTTATTCTCCCCCTAAACATTTTATTTTATCAGTGCGCAAGTCTGGCCTTGCCAGGGAAAAAGAAAGACTCCTGACATACGACGCACCTTCAGAGGAAGGGGAAGCCAGGCTAAGACACGGGAAGGCGCTGTAAGGTTTGATAGTTCACCTGGGATAAACTGGCCATGTGGTTGCAGGAGGCAGCCATACTTCAGTGCCAATGGGGCTGAAATGAAAGGCTAACATGTCCATTTCTGACCCGAGAACAAATGTGCTAAGTAGCGGCGCGCAATCAGTTCCAGGAAAGCCCTGGAACTTTTCTGACCCCAGAGCGTTTGTGGTGGGTGAGTGACAGAAAGGAAGTGGGGTCACAGTTCTAATGTTTGCATTTCTGAATAACTCGCTGTGAAGACTCACCGGATTAAAACGGGGCTTTAAGTCATCAGAATCTCTCTTGTATTCTAATTTGTTTTTTATCTTAATGCAGGATTCCATTGGTCCCTGATAAATCAGAATAATATTTGGCTACGCAGAGAGAAAGGCAGGTTAATTATCTGCTAATATAGAAAGTCTTGAGGAGAAATGTTGGCCAATAAATAGCTTTTTTGAAAGCCTTAATTTAAAACTTTACAAAACCTGGGCTATACCAGAAATGCAACACGCTTTATCTGCAGTGTATGGTGCCCACAAACCTATTGTGTATGAAATCATGGAGCATACCCAGGTCAAATGTAGACTACTGCCAGCTTCTCAGAAGGGGTGAGTATGCCATTCAGATGCTCATCCCTACCTTCGGTGTATGCAGGAAGGCAGGAGGAGTGAGCAAATGGGAGGGCTGAATGAATTTTATACCAGGAAGCATAGTTTGTGGTTAACCAATGAATGATTCAACCATGACGGGGGGGATTGTATAAACTATTTGTTTCTCTAAGAATCAGACACCCCCCATGATGATGACAATGTCCTGCCTTCCATGTATGGTGGTGGAGTAATGGTGGTATTTTGAGATTGTGTCTTTTCTCTTGTGTCTTTTCTCTCTTCTCTTATGGTGTAACTTCAGGTTAAGCAAAAGGATTACCCTTTGCAGGAAGTCCTTTTTCTAAAGTTCCATTTGCCTTGTTCAGTGTTTAAGGAGTGTCTTTCCAAATACCCAACAGTGTTTCTTCAGATCTGCTAATCAGTCGCTTTCATCTCTGGCAGAAGGATGGGATGCAGCCCCTCGGGCTCCTGAAGGCAGGTGGAGGACAGAGAGAGCTCTTAGAGGAAACGAACGAGGGGATGGATGGCAGGCAGAGGCAGGCTGCAGACGAGTCCAACTCTGGCCATGCATTGAGGCCTGCCTTTGCCAGTCCAAATGTGAGCCCAGGCTGCTTAAAGCTCCTTCCCAGAGGAGAAAAACTAAAAGAGAAATCAGAAGCTACACAGTGCTCGGCCCCAGCCCCTCCTCCCTGTCGGCACAGCACACTAGCCTCCAATGCCCTGCGGGAACCAATTACGGTATTCTAATGAGGATGGTTCTTATTAACTGCTTTGGCCAACCTGTTACCCCCCTCATACACGTGCTGGCTGTGACCACCTCAGCTCAACTCACCTTTCCTGGCCCCTCTGCTACCACAGCTGGCCTGAGGCTCCCTAACTGTGCACAGCATCACTGGTGATGGGGGAACATATGAATAGCAGTGTAAAGTCTAATGTTTGTAGAATGCAAAAGAACTGTGGTCCTCAAGCAAAGAACAAAGCAGGCAGGTGGTGGCTTGAAGGTGCCATGCTTCCCTCATTTGTATGTCTCTGGGACCAAATTGACGGCCCATATTGAAACAAATGCTCCACTACCCTGGACATGTTTCTAGAGAAAGTATAAAATATAAAGTTGGAAGTCACTGATCTGAGCATTAATGTCACTATCAAGTACTAACTACACAACCTCCAGCCAATTCTTTAATTTCCACAGCTAACCTCTATTTTGTCAGGTATAAATGTGGAAATATCAGTTCGTACTTTGGAAAGGTACAGGTGTTTCAAGAACAGTGGATGTAAAACTCTTAGCAGCTAAGTCTTAGTTTAATGACTAGAAAGTAGTTCTACTTTTTCTAGCATAGTTCGTCCTAATAAAGAGAGAATAACTATGAAAAATGGGAATTCTTGTCACTTACTGGCAAGGGCCGGTTCCTGCTTCCTAACTCTCTTCTTTGTACTGTCAAGACCCGCCTCAGGACTCCACTGTCATGGACTTCCATTCTGCGCAGCCATTACAAAGACCATAATAGGTGTCCTCTAGATAAATTCTCTAAGGAATACTAAGAAAGGTTTATTTTTTATCCATGGCATATAGGCATATGGGTATAGTTGCCCATTGGTGTCCCTGAAAGGCTGGTTTCAGAACCCTCTTTAGATACCAAAGTCTTTGTATGCTTACATTACTTATATTAAATGTAGAATTTATTATATAATTACCCACAGACATTTCCCATTTAAGTTGTCTCTAGCTTACTTATAATACCTGAGATAATGTAAGCACTATATAGTTAGTTTTTCTATAGTTTAAAGAATAATATCTAAAGAATAATGCCATAAGTGTTAAAAATATTTACACATGCCTCCATATATACACAAGGTAAAAATATTTTTCATCTATGACTTACTTATGTCATTAGAGGTGGAACCCAGAGGTCTGGGGTTTCATTTGATGTATTATAGCATGAAACACATAAAAGCCATCTTCAGGCTTTCCTGGATTGTGTGGTGTGTGTGTGTGTTTGTGTATGTGTGTATTGTTGTGTATAGTGCATACATGCACATGTGTTGATGCATGTGCATGTATTATATATGTGTGATATGTATGTTATGGTGTGTGTTTGGAGGTCAGAAGATAATGTCAATGTCAGGCCCTTGCCTTCTACCCTTATTTGAAACCAGGGTGGTTTTGGTGTCTGCTGCTGTGTACCTTAGGCTGTCTGGTCCACAGCTTCTGGGGACTTTCCTGTCTTCACCCTGCATCTGATTGCATTAAGCTCTGGGGGTTAGAGGCATGTACTACTGTGCCTGGCATTTTGTAGATTGTTGGGAGGCATACGACTGTCTTCCCACATAGCATAGCCTGTGGATCACTTTTAAGACTGGAACGATTTTGTGAATGTGTGTATGAATCAATACACAACCAGTGGACTTTGTCCAGGAGATTCGGAGTTAAAGACTGCAGTGCGGGTTCTGTTTACAGCCCTAATGCTTTCACCATGATCTGTGTGGCCCTTCCAAATGTGTGTTCAGTTACCTCCTTCATAGTGACCTCAATCCTTCTTCTGCCACCCTCCTGTTTATTAGGTTTTCTTGCCTGTTCGTAAGAGATTGCAATTGCTCAATCTCTTGACCTTCCCCTCCATGGTTGTAAGGATCAGACGCCTTAGAATCTAGCTTTCAAAATGCAATAAGAGAAAAAGTTGCCTCCAAGTTGTTTAGGAAGGAAAATCCAGATTTTGCTACCAATCTGGAAGATGACTGCGTATGGAAGACTCTGAACATTTATCTAGACATTTTCTTCAAGACTTTGGCTCCTGTGTGCAAATGACTGCTTGCTTGCCGTTAACTAGCTGTGGAGATGGGGCAGGGAGGGCAGTATTGGTTAGCATTGGTATTCAAAAACAATACCAAATGCAGATTGTGCGAGCCAAGTCCATGGGACCTGGAGCAGGACTGTGGAGATGTGACAGGCAGTTCTTTTGATCATGCCTTTTTTCCATTTATAAGTAACATGCGTCCCAGTCATTAGAGAAAGCAGCATCTGCCTTATGGTGTTTGTTCTGTCTGCCCTCTGACTGTGAGAAGAGCCCTAAAGCCTCCCTAGGTGCTTGTGGTCGGATGGGGAGACAAGGGAAAGTTCACAGGCCACAGAGCCTGGCATAGGCTGACCCCCAGGATCAAAGGCCCGACCGGGCATTGTAAGAGAGAAGACACTAATGATTCCCGTCCTGAAAGCTAGGCCATTTCTACATTCCTTGCGTCCCATGGAATTTGACTTTCTCTCCCCAGGTCTCTTGACTTGGTAAGTCTGCACAAGTTCCTTCACACCTGGACGCCCTGATTTGTTGTTCTGAGACCACAAGTGACCATCTAGTTTCCTCTTAAGCCCCCTGCTCCGGGATGTGCTGCCTTGGTGTCAACTCCTCTGTTTCAATATCAGCACAGTTTCTGGAGCATAGTCGATGCTCAATGGATATGTGTTAGGCTGAAGGGATAAATTATATAAATGAATTAATCAATCGTTACCATGAGGTGCCCGACAGCAAACGCTCAGTCTTCCCTTCCTCTCGTTCATCTCTCTGGGCCTCTTCCTTTGTTTCTCTCTGACCCCCGTGTTTATAAGATATAGTTTCTATTATTATGTGATATTTTTTATGTGGATAATCTTATTCAGTCTTCACAGCTGTATTGTTTCCATTAGGTATCCCAGGGCAGTCCCTCAAAGGTCTTCCTGTCTCACGATGAGTCAACAATCTGCATCTCAGAGCTTAGGTTTCCTGGAAGCTGTACGGTGAGCATAGTGGCCTCATCCACTGTGACTGGCACTTGGAGTCTCACTGGAGTGTCCCTATTTCCAGCTGAAGGGCAGAGACAGCATCTGTGCCTCCCTTGCTTTTGTGATTCTCTCCAAGGCTCTGAGGCCGCTGGCTTCTGCTGAGAAGGGAAGGATAGAGAAAGATTTGTTATTGCTTTTCTGATGTTTCAGGTTACTTTGTCCCCAGGGGGCTGGGGTGTCTGGATTATAGGAAGGGAGAAGCCAGAGATAGACAATAGCCCGACACTGCTGGGATGTGAGGTGGAAGATGCAGAGAGGGAGTGATGCTGTAGTAGCAAAAATTGTCATCCCCACCTTTCTGCTGTGTATGCTATCTCTATCTTTGCTACAAGCTCCCAGAGGACAGCAGTGAAGGGTACCAGTGTCCTAGGAAGCCAGTTTGTGGTATACCTACAGGCTGGGGCCATGACGTTCAGCATCCACACTGAGAGTCTCAATATCCTCCTCCGAGAGATGGATGCACAGTGATTCACACCTTGCATATTCATGGGGTATTCAGAGACCATAAATGAGAAACCTTTGTATAGTACCCAGGACCACATGTTTTCAACAGACACTTGTGTTCTGGCTGATGCGGTGCTGAGGCTCAACTCAGGTCCTTGCATGCACGCACACAACACACACACACACACACACACACAAACCAACACACACACATACACACAAACACACATCACACACACTAGGCCAAGCACTTCTCCGGTCTCTCCAGCTTCCCCTTGCCCTTAGTGATTACTGTTGTCATTGGCTTTCTGAGTGCCTAGATTTGCGCTTCAGTTCCAAATGCTAATCTTTCCAATTCCCAACTCGTGGTCTTCATAGCTCATTCCTAGGCATTACACAACTATTTGCTTGGGCGTGGAACAGAGGTTGTGGGGGGAAGAGAGAGCAGAGCGAAGATTAATTAAGAGAGAATCGTAAAAAAAAAAAATTCAGTTGAATCTCAAATGGATGTAATATTTGAAATACATAATTACTTCTCAACTTCAGTAGCTATAATATCAGAGATAAAAATCATGTCAGCTTCAATCTTTTTCTCATTGTAGATTCAGACCGCTACATTAGTGACTAACTTTCCGAGCTGTGTCATTTTCTCTTGGAAATGTACCTTTTCAGAGCTAAGCACAGAAGCCCTTCCAGGGCACACCCTGGAAACTCCCTGCTGAGGCCTCTCCACTCCCACCCACTGCTTTGGTCATCGGGGTATCTGATACTCTGTCTGCTCTCTCCCTCAAGAAGAAACAGAGATGGTTCATCTTGCAGAGTCTCTTCTTGCCTTGTGTTTGGCCCAGCTGAAGAGCTGGCTCACACCAGCGTCAGTGGGAAGTGGCTACTTGTGGTAATGCCGTGGGCGTCTATAATTCCAAGACTTCTCTGCTCATAACCCAGGACCACTACCTTCCACCTTGACCTTGATCCTAGACAAAAGGTCCCCAAACCCTTGTTTACTTTAAAAGGGAGTGTTCTCTCCCAACCGGGTCCCTCGGCACTGTGATCCGGACCCTCCATAGAGGTGAGGGCGACCAGATGGTGGGAGCCTCTGCCTAATTTTCCTGGAGTTCAGTCTGTGCCTCCTCCAGACAGATAAGAAAGGAAAGATCCTGCCTGGAGGGTTTTGTCCACACAATTGTGTAAGGGTAGCATTTTTTTCTAAGTTCTCACCTCTTATCAGCATCTCAACGAGGACAAGGAATAGCATCCATTTCTTCGGGACTTTCGCAAGATCAAATATGCTATGGAACAGGACAAAGGTCTAGAGTCCTCGCCTCGTTTGACGGAATGGGAGGGAAAGAAAATGGTTGATGTTTCTCTTCTCTTCTCTTCCCCTCTAGAGTTTTCCTGGCCCCTCTCTTGTTTATCTCGGGTACTCTTATCTTCCCTTCCAGCATTTCTTCTCCGGCTTCCTCTCTGTAGTCCCTAGGTGGCCAAGCCCATCAGACTAGCTGCCCAGAGACCCTCTTTCCCTACACACCATCTTTTCTCTCTTCTATTTTATTCTTCTAGTTCCTTCCATTAGCCCAGGCTCAGCAAACTCATAAACAGACTTCTCTCATTGCTCACTTTTGCGGCATTGCGTGAAAATCTTAGGCTTAAGATGGGCTGATTTTTCAATGCATAAATGCAGTTGTCCCTATATATGCCAGAATCTTGGAGAAAGCAAAATGGAAGAAAGCTGTGGAGTTGTCTATGTTACCCCACATAGGAGACATGGGTCCTCAGTCCCGAGAAAGGCTTTGAGTCCCCTCACAGAGAAGGTATCAGTATTTGCTTATCTATTTTGTTTGAGTTATTTTTTCCTTCCTAAAAATCAAATCACTAGGAGCAAGCACAAAATCAGCAATCTATACATTAAGCTATAGCTTCAAGTACTTGTTAATGTGCTTTTTCTTCTACCCATATTCATTGCATCCTACAAGGCTGCTAATGTCTAATCTCTGATTTTCAAATGCATGAGATTATGAGTAAGAGGAGAGAGTTGACCCATGGTCTCTAGCCTTAGTCTACTTCCTTTCCCTTCCTGTACTCAATGCAATGCATACTTGCAGTGGCTTTCTGGGGCCACATGCATCCCTGCTTTCAGCCCATTACCTCTGCATCTGCGCCGGTGGCTCAGCCTTGTGGATGGCATATCTCCATATATTTGTTCCTCTATGGCAGAACCACAACCAAAACAAGAGAACTTATTCAAGGGTTTGGAGATGCTCAAAGGAAATGTCAGCTTCTCAGAATGAATGTGGTCTACAGCTTTCAGATACAGTGCCCGCATATGGTGAGGCCTGAGGACAAAGCTCTCAGGGCAGGACATCTTCTGAATACTCAGCATGCGTGACAAGGATCCTCCTTGTTCCAGGTCAAGTGAAAGTATCAATTTAAAGGTCAGCAGGAACTATGTTTAATAAGTATGTGTTTTGCAACCAAGCAGTTGGTGTTTCTCATAAGGAAACTGTAACACGGATCCTCTAGGTTGCTTAAATGTAGAGGGACATGCTGGTTTAATGATGACCCATTGAGTTGCCCTGGAGCAACAGGGCAGTAGAGGAAAGGCAAATACTGTCATGTGAGACCTGGGCGGGCATACAGGATAGTAATATGTGTAGTATGGTAAAGCAAGAAACAACCTACTGAGTACTTTAAGTGAAGAATTTCTCTTAGAAAGAACAGATCACTGTGAGATGGGTTCAGAACCTCACGTAATGAAAGAAAACTGATTGCTTGCCAAACTTCAAGAAGCTGCTTCCTAGAAATGAACCGCTATATCAACAAAATGGCCAAATTACTTCTGCCAATAAAGTGTTGTTTATGGTTTCACCCAAAGCCCAGGGAAACATGTGATGAAGCTACTGAATGGAAAATCTTCTCGTCGTCCGGTCGGTACTCTCGGGTGGAGGGCTCATCATCGGCGCGTAAGGCTCCCCATTAGGGTCTCTCTCGACAAGGGGGGCGGTCATCTCAGTCGGGGGCAAAAAAAAGGTCCGCGGGTCGGAAGGGCAGAAATCTCTCTCTCTCTCTCTCTCTCCCTCTTCTCCTCTCTTCGTCTCTCTCTCTTCCTCAGTAGTATGTGGTGTGGGGTACATACAGTTATACATACATGTATATATACGTACATGAAGACACCAAAGGCCCATCATAGACGTTACTTCTCCAGCACCTTCTACCTTGTGCTTTGAGACAAGGTATTGTACTGGTCTAGAGTTCACAAAGAAGACTGAGTTAGAGACCCAGCAAGCCTCAGCATGAGCCCATGTCTGCCTCCCACCCCCGTGCTGGAGTCACAGGTGTGCATAATCACACCTACATTTTTAAAACCCATATGCTATTAGGTTGAAATTCAGATCTCTCCTCTTTCAACACAGGTGCCTTACCAACTGACCTAGCTCCTGAGATCCTGAATCAAGTATTTTTAGAGGAAGAGTTTTCAAACTGTCTTTTCTGCTGACATTTTTTTGATTAGGTGATTTCCTTGTTATCTTTGCAGGGAAACTGTCCTCTGTGCCACAGGGTATTTGGCAATATCCTTTGCCTGTGCCCACTAGATACCAGTGCCATCCCCTCCTAGTGGTGATAAACAAACATGTGTCTTGTTGGGTCTGCCGTGATGACTCTCTGCTCTCACAGAGAACACAGGTTTTGTTCCCAGCACTTCTTCCCAGTGTCTCACAACCCCCTTTAACTTCAGTTCCCAGCACATTCAATGCCCTCTTCTGGCCTCTGCAAGCATCGGATACATACATGATGCACACAATGGACTTACAGATGATTGCACATCCACATAAAGTACGAATAGATAAATCCTTTTTAAAAACATCTCCAGGGCCATGGTTGGGTGAGAGAATCACCCTGTTCTCAGAGGAAATATTCTAGGCAGTTTGGTGTCCTCTCTAACCAGCCAGACTTGATACTGAGTCCGAATCGAAGCAGCCTGTAGTGGCACCCAGACTTATTGTCAAAGGACACTTATGGTGAGGAGACGCCAGATGAGTGTTGGGGTTTGCTTTGTTTCCTGGGTGCCTGTGCAAACACAGTAGTGGCTGATTTAAGCTGAGCAAAAAAAAAAAAAAAAAAAAAAAAAAAAATGACGTGATGATGTTTAAGTATCTATGACATTAGCACTATTAGTTTCTGTCCTTCAAAGTTTTTAATGCTGGCAAATGAGCTAGAGTGAATGAATTGAAAATTCAGACATAGAAGGAGATAAAGGACCTGAAAAAGTATCTGCCAAGACATTCCTCTTCCAGCCTTGACTCTCCATGAACCAAGCTTCTCATTTGGCAAATTTAGGGAAGGGTCCTGTGGTAGAGAAGCAGCCCCCACTTCATGGATCATTTCTCTGGGCCTTTTAATTCCTATCGGTCCTCCCTCTGCCACTTCCTGTGTCAAATAGGAAGTTATGACTTAGTAACTCTATGTGCGCATGTGTGTCTGCTGGGCCTTGCCGGGACTAGGATGTCATGAGGTTTCAGCATGTGTGGCTGTAGATGTTGTTTTCAATAATAATAAAAAAAAATCCCCGGGATGCAATTAGGCCTGTTTACTTGTATTTGTTACAAAGGAGGAAATCCCTTTTATGCATGAAAACACATTTGCCTCATTCTCATTTTTTTCCCCAAGCAAGATAGGACCATTTCTTGCAATGTTAACTTCCAGGATCTTTTTGCTGTGGAAAATCTAGTTAATAAAATTAAAGACACAGCTAATTTAAACATTATCCTAAAGAGGAAGATTGGGTCAGGAATGGCTCTTAGAAAGGAGAGCTGTTTGGTGAAATAGCAGCCACCAGACATGCTAAACACCCTATTGTTGGTCAAAAAATTGCAGATTTGTTTTTATTTTAGAATATTTTAAAAGATTTCCCACACGCTTAGTGCATTGCATACATAGGGAAAGTATTCTGAACTCCAAGGAAGCCATAGACTTGGCCCTTCTATTTTTCAATTTAAATAACACAGTGTTGGGGCCTGCAAGCATGAGGATCTGAGCTCTTTATAAGAAAATAAGGGGTCAGCAAAATGGCTCAGTGGATAAAGGTGTCTGTTGCCAAGGCTGATACCTGAATTTTATCCCTGGTGTTCATACGGCGGAAGGCAGGAACTGACTCCTGTAGGGTGTCCCTCTGATCCCCACGCTAAAGAAAGAAATGTAATAATAATGAACTACACGAATAAAAGGCCAGGCCAATGAGATGGCTTAGCCTGACAACCTGAGTCCAATCCCCAGCCCCACGTATAGAAAGAGAAAACAGTTCCAGTAGGTTCTGACCTCTACATAATATGCTACTCACCACCCCTGTGCCCTTACCCCACCCCCAAACAACCAATCAATCAGTCAATCATCAGTCAATTAAAACATTTTAAGTAAGAATAAAAAGAGGCTGGTCATGGTGTCACACACTGCAGTCCCAATGCTCTGTTCACAAGCAGATCTCCTGGGATCACTGGTCAGGTAGCCTAGCCCCCTTGCCCAGCTCCAGGTCAGCGAGAGACTCTGACCCAGATACATAAAATAAAAATGGTTGATGTTAGAGCCGGGCTGGCTAAAGTTGTGCATTTTCCTCAGCATGCATGTGCACACATAAACGTGTGCCCACACACACACACAAAACAATAACAATCCAAAGCCTGGACTAAGCCATGCCATCCCTGGGCTAACTCATAAGCTACGTTTGATGCCATCGCTTCCCTGCCAGGATCAGCTTCATGAGGATGGTGAAGCCAGCACTTTATATCGAATTTCTTCCTTAATTTGTTACTATGGGCAGGAAAACTGGGGGAAGACTTCAGTCAATACGTAATTCTCCCGGTCATTTCTTAATGGGTGACTTTGGGATAATACTGTATGAGTGGCTGGTTATATGAAGAAAGGTGACACAGAAAAGCCCACGCCATCATAAAACTTACTTATTATCCGTAAATACATATTGGGGTCACATATAAGCTGAAGATGTAGTCAAATGGGCATGCTATTTTTCAAAATGATTGACCTTATCACCGTGTTGTTCATAGCCTTTCACAGAACCATTGATTTATAGAGCTTTCCAACCAAATTACCTTAGCGTAAACAACACGGACTCATCCTTACGGCTCTTTTTGTCCTCACGATTTCTGAAACCCCCTGAAATGATGGTATTCCAAAAGATTGTTTATTACAAACCTATTACACTCTGTACTTTCCTTGTTAAATCTGATACAGGCCCAGCAATGAATAACAGATCTTTCTAGCACCATGACTCAGCCTCAACCTCCACCGGATTTTAAGAGCAGGGCTGACTGATGACGACACACCCCATGCTCATGCCCCTTTCCCCAGGCTTCAGCGGATACCTCCTCAGACTCAGCTGAGCTCTGCACTGATCACAAGAAGAGCCTTTTGCCTCTTTGCCCCTGAGTTGGGGGCACATTATGTCCCATCAGCAGCTCCCCTGCTCTTTTGGCTAAAGCCCTTCCCCTTGCCTTGGATACTGGCTAACATTTTCCACTGGTCAGAAACCTTGTTTATACAGCTGATCGAGTTAACAGCCCATCTCCTCTGCTCTTGTAGACACTCCAAGTCCATCGTCATCCTAACAGGGGTTGTTGTTTAGCTTGGCAGAATTACTCCAGTCACATGTGATAACCAAATTGGATAGATGATCAATTCATTTTCCTCGGCACTTATTCCACTAAATAAAGCCACTGAGCCTCGTGATGGAGTTGCTGCCTCAACGGAGGCACTCAATGTGGACCCACGCCTGCAGACACAGGGACTTTGAGACATCCTGATTGACAACCAGAGGATTGCCCTATAACGTGTATAATGCGCTCTAAACTCCACACCCTTCACCTTTCTCAGGAGCCTTAGCTCAGTATTCTGAACTGCATATATTAGAAGTACTAGGCTCAGACAAAGCTTCCTTTGAAAAGTTACTGAGTTCGAGGAGTCCAAAATGCCTAACTGCTGGCATCTCAAATTGCCTGCTCGTTCTCCTACTCCCACCTCCATCTGTTTAAGCACTGATGTGCATGAGATTCGGTGAGCCATGGCAGTCTTTATATTGATGGACACAGTCAACTCAGTGTAGGATCAAAAATAGCTGAACCTCATTTAAAATATTTTCCCCTTATCTGAAGGGGAAAAATGAATTCCCTGAGTGAAAATGGATAAGACACAGTGGAGAATGTAGCAATAGGATTAAAACTCACAGAGATCATCCTGCCTCTGTCTCTCCATTGCTGACTGAAGGGGGGCACCACCATTCTTGGGCAGGAGACTGCAAGGTGTAATTTTGAATGAAAATGTTTCTAACCACCAGAGCAAGCTTTCTCATTGACTTGCCATATGGCCTGAGAACATCATGCATCCCACCCTTAGCTGCAGTAGAATGAAAGTAAGGATTGTGCCTCTTTCCCGATGGCCAATTAGCAGGAGGACCAAGAGGAGCACTGTATGGGGGAGCACTCTTTAAAGTCTAAGACAGTGTTAGACAACCTGAGCTGGGGTAATAGCTCAGTCAGGAAAGCATTTCCCTTTCAAGCACAAGAACCTGTGTTCAATCATCCAGAACCCCTTAAAACAAAAGCAAGCATGTTGTAATAGCCAGCACCGGAAGATGGAGAAAGGTGGGTAGCTTGCTGGATATTTGGCCTAGCTACTCAGCAAGACCCAGGCCAGTGAGAGACCATGTCTCTAAAGAAAAAGATATATAGTGACCAAAGAGAACATCCAACATTGACCTCTGGTTCACACACACACACACACACACACACACACACACACACACACACACTTGCAAACACACACACATATTCATACACACATTCGCACCCCTCCATTCACGCAAAGGCACAAAGACAGCTAGGAGAATAGTCCCAAAATTGCTGAATGGCAAAAGGCACGTTAGAGTCCAGAGATCTCATTCAAAGTGGACATTAAGCAGTGTTGACTCCACAGTGTTAGTCGTCCTTCATGTCTCAGTCTTCCTTTCTAATGTCCCTAAGGAGAGCATCTCTTTGTGACGCTAGCTTGCCTCCAGCACCTCCCTGATGCTTACTCAGCTCCCTTACCTGAGACAGAAAGAACTGGCTGTCCATGGAGCCTTGGCCAAAGTGTATATAACTAGATCATCAAGTGACTATTTTAGTTTTCTTTGTTCGTGTTTTTGTAGCAAATGCCTCATGACAAGTAGAAATGTTCTTCTGTTAATAGCAGTAATATAAAATTTCACTTCTATGCAAATGGATGTGGGGGAAAAAACATTTTAAAGAAAAATAAGCAAAAAATGAGTGATGCATAATTTGACAAATTGTGGACATGATATGATCGTGATTGGAGTAAGAAATCATACATCCTAATTTGTCCCACAGAGGCTAAGGCCTGGGAGTGCTTGTTTTGGAAGCAGCTAAGATTTTCTTTTTAGATGTGGTGTTTTAACACTTGCAACAACCCTCAAGCAACCCTAGAAGAAAGCAGAAATGAAGGAAGGAATTTGGAATTTTCAGATGTCATTTTAGCCTCCACGGACAAACCTATTTGTTGAGGGAATCTAGGCACGGGAGGCTCACTTAAACTTTCTGAACGTAGCCCCTTCCACAAGGATGTAAGTAGTCATCAACTACTTTTAAAACGGACTTCAACCGGTGAGGAAAGATATTTTGCTTGGTCTCTGGAGACCACAGGAACCCACAAATAGTTACAGTTTCTTAGAAGTTGCAAACAAGTGAATCGTTTATAATCCTACTTCCCCACCCACCTACACACATTCACACATACACACACACACACACACACACACACACACACGCACGCACACACACACACAGCTTTTAACTTGCATCAGAGCAAGCACCCTGAAATATTTGGGGGTGGGTTTTTTTTTTTAAATGCTGCTTCTGGAAGTTTCTGTGCAAGTTCAATTTAGGAAAAGTGTGGAAAGCAAGATGACATCCAGGCAGCTTGGAAGGTCGTTTGGTTGCATACAGCGTTGGGCGAAACGAAATGCCCAAGTTAATGATTTCTACTTGTTCATACATAAGTCTGGCTTCAAGTAAGGGAAACTTGGAGAAGAAACGGCAGTAAAAACATGACTAGAAATATCTTCGTTCCTTCCTAATATATTCAACTCCAACCCTGGAAACCTTAACCAGCTTCATTGTAGTCTTTCATGTTGCCTCTCCCGGGAGTTACCGTCTTGAAGACTGATACAGCTTCCCCGCCCCCTCACAGCCTCCTAGTCTGTGTTTATATAATTATTGTCACAAATTTAGATGTGTGACACTTTAGCACCATATTATTGCACTTTAAGGAAAGCACGCCCTCCGTACTGTTCTCCTGGCCCGGGTGTAGGGCTCTGTCCCCAGCAGATGTTCTGTGGTGTTGTGAAATGGCTTCAGAATGCTGGAGTCAGATGGAGCTGGGAGGCGAGAGCCAATTATGTCATATGGTATCAATGCCCAGTTACAACACTAATATAACCAACATTTTATTATTTTTAATTTTTTTTTTGCTCCTAATGACTCCCATGGATCCTTCAGGGCTTTTTACAAAAAAAAAAAAAAAAAAAAAAAAAGCCAGATTGGACCTGCCCGTATGCTTTTTAACCTAACACGGACAAGACGTTCGTGGTTTGAGTTTTAGGTGTATGGGAGGTGTACGCAAGAGTAGGGAACCCCGATGGCTCCTTGGCCTGGAGAGGGAAGGAGGGGGGTATGGGTGGAGGGGAGGGGAGGGAAAGGGGAGGAGGAGGGGAGGAGATGGAAATTTTTAAATATAAAAAAAAATAAACCATATAAAAAATAAAAAGTGAAATGAAAGAAATTTAAAAACCAAATCTCTCCTGCAGTGGGGATCGCTGCTGACTGAACCTGTGTCTCCAATGTGGGCGTCTAGTAAGTGTATAGGGAATGGCTCACTTGAATGCGTGTCTTCACACTGCCTTCTATTTAGTGTAATTATCTGCCACTTTCCCTATTTGTGACCCCTCCTTCTTTCTTTCTCTCCTTTAATTCCGACCCTGGTTCTGAATACATGATTATTTTCAATCTACCTTAGGTGGAGATAACAAAGATGACTTTGTAAGGAGTTTATATCTATTCCTGATATTTTCTTGGCTGTTGTTTATTAGATGAGAGGAGAGGTTAGCTGAAAGGGACCCCGCAAACCAAAACTAGTTGCATGGTCTCATTTGTTTGTTTCAGGGACACGGTCTCGTGTAGCCCAGGCTGGTCTGATGTTCACTGACCTAGCTGAGAGTGATTTTGAACGTCTGATCCGCCTGTCTCCACTTCCTGAATGCTGGAATTACAGGTGTGTGCCACGACACCTGGCTTTCTGTGGTGCTGAAGATCAAACCCTGGGCACGCTAAGCAAGTGTTCTATCGACTGAACTACATCCCAGTCCCAGTGTGTGACCTTTGTAAATGATGTCTCATTGGGACACAACCACACCGGTTGGTTACTGAATCATTTGAGACTGCTTAAATAGACTACAGGCAAAGTTGAGATGGTGTATTCCTTAAGTCAAAACTCATTATTCTATAGTTTCTGCCAAATACATTTGCTGGTCCCTAGCACATGGCTGAGGGGATTTTAGGGATAGGTAACTCTCAAAAAATTTCTGTTGTTCTTGTTTCTATGTAAAATGTTTGCTAGTTCCACATTTGACTTTCTGTTGCTCACATATGGACAGGCTTGCCTTTATAAAAGTCCTAATGTAGCCCGGGAGATAATATGTGAGCTCATTAATATTAATTTTCACTCCCACTGTTTTATTGGTAATGAAAGTAACTATAATTGTAACACGGTGCTGCCCTTTCTCATTCAGCAAGAGGATAATCTTTCCCAGGACTGCCCAAGTCAAATACAAAGAAGATGCAATCCTTTGCATCAAGATTTGGCCAGATGTATGAATGTCACACAGCAAGGCAATTTGTACCGTTCTCTCCACCCTCCCCAAGTAGTTCAGTTTCAAATAACAGCATCAAAGGACCACAGAGGGGATTTTTTTTTTAATGTTCTTGTGTTCTGGGCTCGGTACAAGTATACCTAGTAAGTGCCAGGGTGTCTCCCAGCAGGAGCAGCAAAACATGGTACTATGTCATGGGAATGTGACCTTTGGAGATCTGGCTCGCTCAGGGCTCTACTGCTGCAGAACTAAGTCATGAGCTCAGGAGAACTTTTTTTCTTTTAATTCTGCTTCTTCCCAGATATGTCATCCAGATTCCCTGTCTCCAGTATCCTTATGACGTTCAGCTCTTAGGCTAGGCATTAGCTTTAGGGGCAACTGTACCTCAGCACACGAAGTACAAGAGGCAGCCTGGGACACATACAACACTGGGAAGAAAGGAAAGGACATTAGTCCAAGCAATCAGTCCCCTCAATGAAGAAAGGGAGCAATTATTAACCATCACTGTACTGCTCACACGTCAGGTTCTTGGTTAATTCTTCCTTTTAATTTAGGACAGTTGGCCCCCCTACCTACACACCCATAACCCAGGAGTATACTGTGATCCCCCACTATGCTATACAACTGGTATAGATTCCATTGACAGTATTCTTTAAACTTTTAGGAGGTCTTTTGGGAAGGATTGGGTTACCTAAGTAATGTAACCTGACCCATAGCATAGAGGTGTTCTCTTGGTGGATGTTGCTTACCCTTCCAGGGTCCTTGAGAGGGCATGGACCATGGCTCATTCCTTAAATACTATGCTTTACTGCCAAATATTTTGCTTCTGTTCTCCATCTCAGGAGAAGTGATTTCCAAAGAGCCAGCTTCTGGGATCCTGAAAGCAGTGACCAAGGGAGCCATGGGAGCTTGGGAAAGGCCTCTGTTCCCCAAGACTAAGAATTTCTATACAAAAGAGAGAGACACTCATCTCTGCCCTCCATTCGTCATGACTATCTTTGCATTTCAGGATGGTTCTTATTGGCAATGACAATCTGATAGAATGCTCCCAGACACACAACGACTTCCACACATCTGCCTGAATCATGGCTATTCAGAATAGCATGGCTATTCTCTTATTTTGGAAAAGAATTTCCCTTTCCAAAATGCATCCTTATCATGGGTGGTTTTTTTTTACACATGAGATCAGCTATGATTGTACAATTCAAAGAGGAAATCCAAAGCTTAGCACAAAAACACAAGAAAGCATTCTGAGTGGCTTCCTATCAAGTTTTACTACTAATTATATACAGAAAGGTAAGTATATTGAATCTGTCAGATTAAACAAACTGTTACCAGAATTACTCATCTGTGGTTTTCATGCCCCATTCAACTACTAAAGAATATTGAATTATGGGACAGGGGTGATAGCTCAGTGGATAAAAGCCCTTGGTCTGCAAGTGTAAGGGGCTTGAGTTAGAATTCTCAGTCCCATCTATAGTGAGCTACTTGACCTAAGACAAATTATAGATATTTTAAAAAAGCATCAGCTTGTTTGTCTTTTAAACAAAGACAGAAATACTGCTTTTAGAATCTGGGCATGGTTACCAGTGCCCGTGACCCCAGTTTTAGGTGGTGAGAAAGGCAGAGCCTGAATTACCTTGGCCAGTCAGTTTAGCCAATTCACGAGCTTCTAGGTCAGTGAGAACCACTGTCCCAAACTATGTGAGTAATAATGTAAAGGCCAATAAGGAAAGATACCCAGTGTCTTCCTCTGACCTCTGCAAGCATGTTCATGGACATGTATACCTGTATGCATGCTCATGTGTGTGCATCATACACATACAAACAGTGTTGTTTGTATACACATGAGAGAGAGAGATAGATAGATAGAGAGAGAGAGAGAGAGAGAGACATAGAGAGAATTAAAATTGCATTGCATGTGTGCCCCAGGGCATGCTTTGCCTTCTATTTCTGTTGAATAGATGGGAGGTCAGCAAACTATAGCCCTCAGGCCAGATATGGCTTGCAGCTTGGTTTCATATGGCTTATAAACTAAAAACGATGCAGTGACTTTTACATTTTTAAAGAGGTATGGCTTTTAGAGACTAATGTGTCTCTGGCCATATGGGACTCACAATTAGAATGATGGGCGGAGCAGATCTCAAACCCAGGGCCATCAGCCCTCAAATCGGTGCCTCATTCCTTCTGAACTAAAGCTGGCCACTGGATGCCAGACATCCGTGGAACTTTTATGTAATGTCTCCCTGAATCCCGAGGTTAAATCATGTCAATTACTCACATTCATGAGTGATGTTATAATATTGCCTAAGACTGGAAGGATGACTGTCTTTATTTTAAAGATGAACAATCTGAGGCTTATAAAAAAATCTGTAATTTGTCTAAAGCCACCTAACTTACAATATGCTGGAATTAGAATCCATTCCTCCCTGAAAACTGTTATGATGGATACTCGTCACTGAATGTGTCTATTATCCATCACAGCCAAGCTCCCTTGACTAGCACTGAGTGCAGAATGGAATTTTTTGGTCTAATTTAATCAAAGAATCAGCAAATAATAGGCTTAAGTCAAATTTGGGTCCCATTTCTTTAAAAAATACACATCTAACATTTATGCATAAAATATTCATAATTACTTGTTAAAATATAAAATAAGCAGTGTATTTTATATATGACTACATATAACATTGCATTGTATAAATAAACAGATATAAATTAGATCACATTTGTGATGGTTCATCTTGTCTTCCAGTTGGATTAGTTTAAGAAACACCTAGAAGATTGGTAAAGTATACCTTTGGGTGTCTGTGAGTACATTTCCAGAGAGGGTTAACTACAAGTGGTACAGCAGGCAAGGGACCTGAGTGGAGAACATTTTGTCATAGCAACCATAAGTCTCCCACCCCAAAAAAAAATAGAGAAACAAACAAAAAACCCAAAATGCTGAGATTTTCTTATACACTCAAAATCTATGGACACTTACACGCAACCATAGAGTTGACGGATTACAGCAGAAGTCACACACTCCAGTAGACCACAGAGCATCCTGAGCCCTTCCCCTGGGTCTTTGGCTGATCATTCATTTAATTCATTTGGTAATCACATTCATTCTGTCTGTATGATTCTCAGTCCCTAGAACAGTGTGAAGTTCTTAAACATGGAGTACGTGTTTGTGTCTAGAATCTGCTCATGTAGCCCACACCCTCGGTCAATGAATTTGTCTAAGACTTCATTCCTGTTCTCCCCACTTTTCTCCTACTTCCTTCTCTATTGTTACATGTGGGTTTTAGTTCACTTAAAATATACAGAGACTTTTTAATTAGGGGAAAACAAGTTTGTCAAAAAAAAGAAAGAAACTAAAGGCTTAGTGAACATCTGGGATGTTCTGTTGTTTGTGCTGGAGTGGGGTGTCCTTACTTTCCATGTAGAGATGATCCCCACAAAACCCACATGGGTTTAAGGACAATGGGACTCTTGGCACTTAAGCAAAACCAATAGCAGTGTGTGGTGTTGGCCTCACTGTAGCTTGAGGAAGAAACGGACAACAAAATCCATGTTAAATAAAGGTGGCAACCCAAGGACACCTTGAGGTGTCTTACTGCAACAATCGTTTTGTGAGGCAGCCCACTGCCACTTCCTAACAGTCTGACAATAGCCACCTGTACTGAGCATCTCTGATGTTCTAGAAGCTTTTCCAAGCACGCTTTACCTTTGATATCAATTAATCTGCCCCCCCCCCAAAAAAACCCACTGGAGATAGATCCTAGTATTGTCTACATTTCCATTTGAGTAAAGGAAGATTTACACAATGTAAATGATTTCCCCTCCGGTCATACATCTGGTGAGCAGCAGAGAGAGTACGTAAAGAGCCCAGGCCCCGGAGTAGCCAACTCCAAAGCCTGTGCCTCCTGCGAGGATCCTGCATGGGATGCCCCATAAACTTGATGAGTGATATAACCATCACCACATGACCTACAGGAGCATTGGGCACACAGTAAATATTCAATAATTACTCATTTCCTCGGGGGCATATTTTAAAATATGTCTTAAAACCTACTTTGTTGTAGGCACCATCATGGGAACTCGGGTGATTCTGGATAAGTGGATTCAGGATAAATACCATTTCTTAATTTTCAAAAAGCATGATGTGATGCTGAACCATCATCTGTATTTTCTAGACTTCTGGTTCTTAATCTGTAGTTGCAACCCCACTGGGGGTTGAATGGCCCTTTGGCAGGGGTCACCTAAGACCATCAGAGAACACAGGCTTTTGCTTCATCTTTCATAACAGAAGCAAAGCTGAAGTTAGGAAGGAGCAAGAAAAAATACTTTTTATGTTTGGGGTCACCACAACAAGAGGAACTGTATTAAAATGTCCTGGCATTAGGAAGGCTGAGAACGCTATTCTGGAAGAGTCCAATCTCATGGAAGTTCTACCCATGTTGTTCAGTTTGCTTACCCATTCTTTACTGCATGGAGGAAAATTTATACTTTGTCTTACACTTCCGTTCTTTTTACTTGGCTCTCATTTTTGTCCCTCAAATCCCAACCCTCACAAAGAGTATACATACTGTGGAAACGATTTCTTAAACCACAAGGGTGATGTAACTCAATGCCTCTTCTTTCCCTCTCTCACACATAGAATATTGGCTATGAGTGCAATTTTAAAATATTGCTCTGCAAATGTGATGAAAAGTGTGTCCTTTTCACCAGAACAAAAACAGTCCCTAGTGTGGAAGCTCCTTCCTGGTGTGCCTCCCTCCCAAAGATGAGGAAATCTGTGCAATGGGCCATAACCACCCAACAAGTAGGTGACAAGAGGGAGCCGTGGATTAGAAAGGCCTTCCACGCATGTGTAGGATGGAGTAGTCTCTCTGCTTAATCTCCCAGGACTATAGTTTAGGAAATGGCTTGTCTTTAAATGTGCAGTAGTCCAGCAAGGCTTGCTTGCCATGTAGCTGATACGGGGGGCTTTTGCCATGGTAAGTGTTTGTGTTGGAACATTCTCAGCTAGTTGCCATCAATTACTCAGGGTTATTTCTTGGCCAGAGGTTCCCTGTTCCACAAAGTGTGTCATTCTATGTTCACAGAAATGAAGTTTACAGTCCTACCGCTAAATTAAAATGGGTTCCTCCAAATTAAAAGCAGACCGGACAGATGTGGAGGGAAGAAACAGAGACGCACATCTTTTGTGAATCAGCTCATCACGGTGCCAGGACTTGAAATCAGACTTTCCTGCAGTGGCCTCAACTGTGCCACACCTACGTAAGCTATGCTAAACAGGAGAGGAATTCACATTTTACCACGTACTTCTTTCCCTTTGCCCTAGGAAGAAGGATAAAGAGCTACCTTTGGCCCAAACTCCAAAGCACTTGGTGTGTGGTGGTGGTGGCTATAGATGTGTTGTGATAGGCTCTGTATGTGTGAATGTGTGTGTGTGTGTGCAATTATGAACACATGTGTGTATGGAAGTCAGGGATTGACGTCAGCCTTCTTGCTCTTTATTTTGTTGAGACAGGTTTTCTGATTGAACATGGAGCTCACAGATGTAGGGGTCTTCCTATCTCCACCTCTGCAGTTCTGGGCTTGTAAGAGCTTGAAGCTGCACCTGATTTTATATGTGGGTACTAGGACAGGTTCTCATGCTTGTACAAGTAGTTTACTAAGAGGGCCCTCCCCCTAGATGCCAAACTGTCTTAACAGGGTAATATGAGGCTAGCATTTGAGGATGACCAAGTCTAGCTTGTGTCCCCATTGAACTATAGGGGCCGATTTAGGACACCAGAGAGTAGACCAACAGTATATGATCCTGTTCCCCAACCTCTAGCACCTGTGTTCTTTGGGGATGGAGGACGGTGGTTGACTTTTTTAAAAATAAAACTCTTAGTATTCATAATAAAAATCTTAGTTTTAATTTCCTGGGCAATTTTTAAACATGACTACTGATTCCCAGCTGGAATGTCTTCAAAGAACCCCATTACCATAATGAGAAATTCTTCACAGGGTCGCCTGCAGACCCACTCTTTGCCTCTTCTGGTCTGTTTTGCTGCCCAACCCTGTGCTCAGGCATTCTTTTTTTCCTTTCATTCCTTCATACTCTGTATTCTGTTCACAATAGTCCCTCTGTTGCAGGGGTTTGGAAGTGATTTTTTTTCACAGTGAGATTTTTTTTAAGATTTATTTTTGTGCACATGTGTGTGTCTGTGTTTATGTATGTGTATCACCTACATGCAGACACCAGCGGAGGCCAAAAGAGGGCTAGACATACACGCTTTCAGACAGGGATGGGCTGAGGTGATGTGGGAGCAAAAGAAACCACCCCCATGGAAGCAAATTGTCTAGAACAACCAAAAGCAGTAGGGTCTCTGCAGGAGCCGAGACTACACCAAGGTAGACGGCACTTCAACATTTCCTAGGACAGAAGAGGGAATGCGGGGGTGGAAATTTTTTTGTTGTTGTTGTTTTGTTTTTCGAGACAGGGTTTCTCTGTGGCTTTGGAGCCTGTCCTGGAACTAGCTCTTGTAGACCAGGCTGGTCTCGAACAGGGGGTGGAAATTTTATCCATAGATGTGTTCACTGTATCCCTAGGGCTAAATACTGCCAGTGAATTCTCTTATCACATGTGGACTGCTTGTTGGGAGTCTCCTGGCTTCTAAACTGACCGCAGACATTCTTATTACTCTGTTGGCTTTCTTGACAGGCTTGTGTTTTTATCAGTATATGAGTTCAGTTGGGAGTTGCTTGTTTGTGCCTCTTTTCTTTAACCCTTCACAGGCAGTCATGAGATACTTGCTGTGGAGACGGAACTAAACACAGGTCTTCTGCAAAAGCCGCAAGGGATCTTCACCACAGAAGTATTTTTTTCATCCTGTCTTTTAAACAAATATTTTCATAATATGTATGTATGTATGATTTATTCATGTGTATGGTGTGTGTGTGTGTGTGTGAGTGTGTGTGTGTGTGTGTATGGTGTGTATGTGTGTGTATGTGTGTGTGTGTATATGTGTGTGTGTGTATGTGTGTGTGTATGTGTGTATGTGTGTGTGTGTGTGTGTGTATACGCACACGCTGTTTCTCCTTCCTTCATGTTAATCCCAAGCATCGAATTCAGGTCATCAGACATGGTGGTAGCCACACATAACCATTTAATGATCATGTCTTTCAAACACATGTTCCCATGCCACACAATTTATGTCCTCTTCAATAGTTCCTAGCACATTCAGTGTTGTGTGATTATTGGTACAGTTTACTTCAAATCCTTTTTTTTACTTCTAAAGAAGTACTGCCGTGCTCAGACCAACACTCAGTTGTAAAAGTACTTGCCCCAAAAGCTTAAGACCTGTGTTCAATCCCTCAAACTCAATTTCAAAAGAAGTTTAGAAACAAAAAGCTAGGTAAATTGTCTTGGGCTTTAATCCTACTTCTTTCTGAAAAGGGAGACAGGCAGATTCCTGTAGCTGGCTCCTGGCCATTCTAATCTACTTGCCAAGGTGCAGGCTAATAAAAGATTATGAATCCAAAAGCAAACAAATAAAGAAATAAATAAACAAAATGGTGACAGCACCTACAAGAGTGTCTGCGGTTCACCTTTGACCTCCACATACCACACACGCATGCAACTCTGACCTCCACTCACAGACACACACACATGCATGCTTTCCCTCCCTCCCCCCACTTTTTGTTACTTTCCTGAACTTCCTTATACCCCTACATTCTCTCCCTGGGACAGTAATTAATCTCCCTTGATAGCATCTCCTACTGTGGACATTTTATGCAGATGGATTTAGGTAACGAGTGGCCTTTTGTACCTGACTTCTTTGATTTATCATCATCTGTTTGGAGTTCCTCCTTGTTGGACCATGCATCAACACTTAGTTCTTTTTAATCAAGCAATATTCCATTTTATAAGTATGCCATATTCTATTTGTCCATTCACAAACTGATGAATATTTGAGTTACTTCTGCTTTATTGCAGTAGTGTTACTTGGGACATGAGTTTTTGCATACATAACTTCTCATTTCTCTGAGGGACAAGCCTAGTGGTAGAATGGCTTATTAATATGAAAATTCTATGTTTAATATTTCAAGGCAACCATCATACTTTTGACTGAACATTACCCAACAGTTATCCTTTAGTTCTCAGCTAAAATGCAGCTTCCTAAGAAGTGTTTTTCTGCCACTCTACCCTCTTGATTCAAGTACCTCAGTTAAATGGCTCTCATAACCTACTCTGCCATGTCCTTCAATGCTGTATCCCAGCAAGTTGTTACGCTTTTATATACATAGTACTTTGATATATTCCTCTTTCCTGATAAGCTTTCCAATTTAATGCCCTCTGCCTCATCACTGGCTCAACAGAACTCACGCTGATAAGGTACTATGGTAACCACTCTTAATTTAAGAGTGCCCAGTGAGTCCACTTCTCAATAACAAATCCTCTTATGTGATACCATCTCCATAGTGTGAGCTCGATTTATCAGTAGCTAAGTGACTTGGACCCTATGATCATCTTCTCTGTCTTTTTTTCTCATGACTTACTTTTGTGGGAGACCAGTGATTGTCTCATAATGATGTTATTCACTTGTCAAGGAAGCAAGGCTTCTTTTCAACAGTCATGCCAGAGAGTTGGTCCATAAACTGAGCTCTCAGATGACAACAGCTCCAGTCCAAGTATTGATAGCTGCCTTATTAGGGAATTCTGGTTGTGTGATAATAGATGCTTATTGTTTTAAGTGACTGAATTTTGAGAGAAATTTGTTCTGGAGTAGAAAACAAGTTATGCTGTATAAAATCCACTAGTAGAAAATGATAAGCTAAAAGAAAAAACACAGCAATAGGTAAAGGACTATATGCCATAGGCTGTTCATGAATGAAGATATCAACCTACATTTTCGGATAATTATTATGCAATATGTGTTGTGTGGACTTAATGTTCGCATTTTCTTCAACTCATATGCTGAAGTTCTATCTTCCAATATGGTGGTGTTTGCAGCTCAGGTCTTTCTTTATAAGGTAACCTGGTTTGCATCATTTCATGAAGATGAATCCCTCCTGGCAGAATGGATATCCTTACAGGAAGAGAATGGCAGAGTTCTTTCCTTTTTCTTACACATATGCACCAAGGAAAGGCTGTGTTGCACAAGATACCATACATCTACGAAATCCACCATCAGGGCCCCACCAGGAACCACATCTGCTACCTCCTTGACCATGGGTCTAGAACTGTGAGAAGTGAATATCTGTCAGAGCCCCACCCCACTTTATCTCCCACCCCTGTTTCTAGCATTTCCTCAAGAGGCTCAAGGAGACTAAGACTAAATCTCTCTGAGGGCTCCCAACCCCAGCAGATACAGCATGACCTGTGTTGTGCTGGTGGGGGAACGCAGGTCCAAAGACAGTAGAGATCAAGAGTAAACCTGTGTAATTCTGAAGCAGGAAAAATAGACAAATAAAACTGCCACGTGGCTGTGTAAAAAAATTTGCTCATCTGGCTCAAGGGAAACCTAAGTTGTTTTGGGACCCAAAGCAAGAAGTAACATAGTAAATCAGGTATATAGAGGAGCCGTGCCACTTCAGTTTTAAGGTGTTCAGGAGTTTAACTACTGGTGCACACTAAAAATTTAACTGAAGTGAAATTCGCATATAAAACTAACCGCTTTTTTCAATATGTACCGATTAGTAGCATTTGGTGACTTTGTCTACAATGTCATCTGTCATGTCTAATTATTCCCAAAGTACATTAATTTTTTTTTTGGGGGGGGGTTCAGAGTTATGTTTTCCACACTCCCAGTCCACAGCACATTGATGTCATCATCAGGGCACCGTCCTTTTGTCGAGTCCCACTAATGGTTTGTTTTATTTGGCAGGGCTAGAAATCAACCCCAGGACCCCGCACACGCTAGGCACACCACTAAGCTGCATATCTACTCTCAACTTACTTTTGCTTCCCCTCCGTCCATCCTCCTGATCCTCTTCCCCAACTGCACAAATACACAGTATCTCCTTTCTTGTTGCTATGAGCTTTGGTTTATAAAATCCTCAAGGACTTCCCAACTAGCATCTTTTATCTCTCCCTCAGTGGAACAGGTTTACCCAGCCACCTGTCCTCCCGCAGGCACCTTTGCTCCTGTAGAAAAGTCACAAACTGGCAGAGAGCACTGCTTCTAAACCAGGGCTCCGCACAGAGCAGGGAGGGCTTGGTGCAGCAGGCAGTGTGTTTCATAATCATAACCAAAGCATATCGGGCTCATCCACACACATGTGCTCACATACTGAGTATGGCTGTTGTCTCGCTGTGCTGGCCAAGCTGAAGAGCTGTGGCAGAGCCTGTATGGTCGGCTGAGCTCCAGATATGTATTAATTTGCTTCTTCCCAAAAGAGTTACCGAGCCCAGCTCAAGATCGTGATCGGTCATTTTACATGCCACAAGGCCCTTTGCAAATCCCTTCACTTTCTGAGCCTTAAAATCCGCTTCCTGACTTGAGCCCATCATACTGAAATAGAGTTTTGACACGGTGGAGGGACAGAATCAACTCCCACAAGTTGGCCTCTGATGACCACTCTTGTGGTGTGGCACACGCAAGCCTCTTCCATATGTACATACAATAAAGTTTGGGTTTCTGTGGGGTTTTCCCTTTCTTTTTATCTGCCTAGTGCAAGATGCTGCAGTTTTGACATAAAATATTTATCGGCAAGCCCAGTCACTGTAAGAGATACAACAGTGAAGATTCTTTTGTAGAGACAGACTGTGTACTGTGGCAGCCTTCTGCCCGCTGGCTCAGACTGACTGTGTCGCTGCATTAGCCATGGAGATGCCATATTGATCTGCCCTGGAAATTCTGGGACAGACAACATGCCCCTTAGACACTGTCAGGACCTCCCCCTTCTGGAACAGCTTGTTATTTGGTAGTGTAAGAAGGATAGATATTGGGATTAGTTTGAATTTCAACCCTGACATTTGCTCTGTGGCCTGTTTTAGATACTTAGCCCATGTAAATCCCAGCGTCATCTTATGAGATGTATTTATCGTGATATTCCATGATGCATGTAAGGAAAAAAGATGAGTGAAGAAACCCTAGTCAGAAATGCTTGGTATCAGCTGTGAATTAAAGTTATTTTTTATTTTATTGAGATTATGATAGAATTACATCATTCTCCCCCTTTCTTTCCCCCCTCTACACCCTCCCATAGACCCCTATTTCTTTTTCAAATTCATTGTGTCTTTTTCTCATTAGTCGCTGTTGTATACATATTTCTAGATCCATATGCAGAATCTGCTCACCCTCTATTATGTTACTCTTACGTATGTTTCCCAACCATGACTGTCTAAACATGAGGTAACAGGAAAAAGCAATTGGCATAATAGTGTGGATGGGGGAATCCTGGAAGACCTCAACCCCACACAAAGAACTGTAGGCAACCAAGGGATGCTGAGAGGAGAAGAAAGAAATAATCTTCTCCAGAGGAGAGCACACCCGTAGGCTCTTCAAAACCAAATGGTCAGATTTTACTTTATTTTTGCTTAGATTTAGGAGACTTTTGCAACTACATGGTGAGAAATCTTGGAAATGGGGCTGGCTAATTTGTGGTTCATGGCTGTCTTACACCTGTAGCCTGGGGACAATTTTAATTCAGGCTGTGGAGTGCAGGTGCTTTTTGTCCATGATCCCAGGCCATGAGGTCAGGTGTGGAATTTTCTACTTGGTGACCTCATGTCAAGCTCAAGGAGTTTCCGGTTTGGAATTTTGGGTTTTGACTTTTTTTTAACTAGAGCAGTTACACCTGTTTTTTAAATCCCTGACATTGCATCCAGCAAGTAGAAACTACACAAGAATTAAAAGTAACATTAATGCAAGGGAATCCATATGACACTTGATGTGTATGACTTCTTTCTGGCTCCCTACACAGAATATAAGTTTTCTGAGTTCAGATTATTCAATTTCCTTCTTCCCTGTTTGGAGACTACTGCTGAGGCCAGTTGTTGTTGTTGCTGTCGTTGGAAATCTGCTACTGCTATGATATGATTCGGGGATATTTAATGTTTATCCTTGCCTCAGAATAACAATGTCCACAGAAGCCACCTTTGGCCAGGACAACACCATTATAACTACTGAAAGTTCCAGGCTGAATAGCATGTCGGTTAGCCATTGTCTTCTGCATGATTAACCAGGATTAATCAATGTATCAGGTTTGTCTTTAAGGGAACGAGGCATAGATAAGGCTTACAAGATGTTTACAATGTGTGCAACAACTTATTGAAAATAGATGTCAGCCTCGGAGGCCCCAAGAGGAGAGTCAGGAGGCCTCTTGACCAGATACCAACCTCAGCTCAGCTGAGTTTCTCTCCACTCAGTCTGTGTGACTTAAAAGCAGTTTCCTAATCTCTCTGACATTCTATTTGCTTATCCAAAATCAAGGCTGAAATGGACCAACTTCTGGGCTATTGTGCACATCCATATCTAGCCCGTGTTCTGTCGTGGAAGAGGCAATTGGTGCAGGGTCACGGTGGATATGGAGAGTGCCTTTGACATCACACATTATTGCTTAACCTTGCAGCTGTCATTTGGGTTAGGGGGTCTGTGTGAGGGCAAGACAAAGGGGAAGGGGGAGCCCAAAGGCAGGAATTCATTGATAGCAATGAGAAACTAAGGGACCATGCGCGGTGGTTCAAATGATAAATGCACATCATAGGCTCACAGATTTAGGTGTTTGTCCTCCAGCCAGTGATCCTGTTTGGGGAACTTATGGAAGCTTTAGGAGGTATAGCCTTGCTGAAGGAAGGATACCACTGGAGGTGGGCCTTGAGGGTTTCTATTCTAGCTCACTTCCAATTAACTTTCTCTGCTTCCTGTGCACAGTCGAGATATGATCTCTCAGCATCTTGCTCCAGCTGCCTGTTTCCCTGTCTTTCCTGCCATTGTAGATTTTTTTTCAAGGCAGGGTTTATCTGTGTAGGTGTAGCCCTAAAGGTCCTGGAACTCACTCTTGCAGAGCAGGCTGGCTTTGAACTCACAGAGATCCACCTATCTCTGCCTCCTAAGTGCTGGGATTAAAGACATGAGTCACCACCTCCCAGCTTGCCACCATGAATTCTTATTGCTCTAAAACCATAAGCAGAAAAGAACGATTCATCTCTGTGTTGCTTTGAGTCCATGGTCTTCTATCACAGCAAGAGAAATGTAATGTAATTTAAATGTAATTTAATGGATATGCCTTAGAACCTACCAGAGTTTGCAGGCCAGAAACACAAAAGAGTTTGATTCAAGTCAGAGGTGTGCCGAATCAATTAGGCAGGGATAGTGGCCAAAGCATGACATCGACCACAGCTCTCAATCAACACTAACCAAGGGGCCAGGCACAGTGCTTAGTACTTTCGACACACTCTGGACTAACAGTGTGAGTTGGGCGGTCTACCTTGTTTACAGTAACGACAGCTCTCCTGTATTGGGATGCAGTGTTAGAATCAGCTCTGGATGATAGACAATGAATAGACTTGCTAGAAGCTGAGGCTATGTCAAGAGTGATGTCAGCCATGTTGCCTCCTCCAGCCTGCTCTTTCCCTACTGTGGCTAACTTCAGAGGCACAGGTTGATTGATACAGTGATGTCAGAAGAGGTAAAAATCCCAACTCTCTGATGGAAGAGAAATCTCTCCTCCTACATGAACGAGAAACCAACTATCATTGTACTAATTCATTGAGAAGTCAAGTTTTCTTTCTCACTAGAATACAGCTTGGGCAATCCTTAAAAACATGACTATACTGGCTGACATCAGTTTAATGCTTGCTACTACAGAATTCTCATACTTTTTTAAAAAAATTCATTTTATCCTCTGTTTTTTTTCCATATAAAGTAATGGGGGATTACTTAAAACAGTAATCACAGAAAGGAGTTGGGATGTAGTATTTGGGCTTAACGCTGCCCTCTGAGACAATGCACTGAGTTGTTTCTTTTCAGAAGGATGTATAATGGAAAAGTTAAGATTTTGGGGTCCCTGAACTCAAAAATGACAGAACAATGGTTCAAAGTCAGGTCTATCTAGGCTCACATTCTGTGAACCACTTCATGCTCTCCTTTACAGTTTTGGTCCAGGTTTGTCCAAAGAATGTGCAAATCTCCCGTTTTAATTCACAACATTCTCCTCCACCCCCCCCCCCCCCCCGCACACAATGAAGGATGTGAAAGTCTCTGGAGTGGTGTTTGGAGCCTCAGTGTGGGCGTGGGTGGGCAATGGGGCTGTCTGGTTTGCCTTGTGTTTAAATTCCTTTCCAGGGATTACCGCAGATACGCGAGCCTCTCAGTGACACAGACCTGGTGCCCGGGCAACGCTTTCACCTCACAGAGTTTCTCTGTGCTCTCTGCTGAGGTGCAGAGCTCAGCTACTCGCTGTAGGCTCTCCCTGGAGAGGCTGCGAGAGCCACTTTGGACAGCCGTACTGATTTTCAAAGCCACAGCCCTGGAGCCTCGGGGCTCTCTTTGACTCATATTTCCCCTTTCAGTTTGTAATGCCGGAAAGGTCCAGAGAGGCAGCTGGAGAGGCAGGCACAGATCCCTCTGAGAGGGTAAGGAGGAGGAAGACATGGCTCAGAGGGAAAGACAAGAAAGGAATGATGAGGGGAGCTGACGCACAGGTGCACAGGTGCCGGGCAGTATATAAGCCCCTCTGTGGACACACTATTATGGGATGATCTGGAGATGCCGAGAGGTGAGTGTTCAGCTGGCTCAACAGCTGGCTGGGATTCAGAGGGATTCCATGCCTCATCAAAGACACACATCTTGTAGTAGGAAGTACTATCAGAACCCGAGACTCTTTCTCTGCACAGCTTTGCTTCACTGTGCTTTTCTGCATGGGGTCACTAGAGCGAAGAGTTCATAGGAGCTCTTAATTTTGCCAAGAACATTTGAGTATGACAGTATCTGATGCTTAGGAAAGCTCTGTGAGGTGGGAAGGGCTTGTTTAACTCATAGTTAAGGACTCTGAGACCCAGGAAGTCAGCATCTCATGGGAGCTTCCATACACAGGCAGGGACTGAGACCCAGGTGTCCTAAAACCTAGTTGGACATCTTCCCATGAGACCCTTGACTCTCTTCATGGAAGTATAGGATTTCTAGGGAGCCAAGAGCACAGACTCAAGCATTGGGACTGTCAAAGACTTAAGTCATTGCTCTCCAGCGAAGATGAGCCTAGCCTATACCACACAGTATTGCGAGCCTAGCTTTCCTTAGCCATAAAGTAAGGAGAATATTCACACCTTCCTCCTAGCCATTAGAAGCAACTAGTACAAGTCTGAGTACAGCCAGAGCTCCATGGGTAGAAGCAGCTAAGGTTCTTAACCTATAAAATCTCTTTACCTGACTTTTACTGCCTAAGAAAAATCACACTGAAGAAAATCTGTTATGGCTAAGATAGTGCCAGAGACTGCTGGCAGTTCCTGTGTGTTAGAGATTTCTAGGGGACTTTGGCCAGTGCTGGCTTTGTGAACTGGTGGAACATAATAACCTTTAGTGCCTCTCCCTGGTCTTATGAAGGTGATGTTGGGGTATAAAAGACCCTCCGGGCACACCGTTCTCCAGTCCCACAATCGACAGGTCCCTAGGAGCTGCGGTCCCTCTCAGTGGCATCAGCTGCCTTTCTGTTAAGTGTTATTCTCTTTGGTCTTCTGGGAGCCCCACCAGCATCATTAATCAAAGCCCTGCGTTGCTGCCGCGTACTGAAGCATCCTCCCCGCCTCATCAATCATAAAAGCAGTAAAGAGTGAGCTTTGGATTGCTAAGGAAAGCTCCAGACAGCACCAAAAGAAAAGGAAAAAAAATCCTCAGTGCGGGGGCTGGGGAAGAGCTTAATTATCAGCTGGTCCTTGGCCCATCACTCACGCTGGAAATGTCTTTACAGCTTTATTTGGGTTGTGTCTCTTTTTAAATCCTAGTAAACAGCCGTTACACTAAAAACCCTCATTGCTTGGCACAGGGAGCCCCACTGGTTTTCAAGCTATTATTTTAATAAGGCCTATTTTACAATTAAGGCACCATGGGCTTTAAATTACATATAAAATAAAATGTGGAAATTGAAGCATTAAGTGTGTGACTGCTGTTAGAGAAACAGCAGCCGCTCTTTGTGGTGAAATGCTGTCTGGTATAGAAACGAACAGAACAGAAGGCTGGGACTGCGCATTACCATGATGAAAACGAGAGAACATTGCACACATACCATGCACGCATGCACACACACACACTCACACACATACACACACTCACACACTCACACTCACACACACTCACACACATACTCACATACACACACTCACACACACACTCACACACACATTCTCACACAACCATCAGAAAGACATAGAAGACCAATGCACCACTCAATTAGGTTTTAAGGTCATGTGTAGGTGAACCATGATGATGATGATGTCACCAATAACCACACCTACTTTTTTAAAACTATTGTCTTACGTAGCCCAAGCTGGCCTTATATTCACTAAGTAGCCAAGGATGACCATTAACTTCTGATCTTCTTGCTTCAACCCCCCAAGTCCTGTGATAATGGACATGCACCACCACACCTGGTATTTGGGGGTGTTTCAGGCTAGAACGCATAGCTTTGTGAATGCTAGGCAAGCACTCTAACAAATTGTGCAATATCTTCAGCCCCAACACCTAAACTCTTGGAACACTTGTTCCCAGCTAGGCACCAACTGAGAACTGTTTCTTGTTCAGTGTCATCTTGTCAAGTTTAAGACGAATGTGTATTTTCGTCCCCAGGGCACAAGGGAAATGGGGACTTGAAAAGAAGATCATTTGTCCGTCTTTTGTCAGTGCCAAGAGCAGAGTGTTGTGTAGAGGGGAGTCCATGAGCAAGAGGAATGCCATGGCCTTCCCTTTATGGCAGTTACAAGCTATCAGGGGGTTGAAATGCTAGAAGAAAACTCTTCCCAGATGGAGTCTATCCAAGGCAAGGCTTAATGGAGAAGCGGGGGTATGGTAGTTGACATGAATATCAACTTGACCTGGTCCTGAGCCATGCCCTGGGTGTACTTGTGAGTGAGTTTCTAGACTGTATTAGCTGATGTGGGAAGACCCACCCTAAGTGTGGATGGCCCTATTTTCCATTGGATGAGCTACTAGCCTATATAAAAAGATGCAAGCCAGCTGAGTACCATCATCCTGTCTGTCTGCTTTTTGGTTATGGATGCAATGTGACCAACTGCCTCATCTTACAGCTGACATACCTTTCCCTGAACCCTGGAACTATGGCCAGAGTGACCTCTTCCTCCTTCAATTTATGCCAGGTATATTGCTGTTAGAGCAAGAAGAGCATGTGAGGAGGGACGGCGGGTTTCTTTCAATCAGGGTGGCCAGGGAATACCTTTTTGATAAGGTGATGCTGAAGCTAAAGGAAAGGAATGAGGAGAGAGAACCCAACTATGAGATGAGAGCCAGCAGGAGCCATAGGCTGGCAGAAGGGAAGCCCTGGGTGGCTTCAAACGCAGGGAAACAACAAGGTTGGGGTAACAAATGAAAGAAAATGGAACAAAACGAGGACAGAGAGGCAAGCAGGGGTCAACGCCTTCATGACCACAGCAGGTAATTGACTTTTTTCTCCGTCTTGAGAGAGCTGTGGCCAAGAAAGATGAATGCACCAGTTTCAAGTCAATGACTTGGGATGCCAGTGAAGAATGGATTGGAAATGGGTCAGGGTAAAAATAGGGAGACAAGTCAGGCTGACAGCATCCCAGAAAGACCCAGAGGGTGGGCCACGAAGAGAGAAGCTGGGCGTGTTTCAGATGTATTTTGGATGCAGACATAACAAACATCCACCTTCCGTGGCCTTTTATCAGAATCCTCCCATTCGTACTACCACCTGGTCACTGTCCTCGCAGAGAGGAGTTCGTTGGTTCCCTGAAGAAAAGGTTGCATGTTCCAGACTCTTCTGTTTAAGCTGCCACCAATTCCTTTGTGGTTGGCATTTTAGTTCAGAGGAGGGAAGAAGGTTTGGAAGGTTCTTTTACAAGCAAATGAGCTAGGTGCCAACGAGACCGATTAGCCTCTGTGGACAGCAGCCTGTAAAGGGTAACACTGGATGCATCCTTTACGAAGCATGGCCACCTCAGGGGCAGAAGGTCTTAAAGAAACTGCTCTGGAGAAAATATAGAGCTTGCATCTGGCCCAGTGACTGAGAACAGCACTGAGGCAAGTCTTTCTACTCCGTCAGACCATGAACCTCCTCTATGAGCAACAGGAGGGTGTGACCAGTTGTGTCATAAACTTGGAAGCATCCCATGTTTTGTCCACAGAGTTCTGCTCCTGGGTGGTACTGAGTCAAACTTATCAACATCTGCCGGCTGCTCGGTGGCTTATGGAAAATGACTTACAACTTTAGAGTTTGAGTCCCGCACTATATGTTTCCCTGGCAACCACAATGGAGATCCTGGGATGGAGCGATGAGGTGGAAGGTCCTTGCAAAAGGAATGCTCATTTTGAGCTCCTTTGCTCTTCAGTAACAAGAAATCTGCAGGCAGGTGTTGGAAGAGGGCAGCTTGGGACCTTGGGGAGATGCTCAGGGTAGATTTCTCTCCCTTAGTCTTCCCAGAGAGGATATTGGCAATATCTACTTGATTTTTTGTCATTCCCATCCTTTGTAGAATGTATCTTAAAACTGATTCTCCTACCTGCTTTTTTTTCATATCTCCTGGTACAGAAACCACATTTGGCAATGTGACCACTGTTGTGAATTCTGCTGATGGGACACAAACCAGACTCATTCTACTAGAACTGAGATTAAAGTCTCAGAGGGGCTGGTCTCTTCAAAAGAGAAAATAAAATCTTATAGGGAGAACTATATCTCCCATAGGTGGTATCAGAGAAGTCAATGCCATGCACACACTTGGAAAGGTCGTTGACCTGCATTGTAGAAGTGTGTCTCTCATGACTGCTTATGTAATACCACAGGAACACATGTCTGTCGGGTACAATAGAGGCAGAGACTCGGAGGAGATGATTTAAGGACCAGTTCTATCATGTTGGTCAGAATTAAATTAGGTGAGTCAAGCCCTGTAAGAGCTTCAAGGAAAAGGGTCTCTCTAAAGGCTGAAGAGAAACAGTATAGTGCGTGTGTATAGCCTTACTTCAGCACAGTCACCACAAACCAAGAGGGTCAGTCTCCAAAGGGACCAGAGAGGAAGTAGGTGTGTGCCACAAGCAGCTTCCCCAGGACAGCCTCATGTTGCAAGCTAATCAGATAGTGGCATCATTGAACACGGACAGTGAGCAGCACACAGACTGCATCCTCTGCATGATCAGTCTTGGAAACACTTGAAGTCTTGTTTTAAGTCCAATTCCTTTTGCTTATAGAGAGGCGAAGTTCCACCAACTTACATGGCACTTTCTATCACCAGCTGTCCTGCAGACACCGGTGCAATGGTGCAGTAGGGGTTGGTTGGATCAAGTTTAAAGACAAAATTTTGCATGCCACTCACCAAGAAGAAAACTCCCCATAGAGTATTTTATTTATTTATTTTTAGTATGCACGGTGCCTTTGGAAAGATTATATTCTGTTGCAGTTGAGACAAAGGACCATGAACAAGAGAGGAAGCCCACACTGAAGCACAGAACAAGGGAAATGAGGATGATTTGTCTGAACAGGTGAAATGGGTAGCACTGGAGGACCCTTCAGTGGGAGGAGGATCCTGCGCTCATAAATATTTTCCCACACCTATGCTGACCTTTGAACCTCCAGCCTAGACCTTTCTGATGGCCATGAACTGTACCTTTACAGAGTGTTTAGGCCTCATCTTTTATCTCGTCTTTGCCAAGTTGCCAAGCTGCACCCAGTGCCCCAGACACTGTTTATCACAGGGTGGAGGCTCCCTCTGCCTCTGTGTGCTCGGCTTTCTCTTCCTCAGGAAAACTTCTCTTTAGCACTCTGCAGTTTCCCCTGTGCTGCCAAAGGTAATCAGCCCTTCCTCTGTGGTACCGCTGTCATGGCATTTCTGTCTTGTAATTGTATGTTTTGTCTCTCTTCCATGTCCTTATCTGGCTCCTGACCCTTACCTGGGAACTCTTTGAAGGGAGGAATTCCTATTACATTGAGGCTCCCTTTAACTGTGTTTTATCTGATACATAGTAAGTGCTCAGTGAATAACTGAATAATGAAAAATATGCTAGTGAATAGGTCAAGAAGGATGTCATCATCAAGACCTAGAACACATCTAATCTGATCAGTTGATTTCATGATTGGGGCAAATAAAGATAGGTTTGTTCCTGTGACTGGACTTCTTTCATTTTTCTTGATGGCACCACCCAGGGATGGTTTGGGTTCTTGGCTCTTTCTCTGGACTTTCAAGTCCAATTCTCCAGTTTAAGTGTAGTCTTCTCTATCATCTAATATAATTTATTTTTCTTTCTTACCTTCAGAATCCCATATTCACATGAACATACTTATTTAATAGCATGAGAACATTGGTTCTGTTGAAGAAAGAAACCTTCCTTAATTTGTCTCCCAGAATCCTCTGCTCCACAGTAGTACCTAGACTAAGTCAGTGCTCATCTTAGTTATACTTATTTTTGGTTTATTTTTTTTTTTTTGGTATTTTTGTTTTTCGAGACAGGGTTTCTTCTGTAGCTTTTGGAGACTGTCCCGGAACTAGCTCCTGTAGCCCAGGTTGGCCTCGAACTCACAGAGAACCGCCTGCCTCTGCCTCCCGAGTGCTGGGATTAAAGGCGTGCGCCACCACCGCCCGGCAGTTATACTTATTTTTTAAAGGATGAAATTGAGTCAGTGTGTATCCTATTGCTATGTTGCTTGCTTGCTCAGAAATACTCCTCATCTTAAATACCCCACCCCCTGAACGTGGTTAACTTTCATTTTAAAACTGATCGTGGGGCAGTAGCTATTTGGAACACTAAATTGTGAGGATTCAAACTGGAACTAAAGAAAAAAGAGGTCCATGGTGGATTAGTGATGTTTGTCAGGCGCACAAGAAGAGAGGGTGGTTCTGCAGACATAAATTAGACAAATTCAAGAGGAACATTTAAACAATGCTTGATCGTATTGTTCAATCCATAAACATCAGTGCAGAGCAGTAAAAAAAAAAAAAAAAGCCAGAAGGGTGAGAATACCTGATGTACCAAGAATTTAATTTTGAAACTAAATGTAAGAGGTTCCATGGTAAATCTATTTTAAACCTTCATTCCAGCATATAAATAAATTTGATTATCAGCTTCACCTGCCAAAATATCAGAGTAAAAACTACTTACTGAATTGTAATTCACATAAATTCAAGTACTTATTTATATTGTTATGATTTGGATATTGTCTTTGTATGCACCCCCAAGAATTCATGTGCTGGAAGATTGGTCCCCAGTGTGTAGAGTTAAAAGGTGCCAGCAACACTAGGAGGGGGAATAGTTGGGATGCCAAGGTGTTGCCCAGGGAGGGAATCAATGCTGGTCAGCCTGGGAAATTCCCACCAGAGTAGATCACTTTCAGAGTAGATCACTTTCAGAGTAGATCTCTTTCAGCATTCTGCCTTCCCAGTACTCATACTCCCACCCATGGGGGGCGCTATTTACCATGGGAACATCATCCAAAGTGAGCAGAGGCTGGTGCCAAAACTATGAGCTAAGCTTTCTTCCTTACAAACGCCCATCCTCGGGTGTTTTGTTATCACCAATGATAAGGTTGCCTTAGAACAAATTGACTTGAGATACTCTATAATATTCATCATTGCCATCCATTAGATGGCAATATTCCCAGTATCACTTCCACTAGCAATATGGCAACTATGTCTTCCCAGCCTGCTGAGTTTCCTCATAAGATTTTTTTTGGCCAATGAGATTGTGACTAGAGGTGACCTGGATTCCCTTTGGGCCAAAGCTTCTAGGAGACAGGTGCATAGCTGCTCTTTTTCTTTTCGTCTCTGAATGCTACCGGCAGAGCTCCAGATGGTAGGCTTGTTGAGCCTGGATCCCTAGCTGAAGCCAGCCTGGAGTGAAGCAGAGCCCTGGCTGATTTGCTTTGGGTGCACAGCACAGACGGTAAATAAACCTTGTTAACATTTTTAAGCCAGTGAAATGTGGAAATTGTTTATCTCTGCCATATGACTCGACCCTGCTTTGACTGACAGTCTCTACATTGGGAATCACGATACATCACAGTGTAAGACAGAGATAAGATTGTCCCCGAGGACCAGTTCCTTGGCTCAGCCTGCCGATCTCCAAACTGTGGCTTCTGTTCTTCTGAAATATTTAGGAAAAGAATCAATAGAGGGAGAAATGAAAGTGCTACCACCCACTGCTCTTCCTCCAGTCGAACAAAGCTCAGCACTCGTCTTTATAATCCCCCCCCCCAGGTTTTCTTATTTCATGCCTTTGTCCTCACTGTCCTCTCCCATCAGAAAACCTTTCTGTCGCCTAGTGTCCAAGATAGTCCCACCTCCCAATGACCAATGACAATACCAGCTCTTCCAAATATCTTCTCACCATCTTGGAGGACTGTCTCCCTCTTGTGAATGCTCAGAGGACTTTGTCGTCTTCTCTCTTCTCACATATCCCATTGTGTCCCGACAAGGTTTGCTGAATGAGTATGTGAAGGCAAATCCAGGGAGACTTGGGCGGCAGCATAGAAATGACATTCACCAATCCTGGCAATTGGTACCCCTCTGTTTTCTCTTTTTAGGTTCCCTCCATAAACTTCTCCATATTCTAGACAGCTTCTCAGTGCTGATCCCACTCCCGTGCTGCCGACATGAACTCTTTTAAATGATTTCTTTTATTAACTTTCCCCTTTGTGTTCAGACAAATGTATCCTTGTTGACAGATATAATTTTAATCATGTGACTTGACTGAAGTCATACATTCAGGTTCATCTCTTGCTCAAGATCCTTTCTAGGCCTCTAAGATACACATAGAATTTGATAGATAGTAACTTCAACTACATTAATGGATCTTCTGAAAGATATACCAAACTCTGGGACTTAGTATAAAATAAAAATTCCAGGTTCCTTGTTGAAGAATTGCGGAGAATTTCAAGATGGCAAGAGATGAGAGCGAAACCACCACTTCTATCACATATACTGCGTAGGTCACGTGCACAGGAAGTCAGCCAGGCCAGGTGATATGAGCGCAGTGTCTTTTATGATGTTTGCATGTGTGTGCTACACATGTGTCACAGCATGTGAAAGCCAGAGGACAGCTTGTAGGAGTTGGGTTATAGTCCCAGGAACCAAACTCAAGTAGTCAGGCTTGACGGCCGGAACTTTCACCCACTGTAGCACCTCAGTGGTTCTGCAATCTCTTTAAACCACACTGTGGGTCATGATCACCACTAAATATATATTTGATCCCCTCCAAACTTGGCACACTTCCATCTGCCTACCCCAATCTACTGGGCATGTGCTAACCACTGTGTGAGGATAGATAGGCATACAGCTATTCAAAGAATTTGATGACCTACAAGAAAGTTCCCTGTGGAATCTCTGTTCTCTGCAGAGAGGATGGGAGGCATGCTAGCACCCAACCAGCAGAGTCATTCAGTGTCCCTCACCCACCCTTCAAGATGCCAAGGAAAGACTCTGACCTGTCACCATCCTCCTTAGCTGGTGCGTTCATCTACCAGAAGTACCAGCTATTTCTCAAATAGAGTTAAATATCTGGCCACGTCTTCTAAGAATTGGAGTCTTGATGACCTACTTTTCTCTCATCTAAAAGTTTCGTTTTCAACCCCAATCAAAAGGAAGCCGGGGTTTCCTTTTGCTTGTGTTGTCTAACTCCTCTGCAGTTCACTTCCACGTCAAGGTAACAGAGAAGCTGTGGAATATTCTCCAGAAGGGCAGGCCAGCAGGATTTCCCAGCATGGATCTGAAATGTTCTGTGATCTGCTCATAGCTCTGCAACAATGCACCATCCCCAGGGAATAACTAGTCTACCCCACTCAGGATTCCATGGAGCACTAAACGGTTGCTGTGAGGACCTGGAAACCATACTGCTGGCTTGGTTTGCCCCACAGCTGATGGATTACAGAAGTTTGTGAAGTACAGAAGAGACAGATCAAAGTGTGGTGTCTTTGATCTCTATGGGATCAAGGTTATATCATACTTTAGTTGGATATCATGGCCTTTTGTAATCCCTGTTTTCTGGTGTTTAGACAAGTTTCCATTCTGGTTTTGCTATATCAGTTATACCATGTTGTATTTCTTAGTAATCATCCATGGACCAAACAATGTGCCCATTTCAATGGTGTGGTACTGCCAGCTTGTACTAGCTCATAGTCTCCTCCCAAGTCTTATTCATCAATAGGATGTTGACATTTGCAGCAGGCCACAATATCTCATGATATTCATCATAGTCTCCAAATCGGGGCACTTTTGATTGTTTATTTTTTTAAAGACTTATTTTTGTTTTCACTTATGTGTATGTTGTATATGCCGCATATGTTCTGGTACCCACAAAAACCAGAAGAAATCACCAGATCTCCCAAAACTAGAGTTACAGGCCATTGTGAGCCACCCAGTATAGATGCTGGGAACTGAACTCAGGTTCTCTGGAGAAGCAGCACATTTTATTAATCACTGTGAAATCTCCCCAACCCTTTTGTTTCTTTCCAGAGAGTTTATCAGTTCATCACACATCTTTGATGGCGCTAGAGGCAGGAGTTATCTGTTTCCCTATTTATTCATGGTATTAGTTTAATAAATCTGTTATTGGAGCATTTGCCTCCAAACTTGGGGCACTTCAAGAATAAAAGGCCATGAAGAACTCCAAGATTATACACAGCAAATAGAAACTGTCTTGAGAAAGCTAGAATGCATACCCATCATACTGCCTTGCTCTAGGTTGCTGTTCTTACTAGGGCTGCAGCAGTCACAGGGAAAGATGTGATCTCAACATTCTGACGTGATAGCCTAGTGGACTGGAAGGAAACATCAATAAGAATCATTATTTGCTCCTCAGTGATATCAAGATGCTTGTGCCAAATACTCCAAGAACAATGAGATAAAAGCTGTTTTTACATCAATCAAGACATTTTCAATTTTGACTATATAAAGTAATTTGAGTGTTTGCCTTTCCTCCTCTCCTCCTAGTCTCTCCCTCCACCTCCCAACTTCCCCCATCATCCTCTCCTCCTCCCCCATTTCTCTTCAGAAAAGGAAAAACCTTCTAAGGGTATCAACCAGCTATGGTATATCGAGTTGCAATGAGACTAAGCACCTCTTCTTCTTTTAAGACTGAATGAGGCAACCTGGTATCAAGAAAGGGTTCCAAAGGCAGGCAACAGGGTCATAGACAATCCCTGTTCCACTGTTAGGAGGCCCACAAGAAGACCAAGCTGCACAACTATAACATACATGCAGAGGGTCTAGGTCAGTTCCATGCAGGCTCCTTTCTTGTCGGTTCAGTCTCTGTAAGTCCCTATGAGCCCTTGTAGTATCTTAGACTCCTCTGGCTCCTAAAATCCTTCCTCCCCTTCTTCCACAGGATTCTGTGAGCTCTGCCTACTGTTTGACTGTGGGTCTCTGCGTCTATTTCCATCAGTTGCTGGGTGAAGTCTCTCTGATGACCATTGAGATAGTCACCAATCTATGGTTATAGCAGAATATCATTAGGAATCATTTCACTGACTTAATTTTGTTCTTTTTGCCAGTCATGTTTCATTAAGTCCTAGGTCTCTGGGCTGTTCTGCCTCTGGGTCCTGGCCATCCAGGCAGTGTCAGTCACAGGCTCCCTCTCATAGCAAGAGACTCAAGTGGAACCAGTCATTGGCTGGCCACTTCCACAATTTCTGTGCCTCCTTTACCCCAGCACATCCCGTTGGCAGGACAAATTGTAGGTCTAAGGTTTTGTACTTGGGTTGGTGTCCAAATGACTCCACTCAAAGTCTTGCCTGGTTACAAGAGATGGCCAGTTCAATCTCTAAATCCCCCGTTGCTAGGGGTCTTAGCTAGGGTCAACCTCATAGCTTCCTGAGAGTTTCTATTACACTAGGCTTCTAGCTCTTCTCAGAAATGAGCCCTGCCCCCCTGGTCCCAGTTGCCTCTCTCAGTACTTTCTACCCCCATTCTCTCCCACCTGATCCCTCCTGTTCCCATCCCCATCCCGACACCTCCCCACATCCACCTGTGATGTCTATTCTATTTCCCCTTCACAGTGAGATTTGTGCCCTCCCCTGAGCCCTTCTTGTTACTTAGCTTCTCTGGATCTGTATGTATGGATTGTAGTATGGTTATCCTTTACTTTACAGCTAGTATCTACTTACAACTGAGTACATACCATATTTATCTTTCTGGGTCTGGGTTACTTCACTCAGGATAATCTTTTCTAGTTCCATCCATTTGCCAGTAAATTTCATGATGTCATTGTTTTTAACAGCTGAGCAATACCCTATTGTGTAAATGTACTACATTTTCTTTACCTATTCTTTACTTGAGATACATTTAGTTTGTTTCTAGTTTCTGGCAGTTACAAATAAAGCTGTTATGAGCAAGTATCCTTGTGGTATTACTGATTGTACTTTGGGTATATGTCTAGGCGTGGTATCACTGGGTCTTGAGGTAGATTGATTCCCAATTTTCTGAGAAAACGCCTTGTTGGTTTCCAAAATGACTGTACAAATTTACATTCCCACCAGTAATGGAGGAGTATTCTCCTTACTCCATATCCTCTTTAGCATAAGCTGTCATCAGTGTTTTTAATCTTAGCTGGTATAAGATAGAATCTCAGAGTCATTTTGATTTGCATTTCCCCAATGACTAAGGATGTTGATCTAACTGGTTAGATCATCACCATTTGTTGAAGATGCTTTCTTTCTTCCATTATATAATTTTGGCTTCTTTATCAAAAATCAAGTGTCCATAGGTGTGTGGATTTACTTCTGGGTCTTTGATTCTATTCTATCAGTGGATCAACCTGCCTGTTTTTTTTACACCAATACCTTGTCATTTTATTACTATTGCATTACAGTTATTATTCCAGATGGCGATACCTCCTGAGGTTCTTTTATTAAACAGGATTATTTTAGATATCCTAGATTTTTTTGTTTTTCCATATGAAGTTGAATATTGTTCTTTCAAGTTCTGTAAAGGATTTTGTTGGAATTTTGACAGGAATTGTGTTGAATCTGTAACTAGTTTTTGTAAGATGACCATTTTTTAAATTATGTTAACTCTACTGATCCATGAGCATGGGAGATTGTTCCATCTTCTAATATCTTCTTCCATTTCTTTCTTCAAAGACTTGAAGTTCTTGCCATACAAGTCTTTCTCTTGCTTGGTTAGGGTCACACCAAGCTATTTGATAACGTTTGTGGCTATTGTGAAGGCTGTTGTTTCCCTGATTTTTTCTCAACCTGTTTATCCTTTGTATCTAAAGGGTCTACTGATTTTTGGATTTAATTTTGAGTGTCTTATGATAATAAAACACTTACATGCTGCCATGTCTAAACTAGTCACCATGAGAGTGTGTGTCCTTCTCCAGAGAGGCAAGCATTGCTAGCATTCAAGACCAAGGGTATTTTGAATAACACTGGCTGTTGTCAGTCATCCTTGGAACAAGGATTGAACTCTTGAAGTGGATCAAAAGGTTTTTACCTTGAGTCTGCTGAAGAAAGAAGCCACACTGGTTGCAAACACACCCTCTCAAGCAACATTACCAAGTGAATTTACACTCAGCCATCTGAATACGCAGTCTTGATTTTTTTCTTAATCACTTTGGAAGCTTTTGGCTACATCTGACACAGAAAAAAGACAGAAGAAAAATAAGCCTGCTGTGGACTGAGGACCTCATAAAGATCTGATATTTATGTGATGGAGTCACATCAGCCTTCTGATTATATGTTTTATAGTTTGCTACCAGCCTTGAAGCATCACTACGGGGAGAGACAGGTATATATGGGACTATATCTCATGCATAGATCCCAATGTAAACTGAAGCTAAGCCTTAGCTCTTAGCTCTGCTTTGCCTCCATTAACCCCATACAGGATGAGGAACACCTGCATTGCTTCAGGGCATGGAAGACCCTGGGTCTCAGGAAGCAGGGAAAAAATCAAATAACTTCTATTCCTTGAGAAATGATGCCCAAGCAGGACAGACAGACTTAGAACAAGCAACATTCAGATAATGGGATGGTTTTTAACTGCTGTGCTAAATCCAATCTAAGGCAAGTGCAGGGTGCTGTGAGAGGAGAGATTGCCCGAGGAAGTGAAGTTTAAGCCAGGCAGTGAGGAATGAACCTGTCAGGGAAGAGAAGCCAGCTGTTGTGGGGGAGAGAACAGTCTGTGCGGAGACCTGGAGGTTCTGCAGGCATTGGCCACTCTGCTTAGCCGATCGCATGACACAGCTCTTCTTCTGAAAAGTGGAGAAAGTGAAAAGGTCAAGTCTAGAGACCAGATGTCCTGACTCACATGTTGTGAGGGTGTTTCTCAGGACCCTCCTGATGCTTTGGAATTCCAGATTTGTGTCTGGAAGAGGCAGAGAAGTTGATGCCTGGGGTGAACAGCAGGGTGTTGCTTTCTAGATTTGATTGTGAGCTTGTGTATAACACACATACACACACAAATGCACACACTGAAGAAGTCTTCTGCATGGGACAATGGGACTCGCTTTGTCTTTTGTTAATCTGGAGAATCTTCACCTCTACTAGGCTACTTGGCACATGTTCCTTGAAAACTGTCTCACCACACCAAGCTCAAAGCCCTTCCAAGTTGGGCTAAGGGTCAGGAGCCTTGGGATCAGGAAAGCCCAGTTCACTATGCTTCTCCATTACTTTCCAATTCTGTTGCTCTGGGGGAAAGTATTTAAAAACGAGCCCCACTTTCCTCATTTGTAAAGTTTGGATAGCTACATCTCCTTCATAGACTTTTGCTAAACAGAGCTTATTTTTTGAACCCCTGGGCACTGTCTGGTGCACTGGAAGCTTCAGGAGGATACATTTGGTCAGTCAAGTACTTTTCTTCCAGCCCCAGCCCCAAGCATTGCTAGGAACCCAGACATTCGGGGTGCTTGTTGCACCCCTTTGGTCTGCTGCTCTGTAAACTTTAGAAAGTCTGTTGGGCAGCTATTGTGTTTTTCATTTCCCCCAAATTCTAAGATTTACACATTAATTTTTTAATGAACAAATATTTGCTGATCTCCTATACTAAGCAGTTATACATTCGAATTATTTTTGTAAAAACTCACTATTCTCCTGGCAGGAGAAGACAAATACTTTAGCTAAAGCAGATTAGCAGTTTCTGAAGGATGCTAGAAAATGATCAGTGTTATTAAGGATGAAGCATCAGATAGCAGAACTGACTAGAGGAGTTGGGGTGATGCCTCTGGAAAGAGGTCATATCAGCAACACTCCGCAGGATGAGAGAGGAAGTCAGTGGTATCTGTGGAGTGGTGTGAGAGAGGGCATCCCAGGCAGGGGGTACAGGAACATGGTTGCCAGAGAGGAAGAATACCAGGAAAGCATTAGCAAGATGAAAGGTCATGGTAGAAGACACAGCAAGCACAGGACAAGACTGTACTATTTATGACCACCTATGTATTTCTCTGTCTGGATTTGATCCTGACTTCATTATTTTGATAAGCGCCTTAGTTTGTCTTCTATTGCTGTGATAAAACACTGTCCCAAACCAATTCGGGGAAGAAAGGGTTTATTTCCTTATAATTCATTTTGCAATTCCCAGGTTATAGTCCAACATTGAGGACAGTCAAGACAGAAACTGGAGCTGAAGCCATGGAAGAATGGTGTTTACCGGTTTGCTCAGTTTGCTTTTTTATACCCCAGTACTACCCGTTCAGGGATGCAAAACACATGTAGTAGGCAGATCCTCCCAGGTCAGTCACTAATCAAAAAATCTGATTTGCTACAGGCAGTCTGATGGAGACAATCCCTCCATCGAGGTTCCCGCCTCCAAGATGACTTTAGATGTGTGTCGAGTGGACAAAAACTAACCAGTCTATTAACAATGCGTTAGATTTCTGCTTCCTTCATAGCAATATGCTATAAGTCATGATGTCCAGGAATAACTCAGGAGTCAAATGAAATTACATCCTATTGATCTCTCTGCCATTAATCTAGTGGGTTGTTAAGGATATATATTAATTCAACCCTCACTCCTTGAGTAGCTGTCAAGACATAAAACTGTACAAGTCCAGACAACGTTCCTACTTGTGTGATATATCCATTGTAACCCAGGACCCAAATACTTGGGTTATAGTAGCATCTGAGGGCATTTTTGTATGTGTACCCACTAGGTGGTATCGTTGGATGTTTGCCAGCAACTCTGGCCTCTACCCACTAGATTCTAGTAACACTTTCCCCAGTTTTCCACATATTATGAATGGCTCTGAGGAAAGGCAGGAAAAGTCATTCTCAGAGTATCACTGATCCGACTGGAAAAATATGAAGTATTCCTGTCATAATTCTTGGCCGGTGGCAGTGAACACTGGAGCTGTGGTATTTGGAAGCTTTTCCCTGTGAGATAGGAGAGTACACGGAGACCACAGCTGTTGTGTCCTCAGTGTTTGTGCCTGTTTGAAAATGGGGATGTTCTGCCCTCACCCAATAAAATGGTACTTGGAAAAGGGGTTTTAAGGAACAATTAATTAGGTTCACTGAAGTCATATAAGTGGGCATCCAAAATGGGATTGGTGTCTTTAAAAGAAAGGGACGACTTGGGGGAACAGATGATCATTTGAAGGCCAGGAAGATGCTCATGACTAGGAACTAGATGTACCAAGTCTCGGTCTTGGACATCTGACCTCCACGACTATGAGAAATACGGTCTGTTATTTAAGCCACCCAGACCTTGGTATTTACTTATAGTATCCCATGGTAACCAAGGAAGCCTTCTGCCTACAGAATCTGAGAATGAAAGAAACTTACTTAAAGAGCTGTCCTGCCGGGCGGTGGTGGCGCACGCCTTTAATCCCAGCACTCGGGAGGCAGAGGCAGGCGGATCTCTGAGTTCGAGACCAGCATGGTCTACAAGAGCTAGTTCCAGGACAGGCTCTAGAAACTACAGGGAAACCCTGTCTCGAAAAACCAAAAAAGAAAAAAAAAAAAAAAAAAAGAGCTGTCCTGTCAGGGTGTGTGTAGGCCCGAACTGAATAATCATGGCCTAGCTTTGTGTCCAGAGGTGGAGCCAGAGTCAGGGGAAAGCACTTTAGTACTGATCATGGTTCCTGCATTGCGCTTTTTTCTGGAAAAGAGAATGAAGATCTCTGAAGCAGTGTGATCCAGAGAGAGATGAACTCCAGCATCAATGCCCTCGCACTAGCACGGTCACCTGCTTGTCCCATTTGGTGGCAGACTGGGCGGGGTTCATCTTTCAGGCTAATGGCATCCAAGCTTAGTTCTCACTTAGTGTTTTACTCCATGACCTTTTGATAAATTCCTTCTCTGTACCAGCCAGCTCTGTTACTTGCCACTGGGAACCATGCCTGAGACTGGAGATAAAACCTCAAGGAAACAACAGCTGATTTCAAAAGACAGAGATGGAAAGGGGGTTGGTGCTCATGCTTTGGGCAGAGTGGGCTGTTACTAAGTAGTTGGAATTCCAGGGTTTTATACTGTTTGATATATGACATCCAGTCATCATGGCCTTTAGGATATATTTGTTTGAAAGACAGAAACCTCAAGAGTGTGACACTGTCGAAAGCAGTACTCAGATCTTCCCTGAAGGCAAAAAATTGGGAACATGCTGGTGAGCGCAGCGCGAAGCAGAATGTGCAGACAGAGGGTGCAGCACGGAGCCTCGGGACCTGAGCTCCGTTGTATTGGGGTCCCCTAATCTCATACTCTGCTTGAATTACCAAGAGACAGAAGTGCCTTGTTTTCTCCTAAAGTAGTCTGTGGAAAGGAAGTAGATATTTTGTGGCCAGCTTTCAAGTCCTAAGACTGTCTGGGTATCTCTGCTAGTTGGAAACTACGCTGGTCTAAGGCAGCTCTTCCTCAGTGAACGTCCCGCGAGAGTTGCGCTGTGATGGCTTCATGCATCTCTTGTTTGTAATGAGAGAGAGAAGAGACTTTTTAAGTGGTCCCCACAAGGAACAATAAGGTATATTCTAAGCATGGGCTGTGCGAACTGTGTCCTCCATCTTTATCCCTTGTCCTCCATCTTTATCCCTGTGCTATGAAAAAGGAAGTGGGATTTCTATCCATTTTACAGATGAGAAAAAGAAAGCACTGCGTACTTAACTAACTTGCTCAAGGCCAGCAGATAGTGAAGAGCAGAGGTGAGAGAGGGATGGCTGATTCAGAGTAGCCAGTCCTTTCAGCACAGGGGTTAAAGCCACTAGCCTTGAAGCCAATGGGACACTTGTTAATGCCACCCTCATTAGGTGGGAGCATTGACCTGAAACTTCAGTTTTCTCATGATTACATTAAATAGCATCTATCCCTACTGGGGTGTGAGAAGAATAAATGGTTTTAACACATGAAAATCTAGGATGGTGTCTAGCATCAGGCAACTGGTTGATAAAAGATAGCCAATGTTAGTAACATCATTATTATAACTTAGGGAACAGAACATCTGGCATTTCCAGTTTTTTTCCTTCTTAATAGAGTCTAGGCCCTCTGTTGAAGAGTTGAGACATATTAAGTAATTATTAAATTTCTGATAAGTAAATAAATGAATGGTACCAGAATTTTTTCTTTTAAAGTTTTAAAGTTTCTCCTCTCTCTCTCTCTCTCTCTCTCTCTCTCTCTCTCTCTCTCTCTCTCTCTCTCTCCCTCTCCCTCTCCCTCTCCCTCTCTCTCTCTCTCTTTCTCTCTCTCTCTTTCTCTCTCTCACACACACAGACACACACACACACACAGACACACACACACACAGAGAGAGAGAGAGAGAGAGAGAGAGAGAGAGAGAGAGAGAGAGAGAGAGAGAGACTATTTGTGTCTATGTGGGATATATGTAAGCACAGAGCCCACAGGGGCCAGAAGAGTGCATTGGATTTCACGGAGCTGAATCTATACGTGGTTGTGAGCCATCTGATGTAGTTGCTGAGAACTGAGCTTGGGTTCTTTCAGAATTTCATATCATCCATTTTTTTTCATACCCACCTCCCCTCCTCATGACCTTTCCTAGATCAAGTCTCCTTTCCTTATGTCCTTAACTTTGTGCCCCACACCAGTTCTTCATCCCCAACACATCTCTCCAGTCCTGGTACCTGAGCTCCTGAATGCGTTAGTGAGGGCTGGAAGAAAATAACTGAACTTGGTCTCACTGGGTGGGTGTAGGAGGAGAAGCAAACATTGGTATTTCTTCCAGAGTATCTTATCCACCTTGCAGGGAACCACAGCCCTTTCGGCATCTCTGTCCTGGCTCCTCCTCTTGCTTTGTCTTTGCTTTCCAATTTGCTCTCAAGCCTTCTCTGAGCCTATGCTGCGATGTCACGACTATAGCTTATGCCAGGAACAAGCCTTTCATGTTCTGCTAATGTGGCATTTGTTTGGTAATATGCGGGAGAGAGCGTTAAAAATAAATCTAGAAATGGCATCTTATAAATTTGGATTTCCTGTTCTTATAATTTATAGGGCTCACATTGGAGCACACTGTCTTATGCATAAATACGATTTCTTTGTGAGCTGATGATGGGATTTATATCAAAGGGGGTCGAACATACACTTCATGAACTCAGCATCCGCTATTATGAGCCATTTCATGTATAACTGGAGAAAAATGAGCTTCCCCCTGTTTGCCTTAACTTAAAATTCTGTGGGTTTGCCTGAATTCATTTCCAAGGCCAAGGAGTAGGGGGAAGGGAAATGAGATTTATACACCTTTAATATAATCAATTCTGAATGTATCTGTAGACAAATAATTTTAAAACGTATGCACAAGGAAATACTTCTATTAATTTCAGTGCATAGGGTTGGGTGAATTTTTATGTGATTGAAGGTTTGTGTGTTTAAGGAGTGGGTTTTTTTTTTTAAATTTCACCTTCTCTTTCCTTCCTCTTCAGGAAAAAAAAAAGTGTTTTGAAATAAAATCCCACAAGGAAACAATCCCCCAGACAATTAAACTGGGAGAAATTCCCCCGAGGGGAAAAATTCATAAAAATAATTGCTGTGCTGGGTTTCTGCTGCATTTTAGCTTGGTGCAAGCCAGGCTCTGTGCATAACCCTAGGAAACATACACACAAGCGTGCAGAGTGAGTGTGTCATCCACAGAGCAGGCTTGGGCCCCTGCTGTATGCAACAACCCAGCCAGACATGGGGCCTTTCTGGCAAGAGGTGGTAATGCGGAGGTTGCCGCCTATATAAAATAACAATCGGGTCATTTATAAGGCTCTTCCCAATATTAACCTTATATCCAGTTCTCTCTCAACCTCTCAGAGTCCTAATGTGAAGCAGGCCAGCTCCCCATCGCTTTATGATGCTCTGGGAGAGAGGTGGGGGTGGCGGGCCAGCAAAAGAGACAGTGCACACTTGTCTAAAGGGTTTTAAGGGTGGCATGTTTATTTCATGGCAATGATGTCATTTTTCTGCCTGCCCCCATCTTAAATGGTTGTTTAATTGCATTGCCCTCTTCTTCCTCATGGGGAACTCAAGGGTTAATTTGTCCAGGAAAGTGGGGTTCGCATTTGTCCTGAAGATTACAGGATTGGTTGACCTGTGCTGGCAGGTAGAGGAAAGAGTGGTCTAAGGTGAGGTGGCTGGGCATATTTTGACAAAAAGGACCAAAGATAAGGTTGTGTGTCTGTGTCGGGGCATCCTCTGAATGAGAAGCATCTTAGGCTGTGCATCCTGCCATGCTTAGGAAATGGGTAGATGCTAAATACTGCATTAATATCTACTCTCAGCCATCCCTTCAGTATTGCTCTTGATGTTTCAAAGATGGGCACTCATTTGGATGTTGGCTTCTGGTTCTCCCCTTTTCTTTTTAATTTCACCAACACTTTGGGAAGTCTTTGCCTGTGCTAGACCACAGTCCACACACATTACCACCCTCTTGGATCTTTGGAGCAATCCTGAGAGATGGATGCCCCTAAAATTTCTGTTTTAGTTACAAGGTGAAGGAGGCTCCCTGGAGGGGAATTTCCCAGGCCAAGTGGCTGTGTTATATGAAATAAGATACAAGCCCTGGTCCAGCTCATGTCCTGGGGACTGGGAGTCTTTTGTTTTTATTAGAAGTCATTATTAGCCCAGATCTCTTTCCACAGTTATTTCCAGACGTTGCCTTCAAAAGTCAATGAGATAAGTCTAAGGGGCGAGCGTGAGTGGGATGAGACTTAGAACAACTTCTGCAGCTAGAAGCCACCCATGATCACTGAGATCCACTAGAAAGATAATTCTGAGTAGGTCCTCCTGTTCAAAGACCCTTTCCCAGCTGTGCAAATCCTCGCCAAGTTTCCTTCGCTCTTGGCTGGCCCATCACACCTTCCTAGCGAAGGCCTTGGAGTACGGAGTGCAATTTCCAGGTTGAAATTAAGCCAGGTGCGAAAGTGTCACAATAACAACCGAGCAGGTTGAGTCTAGAAATTGGACTTCTCCCTATTTCATTGAAAACAGAGGTGATGTTCCTTGCTCATTGGCCCAAACCCTACATATTTAGTGGGTCTTCTTTGAGAGTAGGTGAGAGTATGTTGGGTGGGAGGCAAACCTCTCTGCAAATGGGGTGTCAGGATCACCAGCTTGCTGCAAATGCCGAGGTGACGTTTTAAAGCACGTGATGGCCTCTACAGCCAGGAGATGTAGCTTGAACAGAGCTGTTATTTTAACAATAGGTTACCAGATCCAATGGGCAATCTGACTAAGGGCCCCATATTTATTTCCCTAATTTTATAAACATTTAATAGGTCCTTATTAAACACATCAGCCAGCATGATTTAATAACACAATCAGTCCTAGAAGTTTAAGAAAATTGAAAACAGGGTTTGAATGTAATGCAGCCACAATTACTGGAGATTATAGGGAATCACTCCCAGATGTCTGCAGGGGAGAACTGCTAATCTCTGTTTGCGTGGAGGTGATTTCCTTTGGATCTCTGCCCAGCCTTCAACAGTACTAGGGCTGAACAAATTAGATTTGAAAGTCCCCAATTTTATGACTAAGGTAATATACTCTGTGTATTTCAAGAAACACTAAGTTCCTATTTGCACTGGCTCTAGAATGCTGGGCAGAGATGTTGGCTCCATTTAGTTTGGCTCCAATGTGGAATCTGGCCATAGGTTTTCAGAGGGTCAGCATGTGTTTCTGTGGATCTTTCAGAGGTACTGTGACTCCTCTCCACCCACCATGCTGAGGCATTTGCATCGTGGCGTGCTGACGGCAGATCCCAAGAATGTGCTCCGATTAGACCCGGAAAGCAGTGTGCTGTGGAGACCCCACCTCCTCCGCTAAACTTTTGAGCCCTCGACTCATGGAGCCATCTCTGTGACTGCTCTTATGCTCAGAGGATGGCAACCTGGTAGACTGGGCTCCTCTTCTCTCTCTTAGGAAGCTTCTGGAAAGGGAGGACTCAGTGCAAGGAGACACAATTTCTTGACTCTGTATGAAGCACTAAGGGCCAGGAGGCACAGGAATGAAGTCTTGGTGGCTGAAAGAAACTCATGGCAGCTCTGAGCAGCCTTCGTGTCCTCACATCTTATATGCTCTCTTTTTTAAGAATTGCATCAACATGTTGACAATGACTCACAATTGCTAAGCACTGACTCCAGACCAGTGTAGTAAAGGATAAGCAGCTGTAAGTCTCTCCAGGACCCAGTGACAGCACCGCCACTTCCTGCAGTTTATGGAGGAACCAGAGATGCTCTGAACATTTTAACTTGTTGAATTCCTTCAGAGAGTGAGGACACAAAACTGCAGAGCTTCTGTCCCTGAAGCTCCTGTTCTTTGTATATTTGTGTATGCGCATACATGCATGCGAGCGTGTATGTGTCTGTTGTCTCTCTCTGTGTGTGTGTAAGTGTGTGATATGTGTACATGTGCAGACATTCATATGTCTGAGCACATATGGAGGTCAGAGGACACCCTTGGGCTTTTATGTTTACTTTCTATCTCATTTGAGTCAGGGTCTCTGTTTTGTTATTGGTTGATGCTTAGGGGATTTGATGGTTCTTCCATTACAGAAAGTTGGAGCATCCCAACACTTGGGTGAAGGCTTTTGTTCATTCTTTCCTATGAGAACAAGTGTTACTCAGCTCTATCATGTATAAAAATTGCTATAAATAATTGCATGGGCTGGAGAGATGGCTCAGGTGTTAAATAAAGGCTAGGCTCACAACCAAAAATATTTCATACAGAGCATTTCATGCCCCAAAGCAGAGGGTACTTATGAGCTTGGCAGATTCTAAGGGCGATTCTGTCTCTTCTGAGAGTCCTGCAGATTGGAACCCCAGATGAGAACATTCCAGGGGAGCAAACACAGACGAGAACATCTCAGATAACTACCAGAGGAATAGCCATTATGTGGGAATCTCTCAAGGGAAAACACTCCAGAGGGAAGATGACACTTGCACCCGGGCAAGAGCTGACTTAGTGTTCCAATGTCATAGGAGTTTGAAGTGAACCAGCCACCTCCTTCTCCAGTGTCCTTTATGCCAACTCTGAAACAGGCAGCCTAGATCGTGACCCCACAAGGTTGTTACAGTAACAAAACAGAGAGCAGGCCAGAAGAATCCCTGAGCAGGTAACATCCATTTTTACCCTTGCATGATGCACAAACATTAGAAACACAAATTGAGTCTTTTTTTGTAAATGCCTATATTATATTTTTTTTGAAAAGCCTAGCTAATCAGAAGGAGTCAAAAAGTTAAATAACTAGGGACTTACTAATGGAAGTTAAGCACATAACTATAACCACTCAACTATTTTCTTTGCTTTCCTTCCTTGATCACGCTAGAAGAGTCTCCTGGGGCTGGGGAGGCTGCTCAGTGGATAAAATGGATGTTCTGTTAGCGTTGCCGTCTATGTTCCATCCATGGAACCCAAGTAAAATTCCAGGCACACTAACATCTTAACCTCAAGGTTAGGAAAGCTGAGACAGGAGGACCCATGGAGTTTGTGGAATAGCTGTTTAGCCAAATGGCTTTCTCCAAGTTCAGCGAGAGATCCTCTCTCCAAGTTTAAGGTGGAACATTATGAAAAAAAGGCACCTGAGGTCGTCCTCTGGCATCTACACATGTATACACACATCATGTACATCTGCACATAAGCATGCACACACACACACACATGCATGCACACACACACACACGCAGGCACACACACACACGCACACACACGCAGGCACACACACACACGCACACACACGCAGGCACACACACACACGCGCGCGCACACACACACAGGCACACACACACACACAGAGGCACACATGAGCTCCTACTTGCATTCCATGAAGGATGTGAAGGACTTAATCAGACCCATACCACTTCTGTATCACTGTTTACTTAGATTAAACTCTTCTTTTTTTCTGTGCCTCAGTTTATCTCCTTTGCACACATTCTGATAATGCCACATGTCATATGTGGCCACTGCACCACAGGGAGCAGTGTTATGTGAAGTAGGACATGCTGGACTCTAAATTCAGCTCATACATGCCCCGAAGTTCAGCTGCAGACCCACCAGGAGCAGACAGCACTTTGATCACTGTTTAGTGTTTACCTTGAGTGACTCAGATGGCCTCATTGATCACAGCAGCCTGAGGACTTACTAACATCTAGAAGGAAACATACACACAGAAGCTCAATTAAAATGTAAGAGAACAAATCCAACTAAAGAAATAGGCCTTTTGGTTTCTAAAATGGGCATCATCCCATTCTATCCTTAAATATCTCATTTAATCAAAGTTGGTCGGTGCAAGCTTCCCACCAAATCCTCAGGGCCAGTTTTAATTGTGTGATAATTAGTAGCTGAGTGTTTATAGAGCATGGCCTTCCTGGAGCCTGTCTGCCTGGTTTTGTATCCTTATGCCACCAACCATTAGCTTTGTATCTATGGTCAAGTTTACCCAGTCTCTAAGAGCCTAAGAATCTTCACCTCAGGGCTGGAGAGGTAGCTCAGCTGTTAAAAGCACTGCTTGGCTCTCCCGGAACCTGGGATTTGACTCCCAGTACACAGTGGCAACTCAGGACAGATTGTAACCCCAGTTCCAGAGAATCCGACGCCCTATTCTGGCATCTACAGGTACTGCATGCACATAGAACCGCCCAGACACACAAAATAGATTTTCATTGGAAAAAAAGGCGGGGCAGGTCACATCCTGCTTCTTCAGTGGATGGGCCATGACAGGGGAGGAATGGGCTTCCTCCTTCCTAGAATTCTCCTATTCTTACTGCCCTGCCTCTACTTTCTGTCTGGTTGTCCTGCCTATACTTCCTGTTCCTGCATGGCTACTGACCAATCAGCATTTATTTAAAACATAATTGACAGAATACAGACTTGTCCCACACCACCTCCCCCCCCCCCTCTCTCTCTCTCTAACAAAGGAACATATCCATAATTCATTTTAGGGGAATGTGGTCTGGTCTGTTCCTTCCCTTCTTGCTCACTTCCTCACCACGAGGTGAACAATTTTGCTCAACACCACACTCCCTCCATCATGCACTGCCCCATCAGAGGTTCCAAGGAACAAACAAAATCCCCCTTATCAGAATTTGGAGCTTCTAAAACTGCATTGTGTGTGGTTGTTTCAGGTACACTTTGGTGATGCCTAGCTCACTAGCCCAATTGATGGAAAAAATATTTACTCTCTCTGAATTTTGGTCCCTCTTCTGAAACAAAGAACAATTATACCTAGCTTAGGGGTTCAGGTGAGATGAGACTCCTAAGCAGTTCCTAGCGGATAAAGAGCAGCAGGATTTAGCATCCATCTTTCTAAAGCAAGGGCAGCTATGACCTCCAAGCAGCGCTTCCTCCTTTGAACAACATTTAATTAAATGCACAAAAATGAAAATGAAAACATGGTATATTCATCCACTTCCCCCCAAATTGTCCCATATTTACTCTCTTTTCATACACACCATTCTTTATAACAATCACGTTAAAACCAATTGGTGTTCCCCACATATTCTTGTACGTATGGTCTTCCATGGGAGTATGGTTAACTTACCAGGGATTTCATTGTAAAAGTTTTTCTGGCTAGAGTATCTTGACAGCCAGGAACCAAGGAATCACACAAAGTCACACCATCCACCAAATACCACACAATAGATTTATTAAGGAGGTCAGAATGGCAGCTGCCTCTGACTGGGAACAGAGACAGCAGTGGCCTGGGTGGAAGAGCCATGTTTTAGAGAGCATCTGGAGCATGCATCCTTAACTCTGAAACACTGAGTCTTGGGGGCCAGGGATTTCCAAGTCTGAGAGCACAGGGTGGGCAGGTCAGGGGTTGGGTGACTTTCCTTGATCCCATTACCCTACATGCATTACTAAAGAAAACTGTCTCCCCCTCCCAGAAGCTAACAATTGCAATAGCTCCACAGTGGGATTTCTTGTCCAGCTCCAGTCTTCTTGCCAAGGGTTAGTCTGTCTTCCATTAGCACAGGTCTCATGCATGGTGTGCCAACTTCTGTGAGTCTAGGAAGACACTGTTTCCTTGTAGCTATCGGTCTCTAGCCCTTTCATGCCTTTTCTACTGACTTTTCCTCAACTTCTGAGCCTTGAGAGAATTGAGTACTGGGTATATATGTTCCATTTCAAAACCAGGAATTCTACACCTAGGAAGCAATAACTTCCCACTGCCCATTCTTTTCGCTTCTCACAGAAGCCATTCAACCTCTATCTATGAATTTATTCATCCTAGATCACACAAGGATAGCTCTTTCATAACTGAAGTATTTATCATAGCATCCCACATTGTAACATGTCCCAGAATTTTCTTCCTTCATCAAGGTTGACTATTATTAACATGTCCTTTACTTGGTCATTTCTTGTTTAAGTCAGGTTCTCCTGTAGCTCAGGCTGGCCACAAACTCACCATGTAACTGAAAATGACTCTGATCTTCTGATCCTCTTGTCTCTATCTATTGAGTTCTGTAATTACAGGGATATATTACCATATCCAATGCTATGCATTGCTGGGGAATGAAACTAGGGCTTCATGTATGCTTGGCTAGGACCCTACTAATTGAGCTACATTTCTGATCCTATATTGTACACACACACACACACACACACACACACACACACACATTTGAGGAAGAATAAAATATAAAATGGACAGATATTTCACTTTTTTGGAAAAACTTTTTCTACAATATATTTTGATCATGTTTGTTCCTCCTCCTACTCCCCCCTCAAAATACCCTCACAAAAAAACCCACACACATACACAATAAAAACAAACAAGCAAAAGACAAGGCCAAAAAAAAAATCCCAAAATGAAACAAAAAAATACACAAGAACCCACAGAGTTGGTTTTGTGTTGGTCAACTATTCCTGGGCTTGGGACCTGCCCTGGAATGCAGTTGCTAACACTCTGTGACATATATATATTTTCATTCCTTCATCCATCAAAAGCAATTTGCTTCCACACTTAACTGACATGAGGGAGGTAGGAATACAACCCTTTAAGACCCCCTTGTCTGTTCTTAGGGTATCCATCCAGAAGTAAAGCTGCCAGGTTGGGAGGTAGTTTTCATTTCCCATATTCGAGTGCCCACCATGCTGACAGCCACAGCAGTCACACCATCCTCTAGCTTATCCTCACCCACATTGGTATTACCTGGGAATTTTGACAGTGTTCAGCCTAATGTGCATACTGTAAAATGTCACTGTGCTGTAGAGTTGCGTTTCCCGATGAGTATTGCTATTCAACATGATCTGTGGGTTGGTTACTGACATAGAACTTTTGAAAAATGCCTAATTTTCAATCATGCTGCTTGGGGTTTTATTGGTGTGAATTTGCAGAGGAAAACATTTTTAGGACCCTTCTAGAGATTGGTTTTCTGAAGAACTGTCTATGTTCTTTCAATTGAAAAGAAAGGACACGCCCCTAATAAAAAACAAAGGCAGGAAATGTATTGTTATACTATAATGAAGTCAACAGGAAAACTACTTTTTCTAGGAAGGGTGGCATGAATTGAGGGGCTCAGGTTGTGGGGGCTCAAAGGAGGGCTTCCTCTGTGCAGACAATCCAGCCCAGTCCCAAGCTACGAGACAGATATGTTGGGATCTGGAACTTTAGGGTGTGCACCTGGACCCCATTAAAAGGAATCCTTTGAAATCAAACTAAAGCACCCCATCCGTTTATGCGGTGCTAACAAGCTGCTCAACAAGGGGCAGTTCATATTCAATAAAGGTCCGGGAGTCCAAGAGGATGGTCTAGTGAAGAATGCTTTCTCTCTCTCTGCATCAAGTTGGTGCCCTGAGCTCTGTACCATCACAGGAAGCACTATAGGAAACAGCGCAGGAAATACCCAAATTAGCTCCCCTCACACCTGGGTAAAACACCACGGTTTCATCAGTTCCCATCCTTCTGTCTCCACAGTAGAGGTTAGGATTCCCTATAATGTGAAGGAAACGTTGAAACCATAGCAACTAGTTAGGTACGGGAAGATGAGCTCTTCCATAATTCTGCTTTCAGGAAGTATCGGGAGAATGCTGGAGAAGGAAACGGGGGTTTCTCTAAATGAGGGGTTTCTGGGTGCAATATTCCTATACAAGATGGACACGTTTGAGAGACCTGGTGGACCACACTTAGACCATAAATAATAACGCTGTGATGTACACTTAAAATTCCATTCAAAGAAGAGATCATGTTCAGCTTTCCAAGCACAATATTGAGGATTCAGTAGTCATCCCTGGGCATACCTGAGCTGGCATCTGGCTGCTGGATGATCTCAATGGAAGAGCGTGTCTCACAAATATCTGGACCACAGCCACACCCTTCCTCTCTCCACGTCTTACTCCTCCGAGGGTCAGACCCAACAACCTTCTCTGACAATGTCCAAAAAATTGCCCCCTAAGGACTCTGCTGGGTCTCTGAAAGTAGTGCCCACATGCAGCCCGCTTTCCTCAGCTCAGCTCTGTCATCGGAAGCCAGAAGAAGCAAAAGACAAGAGTTGAGGAAAGTCTAAACACTTCAGTTCCTTGTGTGCTTTCCCTGATTATACCAGTGTCCCTAAGCCCCAGGCCTGTCTGCCACCATCTCCTGCCTCCATCCTCGGGGGAGTTGTGGGGTTGTCTTGCTTTGCCCTAAACAGAGTTTGTGACTTTGAATTCCCTGCCTTTTGGCTCTTTTACTTAACACTATTTAATTCTAATTTTACCCACAATTCAACTTTAATTTGATGCACACATACAGTTCATCACTGCGATTGGACACCCAATCGCCTGCCACAGAAAAAGAAAGCCAGGAGATAGTGTGAGAATACCCAGGGGTGGCTCTTTTTATTTATTTATTCTTCAGTGAGGATGACGGTGTCCAGTGGTGCTATCACACATGTAGCGTGTAACAGGGACCTGTGAAAACAGCACTCCTTTGATAGTGCCTTCTAACACCCGGGAAGCTGAGGACGTTTGCACCATTTTCTTCTCACACATGCTTTAATAACTGAAAACAATCTAAAGAAGCAAAAATACCAGGGCCAACAAATTTCAAAGAGATTAGTTTTTTTTTCACCTCTCACTTAAAAGCAAATTATAACTTTCTAAGCAAGCAAACCAAAAGGCTTTTTATGCATATTTGATTAGCTCATTTCCTTTGATTTGCTGGAGTGATGTCATCGGGGCCCAGCTGTTGGTCTGTTTAAGTGATTTCCCTTCCTCGGGTTTCAGCCAGTCATTTCTACCCCTAATGGAATTGCTTTGAATGGAATCCAGAATTTTTTTTTTTATGGCTCACCTCTCCCATCAGCTGATACCCAGCACTCCTTGGGAAAATGAGGAATGGCCACAAAGGCATTGAAATGTCCAGCAAGGAGGAGTCTCTTTGAAGTCAGTCTGTCTCAGGTGCCTTAGATTCTCCTCTGTCCATCCTAGAAAATAATCGTGAGAGTCTGACGTAGCTAGGGGATTCTGAATGTTTCTCCAGAAACAGGCATGGTCTGCCCTTTTCTATCCCGCATGTACTTTTAATGTAACATGAACAAGTTGTACAGTGCGCAAGAGCCACAGATTTCAGATTCTGCAGACCGTTCCACAGTGGAAAACCACACAGGACTAGAGACATGGAGGAAATCTCTGAGCTCACTCGGTTTTGTTGAAAACTAGTATTGCTGTATATATAATTTTTAAATTTATGCTTAAAAATGCAACAAATGGGTGCTGGGAGAACGGACAGTCTAGTACTTTGGAGCAACATAGTGTAGCCACTGTTACATGCTGCAAGTCTGTGAGGTCAAGATTTTGCAGTCTAGACAACTGTTGATCGCCTGGGTTGTTTAATGGTTTGTGCAAGTCATGGGCATCACAGGCAATTTAGCAGTGTTGAGATACTGCTGAACCCACCTATCTCCCATTGCTTTAGACGGAAGTAAAAATTAAACTATCTCCCCAAATCCCCAGGGTTTTCTGAGAGGTAGAATTGGCCTTGGTTGAATGTCAGTCACTACAGTAGATTCAAGAAAATGCAGCCATCAGTATAGGGGGTGGGAGCACTTCAAAGTCAAGGAGCAAAGCTCTTTGCTAGCGTTCACATCACGGTCTCTGTGGTACCTCTACCCTGCCTGCATCTGCTTAGGATGCCTGGGTTCTACCCTCTCATCCCTGATCTCAAGTTCTCTAATCTAAACTGTCTTCCTTCCATCTCTTTCTTTCAGGGATGCTGCTAGAAGTTTATTCCTGACTGTATCCTCTTTGGTTGCAAGCCAAAGATGGAGGATGAGTATACCTCGCTTGATTTTGTTTCTTCCTAGTCCCTACATGTCTTACCTTCCAGACAGCCACTATGTCACTCGAACTCCAGCAACTGCCTCCCTTTTCTCATCTATCTGCATTACCCACATGGTGCTGAGCTACAAACAGAGGACTTTGAACTAAGCCTGCCTAGTGAGCTGTCTCCACATCTCTTCTCTCTAGCTAGAGGAAGCATTCTTGCAGTAAGGGAAGGACACTCTCTGTTTCTTTTCTCATGCTTGCTGTCTATTCTTACTGCTATCAATTTGTAAACAAACGTCCAAGAAATGTGCATCTTCTGGTTTGCTAGGATTATTATCAAAACTTTAGAATGGGATAGGAGGAACCATTTCCTTTGGGATGGCCTCCTACTCATATTTTGGGTCAGTTCTGGTTTCAGCTCTAGTGCTATGATAAGACAATCTGACCCAAAGAACAGCTTTAGAGCATGGGAGAGCTTGTTTCATCTTACACTTCCAGGTCTTAGTCCATCACTGGGAGGAGTCAGAGCAGGAAGCTGAAATAGAAAGCTGGGGCGGGCACAGCTTAATGCGTTCCTGCGTAACTAGCTTTCCTATGGAATCCAGGACATCTGCCTAGGGAGTGGCTCTACCTATGGTCTTCATTCATTCATTAAAAAAAATCAAGACAATCCCACCCAAACATGCCACAGGCCAGTCTCATCTGGGCATTTCATCAGCTGAGAAGCCCTTCTCAGGAGACTCTAGGCAGGTTAAGTTGTCAGTAGAAGTTAACTAAGAAAAGATCTCCTCCTCTTTCAGGTCGCTGGTACTTAAATGAAATGAATTGGTCCCTAACAGACTCCTAACACTAAGAAGAATAACTCTTTGAATGAACCCTCTATCTGACAGCTGCCTCTGATACTACATTAACAAAGTTATTTGGGTGAGGGATCACAGCTTAGGGAAACGAAGCACGCTTGTCTTGCCAATGTCATATCCCTCGGTGATTGAGATTATAAAAGCATTATGCTGAGTGAGTTACATGGCCTTCTCCATTTAAATGGACAAATATTAACCTCTTAAGATAATAAAGCCCTGAGAGTAATGGAAAGTGTAGCAGAAAGGAGGGAGTTGAAAACAGAGATGGAGCCTGCCAGGCTTGGCTTTGCTCGTTTGTGCTCCACTTAAACCTTGTCATGAGATGAATAGTGTGCCAGACGGAGCACACATGATTTACTTCCTTCTCAAGTACGTCTGTGTCAGTAGAGCAATGGCTCCAACCCATGACAGGTTCCTCAGGACTGAGCTATGACCACAGCAGTGTTCAGTCAGTATAAAATCATGTAGTGCCCATGCGAGGATTATGTGATGCTTATTGCAGAGTCTGGAGAGAGAGCTCAGCAGCTAAAAGCAGGTACTATTAGCTCAGAGGATCTGAGTTCGTTCCCAGCTAATGGAATAGTTCAAAACCGTAATTCCAGCTCAATGGAATCTGATGCCCTCTATGGCCACTGTGGGCAGTGTACTACCATGGAGTGCATCAATGCATAATTGTAAAAAAAAAAAAAAAATTATAAAAGAACTTGTTGCTTTAGAAAAACTGTCCTACCTCTCTGAACTGTTTCCTCTTTACTTGCATAAAGGGAACCAAGGTATGTTGGTTCCATTTTATTAGAAATTATGAAGACTGACTTTAGTCAGGAAAGACTGATCCATAAAGGATACTGAATGGTAATGAAGGAACTGGAGAGAGTCAACATGAATTTCCCATGTTGATCTTAAGTTGTCAATGGCAGTCAACCTTCATAGTGCTGTAACCCTTTAATACAGTTCTTCATGTTGTGGTGAACCCCCTAACAAAATTTTGTTGCTACTTCATAACAGTGATTTTGCTAGTTATGAATCATAATGTAAATATCTAATATTCAGGATCTCTCATATGCGACCCCTGCGAAAAGAATATTTGATGCCATGACCCACAGGCTGAGAGCCACTGATTCAGACCAATGACCTTCAACCATAGCATTTGGTATATATTTGTCTGTGGTTTGTTGTGTAGCAGATTCCTCTGAAATAAAAACATTCCATCCTGTAGAGAAGCTCCTTAAGCAGGAAGGTAAACAACTCAAAATAACTTCAAGAACACTCTAAAATTGAACAGACTCATGAAGCCCCTCCCTGTCAGAGTAAGCAATAAAAGCTGAGAATCCCTCCGAGACCCAGAGAAGCCAAGCTGCAAAGAAGACTCTGAGACCAGACCAGCTGCCTGGAAGAAGCAGAAATCAGCTAAGCTGCCCAGAAGAGGTTTAGAAAATTGAGGCACCTGAAGAGGCCACTCCCCAGGCTGTTCAGCTCTCTGCAGGCTGTGCAGTGTGCTACAGGCTCCAGGCTTTGTGAGATGTCACCCATGCTGGGGTGGACCTTGGTGATGCAGCTGTCTCTGGGTTGTTCCTGTTCCTGTAAGTAACTCCTCACCCATACATCTGTAAGTAACCACAATAAAGCTCATGGCTCACCAAGTTGGGCTTTGGTAGTATTGGTGGTATCTGACTTTAGTCTGCCATGGGTTCCCTTTCTGGGGTGAGTACACGTGTGTGATGCATCTCCCCAGGAAAAGTTATGTCACCCAATATGATGCCACAAATAATGTGTGATGAAGCACAGCACAGCAATAGTGAATAACTTACTATCCAATGGAAACCAAGGCTCTTAGATGTTTAATGTCATTCCTAGTGTGGAGTTTGACCCATAGCTCCTAGTTATGTTCATGGGAGTGAACAGTGGTTGTTTTAAGGTGAAAACGACTTGAAACATTTGTGACATGTCTCACTCACCACAGTGACCATAGCATATGCAATCTAGTGAGCAAGATGCAGTTATAGGGGGAATTCTTTTCTGCCAACTTCCCAGCTTTGCGGACTCTGAGAAAGCTAGTTAACGCTGGAGAATCTTGGTTTTCCCATCTGAAAAAATGAGGAATGTAAGAGAGAGGACTGAGAGAGGTGATCAGCAGTAAGTGACATTGCCAACTGTCAATATTATCACTTACTGCACACCTGAGACTGCCCCTGTTTTATTAGATGTTTTCTTATATATATATGTATATATATATGGTTTATTTTTTTAAAAAATTTCCATCTCGTCCCCTCCTCCTCTCCCTTACCTCCCCTCCCCTCCACCCATACTCCCCTCCCTCCCTCTCCAGGCCAAGGAGCCATCGGGGTTCCCTACTCTATGTTAAGACCAAGGTCCTCCCAACTCCCCCCAGGTCCAGGAAGGTGATCAACCAAGCTGGGAAGGCTCCCACAGAGCCCGTCCATGCAGAAGAATCAAAGCCCAGCGCCTTTGTCCTTGGCTTCTCAGTCAGCCCCCACCGTCGGCCACATTCAGAGAGTCCGGTTTGGTCTCATGTTCCATCAGTCCCATTCCAACTGGAGTTGGTGATCTCCCGTTAGTTCTGTCCCACCGTCTCCATGGGTGAACGCACCCCTCACGGTCCTGACTTTCTTAACCCAATTAAAAAATGGGGCGCTGAACTGAACAGAGAATTCTCAACAGAAGAAGTTCAAATGGCCAAAAGACACTTAAGGTCATGCTCAACCTCCTTAGCTATCAGGAAAATGCAAATCAAAACAACCTTGAGATACCATCTTACACCTGTCAGATTGGCTAAAATCCAAAACACCAATGATAACCTTTGCTGGAGAGGTTGTGGGGTAAGGGGTACACTCATTCATTGCTGGTGGGAATGCACACTTGTGTAACCACTTTGGAAAGCAGTGTGGCGGTTTCTCAGGAAACTCGGGATCAACCTACCCCAGGACCCAGTAATTCCACTCTTGGGAATTTACCCAAGAGATGCCCAATCATACTACAAAAGCATTTGCTAAACTATGTTCATAGCAGCATTATTTATTAGATGTTTTCAAACAATGTGCTGAACAGGACACATGTTCAAACCATACCTGGATGTGTGGTCATAGCATTATTTCCTATCTACTCTGTATATAATCCTGAAATATCAGTTACTTTTCTCACGACTGTGACCAAATACCTGACAAGCTTTGCTTAAGAAGAACAGGGTTAGCCGGGCGGTGGTGGCGCACGCCTTTAATCCCAGCACTCGGGAGGCAGAGGCAGGCGGATCCCTGTGAGTTCGAGACCAGCCTGGTCTACAAGAGCTAGTTCCAGGACAGGCTCCAAAGCTACAGAGAAACCCTGTCTCGAAAAACCAAAAAAAAAAAAAAAAAAAAAAAAAAGAAGAACAGGGTTTATTTTGGCTCACAGTTTGAAGGGGGCCCATTTCTCCCTCAGGAAAATGGAAACGTTATACTGAGGACTTGCAGGTGTTTGATATTAAGTTTTGTTGTTTTGGCAGTGGGAAAAATATCAAGACTCCTTTTAGCCATTGAAGTGGCTCACTGTTACCAGGACCAAAACAAACAAGCTTTGGGAGGGGCTTACTTAATCAGTAAGTTCAAGGTGGAAATGACCTTACCACTGCTTGATACAAAATTTATTGTGATCAACTTGGTGTTCACCTCACTTTGCACCGTTCCCTGTCTCTTGGCATGACCTCCTACATCATGAAGCCACATGCTCACAGGATGGCTTCAGTAGCTCTAGATGGACATTCTTACTGATGATCTCTTTTCAGAACCCCTAGCCAACATCTTATTGCTTTGATGAGGTCATCGTTCCATCTCTAAGCCAAACCAGGGTGATGCTGGATATAACTATGACTTAAGCTTAGCAACATGTTTTGCTTTGCTCCAAAAGCCAATGGTTTAGCAGTTACCAAAGCAGATATCCACGATAAATATCAACACTGGCATCATTCTACATAGTGGGCATTAGTTGTCGGGTAGCTCATTGTGTCCCCACACCGGGCTCATTCATTTGGAAGATATACTGAGGACCTGACACAGTGAATCAAAGCAAACATAGCCTCTGCTCGTAGAGAGGGGTAATATGCCATGAGTTAGGTATTACCGTCTGCATTTTAGGACAACTGATGTTTCCTAATGTCACTTCAGTTCTCCACCACATTTTTGTCGCTGAATGATAAACAGAGATTCAAACACAAGGCAGGTTGGATGTGGGGAATTCGGAGAATAAGCTACCCAAGACTAATCTGTTTCTCTGTGACCACAGGGTCCCATCGTGATGACGTCACATGATAAAGAAGAGAGAGACAGAGTGCGAAAGTTGTGGGGCACCATTCCATGTCTATGAGTCGTTATTAATTCTGTTGGGTTCTTCATGAGAAATAACCACAAACCAGCCAGCTGATTGGTGGAGGTTTATTTTTACTTAACCTTATTTCTTCTCAATACTTTATAGCACCCAATTTGGTCTCAGAGTAACTTTTTAGAGTGACTTTATGGAGACTAGTGATAACTCCATTGGCACCTTCTTCCAACCTAAGGGAATAGCAGCTAAGAGGGGGTGAAGAATGCCCCAAATCTCCCCTGGAAGGAGAGCTACAACCTGGCTTTGAAGCATTAAGTTTAGGTCTACTACTTGCGTCCCCTGCTCCTGTCATGTTTTGTGATTTCTTTTGGCATTTGTTTACCAATTTTCATTCACCTATGCTCATTTTTAGCAGCAACATTTGTCACGCGTGTAGTTGAGAATGCTTGTTTTTTCCAAAGTATATTCAAATAAATATAAAACTAGGTGCAGGGATGTAATTCAGTTGATAAAAGGCTTGCTTATCTCACATACACAGAGGTCTGGATTTGAACCCCAAGAGCTGCATAAATCATACATATTGGCACGTGCCTATCATCCAGCACTCAGGAGGCGAGAGCTGGAAGACTAGAAGTTAGAGGCCATCCTTGCTACATAGTAAGTTTGAGGTCAGCCTAGGATATATGATATCCTATGTTGGTATGTACAGTCATGCATACATTCATACATACAGATACTTAAAATATGAAACTTCACTTGTCAGCCATTTGTAAATATCTCATCACACACCAAGGCTCTGAGCAGCCTGTCCAATGCTCGGGACATGTTTTATCAGCTAGTTGGCCACAAGAACCGAGGCAAACAGATAATTTTCTTGAAAAACATTTTTGTTGTTCAGAAGAAGGGGAAGGGTCCACTGAATGGGGATGTAGTCATTTTCAGTTCCCCAGGTGTGGCCCCGATGTCAGAGTCTCACCCTGCCCCGAACTCACTTCCTGCCAAGGCTTGTGAGGGAGATAGTCCTGCCATTTGAAGGCTAATTGAACTTTTCAAGCCTTGCTAAGGCTTAATACCTTTTTGTTGTTTTGCAACTTGGGTGAGCTTTTGTGTTGTGCCTCTGTGGTGGCTGTCAACATGCCTACTGTTCAAATTGAGCAACGCCTATTTTGGGAGAGCAACATGAACCGTTTTAATGAAGGCATTGCCACCTTCATTTTGCTCTGGTACAATTATGCTTGCTTCTCCAGCTGACGGGCACAACTGTTACCCACCTCAGGCACTAACGGATGAAATTCCCATCCCCAAGTGCACTTCTGTGTCTGCTTAGTTGGGAGGAAGGATTATGGACACTGCCTAATTTTTCTGCTTTGGAGCAGGAGAGGAGAGAGACACACGGGTCTTTCCTCTTTCCCTATGCAGAGCACTCTGCCTCTCAGAGGTGGCTCATTTGTTTCCCCCACTTATTGGAAAGATTAAGAAAGTCTTTGTTCCCCCTCATATCCATTCTCAGTTGCCACGGTGCTCAGGGAGTTTGGGGACACTGGCTGCTGGCAGGCTTTCTTGGGAGAAAGGGTGTTCACTTACGGGTTTGGCTTTTATTATTTTTTTATGAGTGAATCCACCATATTTGCAAAATAACATGATTTCTGGCCCCCAACTCTGCACGAAACGGGTAAGCCAGGTATTCATTGCCATCAATCATTCCAGTCTGAGTTTAGATCCTTTCTACTACAGCACTAATTAGTGTTCAAATCTGCTGCACACTTAAAGGACCCAAGGTGTGTTGGAAATGAACCAATGCTCAGGTCGGAGACAGATCCCTTAAATCAATTTCTCTAGAGATCAAAGTCAGACATTCTCTTGGAAGCTCACAACAGCATGGATGCTGTCTCCTCTGTAGGACTCCTGCTTCTGGATCCCCCATGATGTCCTGGTGAAAGTCACTGAGATGGACGTAAGGTTTGATCTTCACCTTACTTGCTAGCTCTGGCAGACAACTACATCTTTACAGACCTGTCCTCAGCCTGGTCTCCTTTGATTAAACCAGGATAGTCATGGTCTCTATTTGTGTGGTGGTTTTCAGGTCCCATGCTCTAATGTTTGGCGGTGTAGTCACTTCCTCTGCAGAGGTGAGCTCACACCTTCTTAAGCTGGGGTCATGATGACCGGCATGACTGAATGTGGGCGTCCTGCAACTGTCGGCAATAGTAAATGGTTTCAGAATGTGCAACCACCAAATTAATTTACAATTAGATGTGCAATACATCTAAGGTGTTTCTGGCAATATCTGGCTGTGAGGGATCTTGGAGCTTCCCTGCAGACTTTGTTCTGCACACGCAGCGTGTGCCCTTTGCACTGTACACACCAATCCACGTTGCCAGAAACCTCAGCTCAGAATAGAGACTATAGGCTGCTGTGAAATGTAGCATTTCTACTACAAAGTTTTGTTCATCTAGAAGCCTGATTGTTTAATTAAAGAAAAAAAAAGACTTTTAAAATTTTTTAGGTGCTATTCCTCAGTGTAAAGATATCAAATTAGGACATCTTTTGATTATATTATGTTAAGATATTTAGGGCTATTTTTTTATTTTTAATTGTTTGTTGACTCACCAGTTAAGACCACTTGATGCTCTTGTAGAAGAACAGGTTAAACTTCCAGTATCCACATAGTGGCTTTCAGCCATCCATAACCCCAGTTCCAGGGAATCCCACTCTCATTCCAAACTTGTGGTGGGTGGAAGCAGGATTGCGTGGGGCACACATATGTATATACAAGTGAGACACTCATACATATAAAATAAAATGACTAAATCTAAAAGACATTCAAAAATTGCTCTTTGAGTTGCAGACTTGAGCTTCATCACAAATCATTTAATGCATTTTGGCTTGTAATCAGGACCTAATTCCCAACAATTTCTTTAATAGCCCTAAACATACTTCTGTCATTTTGTATTATGTATTTATGCAAAGGAGTATTCTTAGCATTGATGATTATATAATCAAAACATTGACCAGTCTGAAAAATGGTAAAGATACTCTATATCCTGAAGTTTTAATTCTATAAAAATAAATCAACATATCCATCTCATTAGTATGAATATTTGCTTTTGTCTTTAACAATGATAAAATTACATATACATATATATATTTATCTATGCTTTTAAGTTGTGTTTTAAGATAAATTTCTTCATGATTTATAAGTGTTTTATATCTATTTTATATCCATTTATTTCAGGTTATGTAAAAAAATTTTCTCATGAAAGGGGTCATGCGTGGGAGAAGTTTTGGAATCTATCTGAGTTCTGTGCTTCTGGACATCACTGAGTCTCAGCTTATTTTATATCCAGTAGAATAACTTTCTTATTGGTATTTTTTATAAAAGTACCCGAGAAAAGCAATGTAAGGAACAGAGGGTTATTTTTGGCTCCTGGTTTCAGTGGGTATAGCCCATTTGGGTTGGAAAGTGGTAACCAGAGCTACTCATTAATAGTCGGAGGAGCTTGAGGTGGCAGCTTCTCACATCCTGGTGGATCAAGAAGCAGAGCTATATTAGAACAGGAACTATGATAGCCTTCAAGGCCAACCATTGGGGGCTTATGACATTTAACTATGTCTCCGAGGTCCCATAGTCCACTAAAATAATGCCACCAGCAGGGGAGCAAGTATTCAGACATTCAAGCATGACCCCACAACTCATGTTGCTAAAGAGGGTGCACAGTACCCAAGAAGAGAGAAAACGACTGATACTCCAATAGGTGCCTCATTGGTATTAGCAACTGACCTGGAACACAGAGCTAAGCCATGGTGTCTTCCTATTGGAACCAGTCTCACCTGATATCAGCATTTAAGTCCAGTCTGTGACTATGATAAAGTACAGTGAGAGCCAAGATCTCTCTGAAGTTTTGTCTAAAACTAAAAACATAATATGAAACAAACTATAGAAATACTCATAAGCATCCTGCCCAGTGACTGGTATGAGAGATGACTACTTTTTTACTTAACAGGTTTAGTCTTAAGACTTCTCTAGATAAATTTATTGTAATTGTTATAATAATAGTGCCCATTTTCTGACAGCGTTGAACAAGACCTATATAATGTCCTCCTAACTCTGTTATGACTAAGCTACCCTGTGGATCCCTAGTGTGTTCATCTACCTCTGCCACCATTAAAAAAAAAACCCACTTGGTTCAACAGCAGTTGTTTTCCTTGTGGTCTTTGTTTAGAAGGCATTGTTATCTCTCCTACACAAAGTCCTGCAGCCCCACTATAATATGCTAACCTAAGGGATCTTAATATTATCCATTTACCTTCACATTGCTCCAACAAATCTCTTATGCCCTTTCCATTCAGTCTTTGTGTTACCCATACACCTCATTTCCCATCATACTCTGGTATGACCTTCTAGAATCCATGCTCTCTCTGTCTCTCTGTTTGTCTCTCTGATTCACAGTTGCCTGTTTTCCTTTTTGTCATGTCTGTATCCTTCTCCCTGACTCTTTCCTCCTCCCATACAGCCTGGTGTTTGACAGTTGAACACTTGCCGTATACTAGCTGCCATCCTCAGAGGTACCCATAAGTTGATTTGTTCAGGATAAACAACAGTCTTTGAAGTGGGTACCGTCATGATGTCCATCCTACATCATATCACAGGTGAGAAAACATCACAGGGAAGTCAGCGCATGTGCCCAGATTCCTAGTAAATGGCTAAATCACATTAAAATACAGTGGTTCGCCTTAACAGCAAAGTGATGCTAAGATTAATAAAATAAAATGCAAGTCTGTGGGATTTTTTTTAAAGGACTTTGAAGATTGATGAGATATATCTCAGCAAGCAAAGGCACTTGCTACACAAGCCCGAGGACCTCAGTTTGATTCCCAGATCTCACGTGGTGGAAGGAGAGAGTCAGCTCCACAAAGCCATCCTCTGAACTCCGCATATGAACACACACACACACACACACACACACACACACACACACACACACACACACGCTTATTTACAAATGCGATAGTAATGATGATAATAAATAAAATTTAGAGAGAAAGAGTATTGGCGGACTTGGTTTTTGAATCTCGATTTTGCTCCTCAAATCTTTTCTGTTGCAGTCCACCTTCAACGTGAAGCCCCACTGAATATTGTGTATGCTCAAGTGAACCTTACTATGAGTGACTCATAATAAGGGTCTGTTTAGCCCTGATTTCAAGCGGTCATTTGATATTTATGACTCATGGTTGCCTTCAAAATAGCTAATCTGCTTATTAATCAAAAGTGAACATAGTCTTGCTTGAATCTAGCATGCTTTATTAAAGGCTTGCAGATTCATAGGCTAACTTTTGACTATCAAAAAAATTGAATTAAGGTTGTATTACATGTTGAGTGTGTTCCAGGACAGCGAAGACTCTAGAGGGAACTGAAAACACATTGAGAAGCCATGGAATTTTAGGGTAGCAAGTGGTGGGTTTTTAAAATTAATTTTATTTATTTGTGTGTGTGTGTGTGTGTGTGTGTGTGTATCTTTGTGAGTGTGCATGTAGGGTGATGGTGCCTGCTGATGCCAGAAGACATCCCTATATCCTTGGAGCTACAGTTAAATGCAGTTCTGAGCTGTCCTGGAACACAGTGATAACTAAAACCTGGGTCCTCTAGGAACGCAGAAAGTACTCTTCACAGTTGAGCCATCTCTCTAGTCCCCTAAGACAGCTACATGTCTTAGATCAGGTATGTGTTTGGGCTATATTTATATGCTTCTGTGTTACATGCTTGCTATAGATTCATTGTGTTCTTTAAATCCATGTTTAGGGATTCCTTTCTAATATTTCTCTTAGAAGCATACCATTCCACAATTAGGACCTTCTACCATGTAGTCTAGCATCTATCCTAGAGGATAAAACTTTTTCCATGAGCTCAAGATAAAAACAACTTAGAAAGTATTCTTGTGAGGGTGTGTGTGGGTCCCCACTTTCCCCAAAGTCTGCTGGCTACCAGGTCATGAGGGCAGAAGTGACCAGTAGAGCCTTCTCCGGCCTGTGGTACCATGGAAATACCCTTCCGGGAGACCAGTTCAGTATTGCAGCTCAACTTTATTCCAGAGTAAGGGAAAGTATAAGACTAAGTGGCTGGGGCATCACCTAATTTGCATTAAGTGCCATGTTTAAGGCTTCCAATGTGGCAGCAGGATCCTAGAGCAGAGCTCCTAACATAATGTCAGATTACCATATGGGTAGCAAGGGAAAGCGCTAGCTGGGACCCATATCAAGGGTCACAGCAGGCATCTGGGCCTAGATACATTCTCCAAACAAGGTCAGATAGAGCACATGAAGCCTCTGCTGGAAGGCAGAGAAGAGTCCATGTTGCACCGAACTCAGAGCTGCCATATCTTGGTAGACTGCAACCTCTAACCGTCAGGGCCTCCCAACAGATATAAAGTAAGGAAAAGAAAAAGTCCTTGGCACACCAGCGGAGGCTCTGGACACAAAGATCTGTTTGAAGACTGTGACCTTGGGGTCTCAGAGAAACTGACGCACCCTCCTGCATGACTTCTCACTCTGACATGACAGGAGTGAGGCATATTCTTGCTTGTGATGCTCCCTGTCTGTCACTCACAGCAGAGAATTCTCTTTATAGCCTCCATCTCTCTCACCCTGCTATTTAGGGAATTCCATAGTTTCCAGCTGGGGCTTCTGCAGTGCTTCAGCTGTGTGGGGGAAAACAGATAGAAGTTATAAAACTTCAATCAACACAGAAGAGGGAAAATGATGAAAAGATCTGCAAGAGAAGAGTGAGGTCCATCTTTGCTCCCACAACCAGCTCCAAAAAAGGTAGTTTGGAGTTAAGAATAGGAAAGAGCCTTGAGTAGACTGGGGTCATCAATGTGTGGAAGACGGTTTGCAGACACGTGTGTTTATTTTCTCTGATGTCTTTCAATGCTATTAAAGCTTTCAATTGTTTTCCCCAGTGCAGTGGCTGGCCTGAGTTTCTTCATGTGTATTGTTTGCTACACAAGGACAACTGGGAATTATATGTGCTAGGCTGAGCCCATGCTGTAAGGGTCAGATTCAGAAGACTGTCAGAATTGGTTTAAGGCTACCATATGTGAAGAGGCCTATATCTCAGCTTGGGGGCTGTGAAGAGGGGAAAGTTCAAAACCATTTAACATGCAAGCACTTGTGAGAATAGAGACCGCAGGGCTGGGGAGCTGACTCAGTGGGAAAAGTGCATGCCATACAAGTGTGAGAGTCTGAACATGGATCCCTATCAACCACATGCTACCCCAGCATTGGGGATCAGAGGCAAGTGAGTCTGAGGGGTGCACTGTCCAGGCAGGCTAAAGAAATGGATTAGACAGAGACACTATCTCAAAATCATGGTGGAAATGGGGCTGGAGCAATGACTCAGTGGTTGAGAGTGTACACTGAGTTCTCTTCCCAGAACCGCTATCTGATCACCCACTAACACTAGCACCATGCAGAGCTCCCACACACTGGCCTCTTCAGGTACTTGTATCCACACATACATGCATGTGCAATTAACAATGAGCATAAAAATACTTTTAAAATTAAAAACAAGGTGAGGAGTGATAGAGCTAGGCCTGACCTTAACTTTTGCCCTCCATGGCGTTGGGCATATGTTAGTGCACACTGTGCCCAACAATACCCAAAGGATGAAAGACTTGTAATCATCCTCAAAACCTGTGCAAAATTTCTGATGAGAGATGATCATTTACATGTGTGGTTTTGCAGGAGAACCCAAGAGCAAGGTCTCTTATTTTTCTTAGCAGAAAAGATTTTACCTCTAAGCCAATGGAGAACTTTCTCTGAGTTCTGGCTAGAAATGGAATAATCACTAAAGAATAATAACTTCTTTGGGAAAGATAGTCAAGCAAAATATTTGGGGAGATCCAAAAATGTGCTCAGTGTGTGAATATAAATTCAGTTTCCCCATGTTTGGACCATGGCCGGAATACGTGCTTCTAATCACAAAGATCCTTATAAAAGAAGGACTTTTTTGTGTACTTTCAAAAAAATGTGAAAATAATCAAGAGTGTGGCCTATCAGTCTGAGGGGATATTGCTCAGCCACCAAAAAGGAAGGAACCTGATGAGCCTCGGGTTCATGTTAAGTGGAAAAAGTCAGCAACAGTGGCTGCATTCCCAGAGTCCGGATTCTGTCTACCTTACAAGTGTTTCTGGGGATTGAGTGACATTTGTAAATTATTTAGTTCAAGGCCTGGACTGAATGAGAAAGTAGTAAGAGCTTAAAGATGATGTTGGTGGTGATGGTGATGGTGATAATGGTTGGTGCTGATGGAGATAATGGTCGTATAAGGAGAAAAAAAAACTCTGAACTGGGATTCTATAGGTCCCCACATGTCTAATAGAAACATGCTCAAAAGATGGATTAAGCTCATATTTCCTGGGGTTTGTGGATAAGGATTATGATTTTAGAAAGTAAATAAAATTAACATTCCCACTAGATAATTAAAAGTCAAATGGATTCTCTGACATTTCTAGGACATGCAGTCTTATGAAGTCTCAACAACATAGCTGCTTATGCAAGACCTGAACAAGGATGGCACCTGAGGACATGCTAACATGTAAGGGACAAAATCATCTCATGGAGCCCTAGCCCTGGATAAAGAACTGTGGGAATTAAGGAATGATGAGAAAAGTAGTTTTCCCTATGGAGGAGCCCCGGATTGACTGCGCTCAGCCCTGAAATCAGATACATATAAGGAGCTCTATACAGACTAAGCAGGTTGTATTTACACGTTTAGGAATATATATATATGTGTGTGTGTGTGTGTGTGTGTGTGTGTGTGTAAAGAAAACATGTATATATGTTTTACACACACACGTGTGTGTGTGTGTGTGTGTGTGTGTGAGTATGTATATACAAAGAAAAAGAGGGCAGAAGCCATAAATTTGAAAGAGAGTAGCTGTGTTACAAGGGAGGACTTAAAGGGATGAAAAGGAAAAAGGAAAATGATAATGATATAATTATATTTTAATTTTAAAAACTTTTTAAAAAATCAAATAACTATAGGCCTCTCATCTTTCTGGTCCTCTCATAAGATGCCATTTAGGTCAGTTCTACCTAAGTTCTGTAGCACTGTAAGAACTTAAAACAACGGAGTCTCTTCCTGACATTGGGCACAGATGGGCTGTGCCTAAGACAGCTCTCCCTTAAGCGCAGGTGTATTTTTAGCCTGGCCATGTTGTATATATTCTACAATCAGCAAAACTGCACTGAAAGCCACCAAGCTTGAGGAAGACCACGCACGGAGCCTTCTGGGAGATCCAATCTCTATCAAATACATAAGAGAATACTGTGGCATATGTTTCCCAAGATTGTATAACTATGGAAAATGAGAAAGATTGATGATGCTTATCCTGCCAGAGGACCAGCTCACGGCTGTTGCTTGCTTTGTTGTAATCCCCTACCCACCCCCTCCACTTCAAAACAAAAGTCCAAGTCTAATTAAAATCAGAACCCAGTGTCCTATTAGTGCTCCGCTGGCAGACCTTGGCTTTGGCATTGTCTTTCTGACCAGATCACTGATTAGTGTTTATTGCTAGTCATCTGTGGCTGGAAACATGACCCAGGGAGCAGAGAGACCAGGGCAACGGCATGCAGTGTCATTGTTAGAATTATTCACAGTGTTTGCAGCAGGAATCACTCAGCCCTAATCCACAACCACAACAGACGCCTGAGCACGCCAAGTCCCATGTGTTGGCAGTCAGGCAAAGCCGCCTCCCCTCAGCACTTGGCAGGACTCCTCCCTGATGTCTCGAGCCTAGGTCCAGCCTAGAGAGGTGGGACAGAAGAGGCAGACGGAATAAGATTTTGCCATCTCACACATCAACGCTCTCTTGTCCTATGCCTTCTCAGTACCTCAGTGAAAATTAAGAGTCTTGTTGAGTGAGGATGGGGCAACTTGTGGAACATGGTTCTCTGAGCATGATGGTCTTTTTTGCCTCTATCCAACCAGCTGAGACTACTCACAAGTGATGCTCCAGATTGAGTCCCTTGTATCAAAGTCCCTTGTAGAAGAAGGAGTCAGGAAGGTTCATTAGGCCTTCACCCAAGATGTCATCCCTTCCTTCCTTCCTATGCCTCCCTACCAGCTTTATGTCACTTGTCCCAGTTTTACATGTGATGGGAAGCCAAGGGTACATGGGGTAAGAGGACACTGAAGGAACCATAGTGCAGCTCTGGAGACGCTGATGCTTATGCTTTGTTGAGATTTTCAGTAATGGAGCCACTTAGGGATTATATGGAAAATAATTTTCAAAATATTAATCACCCATCATTTTCAACCCCAAAATGACCAATCATAGCACTTTATTATAGAATACAGGATCTTAAAATCATGGGGGAAAATGCCTCTGTACTTGAGGCTAATGCTTAATGTGTCCCAAATTCAGGTGCAGGCAGATATATTTCTCTCTGAGTTCTCCTATTATAGTCTGTAGGAAATATTCTTGTCTGCCTGGGATAAAATTTCCTAAATTACCAACGTAGTTTTGTTTGTGTTTACTTTGCTTTTATGTAGAGAGGTATCTGCCTGCATGTATGTCTCTGTGCTGTGTAAATGCCTGGTGCACACAGAGGCCAGAAGAGGATTTAAGACCCCCTGGAACTGGAGTTACAGATGGTTCTGAGCCTCCATGTGGGGGCTGGGAATTGAAAGCAGATCCTCTGGAGGAGTAGCCAGTGCCCTTAACCGCTGAGCCACCTCTCCAGCTCCTAACTAGGGAAGGTTTGGAAGGCAACAGAGAACGGAGTGTCCATTGTCTCTTATAAGCACATTTGCTTAAGAGTTAACAGACATCTTTCTGTGAACACCCCACCAAGATAATGCTAATGTCTAAGAGACCAGCGGCTGTGCAGTGAGACCAGAAATGTATGTTAAGTAAACCCATTTTTATCCTGTCTTTGTGTTTCAGTAAATTAGGCAAAAGAATTGGGAAGGGGAGGTATAGGACTTCTTAGTCTCAAAGGACACTAGGAATATATAATATTTCCAGGCCAGTAATGATGTTCAAATGCAGTACCATGGTAGAGTATGACGTGGTGGGTGGCACCATGAGATCCTTTGTAAGGACCCTAGGTTACTGTGGAGAATGAGGGACTCTTTCATCATGACATACTCTTAAGCTCACAGGATCTACCTGTGAGAAGACAGTGACCTCATTCTGGTCCATAGAGGCAATCACTGGAGCAACAGTGGTCAAGGAGGGCCTGTAGGCAACTACTCAAAATAACCACCCTGCACTGGGGCCGTTGTTCCCTAACTGAGCCGTGATGTTCTAAATGCAATGGTATAGTAAATACGGAGCACAAGCATAGGCTATGGATGTGATCAACCCACTTCCTACCTGCCCTTCCTCAGAGGAGAATGTGGCTTCGGGGAGATGATTCTCTTAGCCCCACCCTTCCGCATGTGATGTATGGCCCCACTTTACATGAGGGGATACCGGGAACCCTAGGCTCTATGCATAAATGGATACAAAAAGCATCAGATTGGTTCTTTGAGTGCCTGTGGCAAAAAGATTGGTCCTGATTTATGGTCCTCACATTGGGAAATGTCTGACGTGAAGTCAACAACTGAAATCAGATGAATAATTCAGAAGGCCGGTCAATGGCCTCATCTCTCTTACCATGTTCCTGCTATTTTTACGTAATTGCAAAGTGAAGAATAAATTGAGGTCATAAATAAACAACTGTCGTTTGGTGTGCTAGAGACCCCAGGATCTTAGGGATTTTCCATTTTCAGGTTCTGCTCTTTCACTTTTTATACAATTAAAAACGTGCACTTATTAAATTGTGGTGAGACAATCTCTCTGCGTGCTCTTTCGACATCAGCATTGAGAGAATCACAATGTGAACTGGCAAGGCATCCAATTCTCTCCTTGAAGGCCAATTCTTCTTTGCTTTCAAGTCTCTCTCCTGTCTTTGAGTCCTGCTGTGAAAAGCAGCAGCAGTGACCTTGTACTCTCGCATTTCCTTACATGTGTGTGTGAGTGTCTGCATGCCATGGTGGAGGCTGAGGACAGCTTCCGGTGTTGGGCCTTGCCTTCTACTTTGTCTGAAACAGTTTTTGCCTTTCCTGGCCCATGACCTTCCAGAGACTTCCCTGTCTCTTCCTTCTGTCTTGCTATAAGTGTGCTGAGTGTGCTGTTCCATCTTCCCTTTGTGTGGGGCTCGGAATCTGAGTGCCAATAAGTAGGCTTACCCAGAAAGCACTTCACCCACCAAGATGTCCCAGCCTACACTTTATGACTTCTCAAAGGAAAACCACAACCTGTATCACCTGATGTCTTAGGCAGTGGCTGCACTGCCATGTTATTAGTGTAGTTAATTTTATAACAAGCATTTTTTATGAGCAAACAACAGTAATGATCATTTTCATTAACTGTACAATTACTGACCTTTTCTCAACTTGGTATACCATTTTCAGGGATTTTTTTTTGTAAATCAAAATCTTGGCTTCCTTATCCCGAAGTATTATTATTTAAAGTGATCACTGAACTTGTTCTCCGTGCAGGAAGTTTTAAAATTTCAGAGTTTAAATTGATTATAATAACTAGAAACTCGTCTGTATGTATGAGCCACAGACTAAAGACAAAGTATAACTTTTATGTTCAATTTTGAATGAATATGTGATCAATAAAATATATGAGACTTTGAGGATATTATCAACTACAGCTCGTCTTCGCAGGACAGTTTTAGATCTTTGAAGGTCTTCTATCCTAAACCCTTTGAATGCCATTTGAACAGCAAACATCTCTGTCCTCGTTCGCTTGTTTAAAAATGAAAATTCCCTTGGGTCCCACAGGGTATCTGGATCATACATCTTGTTCAAGGGTAAACTGGGTACTATTCGCAGCAATAATCAAACAACGGCAGATGAAAGCATAATTTAGAGAAAGCCTTGCTCTTTCTTTTCAGATAACCATAACTTCTCTTCAGTTCATTTTCAGTGTTTAAAACACAGTGAGTTTTAAAAAGCCAAATATAATTTAAAATAAACCCCTACATTCCTCTTCCTCAGTTCAGATCTGGGAATGGACAGAATCCAAGTGGGGAAAAAAATGAGGACCTTTTGAACCCTTTTGGGGGAACCATAGGACACTTGAGGGCTTCTGATGTTTGTCTTCTGAGCTGGACTTGTGTCACAGAAATGCTGGTGTTCTTGGCTCTGTCTTTTAATACGGTCAAGCATGTTAGCTTGGCCAAATGTCATTTCATAAGAAAAAAATTGTATGTGATTGAGTGAGATTTCTGGAGAAGAATGAAGAAGGCAGGCTGGGTGGGGTTGCAGAGGCACCGCGATTAAGACACTCTGCAGGATGCTGTGAGTGCCTCCTGGTATCTGAGGAGACATGCGGTTTCACCTCAGAGATGACAAAATGTATTCACTCTCCCCTTTCTCTTGGTGAGGGGAAATAGTTTTGTTATGTCCCTGCCAAAGCCAAGCAATGAGAGGGTTGGCAGTGTGTAGCAAGCAAATGGATTCATAGGGCTGATAAATCAGATACTGACTTATCGTGACGAGAGGGCTATCACGACTTTGTCGTGCGCAGGTCTGTCTGGTTCTCTACTGAAGCTGAGTACTGGTTTCGCAGCACTGCTATGGTGTGGATATTGTTTGAGAGGGGTCCCCATAGTTTGTGCACTGGAAACTTGGTCTCTGGTGTGGTGATGTAAGACGGGCTTCTTTAATGTTGTCCTCTCATGAATTTTGTTTTGTTTTTAAATGAAAACAGGTATATAAAATATACATACAAGTCATATATGTATTGATTATAAGTGATAAATTTTATTTTGGTACAGTTCTTTGGTATGCATATAGTTTTACCATCCATTTTCTTTTAGATTGATTTTTCACTTATCACAGCAGCAGAAGAGCCACTCGGGTACCACAGAACCCTCAGAACTCGATTTTGATCCCAGTGTCCACGTAAAAACCCAGATGTGGAGGCATGCACTTTTAGTCCCCGGACTAGGAAGTTGGAGTTAGACAGATACCTGGGCTTGCTGTGTAGCCACTGAAAACCACGTTAGTGAGCCCCGGGTCCCAGAGAGACTCTTATCTCCAAAGCATAAGGCAGCCTGCTCTGAGGAATGGCACTTAAAGCTACCCTCTGACCTCCACATGTGCACACACACACTAAGAAAAATTATCAGTAATTTTAAGTGATACATTTCATCAGAGAAATTATTAATATACCCATTGCACCACAGTGCCCCACCCTTTGTAGATGCCTGACAAATACTGTTGAATGACAGATGGTCTTTGCACATAGATGTACCTCCTTAGCCTCAGTTAAACTATCCTTTCCTTGGCAACAAATGCCAAAGTCGTCCTGCTGATCTCAGTGAATGTGGTGGTTTATATAGGTATGGCTTCCATAGACTCACATGTTTGAATGCTTGGCCCCCAAAGAGTAGGGCTGTTAGGAGGTGTGGCCTTGTTGGAGGACGTGTTTCACTGTGGGGGCAGACTTGGAAGTCTCATGAATGTTCAAGCTATGCCCAGTGTGGTGCACATTCTCCTACTGCTGCCTGTTGATTGAGACGTGGAACTCTGAGCCATCTCTCCAGCACCGTGTCTGCCTGCGTACCACCATGTGTCCCACCACATTGATCGACTAAACTTCTGAACTGTAGGCTAGCCCCAATTAGATGTTTTCCTTTTTAAGAGGTGCTGTGGTCATGGTGTCTCTTCATAGCAGTAAAGACCCTAAGACAGTGACCAGCGCTAAGAAAGGATCCCTGTGTGCTTATTGAGACATTGAAATATTACAAACCATTTCCCTACAAGACATGTGCTATTAACCTTCACCCCTACACACATAGAAACTCAATTGTAAAGATGAATGTGAGGAGCCATGTCTTCCAGAGAACGGATCACTTCCATTGAGTCAGACCTTCAATTGCCTGACTTTTGCTTCATGTAAAGTCCATTACTTTTTCAAGATTTCTTTTCATTGTGTGTGGGTATATGTCACATAAGTATGCTGCCCAAGGAGGCCAGAGGCATTAGGCCCCTGGGAGATAGAGTCACAGATGGCTGACTCACCCAGTGTGGCTGCTGGGAACCGAACTTGGGTTCTCTGTAAGAGCAACAGGTACTCATAGCAACCGAGCCACTACTCCAGTCTCTTCATCACTTTCCAGTTTAATCTTTCTTTCCATTGATGACTAAGACCTCTGCACATTGTCTCTGATAAGCAACCCCCGCCTCACTTCATATCCTCCCGAGCCCCTGCTAATGACCGTTCTACTTGCATTTCTATCAGATCAATGCACTTTGCTTCCAGCTGAGTGAGAAAGGCCAGCAGCTGTTCTTCTAAGCCTGGCTTATTTGTTTAGCATCTTGACTCCTGGGCACTAACCATGGAGTGAGGTTTCTCCTCAGCATACTTGTTTAGTTTCCTTTGGATATACACAGCAATGGAATTGCTGGCTCATAAAGTAGTTCTGTTTTGAGCTTTTTCTTCCCCCATACACTATTCCCATAATGATCACAATAATGAAGTGTGTGTGTTGTGCATGCATGTGAGTGTGTGGTGCACACGCTCATTTGTGTGCACGCAGAGGCCAGAGCAGGATGCTGGCTGTCTTCCCCACAAAATAATGTGGCTACCTTGAGACAAAGTCTCCCACCGAATCAGAAAACTCACCATTTTGGCCAGAGTGGCTAGCCAGAGCTCCTCGGATCTGCCTGTCTCTGCTGCCCCACAAAGCTAGGCTTATAGACACATGCAGCCATGCCTGATTGTTTTTCTGGGTGCTGAGGATCCAAACTTAAGTCCTCACCACAGATCCATCTCCCCTGCGTGATTGCACTCATGTACGGATGCACCCATTACCAGGTTAAAGATAGGAGTCCCTCTTCCTCCAAAATTTCTCCAGGGCTTGGTATTTACCTGTAATAGCATCATTCTAAGTAGAGCGAGATAATCTTATTATGGTTTTTAATTTATGATGCCTATTGATGGTTTTCACTTAAATTTGTATTTACCTTTGCATTTAATAATTTTCTATGCTTTCCTTTACATATTAGACATTTATAGACATTCCTATGAGGAATGTCTACCCAGATCCTGTGTTAGCGTTTTTCATTCTTGTTGGCTATTGGGTTTTAGGGGCTGATCTATCTGAGCTCTTTATTACCCTAGGTATTAATCTCTATTCAGAAAAGTATTTTTCAGCTTCCTCAAGATTTTAGTTTGATATAATCATGGTTTGGATGTTTTCTACAAAAAAGAAAATTGTTTGCCCAAAGCCACTTCTTAGTGTATCCTATTTTCTTGTAGTATTTTTATAGCTTCTAATTTAAGCCTTTGCTTTATTTTGGATTGACTTTTGCATCTGATGGAAATTATTGTTTGGTTTGCATTTTTTTACACATGCATGGAGATACATGTTTCTACATATGGAGAGCTAGATGCAGTTTCCCCAGGCCATTTGTTAAAGATGCAATACCATTTCCAATATGTGTTCTCATGCTTTTGCAAAACATGTTTTCTATAAACATGTTGGCTTACCTGGGGTCCCTTTGTTTTACTACATTGATCTCAGTGGCTGTTTTAGTGCCTGTCCATGCTGTTTTTGTTACTATAGTTTTGCGGTGTGTTTTGAGGGCAGGTACATTTTAGTTTTGTTCATTGTGCTCAAGATTGCTCTGGCTGTTCAGTATCTTTTGTGGTTCCTTGCAAATGTCCTTGTTGTTTGACTGTGTATTTCTGTGCACAGTGCCATTGTGTGTTTTCCTAGTAATTGTACTGATCCTGTAGTATAGGCATTTTAGCAATATTTCCCTGAACACAGTGTATGTTCACTTTTGCATGTTGTTTTCAACATTTTCAATTTTTATAGCTTTCATTGTTGAGATCTTTAACCTTCTTGATTAAAATCATTCATGGAAATTGTAAAGCCATCATTCATAGTCAGCTCTTCTGGAATCTTGCACTGAGGGATGCTGAACAAACAGATCCATGACTTTACTTATTATAGTGATGTCCTGAGGATACAGGAAAGGATCTGTTGATGGGGACACTCAGACGATGCCTCTCTCGGTCCTCTAGCCTGGGTACACTAAATAGTCCTGAACAAATGGTCACCGCAATTTTTTTTTTTTACCTTGGAGTTTCTTTTCCTCTTGGAAAAGCAAAGCCAGTTTGGAGGTCCCTCCTCAGCCATTGTAAGCCTGCTTGTTCCTCATCCCAGGCAGCGTTTTATGATTCTGTTCCTCACTTCCCATCTCAATGCCTTTGGTGCTTGCTTTAACTTTCATGTTTTTTCGCATGCCCTGACATGCTGCCCTTAATTTTATTAATTGGAAAAAAGAGCCTGTTAGCTCCAGTAGGAACAAAGCTTGTGGTGATGGTTAATCGTTTAAAAGACCTTAGGTTCAAATGTCAGTGTTACTATTCATAAACCCTGACTTTAAGCATATGTATTACTTAACCTTAGTTTCTGTATCCATAACATAATATTTATCATGACAGTTTGTTGCCTTTATTAAAGGGCACATCTTTGTAAAACATGTATTTCTGAGCCAGTACAGCTAGGGGGATTTGTTTATCTATTATTATTTGTTTTAGTTCTGACTCCACTTGTTCAACCACCCTGATGCACACACCTACTCCTCAGTGCTCTTGAGTGGCTTCTCAGTCTTGGCACTACTGATGCTTCAGGGCCAGATGATACGTGGTTGGGAGGGTCCACTCAGAGCAGCAGAGGGTGCTAGGCAGTGCGCCGGCCTCCCTTTACCAGATGTTAGTTGTGCTTCCTCCTTTGAAAACCACAAGCACAAGACTTGCCCCAGTGTCTGTGGGTGAAGGACCAGTGATCCTGAGAACCGTTTTGTTGCCACTCTCTTGGTATCTGTTGTAGCTGAGACCCTGTATTTGCCACATTTTCTTAGATCCCAATTCTCCAGACTAGTGTATACATGTTGGCTTCAGTTTTTGTATTTGTGTGTGTGGAGGGTATGTAGTATGGGAATGCATGTATGTGCATGCCTTTATATTGGTGTATGTGTGTGTGTGTGTGTGTGTTCACTGCATGCATGTGCATGCATGTGAATGTATGGATGCAAAATCCTATGCAAATGTATGCAGAGACCAGAACTAGTACAGCAGGTGCCATCCCTTAGAGCAGCTTTCTGCCTTATTGTTTGTTGTTAGAGGATGTTTGTTTGTTTCCCGGCCCATCAGCAGCTCAACACAAAATAATCACACAGAAACTATACTATTTAAAACACTGCTTGGCCCATTAGCTCTAGCTTCTTATTGGCTAACTCTTACCTCTTAATTTAACCCATTTCTAGTAATCTGTGTATCGTCATGTGGCTGTGGCTTACCGTGTAAAGTTCTGTCTGGCTCCAGTGGGGCTACATGGCTTCTCCCTAACTCCTCCTTCTTTCTCCCAGCATTCAGTTTAGTTTTTCCCACCTAACTCCATTCCCTGCACAGGCCCAAGACAGCCAGTTTCTTTATTAACCAATGCTATTCATAGCATACAGAGGGGAATCTCATATCACCCCCCTTTTCTGTTTAAATAAAAAGAAGGTTTTAACTTTAACACAGAAAAATTACTTATAACAAAACAGGTATCAAGCAAGAATTAGTTATAATATTTATATATAATTTATCTTTTATCATATCTAAAGAAAACTATAACTATAACCATTTATTCTTCAACTCCATCAAAGACTCCAGAAGGATATAATTATACCTAAGGAAACAGAAAATGCATTGTAAGCAACTTCCAAAACTCTAGAAATGGCAGAGATATCTTGCTGCCTGGATAGTCACCGTAAGTTCCTCTGTACTGTTGTGGCATCCATCTTCAGCCTTACAGGCCCATAGTATCCAGCAGACTTTTCCATGAAGCAGGAAATTTCAAAGGCAGTTCCATCTATATTGGCAGTTTGTCAGTCACTTTCTTCTGTGTCCTGCAGAATGTCTGGCAAACTCTTTCATGAAGCAGGAACCCTAAAGGACAGTCTCACCTTTAAGCAAATTCAGCAGTCATTTCTCTGTGGGTCCTTCATGTCCAGTTCATCAAGCAGCCCAGGCAAGAGAAGTTTCTTGCCCAAATGGCTAGCGAACTCCATGAGGAGCCTCTTCGATGCCCATCTTCCTCTTGAAGTAATTGGTGCAGCCAGAAATAGGTGTGTCTCAGTGTCACCTCTATTTGCTGTGCAGGCCCAAGACAGTTTCTTTATTAACCAATGGTATTCATGGCATTCAGAGGGGAATCCCACATCAACTGTCTTGAATTGGATGCTCTTCGGCTGGGCTAGGCTTCAGACAAGCAAGCTTTCAAGATCTACCTCTCTCTACCTCTTAATGCTGGCATTACAGATACAGTCATACCCACCTTTGTACATAGAGACAAAGACTCAGCTCCCTTTACTTAGGCATCAAGTGTTGTTACCTATTCAGCCATCTCTTTACTTCAACATTTTATACAAACTATTAAAAATGAATACAAATAAAACCATAAATAAGTAACAGTTTTCTGAATTACCCTTTTCAGGTAAGAAAATAGATAAAGATTAGGAATTGCTTTAAAACATTAGAATATATGAAGACCAACCAATGAGTAAATAATTAATAATTCAGGTATAGACAGTCCGATATACTGAGGGAGGGCTAATTGCTAAGAGGTTAACATGGGGTCCCCATCCAGTACCATTTACATTTGAATGAAAGACTAGCCTATGCTCAGTGTCAGTGTAGACAATCCAAGGATGACACTTGCAAGAATAGAACCTCAACATTGTCTGGAAATTAACAAAGGAAAATCTATCAAAACAAGGAGTGCTCCATTTAATAAATATGAAGAAAAGCAAGCACATATCCTGAAAACAAACACCCATTCTGAGTTCTTTGTGATCTTGGGATGTTAGCCATGATAAGACAGTAAGCCCTGGAACAAAAATAGCTTAAAAAGTAGTCAAAAAGATGTAGAGGTCAGTTCCCACAACTGAGGCTGGTGATAGGAAATGATACAAGTGAATAATAGATTGGGGGATCTTGGCACGATTTCCTTGAGTTATATTAAAAAAAACAACCAATGAAATAGAACTGTTGGGGGAGTCTGTTCATTCTTTCCCAGATGCCCAGACACAAAATAATCACACAGAAACTATATTAATTACAATACTGTTTGGCCAATCGCTTCAGCATATTTCTAGATAGCTCTTATATCCTAAACCAACCCATCTCCATGAATCTGTGCATCACCATGAGGTTGTGGCCTAGCAGCAAAGTTTCAACAGGCTCTGGTGGAGGCATCTGTCTCCTACGGTGGCTACATGGCTTCCCCTAACTTTGCCTACTCTCTCTCTGTCTTTTCCAGCCTGGCTATATTCTGTTAAGTCACTGGCCAAAAGCAGCTTCTTTATTTATTAACCAATAAAAGCAGCACATATACAGAAGAACTTCCCACACCATAGACCATTGGCAGACTTTCCGCTCCCACTTTCCTCTTTATTGGTGACTATTCATCCACAGATTAACAAAGTAAGCCCTGAAGTGTACACTTAGAAACACTGGAGAGTTTGTAATATTTATAGTAAGATTTTAAGTACTAATCACAAGATTGTCTTATTGTAATCATCTCCTCCTAATAGCCTCTGCGCTTACAGAATTGCTTCATTTCCAGAGACGAGCATCTCCAGGCCCAGTGTTCATCAATTTGGATGTGTAGTTCATCTTCCTTTTCTTGGTGAGAGATGGTGGTAGGTTTTAAGGATGGAGGGAGGGGAAGAGGGAAGGAAGGAGATAGCTGTCTGAGAAAGGTCTTGCTATGTCAGCTTCCTATATCAGAAGATGGGTTGAGAAGATAGGAATTATATTGGTACCTGTCTGCCTTCAAGTCTACCTGGTGCTGTGTGATCCAATTCATAACCTAGGTGAGGCGATGCTAACGCCAAGTAGAAAGTTGTTTTCATTGTGTTTTCCAATGCTCAGTGTTGTACTGTGCCTGAAGGCCCTAAGATGCTTCCCCAGTGTATACAACAGGGTCATTTTAAGGACAGAGCTGTTGGGCTTGGCTCTCTTGGCATCTGTTCAGGACAGCTAACAAAAGTCAGTTGTCTCTTACCTTGGGATCACCTCCCCCCAACAAATTACTAACAAATTCCACTTGCTGAGTGGCCTCTTATTAGCATAATGTGTGTTTTAATTCGGAGAAGAACCATGTGTTTCCTATAAGAAAGTTGTTTTAGCTCTTTAAACGTCTCTGTCAAACACTTTCTTTTTGTTTGGAGAAATAATTACAGATCAGTCCTGTTGAAGCCAAAACATCAGAGAAATTGCCTGTCCCAGTGTTTCTCATTTGGGGGATGTCTGCTCCGTGAATGACACAAGTTTGGTTTGTCCACGCCAAGAAAAACAGACCTGGTTTGACCACTGCAAATGCTGGCTTGGTGATGAGGCTTGACAGTCACTGTGATTCAGTTAGTGTCCTCACATCTGAGGACAAGAGATCTTCTATGAGAGTCCGTCACTTCCTGCAACTCCAGTTGTGGTACGTGCCAGGCAGAACTGGGCATTGACTTTTGATACCGTCCTCCCTCCTTTTAAGAGGAACCCATGTTGGCCCATGAATGTTCAGAATTGCCATGCTGATGGTAAAACCTCAGCCACAGTCTCTTCCCTGCAAATATCTCCCTGTAAATTTTTCCCACCTCCAGACCTGGATGTGTTTTGAGTATACCCATGATGACTGCTATGGGAAACTCTACATAGAAAAGCAAAGAGATAAACACAAACTTAAAAAAGACATAATCACCTAGGAGCGAGATAGCATATAATATGTGTGTGTTTATCTGAATTTGGTAAATTTTAAATCTGGATCATGCATTATCTTTTATAGAGAAAATGTGGTTTTGTTTTTAAATAAGAGACATTCAATCTGGGAAAGGAAAACAGAGCATAAAAGGAATACTGTGAATTCCAGGGAATATGTAAGAGCCGAGTATAGCAATCACTGACTTTAAATCTGGTGAGCACAGGAGGAGAGACCGCAAATACCACAAGTCATCAGAGGCAAGGGGGCTACAGCTAACATGATCTCTCCTCTCTGGGACTGACAGCTCTCCCACCATGTTTGCCCTCTGCCCAGAGCTGCTCCAGTGTTGGATCCATGCATCATCTCACAAGAACCCCACGATGGATGCCACCATATTGCTCCACTTCTTTAAAAAAGGTGAGACTGTGTGCTATAGAGAAAAGCACTTATCCTATGGCAATTCCGTTTCCCAGCCAGAATTAGGAACTCATGAGCCATGTGCTGTACCTTCTTTAGGAGTCCCAAAGCCTATTTATTTGTCATGTGTGTGTGTGTATGTGTGTGTGTGTGTGTGTGTGTGTGTGAGTGTGTGTGTGTGAAGCTGTGGTGGGAGGAGTAGGGGTAAGGTAAGTGTAATAAAAATGGAATCACTCTCAACAAAGAGGGTCTCTTCCACCTAAAACCTTTTTTTCCTGATATTAAAGTATTAATCATGAAAAGCAGAAAAGTTCTTTCTCTGTGTAAGTCAGCACATGAAATCATTATGCAGAGGTCCTATCTACCATTTTAGGATAAAATGTACTATGACACTTGGACTTAACTTTTGATACAGATGTCTTTGCAGGTGTGTTTGTGTCTGTGTGTGTGTGTGTGTGTGTGTGTATACATGCATGTGAGTAAATGGAGAGAATCTGTTGCATTTTGTTTGGTTGTTGTCATAAAATGCAAGGAAAATTCTATAGGACCAGTTGTCAGCTGAAGGTAGGGCAGTTGATAGGTCAATATATAGACGACATAGATAGAATTATTTCCAGGGTGCATATATGTGTATGTAAATGCATATATACATATACATACACACACACACACACACACACACACACACACACACACACACACATATATATATGCACCCTGGAAATAATTCTATCTATTTCATCTATACATGCATACATGTGTATGTATGTGTTGAGACATAGCATTCCATGAAGAATGCTATGAGGGGTTGGAGAGATAGTTTAACAGTGAACAGAATATTCTGCTTTATCAGAGGATCAGAGTTTGGTTTCTAGCACTTACAGTACTGGGAATGGCAGTGGGGGTGGGGTGCACGACCACCTGTAACTCCTGCTCCATGAGGTCCAGCGCTCTCTTCTGGACTCTTCAGGCAACTGCAGTCATGTGCAAATACTACCATACAGAGACTCATGGTTATACATAAGTTTAAAACAAAAGGAGAAGAATTTAATGCAATATTTCTCCATTTCTACACACACGCGCACATTCTTGCACATGCTCATGCACACATATCTGTAACTATCCCTTCTGTTGAAAGCAGTTCTGGGAGAGTTTTCCATGCATTAACTCTCAACACAACCCATAAGAATTTAGTGGTATTTCCCACTTATGTGTGCGTGTGTTCCAAATTCAGGTCTTATTAGGTGATAATAAATATAATCAAAGACTCGCCTTTTCATTGCTTGCCTTTGAGCACCACATTTAGAGATAGCTTCCAAATAATGTGAACTTTTATCCTTCAAGCTTCCAGAAGAGTCTCGGACCTACTGATCATAACCTTTGGTAATGCTACATACTGAATGGCTTCTAAGGAGGTACAATAACCTTGTACAGGTAGAAAACTATCAAAGTAAGTCCTCTACCTGCCTGATGAGGTGGATAAAGAGAGTGTGAGGCATATAAAATGTATCTCATCATACATATCACTCAGCTGTCAAATCATTAAAATTTTGAGACTTCCTCTAAATGGAGAGGGTGATATTGTATCATCTGACATCTATTAGGGCAGTTCAGATGTGAGAGATTGGTGTGTGCTTGAGAATTAGTTTTCAGGTTTATTGCATTTTGAAAGAACACCCTCTGTGTGTGACTATCAAAGGTAGACCAGCAGGACAATTCTTGCACCTTTTGTGGACTAAATCGCAGTGTCAGGATAATAAATGCTGTGTGTGGAATCCGTGTGTGTTTCATTTCTCTTAGGGAATTCAGTTTTTCAAGGGCTTTCCTCTTCAGCATTGCAGATAAAACACCACATCACACTCTTTAGTGAAAGAGACACTTTCTCCTTCAAGATGCCTGTTCAGCTGTTCCACAGCTGAAGAGCTGGGAAGACTTAAATTACATTCTTTTTCCTGCCATTAAAAGGGAACGTGGGGGAGGGGGATGAGAAACTTGCATCTGGTTCGATTTCTTTGCCAAATTCTTCATTTAATTGTTTTGTAATTTGAAGAAAACCACAAATGACAAGATGAAATTGCTAGGAATATAAATACGAAATTTAATTGTTAGTGTCAGGATTTCAAGTTCCGAACCATTGGTACTGCGAGTCAGTTTTATGACCAACAGAAGAGCACTGGAGGCTACAGTTAAACTCGCTGCAGTTCCATCATCTGCAGCCCCACTTGGCCACCAAGCTCACAAAGCTTCAACCAGAAAGAGGGAAACTGACCCCCTTAATTTCTATGGATTTTATCTCAACAGCTGGGATCTGAGACTGGTCTTCTCAAGAGAAGCCATCACTTTCATGTCCAAAATCCCAAATAAACCACCATCCAAGTGCTTAACATTTAACTGCCAGGCTTCTCCAGAATTAGAGACTCCGCAAGAAATATGAACGTGGCCTAAAAATGTGCCTGCTGTTTTAGTTATAGTACATGCTTCTCTAGAACAGAAAGCAACCTGGCCTAGTTGGGGTTAAGATAGAAGTGAACTATTCCTAGCCACCAAACTGGATATGCCTCACCCTGCTGCCAGGAATCATCATGTGCAGACGGGCTCAATTAGTAATTGTTGGATATGTTTATTTGAAGAAAAACTGGACAATAGAAAGATCCTTAAAAGTCTGTAGAGGTAAGGATATCCTCGGTGGGTAAAGTGTTATACACAAGCAAGTGAACCTGAGTTTGGGTCCCTAGGGCTCACATTCAAAACCAGGCATGGCTGTGCACACCTGTCAACCCAAGTATGGGAGGAAGAGATAGAGCAGGATTGCAGGAGCTCATGGGAAAGCCAGCTTAGAAAGTCAGTGAGCTCCAAGGTTTGGTGAGAAGCTAAAATGAAATAAGTGGGTAGTGAACATGGGAGACAGCTGGTACCAGCCTCTAGCCTATATACCCATGTGTGCACATGCATGTGCTCTCACACACAATGCAATGTAGAAGAGTAGATGGACTTTTCTCTTCTCTGTAGTGTGTTCTTTTCAATTCTTTGATGCCTCCTGGGTCCTTCAAAGAGCCACCAATTGGAATAGGTCTCTTTCCTGTCCTGAATCTTTTTTCTTTTGGTTTCTTTTCATTAAAACTCGCAAGATCTGAGCCCAACAAGATGTTTCAGTGAGTATAGATGCTTGCTGCCTAGTGTGACAACCTGGGTTTGGATACCTGGGACTCACATGGTAGGAGGAGAAAACCAGCTCTTGGCACATTGGCCAGATCCACATCGGGTTCTCTTACAACTCTGGTTTGTGTTGTCTTAAAATGCTAGCAAAGTAGTCGGGACTGAGATGTTATTGCTTTTGAATGGTTTAATCATCTAGCCAATCTAGACATGTTTCTCTTTTCAACTTTAATGCTGTTGATTTGTGATCAGAGACTATTTGACTCCAGCATCATGTAACATAAGTAATAGAGGTTATCAGAGTCTATTGAAGAGCCAAAGGGAGTTATGTTGTGGGTAAGATGAACATCTGTGTAGCTGTAGGTCAATGGTTGCTGTCACGGTTGGCTTTTAAGACTAACTTAGAAATGGACGACTAGTCTCTAATCAAAATGTAATGTGCTATTCCATAAAATAGCTTATAAAAGTGATTGATCATGCTGTAGAGTCAGGTATTTGGATGCCTTTTGTGTAGACATACTCATAAAGTTTAAAGAAACCTGAGTGTCACCAGAGGAAAAAGAGTTACTCAAATTATGTGCATAATTCAGAAAATATGTTGGGAAAAATACTTATCCAGAAAGTCTCTGTGAGATTTGAGAAGAAAATAAATATGTATACATGCCTCAGAATACATTTTATCTAACAAGGGGTGAAAAAATGGGTATTACTTATCAATATATAAGATTCTGAAAAATTATAGAAATAGGTTTTCAAATTTTCACTTTTTAAAACGGAAATGGTTACATCTCTTTCTCCACTTCTTTTCTCCCTCAATCCCCTCCCAACAATCCTCCCTCTCAAGTTGGTAACTTCTCAAGTTCATAAAACTGTTTTCTTTGATTATGGTTGTTATATTCATGCCTATATACACATATATGCATATGTGCACACACTTACATAGATACATACTATACAAATGTACAACCTGTTGAGTCCATTTTTGCACAAATGCTTTCAAGACTGATCACTGTGCATTAGACAACCAGTCGTGGAGTTTGTCAAATGGAGAGACTAATTCTCTTCCTCCCACTTGTCATTAGTTGCCTGTAGTTCTTTGTTGAGGGGTATGACCCTGTAAAATCTTCTCACTTCCACGTTAGCATGTCTGTTGATGTCAACATACATTATAACTTTAGCTAAATAAAAATGACATTATTCCTTGAGGCTTTATCAAAAAATCTTGGTGCTATTTGTCCCTCCTTCTCATTCTCTATTGCCCTCCCTCCCTTTTCCCCAGTTGGAGGCAAACCTTGTCTTCCCATCTTCTACTTCACATCACCTGTATCCAGTTATTCCTCTCTCAACCACCCCCATGTGCCTATGGTCCCTGTAGACTTTCCTGATTTCTGAAGTTATTTCATGTTGTATATTCACGTCTGAGGATTTGGATTGAAGAGATGGGTCAGTCATTAAAGACTAGGCTTGCAACCAAAAGGATAAGAAATATTTTTTGGCCTAAAAATACTATAATTATCATTTTTCTTCTTTCTGATAATAGTAGAAAAATTCAGAAATAAAAGGGTCAGCAAATCTTAGGTGTCTCAAGTATTCTGTCCCAGTGGCTTTCACTCAACTTTTTATCCAATGCCACTCACTGTTTTTCAAGAAGTGGTTCTTGGATCTATCATAGTATGCACAGACACACACACACACACACACACACACACACACACACACATATATATATACACACACACCTGCAGACACACACATGCACACACACATTTTTCTCAATAAGAGAATCTTATTTGGATTCTGCTTGCATGTGGCACACCTAAATTCATACAACCACACATACACGCACATAAAGGCATACAACCAAATACATATATAGAGAGGATATCAAGACCTTTAACATTTGATTATTTTTAGAGAATACCACAATTAAAGTATTGTAAATTGGTAACTTATGATTGTGTTATTCTGGCCTTAAAACTCAAAAAAAAAATAAATACAGGCTTTGTTATTCTTGAGTTTCATCGTATTAGTTCCCAAAGACTACTTTTTATTTCTTTGGGCAGATTTTGTTCCATTAATTCAGGGTTGACTTGAACAAAGATTGCAAAGTTTAGTGAGGGAACATTTATTTGCTCTTTGTTTCATCTTAATGCATCGTCATATAGACAACTCTTGACAGAGTGTGGGATGTGACAGAAAGAATTCTCCATGTGCCCCAGTTTCTTGAGCAACCACTTCAGCTCTTCAAAGCTGCCCAGCTTTCTTGTGGGAGGATCCAAGAACTCTGCCCTACTGGGTGTTCTCACGCTTCTCAGTAACGAGTTTACACATGAGTATATTGTATGTAATTTTTAACTAGCACATTGGTTGGTGGGAATCCCTGAGAAGGCATCTTCTGATGCTTTCGGTGCCAGCTGCCAATTACCAAAGCTTTGTTTTGAATAGATTTAGTTACAGTATTGTAGACGTTAGCTTTTCTTTATTATAGTTCATATTCTGTAATTTGACTTTTTGATTTGCTTCAGTCTTGAATTTGGAGAAATTGAAACCATGGTTTTAGAAGGCTTACAGCCTATTTAAGCCTCCTGACTATTGACTACTCTCTGTCTCTCTCTCTCTGTCTCTCTCTCTCTCTCTCTCTCTCTCTCTTTCTCTCTGTGTGTGTGTGTGTGTGTGTGTGTGTTAACTACATTTTCTTCCATGTCTTTGTGTGTTGTAAATCAAGGGCCCAGAATTTTATTGATTTGCAAGTTTATGATAATTCTTCCCATTGTATGCCAATATGTTGACATTTTAGATAAATGGTACTTCTAATCTTCCTCAACCCCTAATCCAGCATGACTATACAGAACCTACCTGAAGAATTCTATTTAAAATCCTTGGAGGGCTGGTGACATAGCTTGCTGCTCAACTGCTCAGTCCCAGTGAATTGTGTTCCTTAACCCCTGGAGCCCTTATAAATATAGAAAGAGAGAATGATCTCCATACAGTCATCCTCTGATCTTGTAGGCATGTTGTGGCTTGCTTGATCACACATATCATTTATGCACACACACACACACACACACACACACACACACACACACACCACATCAAATAATAACTAAAAAGGTTAAATCACTTACAAAGATTATCAGTGTCACTCATAAGGATCCACTGTTTTAATATATTGAAAACCAAGACTAAACTCTTCATTCTAAAAAGTACATCCTATTAAATTATTTAACATACTTAAAATTAAGAGTCATTAGAGATGGTCCTTAACTCATGCAGTTCTTGTATCAGAAAGCTGTGAGCCACCCTGACTCCCCTCTCCCTCTCTAGCCACACAGCCATTCCAATTATAAGCCTCATCAACTCTATGTTAAAATGTGGTCCTAGACTTTGCAATTTTCCATGACGTGCTCACTCTTGGCTCAGCTCACCATTTAGGCCACCACCAGGGGACAAGCCTTGCCTGGTCACTTCAAGTAATCTTTGCCCTCACACAATCAAGACTATCCCATGACTTGATCTCATTCTATGATAGGCTTACCATATTATGACTTTCTTACTTATATTGCTTTTTGATCTGTTTCTCTGCGCATACTCCTGCAGAATATAAGATTCCTAAAGACTAACTATAATTAATTACTCTTGCAATTATAAAGTTATCTAGTATTTACTGATTAGGACTGAAATGAATTATTGACATTTTGCAGCTCAGAATGTTACAATAGAGGCCCAATAATTCTCCCCCACCTCCACAGACAAACGAAAGTCTACACCAGATAGAGATCATAATGAGTAAGAAGGTGGGTAGATTCTATGTCCAGGACCGCAATTGAACTATGCCCTTAAGAACTGAGCGCACTTCATGTGGGCAGATGTTTCTCATTAATACTCACAGGAAATGACCATATTTAAAAGGATAGAGCTCTTCCAATCCAAGGAGCTAGATTTTAATCTGATCTACATGGGTTTTTTTTCTGTGCTGTGTTTCATTTTTAAAAAATGCTACCTACCTTGCAATATAAAAAGGCATAGGATGAAGCAGGGTACATGGGTGTTGTGTAAGCCAGTGGGCATGACAGTGGTAATGATGGTCGTCGTGACTAAAGTTCTAATACTATGCCTCGCATCATCAACTTTTCCATTTGCTCATATATTTTTTTTTCCTTCTTGACTTCTGTTTGTCATTCCATGCCCCACCTTTCCATCAGAATTCTATTGCAGATTTTCTGTTCCTGGTCCCTCACTGTTCTATTCCAAACTTTCTCTACTGCATGGAGATAGTACATATTCATTTGTTCATTCCAATTTACTCATCAAATATTCATTGAGCTTTTCCTTTAGGATACATATTTGGGTCTACAACATGCACTAAGCTACTTAAAATTCCAATCATTATGTTTTTATATAAATAAGGGGCAAGACTGGTACTTTCAACGTATAGATGCCATAAACACAAACACGAGTTTCCATCCATACCACCAACATAGAAGGCCAGACATGGTGACACTAACATGTAATCTTTACCCTGAGGAGATGGTAACAAGAGGATCCCTTGGATTTGCTGCTATAGACAGCCTAGCCTAGAAATAGTAATCTGTAGTCCCAGCAAGAGATATTGTATCAAAAACAATGTGGGTGGCTCCTAAAGGATTTTATCTCAGGTTACCTTGTATATGTGCACCTACACATGTATGAACAGACACACAGACAATTGATAAATTAATTTAAAAATAAAACATAGAAGTTAGAACTAAAACACAGCACATACACATAGTAAAATGCAATGTATATTTCATAATTTGGAAGATTGCCTGGTAGTGTGCAAAATATCAGAAATATTTGCCCTCAGGTAGATCCTAGCATTATTCTTTTGCTTGCTCGCCTTTGTCTTTTTGATATTGTCATTTTTGCTTTTGTTTTCTTTTCCAGACAGGGTTTCTCTGTGTAGCAGCCTGGAACTCGATTTGTGGACCAGGCTGGCCTTGAACTGACAGAGCTCGACTTGCCTCTTCCTCCCAAGTGCTGAGATTAAAGGTGTGAGCCGCTAGGCCTCGCTCAGCATTATTTTTATTCCGCAGAACTGTAGCCTCTCAACTTCCCTCCCCCCAGCATTAGACCCATCACTGACACGGCTTCTCTGTTCTAAGAGTCATCCCCACCCCCTAAACTGTCCTCTCCTCTGGATTTCTAGCACCAAGGCTGCTTCTACTTTAGTACCTAGCCCATCTGTGGTTGCTTGTGAAGAATCAACTTCGTGTCTTACCCAACAGCACACCCAGCGAGCTGCGAATGTCAACAGTAGCCCCACTGCGATGGGGCCACTGTCCTTTATAGTCTGGTCCAGGTGGCTTACACACCGTTTTTCCCCTGATGTGTTTGTTGCTTTGGAAAGATTGGTCAAGGTGAGTGTTTGGCCTTCTACACTAAGTTATCAGCTCCCTAAGAACAGGAGCCCTGTCTCCTCCTTGTTTATCCCCCTTGACGACCTATGTTCAGCTCTGCTCTGTGTAAATGTTCCCTGTCCATCTTGTTGACTAAGTGTTGAGCAAGTAACTCTCCAAATGCTAAATCCTTTCAGGAATATTTGCGCTCAGCAAAATCCCCATTTTGCCATTTTCCCTCTTGTTCTGGGATGAAAGACTCCCCCAAGAGTTTCTTCTTCTACGCCGTTCACTTGCCATTGGCCCCAAATGACCTCCTCCGAGGCCCAACTTCTGTAGGGAAAAGGTATTTGTTCATCTTTATGAATGTCAGTCTCTTGACATTCATGGCAAACAGGCAAGTTCTCAGTCTCTTGACATTCATAGCAAACAGACAAATCCTTCAGTAAATGACAATGGTCCCCAGCATCACATTAAAGCTCTAGGGGATAAACACTCAAGGGAAGTTATGGCTCAGGCTCAACTTTCAAAGGCTTTGTAATATGCTTACCTGCACACACAGAAAGCACACCGTCACCTGCTGCAGCCCCGGCAGCTGCAATTCCACAGCACTCATCTATATTTAAACTTGGTCTTGCTTAGTCAGGAGGGGGGGACACTGCCGGGGAGCATTTCCAAATGGCTTCCAGACAGCTACAGAGCACAGCTCTTGAGGCTGCTCTGGTATCCACAAGCACATTGCACTATAGGATGCTACCACTCTTACTGTTGGAATTGCCGTTTTAGTGGCTTCTTCTTCAATCCAGAACAAATTCTTAGCCCTTCCAGCGAGTCATTTTGGTAGCCTCCTGATCATTTTTCATTGAGGAATTAACAACTCCTCATTGGATGTTTACTATGACTTAGATACCCATTACTACCAGAGAAATGATGAGCTGCCATGGTTCAGATCATGGACTTGAAAACCAAATCCACAAATCTTTAATTTATTAGCTGTGGAGCTCTGAGGCAGCTTATTTAACCTCTGCCTTTCCATATTAGCACAGCAAGGATAATGCTGACCATCTTGTTTGTGGTAACACTTAGGGGTTCAACTGCTGAACTGCTTGGAACTGGTTATCAGCAGCTCCGGTCAAGAACACTCTGTGTCTCTGGACCTGGAAAGACATGGATATGAGTGATTTTTAAAACTTATTAAGGGCCTTGCTTATGGTTTAGTGAAAGATTAAGAAATAATTATAGCAGATATTATATACAGCAATTACAAAGTAAAATAAGCACTATAAACTAGGTAGAAAATGAGTCCGGCAAACTAGTGTAAGAGAAAAAAAGGAAACTCCCAACAGAATCTGTCCTATGGCTGTGTTGTGCACCATCTCTAAGTGACTAAGCAGCAGGAGAGAGGTATATCCCCAACAGGGAATGAAACTATGTAGAAGCTGAGTGGCCTGGGGAAAAGAGAAGTACTCGAATGTTCTTTCAAATCTCATTAAAGAGTTTAGTCTTTGTTTATTTAGCTATGGGAATTCATTGAGTGATTTTGAAGAGGCGGGGACTGTTGTTTGGTTTGTGTCTGGGAGAAGTTCTTTGCCTACACCTGGGAAGGAACACTAGGATGATCCCAGGAAATAGATATGGTGAATGGTAGATGGCCACTGTAGTGATCAAAGCAATAGAGAAAGTAGCTTGACTAGCAATGGTGTCAGAAGAGGTAGAATCACTCTAGACTCTTCTGTATTACCCTGAAGCCCCTACCTTAGAATACCAGCTTTCACCTTTCTCATGGCAATGAAGTGATCTATTTTTATAAACCACATGTTCAACCTCAGATATTACCACTCTTACTGGGAATGATAGTCTTGGATTAATATCTTAATATCAGAAACTATTTGCTAGAAACATGAAATTTTCTATTAATTAAAAATATGTCAGAAGGATTAGCAAGATGGTTCAGTAAGTAAAGGTGCTTGACACTGATCCTAAAGACCTGCGCCATTCCCAGGGTTCATGGAGTGAAAGCTGAGAACCGACGCCTGCGTATTGTCCTGTATGTGCGCGTGTGCTCACATGCATGCACTCATGCAACTGTGCAGGAGTATACATGCACACACACACATACCTACAAAAACCACAGGAAAAAAGTAATAAATATAACTTAAAACTTTTTTAAAAAATTAAAAACTGATAGAGACTTGTATTCAGGACTCAAAAAAGGAAGGGAATTATTGAAAGAAATGCTAAATTCTGTTGTAACAACGTGAGAATAAAAGTGATGTAAGTGTGCAGACTGTGTCTTATCTAGAGATGGATGGCTGGTTTTTATGGGCGATACAGAGCCCTTTGGCATCCTCCGTGGAAAAGGTCATCTCTCTGAATCTGACCTAGACTTTGTTCTCGCACGAAGACAGATCTTGGCTAATGTTGCACAGGCCTGTGCTGACAGTTTACAGATAGGAAACTTTCAAAGACAAGCTTGGAAAATAGGTCTTGGCCAGAATGTGCAATGCAGGAAGAAAACATTTGGAATGAGATTAGAGTCTTCCTGTTTATTGCCAGGAAATGGAGATAGGATGCAAGACACTGAAATGGCAGAAGGAAGAAAAATCACTCAAATCGTGTCAGGCACTATTTTCCTACCTCACCAGGCTCTTTACCTCCCTAGAAAGTGCTTAAGTCTTCCTGGAACATTCAGTGTTTGGATGAGATGCTTATGTTTACGGAAGGAAGATTTTTTTAAAAAACTAAATGACTCCTTCAAGGTAATACAGTCTGAACATTAAGAGATAAGGATTGGGCTTGAACAGATTATAGTCTGGTCCCCAGACTTGCCCTCTTTCTATCACATGAGATCTTAATAGTTGTTGAGCTGTGTCATATCCTTAGTCTTAGCATTGGCTAAACTGGGCTCCTTTCAGGGGTCCCTTGTCACCCTCACTCCTCTCTTGTGTAGATAATCTCTTTGGGGAGTACTGAGACAAGAAGGCCCCTGGGCTGAGAAAATCACCAGCTGTACTGTTTTTCTCTCTCTTCGGTGTGGGAGCTTACACCTTCATGACAAAATACTGGAAGGAGGCAGAAAAAGACTCTTCTATACGGAGGAATAATGAGATGAGTTTTGAACACCAGCATCACAGATAATATTTCATGGCAATGAAGCTAGAACCAGGGCCTACTTTTCAAGAGTCTAAAGGGTTCATCAATGGAAATATTGTGATTACAATGGATGTACCATCCATTCATTTTCTACTCAAATAGCCTCTAGCTGTGTCTTCAGTGTGCTCACTAGGGCCAGATCACCCTAACATTCTTCTGGATTATCAGCAGTTGTTTCCCCACTGGGGGTGTTACTTGAGGTAGGCAGAGGACCGACATTCTCTGGAGGGCACTAATTGCTTGAGTTCTAGAAATGCCCTAGTCAAGTGGCTATGTTGGTAGTAAATGATTCAGACTCTGGAATGAATCATATACACACATGTGCACATGTATGTACGTGCATATACATGTGTGCACGTGCATAGATGCATGCACCCTTCTGTCTCTTCTTCAATAAATTATAGCACCTTGATAGTTTTCACTTAGCCTCACCTATATACTGATAGTATATGAGACTGATAGTAGCTGTGTGTCTGCTTATACATAAATACATCTCTGTATGCATCTTACTATCAACATACAGCTGTGGCTCCTGTGTGCTCTCCAATTCAGCCTTCCTTAGACCAGCGAGTTGCATATGGCATTGGAGAAATGTTATTTGTTGATAAGATTCTGAAGCTTGTGGGGCAAGTGACTGCAGGCTCATTCTTCCCTCCTCCTGCTGTCAGCCTTCCTATCTAGAAAATGGAAAAGAATCACAGGAGTCAGTGACAGAACCAGGGGCAGGGACAATTTGTTTAGCTCCTACTGTGTGCCAGACATCCTTCCATTCCCTTGCCTGCTCTCTTTCCCTACTTAATCCCGTTGATTGACCTATGAGGAAATCAATGCAGTCCTAAGTATTTTAACAATGATGCTTGTAAGGCAGAATTAGAATTTGACCCTTTCTGCTTTACTCATAAGCCCAGGCTTCTCATCTTCCTGTGTGCCAGGCCTATGCCCAGCAACAGCTAACACTAGCCCAGGTCAGTTGTCACAGAAATCACGCAGCACACACTCTCCACTGAGGAATTTTCTAGCTGTATTCTGTTGTGTACCTTCTCCAGGTGAATCAGAAAGCCCCGGGTCATATAGTCATAGTGAAGTGGAGAAAGATTACATTTGTATAAACAGTGGCTGGAAGATTAAGGCCAATATTGAGTTGAGGAAAGGGCATGCTAGACAGGAGCCTTGATGCCTTCCTAATTCCATGTAGACCTCTTCCATATTCTGCTTATCTTTACTCTCTTTGACATAAATGGATATTAACCTTTTATGTTTAATGACTAACTTCGAAGATATGATGGAAGCTATTGGTCCTTTGTTTAGCAAAGTGAATTTGTGTATACACACACACACACACACATCTGCAAACAGTTTCAAGGACTAAACAGACCCACCTAATGGTCTATGGCTATCTTCTCATTCTTTACCATAGATGAATAGCTTTCAGGGTTCTGCAGATTTGGTCAGACATCATCTCCAGAACTCTTTGGGGATGTCTTATGTGAGATATAAAACTACTGTTTGTTTCTTAAGAATGAGAGGTTTTACAGAGCAGTCCGTGACTAAGGATGGAACTCAGAGAACATACGCCATACTCTGAATTCCAAAATTTAGCACTACATAAAATAGGAGGGGTAGCACACACCATAGTCTCCCCACTTGGAAGGTGGCCACAGGAGTATCAGAAGTTCAAGGTCATGAGACCTCGTCTTAAAAATAAAAAACAAAATGGCAGTCCAAATCAAATCTTCAAATACTGATACTATTTTTGCTTCAAACAAAATACTAATATCCCATCATGATATTTAAACAAAAAATAAAGGAAAGATAAAGTACAGACATATGGTATGTTCACTTTTGCAATTTAACACAAAAACCTGACCACGTTAAAAATAATTCTCATCTTCATATTTACTGTGATATAGAAATAATAACTATGGCGAAATGTACCTAGGTTCTGTAGCTCTTACTAAGTGAGGGCATTGTTCTTCATGCTTGAGTGGGAATGGTTTTGTTATCCATTCTTCCATGAACACTCTAAGAAAGAGAGGATGCTCTTCTTAGGTGGATGGGCACTGCAGTAGGATGGAAGTGTGAGTCGTGGCAGTGAATGAGGCATTGGAATTACTCCATGGCTCTGACAATTACTTAGGGAAACCTTCATTTTTCCAAGCGAAGAAGGATCCTGTCAACTAACTGTCCACTCACTCTGGGGATCCAATGGTCCCTAGCCCTCTAAAGTTCATCTGGTAGAAGCCAGTGGGTTAATTGCACAATGCCCAGGGTCCCCCAGGGGAACCCAGGGAAGCTTAGTATGCCTTGCGTACCCCATTGTTCTCTAGAAAAGCTCGTGTTTTCCACCTCAATTGGTATGTTACAAACACTTTATCCCAGAGACACTGGGGGCCATGGAGGATGGAATGTTGCCCACAGCCAGATGTTTGTAAACCTTAGCTCTGAAATGTGGCACAATACCATAAACTGTCAAGTCGTGTAAAAACTACAGCGAAGACAAAAACAGAATGTAATATTTACCAGATGAGATTTCTTTATGTGTGTAATCTTGTTGGAATTTTGGGAGTATCCAGCTCTCATCCATTTCAAAATGGGGTTTGGGTTCCACCCCATTTTACCCCCTACTCCGTACCCTAGTCTCTCCCTCCCTGACAAAGAAAGAAAACTTATTGAAAGTGAAAGGTTCTGTCCTAATAAAAAGAGAAGCTGAAATAGCCCTGGGCACTCAGCTATACATTTAAAAATGCACAGGACATTTGGCCACCATCATAGGGGAAGAGTCCCGAAAATGATATTTCTGGGACCTTTTCCGAATTTGCGCTAGACAATAGGATGGTGTGTGTTTTGACAATTGTAACTCTGCATGAGTAGTTAAACAGTAGCAGAAGCCCTTGATCAGTCTGTGGCAAAATGAAACTTGATTCAAATGGCAATCATCAGTGACTTAAGGGAAATGATTTGCTCTGTATGAGTACGCATGTGATTTCATTCTGACAGAAGAAGCCAGGAGACCATCCATACCTGCTTAAAAGATTTGGTGATGAATCAACATGAGAACAAATAATATTAAACCTGTTTGATATGCAAGTCTTATAAATAAAAAACATGTTATTCCAGTGTTTTTTAATTTCTTAAAATTGTGTTTATTTTATGTATATGTGTCTATGTACCACAGGCTGCAGTATCTGTAGAAGCCAGAAGAGGGTGTTGTGTACCCTGAGAACAGAATTACAGATGGTTGTGAGCTACCATATGGGTGCTGGAAATTGAACCTGGGTCTTCTAGACTAGCAATCAGTGCTTTTAACTGCTGAGTCATCTCTCTACTCCTATTATTCCAGTTTTAATTTTAAAAAGCAATAGAATGTTCATTTAGAAATGTATCACAAAGTATTAGATGCCTTTTCATAAAAGACAAGAAATGAAACTTTTGATCCAGTGGCTTCAGTGGGATGTCTTGTTCAGCCTTGATGCAGGGGGGAAGAGCTTGGCCCTGCCTCCGCTTGATGTGCCATGCTTTCTTGATTCCTGTGGGAGGCCTTACTCCATCTAAGTGGAGATGGAGGAAGAGTGGGGGGATAGAGGGAGGAGGGAGAGGGATTAGAAGAGGGAGGGGAATCTGTGGTTGGAAAGTAAAATAAATAAAAAATTTAAAAACTGATTAATAGAAAAAACAAGTGCATCTGCAAGAGGTAAGCCTGGATTTAGTTAACTATTTTGTTGCTGTGATAAAATACTTTCTTTTCCTGGAGCTACCTTATGTAAGACAAAAAACACTTTGATGATAATTGGGTCCCAGAACCAAAAAATTGCTATCTTCTGCACGTGAATTTTATAAACGTCATATTTAAATCTTGATTTAAAGCTGTAGGAATATTGAAAATTAATTCTTTCCAGTTAACATTGTACTGGGGAAGTAGCTTAGTCGGTAGACTGCTTGACTAGCATATACAAAGCTAAGAGCACAATCCCAAGCACTTCAGAAACCTTGCATGGTGCTGCATGCCTGTAATCTCAGTCCTAGGGAGATGAAGGTAGGAGAATCTGAAGCCCAAGGTTGTCCAGAGCTACACTAAAACATTTGAGGTAGCCTGGGCTACAGGAGACGCTATCTCAGCCCTATCTGAGCCTCTTCTTCCTCTAAAAATATAGAAAATAAAAATTATTGTTTAGCTGTTTTTTTTAAATAACAAGACTGTTTTATGCACAACTGTAATATAGGAAATTAGAATAAGGGGTGGGCTTCCTGGGAAAATACGGCAACTGTGTGTATCATAAAGATGTATTTAATAATTGTGTGCTGGCTGGAATCTACGGCATGACACGAGGTAGGTGAGCATAGGCTGGATTTGCAAATAAAACCGCTAATAGCTGCATTCCAATTCCACCATAGATGGTTGATTTCAATTCTTTTTATCCAGCTGTGTTGAAGTAAGTGAAACTGGAAGTGTTAATAGCGAATTAAATGAAATAGATACTGTACATGTGCATTATGGGAACCATAAACTCTGTAACCTTAGCAGAAGATTCCAGAGGAGGAGAAAAGATCCCCCTGGTGTGCTGGGAGATAATTGGAAAGAAATTTCCTTTCTTTCCCGACCCACTTGTGACTAATGGAGGCTCTGATGACAGAAGACCCAGCCTGTGCTTTGTGAGGTCAAGATGGTAGTTTCAAATTGCAATTAAAATGGATTTCTGTATCCCTCACCTTCCCCTTGAACCCCTTGCCCAGAAACTCCCCTCCCTAGCCAGGTCCCTGGGCTTCTTTCTGATGAGAGCTCTCTAAACACAGAGCTGGAAAGTCATTCATTTCTGCCAAACAGTATACATATTACCCACCAATAGCCAATGATGTTGATTGGCAAAGCCATTCTGGGTACTTTGATAAACACACAGACACAACACACACACACACACACACACACACACACACACACACACACACACACACAATCGCTTCAAGAAAAGGCCTGACAGCTCTAAATGATTAACATAATTTTTAATTGTATGGTGTTTGTATGTGTGTGTGTGTGAGAGAGAGAGGGGGGGAGAGACAGAGACAGAGACAGACAGAGAGAAACAGAGAGAGAGAGAGAGAGAGAGAGAGAGAGAGAGAGAGAGAGAGAGAGAGAATGTGTGTGATACTCCATGAGAAGACAGGTTAAATCGGTTCTCTCCTTCCACTGTATGAGTCCTAAGGATTAAGCTCAGGTGCCAGGTACCTTGACCCATCTCACTACCCCTTTGGCTTTTATCTTATTAGCTGAGAACTGGATGATTCTTAAAGTCAAGTCCCTTACCCAAATCGACCTAGCTTTCAAAGACAGAACTGAGGTTTCTCTCCCATACTGGACTCTGGGCTATGTTATATACAACCAAGCTCTTTTAAATATTCACAGTGTGAATGTGTCTTGAACAAATGCAAGTTGAGGTTTATTTTAGACATTAGATACTTTCAAGTTAGGGGACTTTGTCCAAAAGCCCTCAGTTCCTTAATTGAGAAACCACTGAATCAGTTGCCCAGTGACTCGTGTAAGTTCTTACACTGGAGGATCTTCCATAACCACCTTGTAACAGTCGTGTCCCAGTCCCACAATGAGTTACCATGTAACATACATACATAACATAAATGTGACTATTAAGATTATTATTCTTCATAGAAATATATATATGTATATATATATATGTATATATATATATATATATATCAATTCATGTTTAAATTTCTCTGACCCTTATGGAGACAGTGCTGTGAATTAAATTCAAGCTCACATTTATGCTAACTAGATTCTTTACACCAAGCTAATCTTAGTTCCAACATTTTTCATGCATGGGTGCTTTGGTGCTGATACATACGCATGTGTGTATGTGTGTTTGCATGCGTAGGCGTGCAAGGGTGTGTATATGTGTGAGAGCATTCACGTGAAAGCCTGAAATCATAACTGCCTATCTGCCTTGATCCTTCTGCAGTTTATTTCTTGAGGCAGGCTCTCTCTGGTGAACTCTGAGCCCCCTGATTCAGCGAGTCTAGCTAAGCAGGTTGCCATTGTGATCCTGCCTTTCCTCCTAAGTGCTAGATTACATATGTGCCTGACTTCTATGTGGCGGTGGCCATTACAACTCTAGCTTTCGTGCCTGTATGGCAAGTGCCTCATTCACGGGTCATCGCTGCAGGCATCCCCTGCCAACATTTTTAATCTCAACATATAATATTGGGATAAAATTTAAGCCTGGAAGTGATCACGATGGAGCAGTGGAAAGGCGGAGAAAATTCCTGACTTGCTCCTGGATATTGGCCTTGGAGGAGAAGGTCAGTTGCTAGGGACTCCGGCCCCTCTTCTCTTCTCTTCTCTATTTCCCACCAAGATGCGTGGGCTTGCCTAACGTGTCTGAGCTGACGACTATTGGTTTTGCTGCTATGCTAATAAAGAAAGGAGAGTCAGAATTATGCAAATAAGTATTTGCTTAATATAACAAATAGTTCAATTTGGGCTCCTTTAGCTGAGTCGCGTGAGTTTTTTTTTTTTTTTTTTTTCCTCCAGAATAAGCTGACACTGGAAATAAAGGAAGTGTGATAATCACCACAGGAACTATAGCTTGAGGATGGTAAAGAAGCCAAAACAGCAGTTGTGGAGAACAGAATCAAAGTGGGTTGATTTACCAAACTCTTCTGCTAATGGGGCTCCATGGAGAGGAAGGACTGAGTTCCCAGAGCTATTAAGCTTCCCTGACCCTCCTCCCGCTTCCACAGCCCTCCTGTGTACCTTTGATAGCCGTCGTGAGTTCAAAGCAGAGAGAGCCCTTTACTTGGTAATTCTCTGGCTCAACAAAAAGAAGGCTAGGGAATAGATGAACACGATGCCTCGAGATGGAAGCCACAACATGCCTCCAAGCAAGTATCCGTAGCTAATTCATTTAGAATGCTCCCCAAACACACTTAACCCCACTGATCTCTCCTCTGTCTGCCTTTTATTTTTCCCATCCACAGTTTCTTATTTTCTAAAGAGAACCCCTCATCTGATCTGGCAGAGAATGGCAAGCCTGCAGAGCAGGTATTTTGTATGCTAATGACAAATGCCATCCTAGGTCAGCAAGGGGAGTCTGGATGTACACCTAGAGAGTTATCAACTTCAGGCCATGACAAAGCTGGTAAGGGGAGAGCTTGGGAAAGGTCAACAGGCTGGGTGCATTTCTCTCTTCTGGACCGAGCTTGAGTCTGCGGAGGGGTTCCTCTTGGTGCCCACTACAAAGGCTTAGGGCAATTGCTTAAGACTCCAGACCTCTCCCTTATCAGGGTGGCCACAGCCTAGGTAACATTAGCCTCTTCTTTGTCTTGCCACATACAAAACCCTGTTCCCAAGAAGGCGACAGGAAACCTTTGTGATTTCCTGGCTTAGAATGAGTTTAAAATGCCTCTCTGAGATTTAAAGTCCATTCCCACTTGGAACTGAGTTATTCTCTAGTCTGCCTCGTGGCCAGGTAGAATTTAGGACAGACAGGAGGAGAAGGGAGGTGGAGATCTGTTGTTACTAGTCTAGCCTAGACTGCTGGGAAGGGAGATTTGGGGTTTTACTCATTTTAGGTTTTCATTTTACTTATTCAGCCATATCCAGAATGACCTTGCAGATAGAGCACAAAGTGTGGTAAGGCCTGCAAGTTTAACGTGAAGAGATGGAAACCATGTAGTAGACTGATCATCAAAATGTGTGCTTAGAATCATGCTTAACTAGGGAAACATGTGCATAACACATTATAAGGTAGATAAAAGTAAGTGACAAATATGTATTAATAATCTCCCTTTCTTTCAAAACCAAGTGTGGGTATGCATGCATGGTTGGCACTTTGAAATCCAAAGTATGTTGTATTAGAATGAAGATGGCTTAACCCTTATCTCTTCCTATTTATCTGAATTTGCATCTTGTGTTTTCAAGAGCATTCATATTTTATATGTCTCTACATTTTTAAATTTAAAAGCCTAAAAGACAAGGTACCAAACACACGAGTGAAAATCCAGCATGGGGTCTGTGATCCTGGCTTAATCTAGCTAAGGAATCTGAATGAGGCCAATCACTGCTACTGCTCTCGGGTTCCCACCAAAGACTGGACTGACAGTAGCTCTGCTACATAGGAAACATATAGGCCTTATATGGCTATGGAGCTGTTTCTACTACTTGACTTTACCTTTTCTAATGGAGCTGAATTCTTTCAGCAGAATTTCCTGTGACTGCAGTTGACAGGATGGGGTATATTTCCTCCTCAGAAATAACCACCATTGTCCATGGCCCTGGCAGAGCCCCTTGGGTTCCATCTGAATGTCTTGTCAGAACAAATAAGACATAAAAATAAACTTCAAGTAAGGACTGTGCCTTCCAAATGGGTCAAACATCTTGGAATTCAAGCCCTACCCAACCCTGTGTTACCTAGAAGGCAAGTCATGTATCCAGCCCGAATCTCAGCTTCCTCTTCAGGGAAGCAGGAATAGTCACAGTAGCCTACTCCCTGGGACATCAAAAGGCTTGACAGTCATTAGCACTTAGCAGAAGCCTGGCATGGAACAAGTGCCCAATGTGTGGGAGCTGCTTCTATTGCTCATCCATTGACAGTCCCTGCTGGTGATATTCAATGCTGCTCCATGGGCGCCACCATTACGACAAACTGTTCAGTGGAGATGGCTGTAATATAGATCCATCGATAACAGTGTTTGGCACAGAGAAGAGATGCATCACCCCCAACATGCTTCGGCCTTTTGATGCCTTCTCATCTTCTTGGTGTTTGAAAACGCAACATTTTGGGGTCCACCAGGGTTGTTTCTGGGTTTTATTATATTCTCCCCAAGAGTATCATCTTTGTCTCCCCAAGAGATGAGAAAGGATCAGAGAGAGAGAGAGAGTGAAAAAGAGAGAGAGCCTATTACAGCAATGAGCGGGTGAAGGCGAAGTCTGAACCCCATTCCCCTAGTGCTCAGTCCTTAGCTTTGCTCTGATGACTCATGTCAGGGTCCCTGTCTTTCAACGGAAACTTACTAAGCTCAACCAGGTGACACAGAAGCTGACTGGGCCCCCTCCAGAGCCAGCAGAATAAAGTGGAACATGTTTTCTCTAACCCGGGAGTTTTGATTTGTTGTACACGGCCTGTATCATCTCAATCAGCAGTGCCTAAAACAAGAGATGATACGTTAAAAGGGTTGTGCATGATTCCTAAACATAATAGGAGCTTAATATGGTTTTGTTGCTATTACTATCACTTCTATTACCAAATAATAAACATGATGTTCATTCTACAGTTTGTGCTACACAAGCTGCCTCTAGTTAGACTGTGTTCTGAGCCATAGTTAGAAGTATCTGCTACACTAGTAAAGACCCAGCAGACAAGGGCAGCCAGGGCTGATTGACATTATTGATGTCTGAAAGAAGAAACTGTCAGACATTTCATGAACATAAATATTTTGTAAGGAATAATCTAAAATTTGAAAAATAGCAATTAATGGGCTTGCCATAAGCTACAAGTGTTGGCAAAGTTCTTGTCACACAAGCATGAAGACGTAAATTTGATTCCCAGAAATGTCAGGTATGGTGGCCTGTGCTTGCCCTGGTGACATAGACACAGGTAAATTCCTAGAAGCTGCTGGCTAGGAAGCATAGCCTAATCAGTGAGTTAGAGTCAAAAAAAAGACCATGGTTTTTGATGTGGGAGGGTCTTCTGTTTGAGTTGATTTCATTGGTTAATAAAAAAACTGCCTGGCTCATTTAATAGGCCAGCCCTAGGTGGGTGGAGGAGACAGAACAGGAAGAAGGAAGTGAGGTAGATGGCTCAGACAATTGCCCCACCTCTCCTCTCTGAGACAATCGCCATGAAGCCAGCCACCAGGTCAGACGCAATGAAGCTCTGGCCCAAGATGAACGTACACTAGAATCTTCCCAGTAAGGCACCACTTTGTGGTGCTACACAGATTATTAGATATGGGTTAATCAAGATGTGAGTAAGAGGCTGGAACTAATGGGCCAGGCAGTGTTTAAATGAGTACAGTTTGTGTGTTGTTATTTTGGGGCATAAGCTAGCCAGGCAGCCGGGAGCAGGGCAGCAGGAATGTGGCCCACAACTCCTCACTACAAAAGGACAAGGTGGTCAACTTCTAGGGAACCAAAGCTGGAGCTAACCTCTGGTCTCCACACTCATACGCAATACATAGCAGAGTAAGCCCTGGTTATTATCTTATATGATACCACCAATAGAAATAATATTTTATCTAGGCCCTCTAAATGTGGGTGACAGTTGTGGGGCTTAGGTAGGCTGTGGGGCCACTGGCAGTGGGACCAGGATTTATCCCTAGTTCTTGAACTGGCTTTTTGGAGCCCATTCTCTTTGAAAGGATACCTTGCTCATCCTAGATATAGTAGGAAGGGCATTGGTCCTGCCTCAAAGTGATGTGTCAGACTTTGTTGACTCCCCATGGGAAACCTTACTCTCTCTGAGGAGTGGATGGAGGATACAGTAGAAGGTAGGGAAGAGAGGGAGAAGGGGAGGGGGTGGGGACTGGAATTGATATGTAAGGTGAGAAAAGATTGATTTAAAAAAGAAAGGAAAGAAGGAAGGAAGGAAGGAAGGAAGGAAGGAAGGAAGAAAGAAAGAAAGAAAGAAAGAAAGAAAGAAAGAAAGAAAGAAAGAAAGAAAGAAAGAAAGAAGTAGGGTCTCATTTTAGGTGAATATTCTAGGAGCTTCCAACAGAAGATCCTGAACCATTGACTTACCAAATGTTAGTGATCTTACGTCAAATATTCCACAATGTGCCAAGTGCTACACAAAAGAGAATGAGAATGTCCATGGCCTCAAAGAGGGAATTGCCCCACAAGGAAGTAGATGATCCTCTTATGTGGAAGGTGTGAGCAGTAACTTGAGAGCCTGACGTATTTAGCCTGGTGTGGGAGCGGGGCAACAAGGGAGCATTCAGAGAACTCTAAGCCAACAAGACTATAAATGCATGGGCCCAGAGAAAGGTACCCACACCAGGGTCTTTGATGAATCCTGTGTTTGCTGAATACAGCTGGATTAGAAATTACAGTCAATGGCAGTTATTCAAATGTGGACATCAAGAAATCAACTTCAGCATCACTGGTAACTGATGAGAAGTGTGAAACTCTCAGGCTTTACCCTACAATCCATGCAGCAGCCCTGAGGATGGAGTCCCAGTCTTTGCTACCTTTTGTCCTTTGGATGATCAGTGACTCTGACAGGAGCATAAGATTCTGTCCTCTCTAAAACCAGCACCCAAAGAGAATGAAGCCAAAGAACTAAGCCAAACAGGCATGTCACCCGAACACACACACACACACACACACACACACACACATACACACACACTCAGCTCCATGCTCCATGGTGATAGAGTATCATTTCTCGGGAAAGCTGAAGCGCTTCTTCCACATCATTCCTGGCCTTCTCTGGGTATACAAGAAGGTTGATGCCTGGGGAGTTTCTAGCTAGTGCCATAGGCACCTTCAGAGGCTGATAGCCTTCTTAAATGTACTCTGTGAGGACAGAAACTCATCAGCCCGCCCCTTCCCATCTCTTATTCTCAGAGGTCAATGGCTGTCTGAGGCTCCATGCTTCATTTCTCTCTGACAGTCAAAAGCAAGATCTAGGTCTGCCTAATGGGCCCCCAAGAGGACCCCAAAGATTCCAGCTGTGAGTCTCTGGACAAATAGAAGAAATAGAAAGTGAAAACAAACGTGGACACCTATTTCCCTGACTTGCCAATTGCAAACAGAATTTTGTTTTATAAACCATGAAATGATTCACAGAGGTCTGTGTATTATTCCAAAGCACAGCTGGCTAATGTAAAAGAATCTTTTCCCCTGGTCCGCTGGGCCATCTACAATTCCCAAGCATGCCAATTTGTATTTGTTTATTGACTAGTCCTCTCCTTGCTTCGCCAGTGGGTGTATGGGGAATCCAACTGTTGTGAGGACAGCGTGAAAAGGAAACAATGCACAGAAACAGGTGGGCGGCTCACCCTCTCAGACTCTTCCCCTCATTGCCACAGCCTGGCTCAGGCCATCAGCTAGACCAATGGTTAGCTGCAATCGATTCTAAAGCAGCGCTCCATTGTCCAGGAATCTTCTAAGTGTCTTTAGCTTCCTAGGTCTTCTGAAGATCCTCACCTCACCTCCAGGTACATGTCACAATTTGGAGGATGTGGCTACACAAAGGAACATTCCTCCTCGTCAGTAACATTTAAAAGTATTAACTTTTGGAACATTATGCTTTCTAGAAACTTCTCCCTATACACAACACTAATTGTAGAGGCTTTAAAGAAAGTTCTGAATGGGCCAGGGTGGGGGGACAGCACTCAGTACAGGCTATAAAGTATTTTTTATTAACGCTTTCTCTGTGTTTTTTGGGGGGGAAGGTCTTGTCTCATTGTAATAATTACTTTTCTTGTTTGTTTGACATAATACTGCCGAAAGCAACCTGAGACAGGAAAGTTTCCCAGTTTGAGGGTAGAATCTATCCAGAGAGGGAAAGCTTGGTGGCAGGAGTAATGGGAAGCTGGTCACATTGCATGTGCAGTCACAAAGTGACAACGAATGCTGCTACTCAGCTTGCTTTTTCCTTTTTATTCCGTTGAAGACTCATGACCCAACGCCATTTTGGTGCTGCCTACGTTCACAATGGAACTGTACGCCTTCCTGAAAGCAGTTGTCACAGATACATTTAGAGATGTGTTTCCTTTGTGATTCTAGATTCCATCACATTGACAATGGAAATCAGCCATCATAGATATGAAGTGTGGTAACTCCTTCTGGCCAGGAAGGAATGTGTACGTCATCTCCTTAGAAAGTGCTATGGTTGTCTTTGACTAAAACCAAAGTGTCACAGCCTCTACTTCTCTTAATTGCATAAGTATGAGTACACAACACACACACACATACACACACACACACACACACACACACACACACGGAGGGGAGTGGGGAGAGGCAGGCAGGCAGACAGAGAGACAGTCCATCCATAGGACTTTCTGTTTGCCCCAGAAAGTTATAAATTATATACCAGACATGCCCCTACAAGGGATGACTTGAAATTGGTTCAACTTAAGTTCACATTCAAGACCACTTCAATGCCAGCCAAACACCCACTGAAACAAGTGGTCTCTCATTGCTAAGTACTCTCTGTTATTGGAAAGAGAAAACATTTGTTATTGCATCCAATCAAGTATAAAATAGTCTGCCTGAATTCATAGATGAGAACCTAGTAGACAAGGGTCCATAAATGAACGGTAGCTTTTACTTGACAAGGCGTGAGCCAGGACTATGGTTCCAACTTGGGCTGCCCATTGGTGTAACAAGGATGCCTTTCTAAAAAGAAACAGATGCCTATCCCCCCTCCCCAGGATTTAGATTGATTTAGATTGAGCGGCTCTAGAGTGGCACCCGGGAATTATCATTTCTTTATCAGTCTTATCCCAGATGCCCTCACTAGGCATGATATTCAAAAACCTGTCAACCTGACAGCAAGCCCTTGCCTTGTTGTTGACTTGGAAGAGCACTCTTTCCTCAGGGTTGGTTTAAGCCCTCCCAGAGAAAGCAAAGAAAAGCCAGCTCACAACCAGGATCTGAGACACAAGCAGACCTACTCACTGCCCTAATGCACGTCTATCCTTGCCCTCTCTCCTGGATGTGGCTTTTCCTATTTGTAATGCAATGAGAGCAAAAATGTATAAATCGCGTAAATTCTAAAGAGATCTTTTGCCAAGATGGATGGCAAAAATAACCTTCAATATTTTCAACTCCGTGCAATAAATGCAGTGACATCTACGAAGGGGGAAATCTCTTCTGTTAACTTTTTATTCACCTTCATTTAATTTTTAAATATGTAGTAAACATGATTGTGGGGCTTCTCATTAGCTAGGGTATCTTACAGTCATAATTTTTGATACAGAACATTACTTACCAATTAGCCTGTCTTGTTCTTTTAAATTTCTTTGCTCATATTTTAATGGGAGCTAATGATGCCTTTGTTGACTTATTTAATGTTATGTAAATGTGGCTATAAACTGTGAAGGGTTTAAGCAGAAGCCCCGTTTTTGCTTACTCCTCAGATTTTGGAGAGTGTAGAATCCCCAGGAAACACACACATCACCACAATGGATGGGATCTACGGAGGAGGCCAAATAATAACAATAATTCCAAAAGCAAGCAATAAGAGGTGCTTAGAGGACGAGGCATTTTCTTTTGCTCTGGGTTAATTATTTTTGTGGTATCGAAGGACTTTCAAAGTTAACTTTCTGCTATTTGCTTATGTGTTTTTGGTTTTGTTTGTTTGTTGTTGTTATTGTAGTGGCAGATTCGTGTAGCCTAGTGCAATGCCATATTCAAAGCTCGGGCCAGCAGAGTTGGGCTTCACAGTGGCTCTCTTGCTGGCTTTTATTAGCCTTGTATGCAACAGAGCTCCATTTTCCCTTGTGAGGAGCACATCAATATTTCAATAAGTGAGCAAATAAATGGGTGGCTATGACCTGTATTATTTCAGCATGCACGTTGGTATGCTTCTTGGCCCTTGCATTTGCTCTTCTCTGATCTTCTTCACTTCCCAGCTACTCACACCCTCTCCATGGACTTCAGAAATGGCCATAGCCAAACACTATTTGGTTTCAATATCAGTAAGTTCATTTTCCACATTCTCTTGTTTTTGCCTGATTTACCAGATTTCTTCCTCTAGCACCACCTTCAACTGTCTTTTTGCCACACCTTGACCCTGACCCATTAGTCTGAAAAGTCTTATCCCTTATTGCCTGCAGGTCCTCTTCTCCTTTCTACCTAATCCTAATCAGCACTCGCTCTCAGGCATCCGTGCACCCTTAGATTTGGTTAAGCTACAACCTCGGTTAAACGAACACCTCTTTTATCCTATTCTCACATCATTGTGCTGAATGCCTTTGGGCTGAATAGATATGCTTTAGAATTAGAACAAGTGTCTTGTTAATCCTTCTGTTTCCAAATAAATTCTGTTCTCCTTTGACCATTTACTGTAAGTAGAAGAGTCCCCTCCTCCCAAATTTATAATTTTGAAGTCCCAACAACTGGTAACCCAGAATGTTACCTTTTATAGGTGCAGGATCAATGATAAATGTGAATAATGACAGTAAGGTCACCACACTGACTCCTAATCCAATAAGATCAGTGTCCTTATAATAGGGAAAACCTTGCACAGCCGTGCATTCTCAGAAAAATATCGTGCAAAGTTAAAGTCAGATGTGCAGGAATGCTCCTCAAGCTAAGGAATGCCGAGGCTGTCCAGACAACCAGCAGACGCTGCAAGAAAGGCCTAGAACAGATTCTTCTCACAGCCCATAGAAGAAACCAACTGTGCCAACACCTTGAACTCTTGACTTCTGCATTCCAGAGCTGGGAGACATTCAAATTTGGTTGCTTAAGTCACCCAATTTGGGGGATGTCTTACTATACAAAAAAAAAGCATGATTCTACCCTGCATTGTTGACTTTTCTATTGGTCCTCAGCATCTCTTTTTCTTTTCGTGCTCTCTGTAGGATGCTAACCAATTCCATCCATCATTGGAAAAGACATTGGGAAAAACAGAATTTCCCAGCTTCATACAATCAGCTGCATAGGAGCCAGAAGGACCCGTACTCCCTTCTCCAGACAACTAGCCCAGGACACAAGAAGCACCCACACTGTCCTCCTCAAGGACACCAGCCCAGCTGTTCCCTCCTCGTCTCTCTTTTATAATCTGTTTATCCTGGCCCAGATTGGTCAAATGGGAATACAGACATTCTGTTATTTTTGGCATTTTCTGTTTAGGAAATTGGATGGGTATGGGGCAAGAGGATAGTTCAGTTGATAAAGTGTTTTCCCTGGAAGTGGTGAGAACCTGAGTTCACTTCTCATAACCCATGTCAAAGAGCTGAACACAGCGGGGCATTCTTGTGATTGCGGTGCTCAGGCTATGGAGGCAGGTGGTCATGGGAGCTTGCTGGAGGCAGCCTAGACTACCTGCCTTGCTGCAGGCCAATGAGACAGAGACTTTATCTCAAAGACCAAGGAAGATATCACTTGAAGCATGACATCTGAGGTTGTTTTCTGGCCTCCATGTGTATATTCCATACACATGATTCTGCATGCACATGGAGACATATGCACAAACAGAAAATTTTCAATAAAATATTGAACTATCCCCTAATACCTATCTTCCCCTACCAATATTCTCTCCTTCTGTTGGTGCCCCTTTTCCACACAGTTCCTCGAAGAAATTATTTCTATACATTATCCTTAATGCCTTCCTCTCATAGGCTCATTCCAGATTACCTCCAAATCAGCCCCCAAAACTTTGTGGGGTTTGTTGGTTTCAAATAAGCAGAGATTTCCATGCTCAAACACTAGATCAAATATTTGAATTCATCTTACTGAACTTAGTCACGGTCACGAGTTTCTAGGTGTTGCTGATTGATTGTTATCTTAGATTTTCTAAAGCTGGGGTTCCCCTCCCCAAGACTGAAGTCTTTGTTTTCTTCTTGTCTCTCAACAACAGTCTCTTAAATTCCCAGCACAGGGCAGAGTGCTTTATTCCAGCGTCAAACTCCAACACTAGATTGATTCCTTGACATCTCTATTTGAATATCTGATATTTGACTCTCAATGCATGCAAAATTCAACTCTTTTTTTTTCCTCTTCACACTCCCTCTAGCTGTAGGATTTCCCCATCACAGGAGACGGCAGCGCCACCCGTCCCCTATTCATCATCCTAGGAGTGATCCTTGACTCCACTTTTTCAAATCCACATCCAATTGCTGGGGAAATCTATTGGCTTCCCTTGCCCCAATCCAGAGGATTCTGGCTGTTTTCTCTGCTGTTTCTCCCTTGAACTATTGTGAGAGCTTGCAGCTGTTTGCCAACAGGAACCAGAATGATTGGTTTTTAACCTGGTGGGTCATTTTTATCAGAACCCAGTGACCAATTTTTTCCTTTCGAGAAGAAATCGTGTCTCTCAGTGTACCCTCTGTGCGATTCCAACTGCTTTCCCTTGTTCCCCCTGTGGTCTCCCAAGTGTACCCCCTTGCTAATTCTTCTCTAGCCATTTTTCTCAGGAACTGCTCCTCAGTGTGCCTGCCCTACAACAGTTGAATTTTGGAGTGATCCTTTTAATGAAGTCCATTTTCCAAAAGTCTTCATAGCTAATCCCCATATTTTCGACAAGTCTTTCTCCAGATTTTTCTCTTCCTCGTGATAGTCACTGGGAAATTCAGCATGTATCCCAGTGCTCCTGATAACCCTTGATAGTCCCTTCGACTTTATCCAACAGTGTTTAGGAACCGCTCACACTAGATGCACACTAGTTGTAGTTGGGCTCCTACAACCGCCACAACAAAATGCTACCACAGTGCATTTATCACCTTGAAGTTATGGAGGCCAGAAGCCCGAGCGAGATGTGTCCACCTACTTAGCTTGTTCTGAGACTTCTCGCCTTGGTGTGCCGGTTGTCATCTTCCCACTGTCCTCACGTGCTCTTTCCCCCACACTAGCAAGCCTGCTCATTTGTGTCTGAGTTTTCAATAAGACACAATATCCATTGGGTTGGACTGAAGCCCACCTTAATGAACCCACTTGACTTAATCGTCTCCTTAAAGCCTCTCTCTCCAGACAGAGGTACAAGAAACTAGGGGCAAGGGCTTTAACATATGAATGTAAAAGAGGTCACAATTAACCCTGTAACACCGGTTCACTTCCTTAATTAATTTCCTCAATTCCCTAGCCCCAAATGCCCACAGGAGAGTTTAATCTTTCTTGTTTTTTTTTATGTATTCTGAGCTTAATAATAGTGCATAATATAAGACATACTCTTAATAAATATTAATAAATCAATGACCAGATTTTTAAGCATTAAGCACAATAAAAAATAGTCTATGTGGGTCACTGGGATTTAGAAGACTATGCTTCCTGTCTGGGATCTTAAGCAAGTAGCTTCTACTTGCTGAATTAACTTCCCCTTCTGCAAAAATGAAGGTTGTCTGCCTGTCTCAGCAGATGGGTTGATGGTTCAAACATGCTGATGTATATGGATCCTGTGTTCTTGAAATGCAGGAAGGATTCAGGATTGCCCTCATGGCTAATAAAGAAAATAGAAGCTGCTGAGGTCTCCTAAGTCCTTGATATGTGGCAAGCTGGCAGTGTATGAAGTATTTTTTCATTCATTTCATTTATACTTAAACATTCTGACTAGCTTCTATATCTCCATTTTTTTTCGACCAGATAAAAAGCAAGTCATACTTTGTTGACTATATATTAAAATCCACACATTCGTCCTAAATATGTGGCTCATATAAGTTTTACCCTCAATACTAAAAGAACCATCTGTCTGCGAGTGTGTGTGCTCGTGTATTTGACCTTAGTGGCAGATGTCTGTCCCTCAGATGATCAGCTAGGAAGAAGGGAAGATCAGTTCTCTGGGACTCTGTCTTGGGACATTGTTCTCAATGAGGTACAGAGAATCGAGACCATTGCAAAAAAAAAATGGCAAGAATTTCTTTGTAACGTAAAACTTTGGGAAGGTAGCCACCGAGCCCAACAAATAGGGCAGTGTTCAGCTCTGCCCCCGGCTTAGTATAAACTCTTGTCTTTCCCCACTGTTTGTTTCTTATTTCAAAATGCTTCATCCCTCCCCCCGCCCCCGCTTCGTGGCAATTGTTAAGGATCTACCAAGAGGGATTACTGCTAAGTCTTGTCACATAAAGAGCCAGAGTAATTTGTGTACAGTACAGTTAAAATTACACCATTACACTCAAAGCTAATATTACCCTAATGAGTTGAAATGGAAGGAAGGAGGTTGCTTGGGAAAGACTGTAAGTGACTTAGCACGGGTTTCTCACTTCCAATGATAATGTTCCCTGAAACTGTGTTTTGAACACATTATTATAGATTTAAATATTTTAATATTCATTTATTCTAATTTCCTTTTTGATAGGTACCATCTCTGTGCCTGCATTTCATCAACTCTGACGAGTGACACCACTCTATTTAATATCTTCCTTGGCCAAATTTCCTGTGAATTGGGAACAAGGTTTTAGCTGCTTAAGGAGGCTTCAACAATTCCTTTGTGTGGTTCAACATTTAAAACTCAGATAGGGATCTCAAATCCTTTATCAAGAAACGAACTACTCAGCCTAGAGCCACTCTAAGAGTGCGGGGATGCAATCTGCCGGAGATGTTGGCACTATTGGTCCTTAATCACACCCGAGCTCCGTTCCTCAGCTGCATTTAGAATGGAAATAGAAATCTTTGTTCTTAAATATGTCAGTTTGGAGCATATTCCAGGCAGGCAGTTGGTGATTCCCATATGCTGGAGAGAGCAACTCAGCAACGGGATGCCTAGCTGGCTTGCTGTAGATATCACAGCCTCAATTGCTTTAAGTATTACTGGAGCACCCCCTACCACAATGCCCAAACTACAGTATCCCCACCACTTTGCTGGAAGGAAAGGCTCCAAATGGGCTCCTGGGAAACGCAGACGTTCCCTGAATGTAAGGATTACTGCCCTGGAGGTATATGGGTAGATAGTCGTTTAGGGGCAAATACGACATGTCGGACAAGTTTTGTTGGAGAAAGGGAGTCAGAGAAGCCTCAAGCCCAGATGGCTTTCTAAGGAGGATGCTACGGAAAGTGGTGGTTAAATAAATCAGCTCCCTAGACTTGATGCTGTGCTTTTAGGCACAAGCAGAATATTCACTGAGAAGAACTGAGGTCCAATTCTGACTGTGCCATCATTCGAAGTGTCCATAATCCAAAGTATTTTCAAACACTTATACATAAGGGTGTGAGATAAAAGCCTGACTTGCTGTCTGAAGTGCTTTTCCATACACCCTCCTTCCTCAAACACTATCTCTTTTAGCCCAGATTTCACACAGCCAGCTTTCTCCAACATTCAGGGCTTTACCCAAGTAACAGCTTTCTGAGTCTACTTTAGGAAACTATGTGTTGAGATTGCACGGGTACAACTTCTCTGTCATATATAGAAGACGCCTTGGTCCTTTGTCTCCTCCAGTCTTTCCTCTGCTTTTACCTGAAGTTTCCTGAGCCGCAGGTGCAGTGGCTGTGTTGTATAGATGCTAGCAGCTGGGGCTGAGCACCTCACAGCTGGCTGTTCTCTGCCTTTTTGAAGAGAGTGGGGAAAGGCCTCAAAATATGGAAGATCACCAATGTTCATGGATTATGAGCATTAATGCTGTGAAAAAGACAATAATGTATTTCCAAGGGATGTTGAAATAAGTAGTGGAGAGGGATTTCCTGCCATTTGTGAAGCCTACATCCAGTCACTAGCATCGCTATTAATTTTTAAATAATACTTTCTTAAGGCACAGATAGAGAATCCATCATTGAAAAGAAAGATTAAAGTTCATTAACAATAATCTCAAAAGAAAGTTTATTTTTTTGTCTTTGTCTTCCTTTCTTCATTTTGAAATCACGTTATTATACTAATTGGGAAAGCTCATTGTTATTTAAACAAAATTTCAATGAGAACGCTTCAATAAGAAATTCAATTTCAATAAGAATAGAAAATAGCACAGCTCACTTTTGGTTCTCTTTCTTCGTTTTTGAATGGTTGTTTGGATTAAAATAGCACGGTTTTGTAGTTAGAACATGAGCCTACCAGTGATTAGAGCTAATTCCTGGAAGTAGTTTATTATCATTTTGTGTCCATCATGTCTTCTTTAACTAACCACCCCCCCCTAAACTTTATATCTGAATTGATACATTGAAGTGATATCAATATTAGATATGCAAGTTCCCTGGGAACTTTATTCTATATAATGGGACCAGAGCTCCAGGGTGTCTGATGGCTGCCCCCCTTTAGAGGATGAGGCTGTCATTGTGCATCTGTGAGCACCAATAGGAAATGGGTTGGGATGAACAGCAGAGGCAGGAGAACAGCAACGATGCCGGAGCGGAAGGGGTCTGCTTTGTAGAGTTCCACAACGGAGGACACACTGGTGATTGGGAGCCATCCTTATTTCTTTTTGCTATTTTAAAATCCAGGTAGTCTTCCCAGGTTCTTCTAGAGTCGATGATATCTGTTTGGTCTGTTAACCAGAAGCTTCAGGCAACACCTGCCTCACACAATAGGCATTGCTCTTATTCATTGTTGAAGGTTAGGACCAAGTTACATCACCGCAGGAGGTGGTAAAACAATTGATTGTATGTGTGGTGGTGGACATTTCTTGGAAAAGCAAGTCTGTCTTTTACTTCCTCTATATTTCTACTGGAAAATCTCATGCTCAGCATTCTTAACCGTCAACCTTAGCTACACTCTCAGAATTTTAAAGTGTCCTTCAAACTCAGTGTGACACTTCCTCTTCATAATATATTTCTTCTCTCAAGGACCCCACACGATGTTCCATACCTGTCTGTCCTTGCTCCACCTTTCCTCTCTGCACCATCTGGTCAACCACCAAGTGCTAAGACGTTCTTAACTTTCTTTTAGCCAGTCCCTTTGTGTCTTGGCTAAATACTTGCTAGACACTACCCTTCATTATCTCACACTCTGACTACTACAACAACCTCTCTCCTACGTAAGCCTCAGACCTGTGTCTTTGCTGTAGCCACAGTCCTTCCAAATGAAAATCAGCTTTGTGGTAGCACTAACTTCTTCACACAAAATCCCACAGCTTCTTGGACAAAACCTGTTTCTTAGACAGACAAAGGAGACCCTTGGTGACCTGTCATTCTCATGACATCTTTAGGTACATTTTTTTTTATCTTTCTAATTATGTATCATATCACAGCCAACTGTACCACTTACAGTGACCCTCGCAGACCCTTGCTGTTTCATTCCTTTGAGAACCTTGTCTTGTTTTCTTATACTGCTTAGCCCTCTATTTTACATCTAGGAGTCTAATATTTTATCTCTTCCCAGGGGTTTTTCCTGACTCCTCCCTTCCCTTTTGGCATATATGAACCACACGCTGTGGTCTATGCTGTTAGATACCTTTTATATACTATTGGCACCAATCCTAGTAGATGAAGTTACTACTTCCTTGCTAGCTTCTGTTGAGATGATAAACTCTTAAAGGACTTCATCTTGGTGTGGGATGTCCTTCTGTATCTGTGTTGCTTGCATTGGTTATTGAATAAAGAAACTGCTTGGGGCCTATAGCAGGGTAGAACAGAGCTAAGCCGGGAAAACTAAACTGAATTCTGGGAGAAAGAAGGCAGAGTCAGTGAGAAGCCATGGAGCTGCCTCTGGAGATAGAGGTGAGCCACCAGTTGGAAGCTTGCCGGAAGGCCACAAGCCTCGTGTTAAAATATAAAATAATGGAAATGGGTTAATTTAAGATATAAGATTAAGCCAGAAATATGCTTAAGCTATTGGCCAGAGGGTATTGCAAATAATATAGTTTCTGTGTGATTATTTCAGGAGTCTGGGCAGCCTCCCCCAACATCATCTATCTCATGGTCAAGTATTTGCTCTTTAATCAATTCCATTGACGATTATGTGTGTATTCAGTACACACGGAACTGGAGAAAGTTAAATGCAAAGGTGGTACTTATACTTGTAAGTAAACCAGTTCTCATATTTGGCAGAATGGAAGAGATAAAAGTGATGCCCTAGGTAGTCGAGGTTTGTTTTATTTGCTGGTACTTAAAAAAGAGCTGTAAGTTACTTGTCTTTTGATACCTAAGTTAATATTCTATATGCATGCTTATATGAGAAGAAGAGATCCCTACTTTAAAAAAAAAACTCTTAAAATGGCAATTACACAGATACCTATGATTTAGTGCCGTCCCATTGTCAGGGCCTGAGTTTCCTCCATGTCACTGTCACTCTGAAAGGATCTGCTGACATGATTGACAGCAGTCGTTCTTAAGTGATGATCCACCTCTTCCAAGTTCTAAGGGCAAAACCAGCATTGGAAAAGGGCTGCTGAGAAGTTCAGAGCTGGTCTATGGAATATTTAATGAATCACACATGGCCTGGACACTAGCAGGACCAGGACAGAGACCCACCATAGAAAGGAGCTTCCCACTGACAGCTAAGTGTTTGTAGTGTTCATAAGACCCAAAGTACAAAGCTACTTCTGCCGTTAGGGCCATTTCATGGGAGAGGGTCTTGATAGACTTTATTGTATGTTCCAAGGTATCTTTGACATGCGAAGTTCGTTAGTATGATATCTTGCTCTGAGCATCAGTCTTGGATGGTGGTAGTATGGCGGTGAGTGGGTTGGGAGTCTTCTCTTGTAATCTGAAGCAATGTGTTCATCATTGAATACCTTATGGCTCCTAAGCGAGTAATTAACATAATCTAAATACTCGAAAATAAAATATTTTGAGAGGCCCAACAAAATGTTTATTGGGTGAAAATCCATCAGTAGGAGTGACTAGTGTTTGTTAGTGTTTGAGAGGTGAGACCAGATTCTTTGCACATTAGCATTCTAATTGGTGCCAACATAAACCTGCAAACTTCTAAGTTACTTGTATGTTATTGTTTTCATGTGAATGAATCTGGGAAGGCTGATTAGGCCTAGTCCCATTGCTCACTTAAAAAACAGGGCTTTATCCAGATTGATGTCAGAAGTAACAGAATAGTCCTCGTTCTTCTTCTTGGTACTGTCCTAGATGTTTTTATCTTATGGGGGAGTTAGAAGACAACAAATGGCATAAATGATTTGCCAGCCCTGAAAGCTAAGAACTCATGGAATGCTACACGGGGTGAGGGGTCCTACTTTGAAAGAATTCTTCCCCATATAGGAAGCACAGAGTAATGCTATCAGTATATGATCTCTTAAGAGACACCAGTTTTGTAGGTCTCAGATTTTGTTACTTCTTTAGATAGAATCTGCATGGAGAGAAGTGGTAAGCTGGTATCTTACATGACCTGACATAGCAGGTCCCAGGAGAAAAAGCCTAACATTCTAGACATTGGTCTACCATGTTGTAAAATGAGCAGCGGGCTGCATTCCCGCTGCCTGGCTCCCAGCTAGTTTTACAACAGAAATAACAACACACAAATTGTATTCATTTAATCACTGCTTGGCCCATTATATCTAGCCTCTTATTGGCTAACTCTCACATCTTGCTTTAACCCATATCTAATAATCTGTATGTCACCATGAGCTTGTGGCTTACCAGGAAAGATTCAGCATGTCTGACCTGGCAGCTTCATGGTGGGAGGCTCTCTGTCTCTGCCTCCTTTCTCCCAGCATTCTGTTCTGTCTACTCTGCCTATCTAAGCTGCTGTCCTATCAAAAGGCCAAGGCAGTCTCTTTATTTAACCAATGAAAGCAACACATAGAAAGAAGACCCTCCTACACCACTACCATGTAGGACTGAGTTTAATAAAAAAACAATGTTTGAAGCCCATTGTTTCCACTTAACTTTACTTCAGAGCTTGTTGTGATATATTGTTGTGTTCTGACAAATCAAGCTTGCCTGATGGTTAGAGGGCAGAGCTAGCCACTAGTTAACCATAGAGGTCTGAAGGTACTATGGGAGAATGCTCTTGTACCCTGTAAAGATTCATCACTCACATTGGTTTAATAAAACACTGCTTCTGGTTTATATTGATGCAAACAACAAGATTATTCTCATTGGAGCAGAATTGGATTCTACTTGGTAAATATGGCACATTTTTCTCCCTGTGTTCATACATTGAAGGACATCTGGGATGACGCCATATTTTGGCACTTATGACAATATTTTGCTTGGAAGTCTAAGTGATTTATTAGTACACTGACTTACTCTCCTTTGTATATATACAGAATCAGTAGTAAAATTGGGAATCAACAAGTGTTTGTTTGTTGTCTGTTTTTTCAGGTTGCTTTAGGAATCTCAGTACTGGTTTTCCATAACAGCTGTACTAATTTATAGCTTCAGCAACTGTGAATAAAAATTTCCTTGGGGGGGGCTGGAGAGATGGCTCAGAGGTTAAGGGCATTGTCTGCTCTTCCAAAGGTCCTGAGTTCAATTCCCAGCAACCACATGGTGGCTCACAACCATCTGTAATGAGTTCTGGTGCCCTCTTCTGGCCGCAGACATACACACAGACAGAATATTGTATACATAATAAATAAATAAATAAATATTTAAAAAAAAATTTCCTTGGGCCAGAGAGATGACTCAGTAGTTAGGAGGTCTTACTGCTCTGTCAGAGGACCAGAATTCAGATCCCAGTACTCACATCAGTGCCGATGGTTTATTAATGCCTTTAACTCCAGCTTCAAAGGATCTGATGCCCCTTTCTGGCCTCCATGGGCATGCACACACACACACACACACACACACACACACACACAAACTCATACTGCAGTAAAAATAAATTTTAAAGAATTTTCTTAACTCTGCATCCTCACCTATTTTGAGTTTTTGAGGCTAACATTCTAACTGAGATAAGATGGTATCTCGTTGTGGTTTTGATTTGGGTTTCCCACTGATAGAGACATGGAGCCTATTTTAGTTGCTTGTTGATCATTTCCAAACCATTTTTCAAGAATTGCCTATTTAGTTCTTTGATCCACCTTTAATTTAATTGTCTGATATGAGGTGTTCAGCTTTTTAAGTTGTAGATTCTAGATACCAATCCCTTCTTAAATAATTAGTATTTTTCCTAATAGTTTACTGTTGTAGTGACTTGAAAAAAAATGGCCTCTAAAGGGAGTGGCACCATTAGGAAGTGTGACATTTTTCTGTAGGTGTGGCTCTGTGGAGGACGTGTATCACTGTGGGAGTGGGCTTTGAGGTCTCCTATGCTCAAGCATCCCTCAGTGTGACTGACTGTCAACTTCCTGTTGCCTGAAAGATGTAGCACTCTCAGCTACTAATACCATGTCTGCCCACATGCTGTTATGTTTCCTGTCCTGATGATAATGGACTGAACCCCTAAAACTATAAGCAGGTCACCACAATCCCCAATTAAATGTTTTCTTTGTAAGAGTTTCAGTGGTCATGGTGTCTCTTCATAGAAATAAAAACCCTAAGACAACATTCTCTCAATTCTCTTGTCTCTTTGCAGTTCAGAAGTTTCTGTGCTTGATATGATCCCATTTTTCTATGCCCACTTTTGTTGTCTGTGGTTTGGGATCCTGTCTGAGAATTCAGCGTCCTAGAGTGTTACCCTTGGGCTTCCTTGAAATGATTTCAGAGTTTCAGGCTTGGCCATTATGCCTTAGATTCATTTTAAGTTGGTTTTGTATATAGTCAGAGGTAGAGATCAAATTTCTCTCTTATATTTATGATGCATATAGGTGTAAATTTGCCACAACCATTTATTAGAGACCATGTTTTCTCCACTATGGTTTTCATACTTTTTATGAAAATTTTTATTGTTTGAGAATTTCATGCATGTATATAATGCATTTTAATCAAATTCATCCCTCATTTCACTTCTTCTAATTTCTTCTCTATGTCCCACACTACATTTTTCTCCCTATGTCATATGTTCTTTTTTAACCCACTGAATCCAATTAGTGCTACCTATATGTACATGGGTGTAGGACCATGTGGAGCATATGGGGCTACATCTCTTAAAAAAATCTCTCTCTTCCTCCTACATAGTCACTAATTACCAATAGTTGCTCAGGTGTCAGAAGTCCTTCCCCCATCCATATTGGGAATTGTGCTGGCTTGCCCTTGTACAAGTCTTATGCATACTTGGTGTGGGAAGTCCTTCTGTCTATGTTTTGCTATTATTAGTTAATGAATAAAGCTGTTTTGGCTAGTGGCTTAGCAGAATAGGGCAAGATGGGAGTTCTAAGCAGATAGAGCAGGAGAGAGTGTGCAGAGTCAAGGAGAAGCCACGTAGCTATGCCAGAGACAGAGGCCTCTGCTGGAGCCCGATGAAACTTTGCTGGTAGGCCATGACCTTGTGATGCACAGATTAATGGAGATGGGTTAGTTTAGAATATAAGAACTAGCTGGAAATACACTTAAGCTATTGATCAAACAGTATTGCAAATGATAAGGTTTCTGTGTGATTATTTCTGGGCAGAGTGGTCAGGATATGAATGAGCAGCCTCCCCTAACACATACTGTCAAAGCCTCTATGAGTTCACATGTGCAATGACCCTGACATGTCTGGCAAATGTTATTTCACTGAAAATATTCACTGTTCTTCACACCTTTGTGAGAAATCAATTGCCAGTGGAAATATGGATTGATGGTTTTGTCTTCAGCACTGTCTAATTGTGTTATGTGTCCTTTTTTTCCTGGCAGTACCATGCTGTGTTTGTAATTGTACCTTTATGCTGTTTTAAAGTCAGGTATTCTGTTGCTTGATGCACTGCTTTGTTCTGTTTGGATGGTTACTCAAAACTGTTTGGCTCTTCTGAGTCTACTGTGTTTGCATATGTGTTTTCAGATTGCCTTCTCTATGTCTGTGAAGAAAGGCATTGATATTTTCATGTGAATAACTTTGAATTTATCTGTCTGTCATATGTGTGTGTGTGTGTGTGTGTGTGTGTGTGTGTGTGTGTGTTGCTTTGGGTAATACAGTCATATTAACAGTTTATTTCTGATTCTTGAGTATCTCTTCTTATGTTTATTTAGTTCCATCTAATCTTATAGTCACCTCAGGGTTCTGTGTAAGCAGAAAGTTAAAACTGAAACAGCCTTTTCAACTGATGACATAATGTTGAAGACATACTGAATGTGTATGTGTATGTGTGTGTGTCTGTGTGTGTGTGTGTGTGTGTGTATAAAAAACATGCCTTCACTCTGTTTAAGAAGAAATATATTCAATTTGCAGCTGGTTTCTAGGGTGCCTGAGCAGTGAGTTCTCAGTTGTGTATAGCAAAGAAGACATTCTCTCATCAAACTAGCAAATGCCATCAACAATGAGTATGAGGAAGAATACGATGCCCAGAGCTGTCACAAAGCATTGTTTTAAATTTACAGCTTTCAACAAAAAATATTTGTCATACAAAGAGATAAGAAAATATGGCATATCTGTGGTACCATTTCTATGGCCTGTGTTATGGTATCTATCTGTGAACCCAGCCTTCAGCTGGTCAGCAGAAAGACTGAGTTCAAAGCTGCCTTGGATACGTCATAAAACCCTGTCTCAACTCCCTACCCTCCCTCCAAAAAAATAAATAAATAAATAAAAATAAAGACCCATCCATGGGTAGAAAGGGGAAGGGGACAGAAACTGTGTCTGAAAGTGTTCATTTGTGGAATTTATTAATCTAACATTCTAACTCAACTAGCTTAAACATATTGTGAAGAAGAAATGGCCCACAACTAAAGTGGCAATGGAAGGAACAAAAGCAGGGCTTCACCCAAGCAAGAGCTTCATCCCTGGAACTGAATTCTGTAAAAATTCTAGGATTGAAAAGTACAATAAATGAGATGAAAATTTCTCTAGTAAATTCAACAGCTGATGAGATATTAAACAAAGAATTGATTAGACCATAGGTCAGTTGAGATGACACAGTCTAAAGAACAAAAGGGAAGAATAATGAGGAGCAATAAGCAAAGTGTCAGAAGACCGTGCATGGACCAGCATCCTGTGAACCAACAGATAGATGACTGGAAAGTAACTGCAGCGGTTTCAATGTGGTTTGTCCCTATTGGAGAAATACAAACTTAATATGTCCATAGTATTTGGAGGCAGTACTCTTGTAATTGAATTCTGAGGGCAATATAGGAAGAGGGGACTCAGAAGATATACACATCTTCTCTGGATATCCTGTACCAATCCAGAATTCTGCCTTTAAAAATTACCATATATATCACCTTGTCTTAGTTAGGATTTCTATTGCTGTGAAGGGACACCATGATCATCGCAACTCTTATAAAGGAAAACATTGAATTGGGGTGGCTCGTTTCTGGTTTCAGGGGTTCAGTCCATAATCATCATTATAGGACATGGCAGTGTGCAGGTAGACATGTACTGAGAGTCCTGCATCTTGCAGGTAACATAAAATGGTCTCTGACACTGGGTGGTATCTTGAGCTTAGGAAACCACAAAGCCCTTCCCCACAGTGACACTGTTCCTCCAACAAGGCCATAACTACTCCAACAAAGCAACTCCTCCTATTAGTGCCACTCATGTGACATTATGGGGTCAATTACATTCAGACTACCACATACCTCAATCTTAGAACAGAACTACAAGCCAAAGTAAATATCTAAAACAAACAAACAAAAACACAGAAAAATCTTGGACTGTGGTCTTGTTATCAACAACAAAAACAAACCAACACAGTGGCAAGAATTATTTTGAAGAACTATCTAACTTGTTCCAAATTAAATAAAAGTGATCAATCTATGCATCCAAATAGCTCAAGAAACTCCAACAGGATGAGTCCTGAGAGCCACATACTATCTCAACCCCGTCATGATTAATCTTCAGAAAGATACAAGCAAAGAGACCCAGGATGGGATTGTCCAGGAAGGTGACTCATCAGGTAAAAGCACTTGTCAAAGCCTGGCAATCTGAGTTCCTTCCCTGAAACTCATGTAAAGATGGAAGAGGTGAATCAATTCCACAGAGGTATCTACTGGTCTCCCAGGAAGGCTGTGACATGCGTATGTACTACCCCCCCCCCCCCACACACACACACACACACACACGCACACACACACACATTTAAAAAGTAGGTGCTGGGAAAGAGCTCAGTATGTAAGAGCCCTTCTTGTTCTTGTAGAGGACTTATATTGTGTTCTAAGCACCCACATTGGGCAGGTCACAATAGCTTGTAACTCCAGGTCCAGAAAATCCAGTATCCTCTTCTGGCTTCCATGGTCACCTGTATACATGTGGTGCATAGACACATAAGCAGGTACATGCACGTACAAAGAAATTTGAAAATAAATAGTTAAACAACAACAACAACAACCGAGAAACAACTCATTATCCCTGAGAAATAATCCATAGAATTAATGCTAGATTCCTTGTTAGAAATTATGAAGTCCAAAAGGCAGTGGGATATAGTCCAAGATTATGAAAGGTGAAAGTTCTTTAAAAATCAATGTAGAATTATATATCCAGAAAAACTGCTTCACAGTTGAAAGGAAATAAAGAGATTCCAGGAAAAATCTGGCAGAATCAATCACTTGCTAAAAATAAAAATGAAAATAAATGCTCTGCCATTTTTCTTTCTCCTAGCAAAGTATGGATAAAACCTTATATATAAAAGCTCCCACTGTGTGTTCTATATCACCGAGTGACATAATAATTCCATAGAAAATAGTTTAGAAATAAAAAATAGAAACTTAGGGTCCTACTTCCAAATTTGAGAAATTCTTGTATATTAAACACTTAGGTTAGTTCACCTGGCCAATCATAGATTAGATAATCTCTGTGTTGTCTAAACTTTTGGAGTTCTCTATGTATTCCAGATATTAATTCCTATCACATGTATTATAAGTGTTCTGTCCTGTCCTGTCACCTGGGCACCATGTCCCATTAAGAGACAAGCTCCACCCACTCCCAATCTCCCCCTTCCCACGGAGGCAGGCTGATCTTGTGCCTCCTCTCTTCCTCTTTATCTCTCTGTTCTTCTGAAGAGGCAGTCTCTGCCTTCTCCTTCCCCTTTCCTCTTTCTGTCTCTCTGTCTCTCTCTGTGTGTCTCTCTCTGTCTCTCTCTCTCTCTCTCTCTCTCTCTCTCTCTCTCTCTCTCTCTCTCTCTCTCTCTCTCTCTCTCTCTCTCTCCTCCATACCTGTATACCCTTACACCTTTCCAATACCAACTAAATAAACTCTATACCCAGGCTTTCTCTGCTTGGCATATCTGTCTGTCTTCCACCCACCCTGGCCTCTCCCACTCACAGTGGGGACCTGCCAGGGCCATCCACACTGCCATAAATAAATCATAACATGTATAAGAGGCACCATTAGGAAGTGTGATTCTTGCTTATATTTTCATTTTACTAGGCCAAGTAAATGTTGTCTTGGTGCTTCCTGGTTCTCATTGCTGCACACTTTTTTCATAGTATGTAAGCTATTTTTATTTCCTTTCTGTGAGAAACATGCTCATATGCTTTCTCCATATTTACAATAATATTGAACCTCTGTTAGCTTTGCTTTGAATACTCTTTCCCAGGTTTTTCCAATGTGTTTTCTCTTTTTAAACATCCATTTCATTTTTTATTATATATATATATATATGTAGAGTCTTTAGGGTCTTTGCACATGAATGTAAGTGCCCAGGGCGACCAGAAGAGGGGACCTGGTCTCCTAGAACCTGAGTCTCAGGAGGTTGCAAGAGCTCATTGGGTCTGCTTAGAACCAAACTCTGGTTCTTTACAAAAGCAATACTGACCCTTAGAGTTAGAGCCCATGGATGTGGATTCATTCTACCTTGACCAAAGGTCAGAGAGTTCAGGACTAATCTTGCTCCTTCAAGGTTATGACAGGAGATTTGACCTAGGGTCTGTTGCCTACAGAATGATTGCTGCATGTCCTGTCATGCATATTTAACTCAAGATGTAGTTACTTAATGTTTCGGGTATTGAAAAGCTAATTACTTCGTCTGTTGCTTGTTTGCATCATGGTAAAACATGATACAAACATGATACCCTTTGGATTGGGGTATATAAAGCATATGGAAAATAAACACAGGTGAATTCAGTATTCACTGGGCTGCTCTCCCGACTCTAATCTGTGTCTCTGTCCTGCTCTTTTGTATCTTTGTTTTTTCTGCCTAACACTTCTAATTCACATGCGCCAACCCTGGAATGTACGAACCCCTCGAGGCTGGACCCTGACAGATGCCTCCCTCCGTGTGGGGCCCCAACACTTTAGCTACTGAAGGATCTCTCCATCCCCTGCTTTTGGTTTTTGTTTCTCTTCTATATTTTTCTCGTAGCATTTTCAGAGTATAGGTCAAATTAATCATAGTGTTCCTATGACTTAAACTACTATACTTTCTGAATTAGTTTAAGTTTTTAATTGAATTCATCAACCTGTTTAAAATTCACGTTGATATAGGGCATATGCATCTAACTTTTATTTGTTATAGTTAATAACTATTTCTCTTCATTTATTGAATAATCCTTTCTAGGGCTGTATACTATAAGAAGATGTAGAGTTTTTTTAAGCCTCGAGGAAGAGAAATTTTAAGAACACATCCCAGCAAACTTTAAAATTCAAAGAAGTAGGTCTCTCTAAAGATTTAATATTTTATTTAATATACTAGAAATAGAATTTTGCTTATCAGCATTCCAGGTTGCTTACAAAACTGTAGCCCCTCTAGTCTTTATCTGTTTAGGATGTTAACTCTTTGTTTCCTTGGGTATCCTTCAAACTACATTGCTGGCAGTATCCCTTGCCTTTTGATGCAAACAGCAGAAATTCTCTTGTTATCGCCCTCATAAGCAGAATGCTAGTCATATGCTTCATGTTGTGTGGGAACTGAGGACCCATGGGTAAAGAGGGCACATTTCGATCTGCCCTCCTTAGATGTGCAAACTGATAGAGACAGAGGGTCTTCTTTTCTTAATGTTAGATCAGGCATATGAGCGGCAGATGTGCGCATGAATGTGTATGAAGTACTTAGAACAAAATACACATATTTCACGGAGTGCATAACTAATAAACATGTAGCATGATGAATGTTGTTGCCCTCAAGTCTTCATCAGACCTGGGACTGTTTATTTGAGCACAACCCTAACAGTGATTATTATGTGTCCAGATTTTTTATGTTTTGCTTATAAACCTCGGTCACCAGTTCTCTGTGCTTCTCAATCATTATAACAGCTGATAGAGTTTAAGGTTCTTTATTTTTGGAGTGATTACTGGGAAGAGGAACAGGAAGAGGAAAGGATGTAAGTGAAATCAAGAATCCCTCGTACTCAACAGACATAAACAATATACATATATTAACTAATGGCGAAGGCAAGCTCATCATAGTCCTAATTAGATAATATCAGGAGGCAGGAGGCTACTTTGTAATTTTCAGTCCAGTTTTCCTGGCCTGTGACTGTCTTTCTGAAAGCTCTCATTCTGTGGTAGTAGCTATGTAACTACTAAAACAATGAGAGTCTTACCTTGCTGTTGAGTTCCTCCACTGGAGATACAAGTACCTCTTGTCAATAGATCTAGGACATGTCCCTTAAAAGATTCTCACTGGTCTAATAGCCCCAGAGACATTCCAAAACCAATCACCATGGCTTGGAACAAAAGATGTTGCCAGTGGGGGTGTGTGTTCTGTGCTGTGGACACAGGCTGAGTGAGGAGGAAGAGGATGGGCACTGTCTCCGCTGCCAATTCTATTTTTAGAAAGTGGAAGATGTTTCAGCCATAGCAGATATTTGAGGAGACTAAGCTGTGACAGGGCACCTCACTTTCCCTACCCATCAGATACAGAGTACCATCTCAACTTTCAATGAGCAGAACTCTTCCAGAGAAGAGGTTTAGGAAGGGTCTTTGTCTACACGTTTTCTTGTCGTTGAGAGAAGTGCCTTCCCTTCCTCAGTCACTACCAACATGGGAAAACTTGAAATATTATTTCCTTGCATTTTGTTTTGCCATCTGCCATTGACTGTCACATTTCACAAGTTAAAAAAGATGTTATTTCTTTGTTTATTTTGTCAGTCTTTGGTATTCTCTGGAGAGGAATTACATCTCTGTTTCAGTGGGGTAGATTTAATCTGTTTGTGTCATCTCTAGACTTACCTAACTCCTTGTGGTTCACAGTCAAAGGTTTTTCAGTTTTACCTCAATGGTGAACAAAGCAGATTCATTCCAGATTTTAGACAATACTTATTTCTGGGTGCATTGAGTTGAGAGCCGGAAATCACAGATGCTTGAATTTAGCATGTAGAAGACTTCTCAATGTAGAATACAATTGCTCTGAAAAAGTGTGTATTACTCTAGTAATTTTAGATTAGTTTGTCAATATAAGTATTCATGGAACCCATGCCATCATACGTTTGAGCTTTCCATGGTTGTTATCACTGTCTGTAGACTGCACTTTAATTCCTTCAGACATCAAGCAATCATAGTCTTATAACGGGAACTATATTGTACATGTGTGCATTGTGCATCCAAAGTTGAGCTTGAGGCAAATCCTTAGACTATTTGTCTTCCCAATAGTAGGAGTTAGCCTGATTCTTGGGCTGTTGTCTGGTCAAGAGCACAGTGTTATGGTTATGTTTTAAGAGAAGAGGCTATGGACCAGTTTGACGCTTTGCCAGATGTGTTTGAGGTAAATCTATTACCAAGATCATTTTCTTCCTATCACATAAAGTTTAGGGACATGGGGGTGCTGCTGTCTAGGCTTGTTTAAAGCTATTCATCTGGAAGCTCTCTCATTATTTTTAAGCACTGCACTCTCTTTTGTGAATTCTGTTCAACCAATTACACACCTGAACATGTTGGGTACATATGCCTTAGCACAGAGGTTTCTCATCACTAGCAATGAACGTATTCGATGTCTTTACAACACGGGGGATACAAAAGTTGAGTCCTCCAGTTCATAAAATCAGAAATTGCCACCAGAAATTTGTCTCTCTTTGGATCCCAGTGAAATCTGTTATTCATTGTGTCTCCCCCAAGTCAGAGGCAGCGGCTGCAGTATCAATTACGAAGTCTGCCACAAATATCTTAGCATTAGTCTTTCCTTCACATTACTGGGTATCTGACAGCTGAGTGTTTGCACTGTGTTAGGAGATGTTTACTGTTGCAAATTTGTAACTTAATACATTATGATTGAGACTAAGTTCTCATACGCTCTGGGTTGAGATGGGGTTAGCAAAAGGGCAAAATCTGTAAGACGTGATTCCTGGCCCTGAGAGGAAGGTAAGACTAACACAAATTAATGCTTGATATTTAAAATAGCATATTGTTAACAACCAAACTGAATGTAGAATAAGCTCTTGACATTCAATAGGGGTAGCTCTGGAGAGCAATTGAATCCCCCGGTATGTACAATTTGATCATAAAATGCAGAAGACGAGAGGGAAAACACTGACTGAAATGTGATTAGAAAGTTCAGCTCACTCAGATGTACCAGGGTGGCTCACAGGGACTTGCCGAAACACAGGTCAGATCCACAGCCTTGGCTAAGTAGTTCCGAATTGGACATTCTGAAAGAATATTAAGTCTGTGAATGCCATTGTTAGTTCATATCACACACACAAGAGATACTGAGGACCAGAGAGATGGCTTGGTAAGTAAAGGCACTAGGTGAGCAAGCCTGGCCACCTGATTTGGATTTCAAGAACCCATGTAAAGGGGAAATGAAAGATCTGATTCTACAAAATTGTCCTCTGACTTCCACAGAGCTCTAAGCCATGTACGCCCACACACAATAATAATAATTTTTCAAAAATAAATATTTTAACGAGTTTAGAAGGATGCTGGTCATTCTAGGGTAGAAATAAATCTCTTAAATCATGAATACAGAAGTCAGAATGGTTACTAAAATATTAGCAGAATTAGGTAATTGGAAGAAGGATATTTCAGAAAGGTACTGAAAAGATCTGAGGTAAAACTGCCAGAGGCAGTCAGTGGGGATAATATGACAATTAACCTATATCCTCACCAAGGTCTTCCTTTGACTGCAGGCCAGTTGTACACAGTCTTCCATGTCAGCTACTGTCTGATATTTGTCTTTCGTCTTCTCATTCATATTTCACCCTGAATCCAAAGCTACCACCTATGGTTGTCTGTTTTGTGTGTGCTGCATAACAAAGTGGATGGTGTAAGTTGGTAAAATGACTATTATACCCTTTATACAAATGACATAGATTTGTGCACTGATTTCAAAATCAGTGTATTATAGTACTTTAATGACCTGTGGAAATAAGACATCTTGAAATTCATAGTATCTGGGATGGTTTGAAAGAAATTGGGATAACTATTTTTCATGTGTATATGGAGGCATTCCTGTTTGTGCTTGCATGTGGCATGAATATACATATGTATGTGGAGGTCAGAGGTTAATAGTGGTATCTTCATCAGTCTTTTCTCTCTCTTACTTTTTGAGGCAGGTTCTCTCACTGAACAACCTCAAGCTCACTTTGAACCCCAGGGATTCTCTTATCTCTGTTTCTTCTCTCATTGCTGGGGTCTCTTGTGTGTGTGTGTGTGTGTGTGTGTGTGTGTGTGTGTGTGTGTGTGTGTGTGTCTGTACTACAAAGTCTGGAACGTTTTCACATGGGTCCCAGAGGATAAAACTCAATTCCTCATGCTTTTATGGTAAGTATTTTATCAACTGATTCCTCTATTTTCAGCGCCCTTGAGAAACATGCTTCTAGCATCTTCCTACAGATAAGATCATATTGCAGTTGCATTTCTGTGTCTCGATTATTTCATTTAACAAGGGGCCATTGGTTTCATCGATGTTGGTGCACTCTTCTATTTAGCTGATCATTATCCAGTTCTATGAAGGTATCACATTTCCTTCACATGTTCATCAGTTGTTGGACACTTAACCTTGTTTCCATTTCTTATCTATGGTGCATGGTGCTGCAGTATTCCTGGGAATGTAGACTATCTTTTACACACTGGTTTTATTTGCTTTGAATGTATACTCTGTAGTGCGAATTCAATATCACTTGATAATTCTATGTTTAATTTTTTGAAGAACCTCTTTATTGTTCTCCTCATTGACTGTATTTACATTCCCATCAGTAGTGTGCAAAACCTTCCCTTTCTCCACACCCTTGCAAGCATTTACTTTCTGCTTTTTGGTTTTGTTTGTTTTTTTTTTTTTTTATACTAACCATTCTTACTGAGGTGAGATGATACTCTGAGGTTTGGAGCTAGCTTTTCTTGATAATTAGAAGCATTGAGGATTTTTTAATGTGTCTGTTGGGTATTTGGATATTATTTTCTGGGACATGGCTATCTAGATCTGTTTTTAGCAGCTGGAAAAGTGGATCTTTGATGACTGACTTCTTGATTAGTGCTGAATGCTGGGGACCTGGGTTCAGTCATAACACCCACAACAAGAGGCTCTCAACAACCTATAACTTCGGTTTCAGGGGATCTGATGCCTTTTTCAGGCCTCTACCTGCGCCCACAAACATGTGGTGCCCATAAACTCATGTAGACATAAATACACACAAATAAAAATATATACACAATTTGTATCAGTTTACTTATTGCTAATACACTTTTGAAGTATCTGTAAATATTGTGATATTTGTCCCTTGGCAGATATATTTATTATAAATGTTTAACTTCATTCTACAGTAATTGACTGTTTCCTTTGCAGTATAGAAGCCTTCTTTGTTTGATATGATCCCATTCATATATGTTGTTTCATTTTCTAAGATTTTGGCATGTTGTCCAAAATATTCTTGTACAGTACTCTGTTGGGCAGCATTACCTCCATCTTTTCTGGTAGGTCCAATAGTGACAAAGTCTTAAATCCAGTGTGAAATATGTTTTAAGCTGATTTTTGTAGTTGGTAACATTTTGAGCTCTAGCTTCATTCCTTTGGACGTGTGTTCAGTTTGTGCCAAGTTCATTTATTGAAAACACTATCCTTTCTAATTCATTTGTACCCATCAAATTCATTTGGTTGTAGGTGTGTGGATTAACTTTTATACTCTCTGTACTTTGCCAATGATTGATGTGCCAATGTCATTCTACGTTGATTAGTACAGTGCTGTAGTAGGTTTTAAAGCCACGCTGTCTAATGCTCCCTGCTTAGCTCACTCAAATGCTTTAGCTATTTGTAGTTGTTGGTGTTACATATTTAAAATTTAAAAATTATTATCTTTTGCTCTTTAAAGTCATGAGCCTTATGATGGGGATTGCATTGAATCTGTTAACTGCTTTAAGTAGAATGGACATTTTAGTAGTGTTATTTATTACAGTCTGTGAACAAGGGATGATTTCCCAACTTTTTGTGTTCTCATTAGTTCCTTTTGTTAATCTTTTATAGTTCTCATTTTAGAGATATTTTGTCTTATTTGTTAAATTTATCCTACATGTGTTAGGCCTTTTGTTCTTCCTTCCTTTCCTTCTTTCTTATTTTAAACATCAGATTGTTTTTTGATTTCTATTTTAGATTCTTTGCTGTTGGTTCATGGGCATGCTTGCTAGTCTTGCTTGTTGGTTTTATATCCTGCCAGGTTGTTAAACCTACATAGTAATTGGTAGAAGTTTTAGGAGCTCTTATATGAGAACATGCCATCTATAAATGGTATCCATTTCACTTTTCCCTTCCTATTTTAGATGCCCTTTCTTTCTTTTGCCTGATTGATGTAGCAAAGACTTTCTTGCAATGTGTTGAAGAAACGTGTTGATAAAGGGGCAGTCCACATCATGCTTCAAATCTCAGAGAGAAAACTTTTAGCTTTTCCTCATCTGGTATAATGTCAGCTGCTGGCTTTCTATAAATGGTCTTTATTATGTTGATATATGTTCTTTGTATGTTTAATTTGCTCCATGTTTTTTATCATGATGGAATATTGAATTTTGTCAAATGTCTTTTGTGTCAATGTAGATAACCATACGGCTTTGTTTTCTTAATCTTCATTCTAGTGATATGGTGTCCACATCCATCAATTTAAATATACAGAACTATTTTCACATTCCTGGGATAAATCCTACTTGACCATGGTGAATTACTTTTATTATGGTGGTCAGTTTAGTTTACTACTATTTTGTTGATAGCTTTTACATTTATGTTCATTAGAAATGTTGACTTTCAGCACACAAGAGATGCCCCTGTTGTCAGGGATGCAGGTGAGCTGGCGGCCCTGAGGGTGTGAGAACAGGAGAGCTGAGACCACCTCGTATACCCTGTATAAGCAATTGAGAGAGGAGCCCTACATCTTATGTGGTCAAAATTGTGTAACTGGCCCTGGTAGCATGAGTGAGCTGGACCCAAGGGTCTGAGAGCAAGAGAACAGGTTGTGTTGGATGTGCTGGCTGAGGCAGTGTGGGGGGCAGGGCGTGGTGGGTGGAGGGGAATGTATATGTGTCTGTGTCCAGGCACTTGTCCATCTCTTCCTAAATATCAAATTGGTTAGCAACCAGCTTTTCACAGTCATCTTTACTGATGTTTAAAAAGGATTTCTGTGGTGCCATTTATGATACATCCTTCACGCCTTTCACTGTGAATCTTCTCTCCTTAATCTAACTAAAGACATAGCTGTTTTGGTTATACTCTTGAAGAAATCAACTCTGCCTCATTAATCTTTTGTGTATCTAGTCTGTATTTCATTTGTTTCTGCTTTGAACTTTAGTAACATTTTGCTTTTAATAACTTTGGGTTTAAATGTGTTTCTGGTTCTTGGAGGCACCATAACAGGTTGTTAATATGGATCTTTTGCTCTTTGGACATGGACATTGACTACTAGAAACTTTCTTCTGATTGGTGCTTTGGGTGGAGTCCATAGGGTTGGTATGCTCTGTCTGCATTCTCCTTCACTCCAAGAAATTATTTAACTCTCTTCTTACTATTTGAAGTTCTGACTGCTCAAGATAAAATTCTTAATCTCTGGTTATTTATAGTTTTCTGAGATTTTCTGCTAATCAATTTCAAGCTTTATCCTGCTATGTTCAGAAAAATACTTGATATAATTTCAGCTTTAAAAATTGAGTTTTGTGTCCTGTCTTATGATCTGTCCTATAGAATGTCTCTTATCCTGATGAGAACATTGTATTTGGCAGCTGTTTGATAGGATACTCTGTAGAGATCTGTTAGGTCATTTAGTCTAGGGTGCAGATTAATACTGTTGTTTTTCATGTTGGGTTTCTAGCTAAATAATCTGTCTGCTGAGGGAAGTAGGATGCTAAAGGCTCCAACTCTTGCTAAATTGGAGGCATATATGATTTGTTCTTCATTCTATTGATACGGTGCAGCATATCCATCATTTTGCATTACTGACTGTTCTTGCATTCTTAGAATAAAACTCACTGGAACCATGGTGAATGACTTTGATTATGTTCTTTAGTTGAGTTTGTTTCTACTCTGTTGAGGACTTTTCTCTTTGTTCATCAAGGATGATACCCTGTAGTTTTTTTGTGTGTGTTCTTATACAGTTTGGCTGTCAGGGTCAAACTGGTCTCTTAGAATGGAAGGATTCCTTCACTTCTATTTTGGAAATGATTTAAAGAGAATTGATGCTAATTCTTTAATTGTGTAGTAGAATTTTCAACAATGTCCTCTGGCTCTGGGCTTTTGATTGACAGCAGTATTTTTTAGAGGATTTCTTTAGGAGCTTCAACACTTACTTGAGCAGTTGTGGCCCTTGTTGCCCTGTACCAATTTGTTCATATATATATATATATATATATATATATATATAGTCCCCAAGAAAGTTCTAGATTAATTTTCCAACATCAAATTCACTAAATGACCAATATGCAAGTCACCCCAATGACCAAATGTCTTAAACCAGGTCTAGAAGTATCATCTAGGCCATTTCACTATGGGCAAAGCAGCCAACGTTCCAAATGTTCTGTTCTTTGCAGCCTCTGGATTTTCAGGATAACTCCTCTTAAGTTCTTTTCAAAAACTATTTCTTTTATTTTTAGTGTATTTGGGTAGGGTAAATATGACTGGAGGCTAGAGGCATTAGATCCCTCTGAAGCTAGAGTTAATAGAGAGTAGTGAGCTATCTGATATGGGTTCTGAGAACTAAAATGAGACCCCTGATCAATCTCTCCAGCCCCTTATATTCTTAATTACAGGTATAATGCTGTAATTCCAGGTACTTATAAAGGCAGCATGAGTTCTATTCTAAACCCTCTGTTTGAGTTCAGCCTACTGTGGTTTGTTATGCTAACTTAATTATTTGTCATTTAATGTATGATGTTTACATTTAAAAATAATCATATATATGTATATGAATATATCTTATAAATGAAGTTTATGCTATTTTAGATAAGCATAAAGTTTATGCTTTCATCCTTGTTTTTGCCTTCCAAATGCCGAATTGATATGCATGTTTGCATGTTAATTCAAACATCTCTGACAACTAAACCTAATTACTGAAACTAAAATCTTGTGAAACCAGATACTCAAAGGCTCATACAGATACTCAATCATCTCATACAACATAAACTTGTACAGTTATAAAAACTTGGAAAGTTAGTTTTTCACAACTATTTATTTGATGCCTTGACATCTTTTTATAAAACAATAGTCCAGGCCACTTTCCATTTCTCTGTCCAGAGCACATGTGATCTATTGTCCTTATGTGAAATTTAGGACCATTCTGGTAAGAGCACTGCAGTATGAGACTAGGAGAGAGCAATGAATGACATAGGTCATCCTCTCTGTGCCTCTCTATGGTTGCATCCTTTATCCTTGACACAGTCTACTTGCTTTCCTGTGCTTCCTTTCTCTACCTTACAGCATCAGCTGCAGGACTGGGTATTTCTCCTTTATAAACCTTGATGGTCCCTGCAGCTGCTTGGGGCACCTTTATCTTAATTCCCACTGAGCTGTCTTGCCATAGTGCTCTGGGACTGATCCCCTCTGAACCCATCCCAACCCTTTATTGCTGGATGGCCAAGGCTGAGTTTGCCTTTGGTCATTATTGTATTGTTGTTATCTGCATGGGGGGATTGTGGCTATCACAAAGAAGGAGGCCCAGTCAGCTTGTCTGGGCAGCAACTAAAAAATTAATATGCAGTAAAGATCCTGCTGCCTGATGGTAGTAGAGTCATGCTCACTAATCAAGAATTCTGGCCATTATAGAGTGACCATAACTATTACATATGGATTATTGCTTTTCCAAGGCGTAAAGAGATAACATATAATTTCCTGTAAAATGAGATCAAATAATTGTGGCTTTGATAGTCCAGGGTGTGCTTTAAGAATTCATGAGGCTTCAAAGTCCATTTTGCTTTCATCAATTTTGAGCTTACCATAGAAGCATAGAAATTATTAGGGGTGCAGTAAGGAATATGACATTGGGTGTTAGAGATTTGCCAGGGGCTGATTTTCCTGAGGGGATCTGATTCTTTACAATTGTTCATTGATTCTGTTTACATAGTAGGGAACGACCGGGGTGGAAAGAATGACTTTCCTGATTCCTCATTACAAAGATAAAAGTGACTCCACTCGGGAGCCTTACCTCCACCTGGATCGGCTCACACTCATGAGAAGCACCTGTCAGCGATGTGAATTTCCTTCAGATTTATTTTCAAAGGGGAAACATGGTCTTCCGGAAGAGCCAGAAATCAGAATTCTAAGGTGTTCTAGAAGAGCTTAAAAGAGAGTTCTTTGGTTAACTCAACGAGAAGTCAACTGTCCTTTCCTTGTAACTGAACTTCCTCAGCCATTCCCGGAAACCATGAGAACCTCAGCCTTTGTGCGCATGTCTCCACAGAGCCCAGGGTGCCTAAGTCTCCCATGTGGAAATCCAGGCTGTGTGGCTGTGAGATCCCACTGGGGGGAGGCGGGGAGAGAATGCGGGTGTGATTAGCACTAAATGAAGTTCTAAACCACTGGTACATGAAATGAAACTATTCTTCCCCCTCTTTCTCCTTCCCTTTCCCTTAACCTGAGCTGCTCATGTAAGTGACTTCTCATTTGCTTTCTCTAAGAAAACAAAGCAAAATAAAACAAAGAATAGCAAACAAAACAAAACAAAATCCCTTTGTGAAGACAAGTTCTTCTGCTCTGGATAAAAGGGAGTCATTTGCTGCTTTCGCCGTGTCCGTATTAATTTCCAGGCAGTCAAAGCCACTGCTAATTTATTTACAGAGCAGTCTCCCTGCCCTGGAGCCAGGATGGGAAGGCAGTGGTTTCCAGCTTCCAGCTTTGTTTGTTGACAGCCTGATTTCCCACAAGGCCGTTTCCACCTGTGTTTCTGTTGTTTTTTCAGTGCATGCGCACGTCCCTTTCTTCTCCCTCGCCACTGCCTCCCCAATGGCTGCTGAAGGCCCTTCTCATCTCCGGCTCTCTCATCCACTTCCTCCCTCCAGGCCCAAGGACTCCTGGCAGGTCTTTCAGTCACACTGCACTTAGAGGCTCCGCAGGGAAAGTCTCAGGGGATGCCGTATGTCTTTCTTTCTTTCTTTCTTTTTTTTTTTTTTAACCTCTCTTCTTTTTTTGTTTCAAGGACAAGATTCAAAAGAGCCTGCAACAGACAGGTTGTAGGGTGCAACTTCTGATGTGTCTTCAAATAGGGTCTGAGCAATTTGAATACTTGTACTGCAGGGAATCGGACTGTAACACTGTCCCCCAAAGCCTATTAAATTCTGCAAAATTGCTCAGCTTTGAGGGCTTCCTGATGGAGTCCAATTTGGGGCCCAGGCAGCCAGGGTGTGCATCCCCCAAAGACTTCCACAATGGAAAGTGTGAAACTGCTGGGCAGCATATCAAAAGGTAGGAGGAGCGTGGGAGGACCGCATGACCAGCAGGGCAGGCTAGATGCTCCCCACACCTGCTGGAGCCTGGCAGGTAAGATGGAGAGATGATGGTCCATGGTTCCCATGTATGCACATGTGCACGCCTGCCCCCTTCAAGCTCACCTGCTGGTCAGCGGGGTTAAGGCTGGGGCATGTGTTCAAACCAGTGGCAAATGCCACCTCTGCATGGGAGTGAGACTGGATCTGGACCACCCGTTTTTCACATTATATAATTGCTAAAACGTAAGACAAGGAAAGACATCATTGGAGCCATGTAGCCTGCACTAAATATTCAGACTGTGCATCTCAGATGTACTTGCTCCTGAAGAAAGGCCAGAAGTGGAACTTTTGCCAACAAAAATGTGCCTCGGGCCATTTAACTATTCAACCTTTGCTTAATATGTACACGTTAGTCACTTAACTATTCAACCTTCGCCTAATATGTACAACCTTACCTCATCCACTTTCTCTAGCAATTTCTGTTTCGATGCCTCTGGGGTGGTTATTAGTTTGTGTTATTAGTCTATGTCTAGCACTAGAGATGGCTCAGTGGGCGGACTGCTTTCTGTATAGGCATGAGGACCTGAGTTTGGCTCTGCTCCTCACCACCCATATAAAAAAAGCTAGATACACTATCATGAGCCTGTAGCTCCAGCGCGGGGTGTGGCAGTCATCTGGACAGGAAGATCCCTGGGGCTCACTGGCTAGGAGACCTAACTAATGATGAGGCTCCAGGCTCAGCGAGAAACAAGATGAAGAATGACTGAGAATGTGTCAGTTCTGGCCTCCATACATGTACCGGAGTGTTTACATGTATCGCACCTCCCCACAAAAAATAAAATATAAACATACAGACTCTGTCCATTTAGATTCCTGATTTAGAGTTGTTTGCTAACATTATGGCATAATCTGCGATTTTTAGATGACACAAGGTGTGGCAATGAGAGAATCTTTTTCTCGTTAGTGATTTGACAGAGCAGAAGTCCAAGCAACATCCTCTGGGCTCCATCTCCGGCTAACTATGTAATTAAACACACAGAGCCCCACTTCGCTAACTCATTCTGCTTTGCTTCCCTTCCCGCCCACTCGCTCCCTGAATCTCCTTTTTCCAGTTGTTTCTGTCCCAATTTCTGAGATTCATGAGTTTAGCGAGGCTGCAAGACTCAGATTTAAGATTCACTCACTCCTTGGTTTAGGTTCCCGAGCCCTCTGCGACCGCTACCTCTTCTATTTCTTTTGAAAGTAGAAGGAGTGTCATTTCCTCATCTGTGTGTATAACTCCAAAATTCCTAAACCAATTTCTCTCAAACTTCCTCAGCAACTCACCTTTGGGCTGAGAGTAAACAGGGAAAGTTTGGGCCCCAAAGGACAGTTTTCGAGAGAAGTTTCGAGCAAGTAGAAACACAGCCGCATGATGAAACTCATCTGACAATTGTCATCTGGCCTCCTTGTATCTCCGGCCTCATTCCTCCGGCTCTCCAGGGAGTTCTGACTTTTCTTTTCTCTCTGTAATGTTAGCAGTTCCTCCCTCCTTCCCCCCGCCACTTGTTCGTCCTCTGGGATGAAGGAAATGCTTTAAACCTGTAAACTGCATAAATTTTCTCCCAAATCAACTTGAAGCTCGGTTTAAATTGGATGGAGGAGATTCATTTACGGCAGCCACAGCTGTGTACCCACAGAGAGAGTGGCCTGGACGGTCAGGCTGCATACTTAGGACACGGCATAACCAGCATGAACTTCTAAAGACTGGAGTTTGTGGTATATATTTATACAAAGACAGTTTTCCTATAAAACACAGACAATGTGGGCTGAGGATTTTTTTTTCACTCTCTACCCAGTGGCTGCTGTAGTCTAGAGTCCTGGTTAGTAACCCGGCCTGAACACAGTGCAGAATGAGAGGTCCCAGCTGAGTGCACAGCACACAGTGTAGCCTGCAGCCCACATGCTCAGAGATGCCAGAAATAACTGAAGCTCAGTTTGCTTTCAATAGTGACTCCCTGGATGGAGTAGAAACTGGATCTATATCAGTGTGGGGTTTCCCAGCTCCTTTTCCCAAAGGGTAACTTGGAATTCCAGACGACCAGTGGAATTTTCTTAGATTCTCAAAAGGAATATTCTTGGATGTTCTGGTGATTTCTTTGAGCTGTTTTGGTTGCAATGGCTACTGACCACTGCTGAGAGAGTCGCCCTTCATTTCTCCTCCTTTCGGTGCTCACAGTTTGTCTTTGAGAAGCTCTTCCAAGGGCAGGTGTGTATGGTGATGTCACCTCTCACTGGGGTCTAGTTATCTAGGAGAACATCTCTGAACATGACCTCTTTTATTCCTCACTGGTCACGTTCTCTCTAGGGATACCAGGGTGCCCAAGTTACAGGTCTGTGAAGCAGGGGACAGAGCCCTTCTCTGTCCTTCTCTTTCACCTTCCAACTATACCACCTCCTCCCTCCCATCCCTTCCTGAGCACAGAAGATCATTTGCTCTGTAGGCAAGCCCAGTTCCCCCCAAGGCTCCTTGCTCACTCCTTCCCCCAAAGATGTTGTCATTACCTAGTTATGTTGCTTCCCTTAAGGGTGTTGGAACACAAAAGCCTACATACAACACTTCTTATTTTCACTTTGAATCTATATATAGTGTTTTTAAAAATGTATATTTAGACCACTATGGAAAAGTGGCCTGCACAAAGATAAAATCCAAAAAAAGAAGAGAAGGGTACACAGCTGTAATTAAACTCATGGTGCTTTACTTGGGGGTTAGTTGCAAGACTCCAGTTTACTTAACCTATATTCCGCTTAGGGGCTGTTTAAATTACTCTTCTACCAAGAGCCAATGAGAAGAGTCGGCACAGCTAACACTAACATGGTGATTAGCCTCTTCGTACTCAGCAGTTCCCTTTAATGCTCTGTGGAACCACTTCCATGGCCAGTTACAACCTGTGAATTAGCAGAGCAATGGAAAATGTGAGCGTTGGAATCAGACCCCGTTCTGGGCTCGGCTAACAGCTCCGTGGCCTTACGCAAATTAAAGAACTTCTCTGAGTCTCATGTGTGAACTGTTTAAGTCTTGTTAAAAAGGTGTAGATGAATGCGTGTGTGCAAAACACCTCACACGTGGTAAATATTAATGCTTCCTTTACTTGTTTTATTATTCATCTTCTGTTTCCACCAGAGCTCATTTCCTCTTAGGAAAAAGGTGTGTAGAATAACTGCTCAGAAAATGAAGCAGGATGGACTGAGGTGGTAGGTCACTGACTGAGAGGGGGTTCTGATGGCCTCATTGGAGGAGCAGAGCAATGGAAAGGAGGGGCAGGAAGCTTTGAAGTTAATGTTTTTTTTATAATTTATGCCTGCTATATTTTTAAACTTTAAGCTTGCTCAGAAAACTTGCATAGATAGATAGATAGATAGATAGATAGATAGATAGATAGATAGATGATAGAGAGATAGATAGAGATAATAGATTTATGATAGAGAGATAGACAGACAGACAGACAGACAGACAGACAGACAGATAGATAGATGATAGAGTGGGAAACCTTTCTGTATATGTGTTGTTTTTATTGGTTAATGAATAAAGAAGCTGGCTTGGCTTGTAATAGGGCAAAGTAGAGCTAGGCAGAGAAAACTAAACTGAATGCTGGGAGAAAGAAGGCAGAGCGGCAAGAAGCCATGGAGCCACTGCCAGGGACAGACACATTAGAACCTTGCAGGTAAACCATGAGTCTCATGGTAAAGTATAAAATAATAGAAATTGGTTAATTTAAAAGATAAGAGTAAGTTAGAAATACATATAAGCTAATAGGCCAAGCGGTATTGTAATTAATACAGTTTCTGTGTGATTGTTTCAGTTCTGGATAGCCAGGAACAAAAAAACAGCTTCCTTACAACAGATAGATAGATAGATAGATAGATAGATAGATAGATAGATAGATAGATAGACAGACAGATAGATAGATAGATAGATAGATATAGATAAAATACATATAGATGGATAGATAGATAAAAGATAGATAGATAGATAGATAGATAGATAGATAGATAGATAGATAGACAGACAGACAATAGGTCAGTAGGTAGATGGGTGAATAAGAGATGAAAGATATATAGTAGATAAATAATAAATTAATTGATAGAAAATAGATGATATAGATGGGTAGATGATTGGTGAATAATTGATTTAGGTAGACAGATGATAGTTAGTTGATATATAATAGATACAGCAATAGAAGATAGATATAGATAAATATAGATGATAGGTGGGTAGAGAGATATACATGATAGATAGTTGGTAGAGTATAAGCCAGTGATAGCTATAGTGATTGATACAGATGATAGACAGACACATGAGTGCTGGAAAGAATCCTGGGTTTTTACTACTCATTGAGGCTTTCTCGTGATGCATCCAGGAAGGTCTATGCATATAACACTGGCATATCACTATGGTTTTAGAGGTTTTTATTTCTCTATTTCCTCTCTTTATTTTTGTTGTGGCCCCATATGTAGGTATTTTCTTTCTGCTGGGTGTCTCTTGGATAGTGTGACTAATGACTGAAATCCTCTTACTGTCTATATTCCCCATGCCTTCCAAATGAGAACTTACATAGACCGTCTGATACCAAAGAGCCATTTCTTTGTTATTGTTGGATAAAAAGCCCTCAGAAACACCTGGACTGGACATTGCCTTTTTACTCACATCCCTCACTTTGAAAGTCCCTTGAATGAATCCTTATGTTCACTCAGCCAGAAGCTCTGCGAGCCCAGAGAGGGATCTGGAGGCAGCAGAGCTTGTAGCCCAAGTACTGATGTGACCCTTTCCAACGCTGCTCTTGACAAAAGGAGGCAGGGCGCTCCTGCTCCCAATGTCTGCTGTCTCTTCCCACTATGGCAGAAGAATCATCTCCAATCATCTCCATCGTCCTCCCTGCTCGTAAGGGACTACGAGCTGTTGGTCTTGGGACAGAGCAAAGATCAAAAGGTTGACTCACATGAAGCTGATAGGAAAGGGAATTGAGTTTGTCTTCACACGTTGGTTCCTCTACCCAAAACAATTTGAGGGCTTAGCGTGTTGAAAACTTCCTTCAACCCCATCCTCTTGAGCAAGTCAGGGGGTTAGAGGCTAATGATGAAAGTAGGATTATAGTCACAGCTTGGATCAACAGACGAACTTGAGTTCAGATACAGAGCAGCTTGTCATGGCACTGGCTCTCAGTGACGCCCCTTCTCTATGTTCCTGGGGCTCCATTTATTGGTGTCTCCCTTCTGCTGGATGCCTCTTGGATAGTGTGCTCAATGGCCAAAAGTTCTTTCACTGTCTCTACCAGCCACAAATCAAGCTCTTAGTAGCCCAATAAAACCATGAGATTTGGGATTTTAAAAAGTGATTGCTTTTCCAGATGCTAATGAGACACATACATCTGAAACAACTGATAAAAAAAAAAAAGTCCCTGTGGAAGACAGGACCCAGCACAACACAGAGAGTGGCTAATTTACCAAGTTGTGAAGCAGTTCACAGAACAGAATGTCAGGCTCATATATTTTCCCATGAAGCACTGGAACGCGAATAATAGAGCGAGCAAAACAGGGTACTGGAGTGAATCTCCCATTAGGGTCCCTCTGTCTGCCAGGTGATCACCGACAAATGCGCCAACCTGGCAGGTCAAATGCCTCCACTTTATTTCTAGAATATGCTTTGCAGTCAATAATAAATAAATCCTAAGGCGCGCAATTACATAATGATAGCCACATTCATTCACACGTCTATCAAAGAAGCCATATTTGAGTCTCAGCCTCCATCCCCTGGGCCCGTGAGGTGAAGCTAAAGCGTTTGCTTGTTGTGTTTAAAATTCCTGGCAACCCTGGGCTAAGTGCGCTGGAGTGGAACTAGTCCCCATTGCTTAGTGATCCATTAGCTAATGGGCATGATTCCGTCAGTTTGCTATTTATCCCTTAGGCCATTAAGGTTCACCTGCTGTGTCTGAGGCTACACTTGACAAAAAAAGAGTGATCGTTGAAATAAAATAAATATCAGACCACACATAATCTGATGGGTGTCGTTTTAAACATAACTGGCTTCATGGAAAGATGAAGGCGAGGCACCAGTTACGAACTGACACATGGGATCCCGGGCATCATATGCAAACCGTGCTCTGAGATGCGCCAGCAGTGGAGGGGAACTGCTTTGAGACCCACCTTCCACGTGCCCCCAGTGTCTGCCAGTAGTGTCTGCCTCGGATGCTTGGAAGCTGATCATAACATTTCTTAAACCAATTTTTAATGGATTCTTTATAATCTTGAAATAAAATTCCCCAGTTATTGGAGGAAAGGAGAGAGGGCAGAGCGGGTAGTGGGAGGAGTAAATATGAGCAGGGTGTGTGCCATAATGGAACTCATTAGTGTGCGTGCTAACAACAACAACAACAGGAAATGCCAGCAAGCAAACACCGGCCCACCCAGCCTACAGAAGGCTGTTTGAAGGTTTGAGTTGCAACCTCATCTTTTACCTCTGGCTCAGATATTTCAGTCACACGGGTCTTTCTCAGGTCCCTTGTATGTGATACTCATCTTCTGGCATGTTCTCTTTTCACCCAATTCATTTTTCTGGTTTAAGCTTCAATTCCACCCTTCAGACGATACCCTACTGCTCTTCCGTGCCAGGTCAGGTCTCTAGCTCAGTAGCCTTTTGACTTTTTTTTCCTTAGGAATTTTGTGCATTATCAAAGCTGCATCTTCTTCTCTGGCTAGATGGGAGCTTCCCTGAAGGAAAAGACTAAGTCTTGGTTTGCCCACCATCCTCGCCAGCACCCATCACAGTTCTTGCCGAATGGATGAAGAAAATCATTCAGTCTTGAGAGACTCTAAGACCCCAAATGTAGAAGAACAATCAAGGTGCAAAGTGTTCTGAGAAATAATGAGATATTTCTTGAATGTTATTCCTTATAGTTGAGGAAGAGCATCAATTTCTCCATAAGTTCCCATCATCTCCAATAATCAAGATCTTCACCTATATGGGTAGCCTTAGCAACAGTATAAATATTTAAGATGGCTATGTTGGCTAGGTGTTCAATAAAGAACTGTTTTCTGCAAATGGGTCCTTAGGTATGGATATTCTACAACTCCTGGCACTTTCCTCTGGAGATCTTCTACCTCCTTCTGTCATACAAGGGCAGAGAAAGGGTTTGACTACTTGACAGCTGAGCAACTGTCGCATCCTCTTTCTCAGCTGTGGAAACTGGGGTAATTCTGACCTCATTTCTGCATCTCCAATAGCCACGGTCTCTTCTAGGCCAGGCTGGTCATGTGTTTGTCAACACAACTCTCTCAAAGCATATGGGGTGTGTGAATGGATCTATGGGTATCATGATCTATGATATATATGGATATATATACATATATATATATATACACACACACACACACATATATATATATATATATATATAGTGAGTATCCTATGTCATTAAGAGATGGTTTAACACTATGCCCATTTTGTAAAATACTAGGAGTAGCTTCTCCCTAGGGCTCATGCCCTATTTCTTGACTGGTTCTTATCCCTAAACACTGTGCCAGGTATGGTTTTCAACTTATGAGCCTTCTGTGTGTTGATAAACATACTATAATTCCTTTTTAAAAACTCTTCTCTTTAGACACAATTATGATGTAAAATTTTTTATGACTGTGTTTATAGGAACACATATGTGCTACTGAGCATAGGCATAGGACACCCACCTCATGGCATTCCATAGTTGCTGTTGCTTCTTTTTTGCATGAAACAATGTCTCACTGGCTTGTAACTCACCAGACAGGCTAGGTTAGATGCCAGTGAACCCCAGACTAGCAATCTACCTCTCTCTGCCTTTCCATCACTGGTTACAAGTAAGCATCATTACACCTTGCTTTTCTCTTGTGGGTTCTAGAGATCAAACTCGGTTTGCTGTGCTTGTGAGGCAAGCATCGTACTAACTGGGACTACCATACTATCATGCAAACCCTACCAATAGCTTTCTAACATACCATTTCCAAATGGCCTCCAGTTCCACAGTTCCACGTTTGCTTTTCTGGATACCACAAGCAATGTGTGATAAAAGATGTCTCCTGTGCACAATACATGCCACAGATTCTTAACAATCTATTGCGACTTCTCCATCCACCACCAATTAATTTTTTTTAAAAAAAAAATTCACACCAGGCCTGGAATAATGGCTCATTGGTTAAGAGTGCTTGCTCTTTCTACAGATGACCTACACTCTGTTCTCAGCCCCTGGGCCATGGTAGCTCATAGCCAGCTGTAATTCTAGTTCCAGGAAGATCTGATACCCTCTGATGGCCTTGGGCATCAAGCCTCTATGTAGTGCAAATTATATGCAGGCAACATTCATGCACCTAAAACGAAACTAAGTGAATCTTTAAAATATTTTTTCACATTTTTTCTAACAACTGAGCCCACTTGTAGTGTTTTTTTTCTCATCTCAATGGCTGTTGCTTTACAAAAATTGTTCCATGGCTCAGTGGTTTACTACAATATTGAGTGTTAATTTATTTGCAGGGCATGAGGTCTAAGGAATCACAGATCAACAAGGGCAGTTGGGTGCCCAGTCTGAGACGTGAAGAGTTCGGTTCCTCGATGGCAATGGGTTTGGATCTGCTTCAGGTGTGAGTGTTTCAAGTTGAGCGAGAGCTTGCAGACGCCGTCTGGGAGTTGTTTTTCACAGAGACAATTCCTTGAACATAAGAGCCAAGACAAACTTCAAGGCTATGTCTCGGGCCTCTGCTTGCCTTGTGTCGCCTAAGCTCCGTGGATGATCTCAAGCGTCGTGACCAACCCTAGCACAGCCGTCTGCCACTGCGACAAAAATCTCTGGGGCAAGCAACTTACAAGGAGAAAATAAAAATTATTCTTTTGGCTAGCAATTTTGAAGGTTTCAGATAATGATTGCTTGGCCTGGTAACTATTGGCATGAGATTGAAGCAGGGCATCACGGAAGGGAGTGTGTGATAGAGAAAGGCTGTCCCTCCTCATGGCAACCAAGAATCATAGAGAAGAGGGGAAAGTCTGGAGACAAATGCATCCATGGAAGAAATACATTTAGTGACCCATGACATCCAGCAAGGCCTGAGAGCTTCCTCAAACATTTGACTGCAAACATAGAAACAGGTCAGTCTGTCCATGAGGATAAAGTTCTCACAATTCAGTCAGCTCCTACTACTCATCATGGTGTGGAAATCATGCCTCCCACCCATAAGCCTTTGGGGGACATTTCCTCTCAAGCCATAGCAAGAAAACATGGTGTATATTTAAATACACAAGTCTCTCCAGGTTCTTCCCAACCTGAAGTTCATGCACACTTATTCATTTCTTTTGTTTTTTTTTTTTGTTTTTTTTTTGGTTTTTTTTTTTTTTTTTTTTTTTTGGTTTTTCGAGACAGGGTCTCTCTGCAGCTTTTTTAGAGCCTGTCCTGGAACTAGCTCTTGTAGACCAGGCTGGCCTCGAACTCACAGAGATCCGCCTGCCTCTGCCTCCCGAGTGCTGGGATTAAAGGCGTGCGCCACCACCGCCCGGCTCTTTTGGTTTTTATATTACTTCTCCATCCATGACTGCCAACTCCTAAGATAACTGGCTTTTACCAGTCATTAAAATATTTGGGTGAGTGAGCTGATAAATGACTGGTAAGTGATTCATTTCAAGAAATTTCTCATCTGGAATACAAATTATACATCCTACCTGCCCATCTTATAAATTTATTAATCATATCTAAATTTCTTCTGAAATCATTTCACTGAATCTTGCTATATTAATGTTTTTTCAACTAGGATAGTGCTTAATAGCATTATACTTCAAGGGCCATTTGTCAAAGAAGTTTGTTTCTTCCTCTCCCTTGTCCTCCTGAGTTGTTTGATTCTTACCCAATTCCCCTTTCTACCCTTGACAGCAGTGACAATTCCTCACTCTATAAATGGACGGCCTGGAGCTAGCACCCCTCGACATGTGCCAATTCCAAAATGGTTTCCTTCACTTCCTGACTTTGATTGCCTGGTGTCTCCTCTGACATTGAGCAATGGGGTAATATAGTAAGATAGGAGAGTGGTCTGGAGACTTAGCGTGGAAGCACTCTTTCCTTTTGCTTCTGATGAGCAGCAACCACAGTTCAACATTGGAAATCTTCCTAGACACTGTTGTGAAGATTCCTCCTGTCAAGTAAGAACTGAGCCTTGGGGATGGCCCACTGGCCTCCAAGGGTGCTGTACTTTGGGCTTTATGCAGCAGAAAGAACTTGCAAGTTTGGTGTTTTGAACTCAAGATGTGTATCATCCTGGTAGATTATAATAGTAAGCAAATAGGAAACAATCTTGTGACTGTCAGCCTGAGGTCTATTACTTATGTGATGGTTTGTGCACACACAAAATGGAAAGACAATGTCTAAATATGGTCAGAATGGATAATGGGTGCTGGGCTTATTTGCAAATCGCTTATCATCCTGCACATTTTTGAACATAAATGCCATGAGTTTTTTTTTTTTTAATGTAACCAAGGTTTAAGAGCTTGGGTGCTTTCCTGTTGAAGACACTTTTAGAATATATTTGTATATGTATGTTTAATATTATATATATATATACATACATACATATAGGGGTGTATATATTTAAGGCTTCAAGTTCCAATAGCAACTTTCTGCCATATCATATGGCCGCAGTGAGCATTGAACATGTATGCTTGCATAGTGAATATGTATTAGCTCATCTATAAGTAGAAGATGGACAAACTGACTCTAATGTCCCTTGACTGCCAGCTTTGCCTTCTATCTTGGCATGCTTTCTTCATGTTTTCTCTCACATGTGACCAGAGGAGGTCATGCTCATGACTCCTTCTTGTCCTTAAAGAGCAGGTCAACCTCCCGACTCATCCAGCTCCAGCACATCCTTCTCAAGGGTCTAGCCCAGTGAGTCAGACTGACCCCACACTCCAGTCTAGACTAGGATGCTCCTCCTAAACACAACTCATTGCCCTCTGTCCACATGGCTTAATTGCACTGGTGACATCTTCAACCTCTAATCCCAGTTTGCCAACACATCCTCACTCCTGTCCCAGCCTTGTCTGTCTATATTGGATGTGAAACTATGAATTTTTCATTCCAAGATCTCATTTAAAAATGCAAATAAGGAAAATGAAGCCAGTACCTGTCCTGCCCCTAAACCCGTAGAAATGTTTGCCAGTGAGAATTACCCAGGGGAACCTTAGGACATAGAATTTAAAGAACAATCATAAATTTCACCAATGTAGTCAAATTGCTTAAAGAAAACACAAAGAAACAGCTCAGCAAATTTAAGGAGAAAGAACTTAAGGAGAATAAGTGCCTGAGTGATGGCCAGAGGTTAGAGAAACGGCTCAGTGGTTAAGAGCGCTGGCTGCGCTTCCAGAGGTCCTAGGTTCAATTCCCAGCAACCACATGGTGGCTCACAACCATCCCTAATGAAATCTGGTGCCCTCTTCTGGCCTGCAGCCAGAACACTGTATACATAACAAATAAAGAAATCTTTTTAAAAAAAATTAAAAAAGAGAAATGGATGAATTTCTAGATTCAGCCAAACCACCAAGATTAAACAAAGAAAATGTTGGCAAGGCCGGGCGGTGGTGGAGCACGCCTTTAATCCCAGCACTCGGGAGGCAGAGGCAGGCGGATCTATGAGTTCGAGGCCAGCCTGGTCTACAAGAGCTAGCTCCAGGACAGGCTCTAGAAACTACAGGGAAACCCTGTCTCGAAAAACCATAAAAAAAAAAAAAAAAAAAAAAAAAAAAGAAAATGTTGGCAACCTAAAAAGACCCATAATATGTAAGGAGATTGAAATAGTAATAAAAAGCCTTCCAACTAAAAATTAGTCAGAAACAAGTCAGGGCTGTCCACTCCCCAGCTTCTTTTCAATAATGTGCTGGAAGCACTAGCTGGAGCAACAAGGCAAAAGAAGGAAGTTAGAGGGTTACAAACACGAAAAGGAGAAACCAGACTCTCTTTATTTGTAGACGACATGATATTATACTTTAGTGATCCCCAAAATCCTACTGGAAACATCTAGAAGTGAGAAACTCAGCAATGTGCAGAACGCATCACCGACACACACAATTGAACGGCTTCTCTATTCACCAACAGCAAACCCACAGAGAAAGAGATCATGGGTACACTCACATTCATTATAACCCCAAAGAAACTAAGTCACCCAGGAGTTAGACAAACCAAAGGGGTGAAGGTCCTCTGCAATGAAAATTTAAACCTCTGAAGAAAGAAATAAAGACACTAGAAAATGAGGGGCAGGGTGAGGTGGGGGCACCCAGTCTCATGGATTGGTAGAAATAATATTATGAAAATGATCATTTTACCAAAAGCTATTTACAGATTCATTGCAGCCTCAATCAAAAATCCATCTTCATTCTTCACAGAAATAGAAGAAAACTACTCTAAAATTCATATGGAACCCCCAAAGACCCCAGATAACCAGAACAACGATGAGAAAAGAGGACGATAGTAGGAAGGGTCACTGATTCAGATCTTGATATAGATGTCAGAGCCATAGTCATCAAAACCATATCTTACTGGCATGAACACATACGTGTAGACCAACAGAATGAAATCAAAGATCCAAATATCCATACAGATAATGTCGACCATTTAATGTTTGCCAAAGATGTCAATAATATGCTGGAGGAAAGATAGCAGGGTGCTGGAGAAACTGGGCATCCACATGCAGAAGGATGGAATTAAACCTGTATCTGTCATCTTGCATAGAAACTAACTTCAAATGGGTGAAAAGCCTACACGTGAAGCCTGCAACCCTGGAACTGCTAGAGGGAAACATAGGCCGTGCCCTGAATGATAGAGGTATAAGGAAGGACTTCCTGCATAGGGCTCCATTTGCCCAGAGATTAAGGCCAACAATTGACTAGTTGGACTTCATATTGCCAGCCAGAGGCAATAAATCAGGGAAAGTGGAAGCCCACAGAATGGGAGAGAATCTTTGCTAGCTACATAGCTGATGGGGGATTAATATCCAGAATATATAAATAAATACCTACAAAAGCAAAGAGCAAGAAAGGTGACGCATGCAAAAAAAAAAAAAATGGGCCTGGGATCTAAACATAAAGTTCTCAAAAAGAAGAAAAATATGGCTAAGAAATATTTCAAAAAATGTTCATCATCCCAAGCAATTAGGGACCTCCAAATCATAACAACTTTTAGATTTCATCTTACCCCAGTCCAAATGTCAAAGATCAAGAAAACAACTGGCAACAATGCTGGAGGGAATGTGGGGAAAAGAGAATCCCCCGTTGCAAACTGGTGCAGTCTCTGTGGTGTTAATGTCTCTGGTGATTTCCGAACAACTTAAAAATAACTCCACATGACCCCTCATGCCACGACTTGTCATATACCCAAAGGACTCTGCATCATGTTCCCCAGAAACTTGCTCAGCCATGTTCCCTGCTTCTCTATCCACAGTAGCTAGGGAAAGGAAACCACCTAAATGCCTTATGGCCAATGGATGGGTAATGAGAATAAGGTACGTGTACACCCTGAAACGTTCAGCTGTAAATAAAAATGAAACTTGCAAGTAAATGGACAGAAAGAGAGAATATCATGCTGGGTGAGGTAACTCATACCCCAAAAAACAAACAGCACATGTCCTCTCCCATCTGAGGCTCCTAGGCCCAAGTTACCAGATGTGAATACGAGCAACTGCAGAAAGGAAAAAAACCGAAAAGGGAGGGGCAATGGAAAGGGGACTATCAGGGTGATCTGATACGGGAAATTAGAAAAATCCAGGGAACTCTAATCAGGGAGAGAAGAAGAGATAAGCACAGAAGAAGGGAGAAAGAGAAAGTAATAGCACAAAAATCTGAAAAAAATTGAAATACACTTGTAATAAAAATAGTTGTAATACACTAAGTCTATGTATATATGAACATATATAGTTTAAGTAAAATATGTCCATCTGGGCTGATAATTCTCTCTCTAAGAGCCAAAGATAACCTAACAAAAATCCAAACACCAGGCATGAGAAGCCCTCTTTTGAGTTGTTGGTCAAGAGATTCTCAGAACATTATAGGTTATTGCCATTGTCCTTGCTTTCTTTCCCAAAGGTAAATGGTAATCCCATATATCTGAAGGTACCATACACTTCAGGGCCAGAGATTCAAGAGCTGGAAATGACTTGAAAGCCTCTTCTCTGTGGACTAGTTTTCTTGGTCCCAGAAAGCACTATGCATGTTTCCAAAGGGGGGAGGAAACAGCAGTCTTACCCAGCTATGATACCTGTGAACCACAACAACCAGCATGACATGCTAATTCTAAGTGTGCAGTAGTGGCGCACACACCCAGGTGGTAACCAACAGCTCTCTAATTGGACTTAAGATTCACTCAACATGAAGGAAGCCTGGAACAAGAAACTTGTCAACTCCCTTAGGCTGGTAAAATTATGGATCTTGGAGGAGACCCTACAGCCACCACTTTACTAAGCCAGCACAGTCCCTAACTGTATTCTAAATATTTGTCTTCATGCATACAAGTAAATGATTCTGCACCCCTCATCAAGGAAATTTCTCATTGCAACAGATGGAGACCATTACAGGAAACCACAACCAATCAGGCTGCAGAGTTGTGGAGCCCAGTCCATAATATCATTCCTACAATGAAGGCTCAGCAATCATTTTGGAAGAGATGACAGGAAGCTTGTAAGAGCCAGAGGCTCATGGAGTTTGCTGTGAGATTATGTCTCTAGGAAAGTCAGAAGCTACACTCAGAAAGTCTCACCAGAAATGGCTGCCTAAACATGAGCTGAGCAAATACAGCAACATGCTAACAACATATGTTGGGGAAAGTTCCACTCCTTTATAAAGAATGACAGGCAACTAAGGAATGATGAAAATTAGATAAATATCCCCAGGAAAGAAGATACCAGTTGGCTATCCAGTACCCAATGGTCAGCCCCTGAGAACGTATACATGCAAATAACATTATACAGACTAAGCAATTTGTTCTTATGTGTTTAGGAATATATATGTGGGATAGCAATTAATGAAAAGAAGGGCCATAAATTTGAACAAGAATAAGAATGTTTTTCATTTAGTATATACTAACCATTGTTTCCTCTCCCTCATCTCCTCCCAGATCCTCCTCTCTACTTCCCCACCCACTCATTCCCACACCTTCTTTCTCTAGTTTAGGGAAAAAAACAGAATAAGAAAGAAATTAATTCTCTTGTCCCTGTATATACCCACAATATTTTGCTAATAAAAAGAAGAATCATTTGAAAAGTGATCTTACCATTCTAGGGTACTTGATAGTTCAATGTAGTTGAGTTTGGTTAGTAACTATGAGGCATGTGTGCTAAATTATGCTTCAATAACAAGATCACTGGATCAAAAAGAAAAAAATAGTCATAAAGTTCTGGAAAGAAAAATTTAAAGGAAATAAAAACCCTAAAATTAATTAATTAAATTAATTAAAAACAGACAAAAGGAACAGGTAAGCCTTATCAAAAAGTGATTATTTATAGACTCTCCCCTCTGATGTGCTGCCAAAGGGTATGATGTTTGATTAGTGCAGCATCTCCCTTTTTCTCTGCTAAAGTGACAAATATTTCTTCTGGAAGAGAAGTCACAGAAATCAAGCAATGAAAGAGACTGAAGAAGGAAGAAGTTTGCTATAAAAACCCTGAAGAACAGATGGGGGCTACGTGGAAGAAGGAAAGTAAGATGGGGAGTGAGGGGAACAATAGCAAAGAATTAACTATTAGCATTAGTCAGAATTGCAATGAACTTTGATTCTTATAATGGTTGTTGGAGGATATAAACAAGAAATTAGATGGTGGCTTGATTAATTTTGTCTGTTAAGCTATGGGAATCTGGGCAGCCTCAGTGTCACAGATTCTCTGAGACATGTTGGGTTCTATTTGTTACAAAGTGTATTGTGACTGCTTGATTCATGGCTGGACCTCCCTAGGCAGCCATGAGAGGAGGAAACGAGGCATTAAGACACTATCATGTCTCTGGCTTTCATCATGAAGGTGCGTCCAAACTGTGGCCTAGGAGCCACATGTACCCAGAATAGCAAAAATATGACCCCTTGCAAAATCATAACCTCCATCAAAGTGTGAGTATTTTTTATGATGTGTGTGTACGTAATTCAGAATGTGAACTGTGTAAATGACAATGTCATCTTACAATGTCAAAAGGTTAGAAATGTCTGTAAACATGACATAAGAAACTTCCAGTAAAGTTATAGCAATCACATAAGTAAATCCTTTCAACAAGGGCTTGGATTTTGTTTGGTTTTCATTTATTCCTTCTTGCTTTCTTGGAGCAATCCATGTTATGCATCATCTTTGGTAGGACAACTTCTTCTTTATTGACAGTTCACGAACATCTTTGTGGAGTATGACGTTTTCTTTATAGCATCATTTCTGGCACTAGATGGTTGCTCCAGAAAGCCCATTGTGATCAGGTTTGGTGTTAATTTTCAGGACTTTTGTTCTTAATATAGATTGTAAAAATTCTACCATCGGTGGGAAAAATGTATGCTAAATAAATGAAAATTAGTCCCACTATACCTTAATTCTCCAGAGAAATGAGATAAATGCTTAATGCTTCATTTGAAAAAAAAATAAAAGAAACAAATATTTCTAGTTCTGGAAAGTGAACTTCATTTTTGGTGCAATGGAGAGGCCCCTGGAGGACAGTGTCATATTTGGAGCCAGGAGAAAAGTAAAAAAAGTAAGAAGATCTAATCAGCAGTTCCTCTGCAAGGTCATAGTCTAGAGAAGCCAACCTCTTCTTAAACAAAAGTTGACTTTGTCAAACACCTGAGCATCAGGTTGGGTGGGCATTTTAGCTCAGTGGTAAATCCCATACCTAGCACGTGTGAGGTTCTGGGTTCTGTTCCCAGCCCTGGAAAATACATACAGTTGATAATAACTTTAATTCGTTCTCCCTGAACTCCCATATTATATTAGTCATCCAACATGATGGCTCTCTCATGTCTACTTAGTTCTATTTTCTCCCTTTTATCTCCATAGTCCAAGCTGTTCATGTCTTGCCTAGACTACTACAATGGCCTCCTGGTGCTCCTCAGCATTTGCCCTGTCCCTTCCAGTTCATTCTTGGAGCTACCTAGATGGCACCTCTAAGATTATAAATGAGATCTGTGTGCACAATATGAAACTCTTCCCACTGTTTATCAGGATAATAAATGTGTGTTTTGACTTGGACAAAACAAGAACATGTAAATAAAGGAGGGACAACAGCACATGCATGATGAGAGAGATAAAGAGATTTTCCTGAGAGGGAGCAGAAGGTTGTGGGCAGGTCGAAGGTTGAAAGCAAAATAAATTCAAATAGGTTTAAGGATTTCCTTTGCAATGGGATGGGCCGTGGGAGCTGATCAGAATGTACTGCATTGTGGAACAAGCAATTGATGGCATGGGAAATGGTGGAGGTGAGCATTCAGGGTTGAGAATGTGAGCTGTCCAGAAAATGGCATGTTGGAAAACGTTTGCTTCTTTGAAACTTTATGTAAAAATGAATTTATCTGTGATGGGTCTTCTATGAGGCGAGAGGAGGCCATGGTTGGCTTTTTAGTGTTTAGAGGGCTTGTGTGTTGACCAGCGACTGACTCCTACAGTCAGTAGATTTTCACAAACACATGATCCCACTATCCCAAGTTCACACAGCTGCTACCTTCGGTACTTGGTTTTTCACACAGTCCAGTCTCAAGGTATTGATCATGGCGGTCTGTTACATACTTTCTCCCAACACTTAAAGAATCCCTCTGTCTTACAAAGCAGCACATAAACGCCCCCTTTGCGCACCATTCTTTGCTCTCTAGGGATGATCACGCCATGAGGAATGTTTAAAAGCCACCTTCTGCAACTTGGACTTTTGTCCAGAAGCCCCAAACTGGTACTTTAAAGGAACAAGAATGGAGATCTTTATTTGCCTAATGTTATGGGTTTTAAAATATTTATTCTTTTTGTTTTTGTGTATATGAATGGCATATGCACATATGGTTGGGCAACCTTTGTGTGCAGTGCCAGAGGAGGCCAGAAAAGGGGATTGGATCCTGTGTTACCTTTGGTTTTGATCCATCATGTGGGTGCTGGGAACAGAACCTTGGTCCTCTACAAGAGTAGTCCATGCTCCTATGTGCTGAGCCATCTCAACAGTGACTAACGCTGTGGTTTTGAATCATTGATTTTAGATTGGATCCCAACATTTATAAAATGAGAAGCCATCTCCCCCACTCCTGCCAAAAAAAAAAAATCTAGCAACACAGCTCAAATTCATAAATTAAACAGTGGATGTCAAGATCCCACACTCTTGTTATGGGCATAATTTTCTGGAGTGAAGTGGGTTGGGTGTTCACTTCAGATGAAGGATGTGCTTGCTGGCATCCCTAACCAACCACTTTTTGCCTGTCTGCTTAACCCCAAGGAGATGCCTCATCTTTTATCCAACATTGCCCTTGTGAACACTCGGGGACTGTGAGTCTGTGAGCTCGTCATAGGCTATGCATGCAGGAACTTCAGCTGACTGGATCATTAGCATCGAGCACACCAAACAAACCCAGGCTAGATGCCCAGAATATGCAGTGAATTTGACTCGCTATGCCCCACAAGGTCACTGTGAGCATCTGTGTACTTTTGTCACACAGACTTTCTGCTTTTCGGCACACCTTGTCCTACTCATACTTAACCCTTACACTCACCCTCATCCCCTCTGCCTGAGGTGCTCTCTCTTTCTCCCCCAGCTCAACTGCTACTTTCTCTGGAAGCCTTTTCGAGAAAGTCCTTCGATTATGTCAGCTCTCACTATGATATGCCTTCAAAACATTCTTTTTTTTTTTTTTTTTTTTTGGTTTTTCGAGACAGGGTTTCTCTGTAGCTTTGGAGCCTGTCCTGGAACTAGCTCTTGTAGACCAGGCTGGTCTCGAACTCACAGAGATCTGCCTGCCTCTGCCTCCCGAGTGCTGGGATTAAAGGCGTGCGCCACCACCGCCCGGCCTTCAAAACATTCTTGACTTGCTCTTCAATACCATCGTTAGAGGTTGTGTGTGTGGGGGGGGGGGGGAGGGTGTTTTCTGCCAGTTTTTCCTATTGCACTGTAAGCTCCAAGAGCAGAAACAATGCCAGGGTCCTGACTAATGGAAACACCGCTCCCCATCTGATGTCATAGGCATGGCAAAAGCTTGAGGCTTAAAGGAACAAACGAATGAATGAGTGGATGAACGAATGCATGAATAAATGGATGAAAGCTGCCAAGAGGTAGGTCTTAACAAATGCTAAGCCAGGAATTCAGAGCGTCGTTAGCCGTGTTTTAACTCTGTGGAGCTCTGGCGCATGCCTGCCTCTTGTTGTGTAAGCCTTGTAGACCAGGATGACTTGGAAGCTATTTCTCCTGTCTGACATTGTGTGCAGCCAGAAGACATCCTGAACCTTTTGTTCAGTTTTTATCTTCTGCACTGGATACAGAATGTCAAAAACAGATGGTGAGTGGTCACGCTGATCAGGCAGTATTCTCGGTTGAAGACAGGCTGGTAGTTTCTCTACGTACTGCCTCACACTGGATGGTCTTTCAGGGCCTCCTTACCTTGGGCTGTATTTCAGAGCAGTGTCTGCCACAAATGAATGTGCTGGTGCTTAAGGGACACCCTATTAGCTCTGGCCTTGGAATTTCTGTTGGCCGAGGCATTTTGTAAGCATCATTAACCTTATCGTGTCCCGTCACTGCAAAATTAGTAAAGACGTATAAAGTACAAGACTTAAAGTGGCACAGTCCCATGCGTGGGTCCCATGCGTGCGTCCCATGCATGTGTGTACCTTCTGGGTGCCTGTGAAGTCTGCACACCGACTGCATGCTTGTAAAGTTTGATTCCAGACAGATGTGGTTTTGTCCACCAGGGGAAAAAAAAAACCTTATTATCCACACGAAGTTTAAATATATATACATATAGGTTCTCTAGTCACACATGCCTCATCAGCAAGCCAGGGCACAGAATTAATTGGCCAGAAGGCTCACTGGGATTAATTAACAGTTGCATAGGAAGGGTTCAGCTCAGACTGAACGGTGCAGAGGGTGGTGTTCTAGAATGACCGGTTCCTGGAAGTCCAATTCAGCTCCTGTCATGGGGGAGCACTCACCATTCACCGAGAACAGGGCTGGGGGCCCTTGGCACCTCAGTGGGTCAGCACGTGCACCTGCACACCTGGCTCATGCCAGCAGAGGGCAGCAATACGCTGTGTGTGCTCCATTTGCATTCCAAATTAGCAAATCCCTGAAGACCTCCAAGGAAAGGAAGAGGGTGTCCCCGGCCTAGGCTAATTCCCTCTGGGTGTCAACAGGCCAGGCCTTCTGCTGCTTACCGAGCTTTGGTTCCTCTACCACAGAAATGAATACACCACCAGGAACTGCCGTCACAGACAGGAAGTAACTTTAATTAAATATCGTGAAAGTTGAAAAGTTTTTACAGCTTGAGTTTTTTTTTTTTGCAAAAAGAAAAATAAAAGGAAAGAAAAAGAAAATTATAACAATCTCTACAGTAGTTAAGTGCTCTAACAATTGAACTGTACAGTGTGTGTCTATTGAAAAAGTTTTGATAAGAAGGTGAAAGGTTAGTAGATTGACAGATGAGTTCATGAAGCTGCATCCTACATTGTGAGGCCGGGCATGGCATATGCACATCCAGTCATCCAGAGGCAGGGCTCTTCCCCCAAAACTGAAATCTGAATTGAATTCTCTACTCCATCTTCTTTTTAAAGCCATATTCTGTATTTAGGGGGCTGTGTCTTAAAGGAACTTGAAAACAACATTTTGTGTAGAAGAAAATGGTTCCTGGAACCAGAATGCTTCTCCATCATCTGATCAAACATAAACAACAGAACACAAATGATACACATTTTCTCTTTAAAGGCTCTTTGGGCTTTCCAGTGAAGTTCTCACCATGGCACATGGCTAACAGATTGGTGGCGTCTTTTGTCAGGGTCTGAGCCGGACATCTCACCGGCTCGCTGCTTGTTCCTTTGCAGACTGGCATCTGGCTCACCAGACAAAATATGGCTTTAGACCTTAGACATCCTCAGGCCAGCGCTTACCACACGAATTCAGACAACCTTTCTGAGTACGGAGAAGCAATGCTAAACCTTGCTTATATTTTTTTCCAGTTTCTTTTATTATTATTATTATCAGTCGTCATTATTATTATTTCTCACCATGAAAAATCAGCTTTCCTCCCTCCCCTCCCTTCCAACCTCCCCAACTCCCCTACCCTGCCCTCCCCATCCCATAAAAATCCGCACTCTTGACAGTCTAGTGAAAACCATTGAAATCCACACGGGGCATGCACGGTTGCAGCATCCTTGTTAACGGTCGCTTGCTCTACTAGAAAAAGTAACATTGTCATTGTCTGAAAGTAACAAAACAGTTCTTTTGTGCTTTTCAATTTCTTTGTTTTTTTTTCTTCTTTTTCTTTTTTTTTCTTAAATGTTAGTGATGACTGACAGTTGGGGTGCACAGTACAATGTACAGGTGAAATGAATATGGTTTGCATTGTTAAGGCATCCAATCTGCTGGTTTATATTTATGTGAAAGACAGAGAATATACAAGCAGACTTACGAAAGAAAGTATGTTCATTGATCTCTATGAAGTTTCTCCCCCAAATTTAATGCACAAAATGCGTCACTCCAAAGGGAGAGATTCCATGCATATTAATAGAGTAAAACAGCATTTTTGTATGCTTCCAAAGCAAAGGATACATCATTTTTTTAAATCTACAGAACTAAATGCTACAAGAATAATATGCTACTATTTTTTGCCATATATTGGAAAAAACTTCTTAACTTACAAATAATACAAAAATAGACAATGGCTTTTGGGTGGAAATAAAAAAAATTGAAGCATGGTTTGAAACAATACTAAAAATACCTATAAATGAATTGTTTAAAAATCACATTGAAATAGCCAATACAATCATAGGTGACCAAACTATACGCACTGTTCACAAAGCAAATACACACACACAAATAATAAACTGGGGCTTGGGGGGGGGGTGGGAGGAGAGAAAAAGCAATGTACAAATTCCAAAGATAAATACATTATTTATATGGATATTTTACAAAATCCCCATTAAAACAGACAAACAAAAAGCGTTTGAGTTAACTTTGCAAGTACGTGCTAGCTAAAGGTAGTGCGCTTTTTATTTCTTTGCAAAATATGCAGTAAAATCGTTTCTTTTTCGTGAGCTCGAAAACCATCTTCAGACATTAAAATGTATAAATAAAACAACTTTGGCAAAAAAAAAATCACAAAAAAAATCTACAGTATTTATAACTACATACAGAAACCGAAGGGCAAAGAAAAGTCAGCCAGGCCCGTGCCCCGCCCCCCACCCCCCGCCCCCACCCCCATCCCCCAGAGCCTCCCTGGCTGCCTCTTTGCTAAGGATTCTTTCTTTTAAGAACACTTCCCAGTTGAAAGCAAAAATTCCCACAGAAAGCTGAGTTCAAGGCCTCCCCTTTCTCTTCCTCTTTCCCAGTTTCCTTTCATTCTGAACCCCAAAGCACTTTACCTGTTGATTGAATTTGCAACTTTACAACAGCCACGCCAGGGTCTCTGTGGTCCAGGCCCCTGTGTGATTCGGGAACCCCAACAGCCTGCCTACCCGCCTGCCTTTGTCAGTTTGCTTTGTCTGCGATTTCTTTTTTCCTTTTCTTTCTTTTTTTTTCTTTTTTTCTTTTTTTCCTTTTTTTTTTTTTTTTTTTTTTTTTTTGAGCCTGGATATAGAGTTAGCATTAAGGATTCTAGCAGGAGTAAGCTCGAATCTCTTGATGGCGGCGTGTGAGTGAGATTTCAGCGTGGTAACCTGGAGGGCTTATGTGGAACTCTGTGCCTGGACCCTGTTCCATGAAGTCTTAACGGAGTCTCTCACTCGGTGTATGGGCCACTCCGCTCTGAGGCCACTGGCTTCGGAAGAAGTTGACAAAAGAATGAGATCGGGTTAAAAGATGCAGGGAGTGTTTTTGTTTTGCTTTATTTTGTTTTGTTTTGCGTTGCTTTTTTTTCTCTCTTTTTGTCTTTTTTAGCAATCTGTCTAGAGGCACTGAATTTTCTGAGTAGGAGGGGAAAATGTGATCATGTATGTCGCTTGGTAACTTTCCAGGCTGCATTTATTTACATAGTTACTTAAGACAACCATACAAAAGAGAAAGAAGCTTGCAGAACTGCTAAGGGATGGCATGTTAAGTTAGATATTGAGAATGCACTGTCCGAGCTAACTACCGTTGATATGCTTTAAGGCGCAAAAGCCGACCCTTAGTTTTCTAAAAAAATCTAACTGGCATTCCTATTCTGTCCCATACAAGCTTTTTTTTAATTTTTTTTTTTACCTTTTTTCTTTTTTTTTCCTTCTAGCTTTTTTTTTTTTTTTTGTAAATATCACCACTTCATTCTCCCCTTACACAGCTTTAAAAACATCATAAATTAGAACATGGAGTCTTAGTCATAGTGGCCCTTGGGTGTAGCTTTATGGTTTATAAAAGACAAATGATTGCAGAGTTAAGCTTAAAAAAAGAAAAAGAAAAAGAAAAAAGAAACTGTGGTTTTGCTTTTATCAATACAGAATAAATATATCCCCCAGATACTTGGGGGTACAAGTTTAACCAACACCCTGCTGTGGCAGATCCCCTTTCCAATTTCAGCATTTTGCAAGGTCGGTGATTTTGTTTAAAAATCTGCAGTTATTGTGTGATTCCTCTTAAAAAGGCCTGAGTTAAAAGTTCCACTCTGGGACTCCTATCAGATTACTTTCGTAGCAGAATCCAACCTCTTCATTAACAAAATTCTTCAAGGCAATTCTTTCACATGGGAGGAACAATCATGCCAGATATCGCTATGAAAAGAAAAAGACAGAAGTCAGTGGCTTTGCACTCAACCAGTTTGCCAAGGACGGGGGCAACAATAAAAAGAACCCACACGTGACAATGTTGATTGACTATTAACCGGATGTCCTTGCATTTTCCCAGGAGTGAATTTTGCCATAAAAGATACATAAGCCTTATTGAAAATTATATCAACCTGCATATGTCACTCTAACAGAAGAGAGTATCCTAAACATTCCCCCTAAATCTGACTTCAATTTTAAGACAGAACTGGAAAGTTGCATAGCTTGAATACCACTGGGAAAGTTGCAGCTTCAGACTTTGCAAAATAGTGAGAATTTTCAGTTTGTCACTCTGCCTTCCCTCCCGTCACGTCCCAAATATGAAATACAGAAATGGCCCTCTGGAACTGCCAACGGTTTCTCCAGGCTCCCCTTATGTTCTGTATTAGCATGAAAATTAAGCAACAGAGTCACCATCTGATGGCCTTCCCTTCAGCCCGCGCTGAAAAAGGGGATGTCAGCCCCAGCAGGCATTGTTCGCTGGGAGAATGAAGCCCGGAGGGAACATGGAATCGGAGGAGAGAACATATTTGCCTGAAACTGTAGAATGTCTTTTCTACTATGGCTTCTCTCGGGATTTCTGGAATGACCTGATCATAAGTCCCAGAAAAAGTGTAGCCTGCAAAAGGAAGACCTGTTTCTGGTCAACCCGAATTCTTTCAGAGGGTTTAGAGTGAGAAGCAGCAAGTGGTGTTTAGAAAACACTGCCTCTCACCTACCGACTTCTGAGTATGCTCCCCTGGGATGGTTAATTGTCTTCCTGGCCCTCAGCCTCCTTGGCCAGAACCTGCAGTCAACTGCAGCACTCAGGAGTTACTGGAGCTTTGAATATAATTAGATATAGAAGAAGTGTGGAGCCTGGCTCTAACTTCAGGCCTGGTCTAACTGGAAGGCAGGTTGGATCTGACCATGAACCTACCAGAGCTTTTCCCATGGTACAGTTTTACAGACAATTCTCTGGTCTGTATTTTCCCATATATCAAATAGACACCATTGCACAGGGCACACTTAACATAAAGGATGTAAAAGATAGGGGACACTGTAGGAAAATTAAGACAGTGTGGCAACTTGGAAATACACCAAAACAAGAAAGATGCTTCCATTAAAACCAAAGACATAGCCTCTTTGGCTCCCAATAACAGAGTAAAAGCCTTCCCCTCTTCTTATTGACTAGTCTAAACCGAAGTGAATGTTCTTGTTAGCGATGATTAGTGCAGGACAAAGTGGTTCTCTTTCTTTTCTTTCCTTTATCTAAACCATCATGTCTGGGAAAAACGTACCTTAAAAATAAAGGAATCCCACTAGCACAGATGGACAGAGGGAGGCCAGGCCATATGCCCCCACATTACTTTTGCTTCCCTACCCCAACCCCTGACATTTTAGATTCAATTAAAAGAAAAAAACCCAAAAGTATTTTGCCAAACACTTTTTCCGTTAATTTTTAAACCCATCTGTATTCGCAAGGAAATTCAATCCACATGTTTCTGATTCATTTACACGTAAATCATCCAAGTGTTGTTTTGCAAGAGCCTTTTGCAGTCCAGAAGCTCCTGGAGTCCTTTCCTGAGCCCCCATAAGCCTTTCTTTCTTAGAAACAGGAAGTCCTTTTCTGCCAAATGCAGCTTGACTTAAGCCCCCCACCCCACCCTGAAGATTTGGGATCAGTTGGAAAAGCAGCCTCCTTAAGAGCTGGGTGAGCCCTAGATTTCACTGAACTTTGGAGCTTAGCATTTAAACCCCAGCCTTGAGAGTTTCAGATGCTTCAGCCCCAAGAGCAAGGATAGCCGGGGGGTGGGGGGGGAGAGGGGGAGTCCCCTCAGTGTGACATTGCCCTGAGTGTCTTCACATCCAGGCTCCAGGTGGGTCCTCTACCCTTCTTTTAGGTAGCAGGAACATAAAGCCTGTGGCCAATGAAGCTAGTCTTTCTTCTATTTTACAGAAATCTGTACTGGGTGCCGGGTGTGGAAGAGCAGGCAGGCTCTGTCCTGGGACAACCCAAGCAGTGTCAGTGTGGTATAAAGTCAATCAGATGGTTGACAAACCTCCTGCTCTTTTAGCCCAAGAACTCAATGGACACTTATCATCTGGGTCCTGAAAATATCCTTTGGGATTTTGTTGTTGTTGTTAATTCAGTATGGCCTGAATTAAAATTAATACTGAATTAAGAAAGAGAGAGAGAGAGAGAGAGAGAGAGAGAGAGAGAGAGAGAGAGAGAGAGAGAGAGAGAGAAAGCCCAGTGTTTTGTTACTTAGATAATTTGTAGATTGATTAGATTAAGCTTCTTCATGGGGCCTCATTAAAAGTTCCCCTCCAAGATCACTGGTGTGCTGGCAGACTTCTCTAAGTTGGTGTTTGCAAACCCCATAGTCTTGAGACACCAGCTGGCACATGAGTGAGCAGAGTCCCCCTGGGCAGGAATGGAGGGGATATGGCAGAGGGAATGCCTTCTGCAGAGGGGCTGTGCTGTCTTGGGATGCTAGCCCAAGCAGGCTTCTGAATTCTTTGAAGAGAATTGAGAATTATAGACTCTTTCAAACGTGCTCTTCTGGCTTATATATGTTTGCAAATAGCTGATATTAAGATCAGATACACTCGAGGGGCCCTATGGGATGGGCACGGCTTGTCCCCATGCTGCCACCTCTTCTAGGCCAGCTCACCGAATTTAAGTCTAATGCAAGCTCTCTCATCCCTCATACAAGGCCCACATGTACTTACAAGTTTTTATAAAGGGGTATAGCACCCTTCATTTTCCCAGGACCTTTTATACACCAAAATGCTAGCTGTCTACAACTTGAGTCTGGGCACCACAAAAGAGGCCTTCCCATTAAGAAACCCATTGTGTGACTACATGACAATCCTGGGTCGAAGAGTTGCTTTTTCTAACTGTCCTGCAGTCTAGAGAATAATGATGTGGCTGAAAGGGATGGGATCGGAGGCTTGGAATGTACCAGAAATGCTGATGGTATGCTTGACTTGCTCAAGCAGAGCCCAGGCAGATTCCCATGAGACTCCACATTCCCAGAATTGTGTGCCAAGACATCATCACTAGACCACAGTGGCTCGGCCACGGTCCCCAGTGCTGGGTGGTCATGTTTTCTGAGGGGAACCCCCAAGGCCATTGTGTTGAAAGGCAATATATTTCACCTTGAAGGTTTCCCATTTTGATAAGAACTAAGACAAAGATGGAAATCTCCGCGGCACTGGGAAAGGTTAAATGAGGAAGGAGAAGAAATCTTTCCCTGAACTATCCCAAGTGTAAGAATCATGAGCTCATCAGGTGTTGGGTGAGGCAAGATCTTCCACACACTGAATATGTCCATAGAGGAAAAAAACAGTTCTAAGGGTTGGTATTGCATGGTACTTAGGGCCAAAAGAAGACTGACTGTCAACAAGGTATAAGGGGAGGGGTTTGCTGTGACTACTACTTCTACAACATGCTCTTGATCTTGTTTTAGTCAGTAGACATTCTGATGGCATGTGACAGCTCTTTCCTGACTCTGAAGTCCTTGCATAGGACTTGGGCTCTGAAGGGCAAGATTTTTAGAAGAAAAGGGACATTAGTTTCCATAGAAAAGGGCTGAGCAAAGCTGGTGACTCAAGCCTTTGGTCTATAAAGACAGACTTCCTTGGGAGTCTAGGGTCAAGAGTTATCAATGACTTCATCTCAGTAATAGTGGGTGGAGCCTTTTCTACACTTTATTTGTCGATCCAGATGGAAGCAGCAGTTTCCAGAGCTTTTTACATGGTACTCATTGGCCTTAGTTACACGGGAAATAACTCTGTAGGCAAATGCATGGAACAGGCCAAACAGACGGTTGGCTCTGCCTATATTCATGGACTCGCCGCCTGCACAGTGGCAATGTGAGGAGGGACATATCGATTAGCAAAATGAGTTGGGCACAGAAAGACGGGACACAGAGAACACAGAAAAGCTACAGAGTTGATCTCATAGAAGCAGAGACTAGGATAGTGTTTGCCAGAGTTGGAAAGTGGGCCAGGGGGCAAAAGGATGATTCATCGGTACAGAGGACAGGTGAATAGCACAGGATCTAATGACACAGGAGCCTAACTGACAGCAATCAACCGAATATTTCAAAATAGCTAGTAGAGAGAGTTCCCTTGCTTTACAAATATCCCATGTAAAAGATACACTAACATATTGCATATGGACACATGCACATACACATGAATGCCACATGTAGCTCATAAGTATGTAAAACTATTATGCTAATTAAAGTGTGTATGCGCACATGCATGTATGTGTGTGTACCAAAGGTCAATACCAAATGTATTCCTTTATTTTTTGCCACATTTTTGAGACAGGATCTCTCTTACCTGGCTTGCTGTTTTAACTAGATTGGTTAGGTCAGCAAGCTACAGGGACCCCACATCTCCTCTGTTCCTCCCTTGCTATACTAGGGTCACAGCTGTATCCAACTACAACCAGATTATGCATGGATTCTGGAACCTGAACTCAGGTCTTTCTATTTGCACAGCAAGCCACGTTAGACACTGAGACATCTCATCAGCACAATTAAAAATAAATTTTAAAAATCCAAACAATTGTAATTATACAGAGCATATAGAAACCTTTTTATTGTTATTATTTCCTGAATTATAGCATACGAGCTATTTGTGTGGTGTTACACTGTATTAAGTATTATAAGTAGCACAGATGATTTGAAGTTCATATACAGACACTACACCATTTACGTAAGAGGCCTGAGTATCCATGAATTTGCTTATCTATAGGAGCCTTGAAACTATGTCCTGCTGGAAACTGAGGGCTATCTACAGTCATTTCTGTTTCTCTGCAGGATGTCTTGGAGCCTGTGTTGCCTTATATAAAAGGCACAGCTCTCTACAATAGCTACCCAGTAAGAACTACTTTCTAAATTCGACCACAATAGTTTGACTTCTTCACCAAACCATCTCCTGAGGATTAAGGAGTATGGAGGTAAGCGTTGCTTTGTCCAACAAATGTTTCTTCTCAAGTTTTCAAATGTCTCCCTTATAGGAGAGACACAACAGACTTTGTAAACCATGAAATAGATACAAAGAGGCATGGAACTAGGAGCAAAGACCTCGAGATTTTGCTTTCTTCCTCCTTCTGGTACTGAGACCCTCTGTGGTTGAACCTCATTCTGAATGCCACACATCATCCAGGACTTGACTGCTTACACAGGTGCTTCTCATCTTAGAACAATGCTTTCTCTCCCTAGGCTAGAATCTAGTCACTATTCATCATGAGAAACAGTTCAAAGGCAACTTGACCATGAAATTGTCTGATTCAGCTTTATGGTTCTTGCCTCTGCAGCCCATGGCTGGGAACCAGCCTCTCTTGCGTAGATATGCCTCACCAACCTGGGTATTGCATCTCCCCAAACATAGGGTCAGTTTTTGAAGTTGATAGAGCTTGTTCCTTTGCATGGACCTAACCTGGCGGCTCAGCCATAGCTCTGGAGGCACAGCACTATAGAGTGAATGTTTGAGGGTCAAGCCCGAGGTTTCCTTATCTGCTAGTTGAGTGACTACGGACAAGCCATCTCAGCTCCATGTCTCTGTGTCCGCATCTACAAAGTGGATGAAATAAGCAGCCACCGAAAAGAGCCACAGAGAGGAAGTCTTGTGTCATTGCATAAGCCAGACTGGAGGCAAGTGCTCCCTCACTCCTTACCACCACACTCAGCCGTGGTGCCTGTCTCCTGCTGGCAAAAGGGTAGTTGGTTAAGGAGCAGGCTTTTTACAAACCAGGAGGATGTTCAGTTAGTAGTGGTAGTTGGGGGTAAATAGGCCTTTAAATATGTCAACAGTCTAAATGTGTCCCAGTTAGACATTCGTATTTCCACTGGTGTCTTGTCTTCAAAGTGTGGGCTATTTGGCATATGACAGTATTGGGAGAAGAGATACAGTCTGGATTCTAGGAGAGTCTAGAAACAATGCCCCATGAGGGACACATTCAACTAGATGGGAAGGTAAGGTCGTGTACAGCAAGTCCAGGAAGATGAATGTGTCTGGGCCTTCTAAGGTCAACACCCCTTTACTGTTAATCGCACGCCTCCTTGTACTTTGCTCCTAATAGCAACTCTGTTTGGTAGTTTTATGTCAACTTTGCACAAGCTGGAGTAATCTGACAGGAGGAAACCCCCAATTGAAAAAAACATCTCCATAAGATACAGCTGCAGGCAAGCCTACGGGGCAATTTTTTAATTAATGATTGATGTGGGAGGGCCCAGCTTATTGTGGTTGGTGCCACCTCAGGGCTGGTGGTCCTGGGTTCTATAAGAAATCAGGCTGAACAAGCCATGGGGAGCAAGCCAGTAAACAACACTCTTCCATGGCCTCTGCATCAGCTCCTGCCTCCAGGTTCCTGCCCTGTTTGAGTTTCTGTCCTGACTTCCTTCAATGATGAACAGCGATGTGGGAGTGTGAGCCAAATGACCCCTTGCCCCCAACTTGCTTTGGTCATGGTGTTTCATCACAGCAATAGGAACCCCAACTAAGACACTAGCCAACGTTGAGACCATCAGTTTAAGAATGATAGCTTTAGGGCTTGAGAGATGGCTGAGTTGTTAAAAGCCAGACTCACAACCAAAAATATAAGGGTGGCAACTTTACTCTCCCTCATATGTACCATCGTTACTTCAATCTGCGTGGAACTGTAGTTGTTCTAGCCGGGGGTATAATGAGGGAAGGTAGTATTTTTAGCTGATAGAGAGTAAAGCTGAATATTAGGGTCAGGATATTTCTAGCTTGCCTACTTGGCCTGAGATGTATCTCCAGAGTAAAACACTTCCCTCTTTTCTTTAAGATGATAGACAGTAAGTAAGTAAGTAAATGCATGTCCCATTAACGGCAAGTTACTCTAGGCACTAACTAACTTCATTATGCCAAGCAGTTTACCTCCAGGTTCTGAGGAATGTTCTACAAAGTTCTGCCAGAGGGGGAGCGGCACAGGGCTATATGGTTGCTTAGGCTCTGGCGTTGTACCATTTGGGTTCAATCTGGACTTCACGATGTCATCACTATGTGCCCTTGTGTGAACTAAGCTTGAATGGACCTGTTCAGGGGCGGGTGGTACTGAATTCTGAAGGTCTTGGGAGAACCAGTGTGTGCTTACCTCAACAAAAAGTAGCCAGAACATAGCATGCGTCTCTATGTTAAGTGGGCATACACATCTACATGAGAAATGGAGCTGGGCAATCCCAGGCATGTCACTGCCCTTCTGATCATTCTCTGACCTCCACAATTACCCTCTGAGTGACATGCTGGCCACCGAAGCGAGGCTCTGTGGTGAGCTGGGGAGGGCAGGTATTAAGGACAGAATCCCGGTAGCTTTTATTGACCCCTACCTCCACTGTCTGCCTGCTGTCTGTGACCAGTATTCGCCCTCCCTAAACTCCATCACCTGGTATTGTAGTGACCTCATGGCCTCTATGCCTCATCAGGACATTGTGGGGATTAAACAGATAAAGCCTGTTCCCCCGCTTAAGAGGGCACCTGCCATACTGTTTTGTGCTCAGTAATTGGTGGTTGATTATTTTATTTATCTGATTTCCCTGCAAGCTCTCTTAGGACTCTGGGATGCATCCTTGGCAAGTGTTGGGCTCTGAAAAGGAGATGAAGACTGTAGCCTGAGTTTGAAGCCAGTGACGGCATACACCAGCTGGGAGGAGTCAACGTCCCACCTTGAGGTTTCTCATCTGCAAGGTAGGGGCTGTGAGCACTTGAGCCGTCATCCTGCTGTGGGGGACACATGAGGTCGTGGAGGCCAACACCACCCACCGAGCCAAGCACAGAGGAAGACGTGAGAAAAAGAGACATGTTGTTAAGGCTGGATCCCCGCCTCCCCATCACACCGTGAACAGAAAGGTCAGCTCAAGGCCTGATGGTTCTTCCACTTCCCATATTGTGTAGGGGAAGGAGAGTGAATGATTTTAATGAGAACCAGAATATCCCAGTGGTTCTCAAGAGGCCCCTGACATTTGCTATACGAGTGCATGATGCCTTCACCTTGGACTCTGAATTGGCTGCAGCTGCCCCCACCCCGTCACCTTCCTACACAGCTTCATCCTGACATAAGCACCAAGAAGAGAAGGCTGAGTGACCTGCTTGAGGGGAAAGCCCATTCCAGGAAAGACTGCCATGGAGAACAGGATAGTATCTCCATAGCACTGGGCTGCTGATGGCAACACCAGAGAGTAAGCAGGGAGAAAGGAGAAGTGGTGGCATTAGCAAATGGTTAGTGTTCCCAGGCAAGTCCTAAACCTGAGCAGAGTTCCTGGAACAGAAAGAGGATGTCTCAGACACTGCCACAGAGGAGACGTGAGCAGGGGTAGTGGCTGGGACCAAAAAGTCTGAACACAAAGGAACGGAGGAGTCAAGGCAGCCAGAGAGACATGGGTCAGTCCAGGGCTAACAGCCAGACACCTGCTTCAGACCTCTGGAGACCAAAGTCTCCTGGCTGTGGGCCTGGAACTTACCTTGCAGGCTGTTCCCATTGGTGCTGGTGCAGGTGGGAGGCGGGGAGGTCTGGGGTCTAACCACGGGTGCAAATGCACTCTTCTGTTTCACGGCAGAGACCATGTTGGCTGGTGAGAAGGAGAAGATGCCCGAGGAGCTGCTGCAGTTGGAGGGGAGGCTTGTAGATGAGGCCATGGTAGGGCTGGATGGCACGACTGAGGGAATAAAGAGAAGAGAGGATCACGCCGAGAGATGAGGAGGCTTCATAGATCTGACCCAGTCACTCTGCTCTGACCATTCTTAGGGAGGGCTTTCCCTAAATGCTTGGAACCCTGCCCAGTTTCATTCATCACTTGGTACTTAACATGTGCCACCTTCAAGTGAGTGACTTCCATGAATTTACTCTGGGCCTATTATATGCCCGGCAGTATGGAGTCACTAATGTCACGGCCAGTTTCTAGGGGTGTGGGATTCATCCTTTTCATTCAGTCTAGTCAGTTCCGACACGTGAAGCATGCTATGGAGGAGGACACAGAGTCTCCATCCTCTGAGTTTCCCGGGCAAGGAAACAAAAGCCCAACCCCTTCTTAGGAGGGATGACACAGCACAAGCGGGATCAAGGTGGGTGCAGTCATCTCTTGGGAGGCAGAAGCGACACCAGAGAGGACTTCACAGAGAGCTTTTAGGGGAAGCCTTCCATCCCTGGCTGAAATAAGGTTCTAACACGGGATCTGGGGATGGACGGGACAGGGGGAGCCTAGTTTGAGAGGATGTGGTCACTGATGAAGGAATGCGATGTATGAGGAGGAAGGGGGGCTTGAAGGTAAAACCAGCCCTGTGACTAGGTTATAGGGTCTAAGGATGGTCTTGGATCTGGATGCACTACCACATAGACTCCAGTAGGCAGAAAGCTAGGTAAACGGAAACACCGCCGCAGGCAACATTGGTGAGAAACACATAACTATAAATTTGGGTTCCAGGCTCTCCCTTCTCATGGAGCTTTCCACAAATGTGTGTGAGATAAGAGCAGGGGGTGGATGGGGGGGGGAATCAGAGACAAATGCAATTCCTGTCGGCAATAGTGGGGGCTCAGAGAATATGCACTGAGAACACTTTGGCATGGTTACCTTAGGAGACAGAGACTTCCCACACAGTGCCAAGGCTAATGTTTACATATACACACTTCCTTTGCCTCTACGTCCTAGATACTCTTGTATCTTAATAAACATCACATATGGCTTTGTGATGTGCAAAATTCTTCACATCTTTCCATCTTGTCATTGACAGAATAATATAAGATCAGGGGACTTATGACTTTTAAAAAACATATAAGCGAGTTGGAACTCAGAAAGTAGTTGAGGTAGTTGCTAGGATATACTGCTTGGCCTCATGAGGTTGGAAAGTTGGAAATACAGGGGTCACATCAGTCATAGGCAAGGATTGACATCAGAAGGAAATGATCCTTTGTCACCAGCCCAAGCTAGCCTGGCTCCAAATGGGCCAGATGCCTCCTGGAGGAGAATGCAGAGGCCCCATCCACACCTCAGAGCTCTCCCCCACGTTTACTAGACGGTACCTTTTCTTTTAATGAGACCAGCATTTTTATCCATCTCTTAGGATTTGTAAATGTGGGAATGCGCTCAATAATAACACCCATTTAAATTGCAAAATTCCTGCATCGGAGGTTGGATTTTTAAATATTCTTAGACTTGAAATCCTGCTGGCTCACCACCGAAGGAAATTAATCTTGTTGGCAAATGCGATCATTATGTGTATTTAGAGGTGGGGAGTTTGGGGGGGGCAGTTAACAAGAAAGGGGTGAAATATAGTGGAGTATTGCCATTTGTTACAACATTATTGGTTACTAGCTGCCATACCACAGAGTGTTCACCAACCGAATGTCTTATTTTATTTTTTTATTCTGTCAGAATTTTTCAACATGAGTGGTTTATGAATAATTAAATATTACAGAGACAAAAATTCAAATCAGTTGGGCTCTGTGTTTATTGTTTTATTTGCATTTATGCAGATAATATCGTCCATCTGAGGGCCTATTTGAGAATTTAACACTATATTTGTGAGCTCTGAGGAAATCAATTAATGGAAATGAAATGTTCAAGTTTCTCAGGCTAACAGATGTGATCTTAGGCAGAAGTCACTGGATGTCCCGTTTAGGCTTGGGAGGGTGAACAACCGGAGCTCTAAATTAAATCGCTACCATATAGCAATTAGCTTATTGATTTAATTAAGAATGCCACCTTTTAATTTTCAGGTCATGATTGAAACATTTTCTGATGGAGTAGCTGGGAGAATGCTGAGGGATAGATCTTTCAATAAATCAAAACCTAATGTGAGACCAACCTCAGTGTCGGCTGGTAAACAGAAGCTCGCAGGCTAGCCAGCGGATTTTAAACATGCTACAAACGGCCGACTCCAAACAAATAAGGCAAAAAGGAAAAGCAAGCACACCCTGGGCAGAGAATTCCCTCGGAAATAACCCCAGACCAGGATGACCTGTTCACCTGTGAGCTGTTAGCCACACTTGAGCATGGAGACAGCATTGTTTTCTGTATTTTTTGATAAGATTCGTGAATATTCCTTCATTTAACAAAACTTCCCTATTCTTCTACAAATGTCTCTGAAACCAGTCACATTTTCTACATCTGAAAAACTCTACACAATGTTCCAGATGAACCTGGCCATCTACGGAAAGGTCCTCAGAGAGAGATCAAGAGGTTGTGGGGACAGAGCCTGTGACATTTTAGAGCGAGAAATGCCAGTTTGCCGAGGCTCTTTAGATGTATGTGTTTACATAGAAAGATGCCAATTTGCTGAGTTCTTTCTATACAATTGGAGGGTTGTGCTCCTCCCCCAAATTCCTTTAAGCTCAATTTCTAATTTTCTTTAGGGTAGGAACAGGGCACCTTGAAATATTCATAGTCTGTATTGGGGGGGAGTTTATCTTGCCAGACTTTTGTGGAAAAAAACTTACGTTTGGATCTATTGTCTTTCTTTCATTTTTAAGAGCACATTACACACAAAAAGGAAAATAGAAACATTAGAAAACAAGATATATTATTTAATGAGGGGATCTGTTGTCACAGCAGCAGGATAATGACTTAGATTTACAAATGCCTCTCTCCTATGCCAGACCTGAGGACCAGATTCTGGTAAACAGGATCTCACCCATGTCCCCCAGTACTGGTGGAGGTGTGGCCTAGAAGCTTCTCCTCTAAAGGTGAGAATGCTGAGGCACAGAGAGGACATGAATGTACCCAGGGGCCTTGGTTAGCAGCTACTAAAGGTGGGTGGCAACCCCACTGCCATCTGAGCACAAGCGTGGGTTCTTGGAATGGCATCACGTGGCGGCTTTTGTAAAAGGTGAGGATACAGAGGTCACTGCTGGAGAGGATGGCGCTCAAGTTTGAGGGTAGCAGGCTGGGGGAGGGGGGTGGCTCAGACCAAGCAGCCCTGCCCAACTGGTCTCTCTGTATGATGCTAAGCTCTGCAAGGAAAACATACAGGTCTCGGGACACACATCTACTTACTGGCGTAGGGTGAGTTGGCAGCTGAGCCATTGAGGAAAGTTGGGGAGCCACCCAAATTGGACATGGCGGCAGAGCCATAGCCATTCATGCTCGTGGTGACGGAGTTATAGTTGGTCTGCTGGGGGGTGGTGCTCGGCACATACCCGTGGGGTGACACGCTGCTTGAGTTGCGGGTGAAACCTGAGAAATGAAGGCAAAACCATGGGTCAGGGTAGCATTCAGACAGTGGCTCTTGTGGGAGACCTGGGGTATCAGGGAGAAACATCTCCATTACACCCCCTCATAGCAACCAAGAGGGAAAAGACCCGGTGATTCATGTGCATGGGTTGGTAGTGCTATCTCTGTGATTAAAATGGGAAGCTAGCAAAGACACATTTCTTAGGAGATCATAAATACTTAGCAGGGCCGTGAGAAGTGGCAATGGGCCTATAAATTATCATTTTGGGGCAGGAATAAATCCCAATCTAAGAGATGTTCTCCCGAGTTAACAGGTTCCTCTTCCCTGGGCAAGAATGATGTGTTGTGGCCTATGAGAACTTTAATTCCATCCCTCTTTGTGATCTGTCATTCATGATTTATGGGGGAAAGTTGGATGTAGAGATGGCTGCATGCATGCATGCATGCATGCATTCCTTCTAGCCCCCCTACCAAGTCCCCAGATGTGAAACTAGAAACAAAATTCTACAATAATTTTCGATACACACAAGTGAAGAATCTCTCTTGGAAGAAAAATATCATATATAATATGCATAAATTTGATCTCAAGTAAATGGCAGAGGCAGGAAGGGTGAGAGAATGAGTTTGTCAAGGGGCAGGGGAAATGGAAGAGAGGGAAAAAGCAGCCTCCTGACCTTGATTGGTGGCTTGTGATGCCTCAGAGACATTCACAGCCAGTTGTCCACTGAAGGAGTTCACGCCCATCATCCCTGCATGGACCGAAGTGTTAGCAAGGGCTGGGAGCTGGTTGTGGTTGCGAGGGACACTGTAGAGAGCCTCTGCAATGTCGGCTGCTCTCTTCAGGATAATCTCCTGAAAAGTCAAAAGCACATCATTGTTAGCTGCCCTGACTCATACTCCCAACAGCACCATCCCTTTATGCTTCCTCTCTGGAAGATTCTGTGCTCGGGGCCAGCAGTGGCCAGTCTTTCTGTATCACCGCTGATTGTACCTGTGAGGTCATGTTTCATCATCCGGACCACATCACAGTTGGGGAAACTGAGGCCATGAAAGGCAGAGAGCTCACTCAAGAATACTCATTTCTTTAAAGATAGAGCTGAGATCCAGAATGCCATTTGTTTCGGTCTGAAACCTGTTGTTGTCGGTATATGACAGTACTGCGGGATTTCCCTTCTCCTTCATGCATGGGAACTCAGGGCCTGAGAATCATGTCTTCTGGCTGCCATTCAGGGAAGCCAGATTCTGAGGATTTTAGTACAACTGTTTTCAGGACAGTGAACTCAGGAAAGGAGGGGAAGGAGTGAAATTGGTCAGAGTCGGTTTCCCAAGCAGCTTCAGTTTTTTTGCATACAATTGTTCTCTGAAGCATGAATAGTACTGCATTCTATATTTTAAAAGAAGAAATTAAACCCTTCCTCGTCCTAAATTTGCTACACTCGAGAGAAATAAAACAAAATACAGTAACTCTCTTCTTCAGTTATGAAGCACATTCCCAGTGAAGATTAATTTTTAAACGGAGCATCTTTTCCAGAAAGGGACAGGACACAATAAAAAAATTTGCAAAACAGGGAGGTCTGAACAGTCCTATGGCATGTCACATCTTAGATAATTAATACTTAGTATAGCTTTCATAGCATTTTTTACAATAAGGACTCAGAATTTTTTTTCACTGAATGAGGAAGCACTTCATTAATTTAGAGACCTGGATTACTCACCTGGTTGTTGTGGGGCATCCCATACAGGGCTTCAACAAGATCCGCAGCCCTTTTAAGGATCACTTCCTGTCAAGAAAAAAAATAGATGTGCGCTTCTAAATAACAGCAGGTGTCCTTATCTTTTCCCATGACAGCATCCTCATCCTTTTAGCCATCCTTTGCCAAGACACAATTGTGAAAGCAGTAGCTTGGGGACCCCAGAATGGTGGTAAGTTACCAATTTATCCTTGTTCACATACACACTTAATCGAGTCAAAAGGTGAGCATCATTGGTACTGTAAGATAAAATACATCACTCAATCCTCTGACATAGGCACGATAAAGCACTCATATGTTTATTGCTGAATACAATTGCGTGGTCATTTGCTGGATTACTATAATCGATGTCATTCAGGGCATGGTATGAATCCCTAAGATGTGTTTATTTTGTACTTAATTGCTTATTCCAGAAACCATGACCTTATCAGACAGGTCATTTCCAATCAATCTCCAGCCACTAAAGAAGCATGTAGCCTTAAGCTTCTTTTGTTTGTCTCTCTTGTATGGCAGAGCTATAAGGACATGATACAGGAAGCCCACACACTGAAGGAATACAGTGTTGATCAAAGGCCCTTGCACAAGGATTCTCTTCTCCCTAGAAGCCCCCACTGGGTCAATATTCATGACAAGTAGCTTTGATTTCTTATACTGCAATTCTTTGCTGTTTCTGTGGTGTTGGCGTTTCTCCTCTCTTGCTCACTTATCCTCCTCATAGGTCTATGCTTTATTACTCATCCAACTTGAAGAAAAAGTAGCTCCCTCCTCTTACTAAGGTAGGCTTCCACATTTGACTTACACAGGTCTAATCAATGGAGGCACTCTATAAAACACACTAGGACAAACATAATTCATTCTTTCTCCATTTCACCTGATCTGTCTATAGATTCATCTACGCTAGCATAAGGAAAAGATAGTAGCAACATTAGGCTTGGAACTGGTAAAAATGGGGCTTAGCAAAGAACCATATCCAACAGCATGAGGTAGAGAGGGGACTTATAAAAGATTTGTTTACTGTAATTCAGTGGTGATAAAGTTGCAATGGAAGCATAACTTTAAAATCGGATGCCTTGGAGTTCAGAACGGGAAAACGGTGCTGTTCCATTTTCAGACGCTACAGACACTGATCAGAAAATGGGGCTATAATTGCGTTCATTTCGCTGTCACCATAGCCTCTTCAAAAATCCTTGAACAAATCTTTCAATGACAAGCTTTTAGATATATATTAGCATTCTTTTTCAATTCAAAATTCTCCACAATATAAGATAAAACAGTTGTCATACTGCAGTAACTACTTATCACATATATAATGTCCTAAACTCAAAGAGGAGAGAGAGGACTTTCCAGTTCTTGATAAACTGCCAGATCCCCCCCCCCTTTCTAAAACATTTTTCATTTTTCATGTAAAGGGTAGAGAGAACACTATAATCAATGGAATCTGAACCAATATATCTACAATTATCCCTTCACTTTTAAATGCAAGCTACACACTAATTTACCACTTTTTGTTTGCATCTGACCATAATTGACCACAGCAAGAGACCACTAAGCCCTGTCCCCAGCTCAAATCCAGCTAGTGCTGCTTTCTTCAAAACCTTGTGGCTTTATCTGGCTCCAAGGAAAGACTAAACCAAGACAGTAGCAACTTAGTTCTTTATTAAGAGATTTACCATCTCTGCATCTATGGTCATGTATGTCTCCAAATAAATATTTATGCCGATGTCTGGGCTCTACTGGGAAGGTGTTTCTCTTCTTTTGCATTTTTGAAGAAAAAAATGTCTATATTTTTTGTCAAACTTATGACGCAGTATATAATAAAGTAGTGGATTTCAGCCTTGCAACACTGTAATCAAAGATTGTAGCCACCCTTCTTGTTTTCATTAATTTCACAAAATCAGGGAGTAAATAAGTTCAGAAGGAATGCCAAAGTCTTACAAGAATTTATAAATCTGAAATACTGCATTTTTGGTGACCAAGCTTTCAGTGACAGAACCAACCTGGTGGTTTATTTAGTGCCAGAAGCTGGTTGTCATTTTACCACTTGAAAATAAAGGACATGGATTCTCCCTGCCTCTCCCCATCCCCCCCACCAATACTGGATCTTTTTGATCCTCGGTATTACTGTCTTCGATTCATGATGGCGGAGCTTGTTTTTCTAACCTAGCACATGGGCACAGGTATGGCTTCAGCAGAATGTCACTTCAAACCATCATTTGAATTTCAAGGAAGATGAATCCGGATGTCTTGTCCTAGAAGCTACGGCCTTAAATGATACCTCACCCACCTGAAAATGTCCTTCACTGTAGTATCAAATGTGGGGTTTTAGGGAGAGCTACATGTAGTGTAGCCCTGCCAGTGTGATTGGGTTTCTGCTAGTTATGTGTGCAAATGGGGAGGAAGAAAGGCATTCCTGGGCCCTCGGTGAGTTAGTGCCACAGCCCTGCAAGGTGCTTGGATTTCGGTGACCAGAAAATTGCTCTCACCTCCATGTCATTACGTTCCCGGTGAACTAGCCCCCAAGCGTGTTTGTGTTGGGGATCTAATATATTGCCTTTCAATCAGAGCTGAGAGCCACTGAACACAGAGACAGAACATGACGAGCAGGTCAGGAAAGCAATAAAGATTTTACAGAGCTGTCCAAGGTGCTAAATTTACTCAATAATGGGTTTGGCACCATAGTGTTAACCTCTCATTTACTACCAGTTTGAGGGACTAAATTGAAGTAGCTGACTTCATTTACCTTGAAATGTATATTTTATGACATTATGTACGTAGATTGAAAGGGCACTGCAGTTTTAACAATTTAAAGGCTAAAGCATGTTTAAGACGAAACTTGAATATTTATTGTATATTGCACTTAAAGTATATAGAATGTTAAAATGTATTGATTAAATTTGTAAAAGGCATTATAAAAATGACAGGTAATATAAGAGATGTATGTCTTTTAAAATCAAATTGATAGTATATGCCATCTCTTCGGGGGCCACAAGTTTAATTTTTTTGCAGTTTTATATGATAATTTGAAAAATCTGTAATTTCACATTAGGAAATGATTGAGCCTAAGATTTTTTTTTCTTAAAATAAAAAGAAAGAAATTTCCAACCAGGGGGAAAACTGGATATTTCATATAGTATTTTGTCTTGGCAATTATTCCTTAAGTCCTATTTTGGTGGCACTAGGTGGGAGTATAGTAGAAGGAACCTTCAATTCTAATATTCAATTTCAATACTGCTGAAAAGAAAACCTACTTGACTGGTATTAAAATATAATTTTTCAAGGCATTCATTTATTAGAGAAATTTTTCTTTTCATAATGATAAAATGCACCACTCCCCCGGTCAAATTTTTAAACACAAGGCTCGAGAGATTAGAGTCTTCCAAGATAATTAATCCTAGACTTGGATTTCAAAAGCAAATCCCATTGGGGAATAAAGAAGATATCCACAAGTATAATAAATATTGAATGTCTTCAGAGCCCCCTTTAAAGATTTAATGCTTGTTCCCTCACAAAATTCTGAGTCAGATGGTTTTTTGGTTTTTTGGTTTTGGTTTTGGTTTTCTCTGCATGGCCCTGAAGTCTTAAAGAAACAGAAAGCATTTGCTCTTAAAAACAACCTCATGTTGATCTATTTCCTCACAATCACACTCTGTCTTCTGTCTTTAGACAGTGGTCATGGAATAAAGATTATATGGATGGGGGTGGGGCTTGTGGGAAGGGGCTATGTTACAAATACAAAAAACTTTGTAGAGGCTTGAGGTGAGGTTCCAGGGAAGGGTTCAAGTGTGATTGCTAGGGCATCACCATAGCTGGATGGGTTACAAAGGGAAGTCCCATTTTCCCCATTTGCTCAACCAACCTAACGGTGAGTGTGGTTTCTGTGCTGCTTGTGGCCTTGGTCATCACCTCTGAGTATCATCAGCTAGCTGCTCTAAGGACCCCTTACCCTCCCAGAACTGAGCTTCAGGGCTCCACAAGGGTTACCCACCACCTTCATCCTCCAGTCACTACCCTGGCCGATCCTCTTGCCCTGTGATGCTGGACAGCTGTTCTCAGTTCAGGTCTAGGCAATACTCCAAAGACTTGAGTCAGAATGGTGGGTTCCTTCTCTGCTATCCTTACTCTCCTTACTCTATCCTTGTTGCCTTTCCTTCTTTGGAGAAACCACTTGCAAAGCCTCCCACTCCCCCTGTGACTGGAGGTAGCCGCAGTCGGGTGGTGAAGGCAGAGAAAGTGAACTACAAGCTCAGCTGATCTTCACAGAGAACATTCGGCAAATGAAGCAATGGAGACTCAGGCAGGTCAGACAATCTTCTCTGAGTGAGCACAGCTGATGCGTGGCTAAGCGGGGATTTCACCCCAGACCTGCTACATTTAAGAACCTTAGATCTTGATAGACCTTCTAATCCTTCAGAAAAGATTTCAGCTTTTCTGCAACCCTAATCGTTTGTCTCTCTCTTTCCTCTCAAAACAAAACAAAACAAAAAACCAGCACAGACCAGACCACCCAGAAATGCATAGAATACATGCCATAAAATATTTTGCTCTGTCTGGAAGATGCAAGCCCACACTGGCCACTGCTAGATGATAGACTCGTTAAGGCTCTGGATTCATCTTATTCTCCTTTGTTGAGGTCCTGGAACAATGCTCAGTGAAATCCAGGCCCCGAGAAAGTTCCTCAGGAAGAGTGTCCCTTCTGGGCTTCCATCACTGATCTTCTAAAAGTGCATGTCTAATTGACATTACTACACCGGTGACATATTTGCTGCAATTCATAAAAGCACAAGAGTGAAATTTGGTGTTCTATTTGGTTCCTTGCGTTTTATTCCAATGTGTAAATTCCCAAAGGTTAAGTTCTGATCACTGAACTTTTTAACATCACTTTTTCTCTTAGGGATTTGCTCTTTCATGCCTGCCAGCTTGAACTTACATTTTTAATGTTGTGGTTAATAGAATAACTGTGTTAGGGCATTATCTCAGGTTATAGGTGTCTAGCAGCATGAGCCTGGACTTGGTAGATGTCAGCTTGTGATTAGCTACACTCTCAAGCCCTAAAAAAAATACACAGTTCTTTGCACATTCACAGAAAGTCACCTCAGTGACCTGGAATGTCATGTCAAATATGCAGAGACAGCCAGCTCATCTTTCATTTCACGATGATAAAATCTCTAGAGATAATTCCCCCATCCATGGGAGTTTCCTCTTTATCATTTGGCTTCAGATGTACAGCTAATAACCCAAAGGGGAAGGTTGTGCAATTGCCTACACATGCACTTACTCCAGCTCAACATTTTGAGCAACACAGACACTGAGGAGTGGGGAGAGGGCCAGAACCTGCTTTCTGTCACAGCTCATACAAGCCAGCTCCTGCAGCTCAGGGGTAACCACTCACCAACTCAGATTACTTTCAAATGTCAGATTTGGATTTGGAGACTCTGGGAACTCATAAAGGATTCCCTGACCATAGTAGAGGACAACGCATGCCACCACGCATACTACCCCAACCAGGAGATTAATATTTTGGGGGATGCAGAAGGCAACAGAAGAGAAACATGACAGACTTGAGTGATCAAAATGATTCAAGTGATTCCCAAAGAAAAGGGAGGAAATGTCCAATAATAATGTTCATTCCTCTGACACCCATTTATCACCCAATACCCTTTCTCTTATCAGGGAACTCAGCATGCAGTGGACCAGATCAGCAATATAAAACAAAACACATTGGCACAGTTATTACTGCCTTGGAAATAACCAGCCTCTAGTAAGGAAATCACGCATTGGTTTCACTGCGTGCCCATTACAGAGTTTATTGAAAGGCCCAGATTTTGCCCAGAGTGCTAGGCTTGTGGGTGCTGACTCCTTCGACTCTTGTTCCAAAAAGCCTGGGTGACATTACTGATTGGAAAGCCCCAAAGCTGACGACTAGAAGTTTTCAGGAGCCTTTCCCTGACCACACTGGATGCATCAAGCGATAAACACCAGTTGTATTGAAATGTGTTTCTTTGGACGATAAGCTTATATCCTGACTCCCTGTATGTGTATTCAGCCAAATGGAAAATTCCACAATGGAAGACTCCACATTCTAAAAATTCAGAATAATGAGGGCAGTGAGGAGATGGGTGAGACAAACCAAAATAATGCTTGTTCCCCGTCCTCTGAGACATTCTTCACATTTTTTCATTTTTCTTGTAATATGAAACTTCATGAAAGAGAGCTTCCCGCACGTCGTTAGAGGCCCTTGGTGTCACACTTTAGCACCCTTTACTCAGAAGCCCTGTGACTGAGAAGAGTCGCTTACATTTAGCATGGATATAATTAAGCATGATTCTGTTGAAAGGGGCACTCTCATTATGGCTAAGGACCACTTTAGAGTAAATTGAAATGGAAAGGAATAGCGCAGAGGAGGTGGAGGTAGCAAGTGGATATTTCCAGGGACGCATAAAATGCCAAATGTGTAACAATTAGATTTTACAGCTCTGTACTCTAAAGACTTCAAAGTGTTTTTTATTATATAAGAAGACTCAGCTGGTGCTGGGGTGATGGCTCAGTCAGCAAAGGGCTGGCCTCCCCAGCTTGAGGACCTCAGTTCGATCCCCAGCTTCTTTGTAAAGGCATAGCTGTGTGTTCCTGAAACCCCAGAGTTTTTAGAAAGCAGAGAAGAACAGATATCCTTGGGGCTCTCTGGCTAATTGTGGAGTTTGGAGTTCAGCGAGGGACCATCTCAAAACCCAGGGAAAGTAAAGAGGATACAACATCAACCTCTGGCCTTCACACGCAACGTGTGTATGTGTAACTCTACACATTGATCAACACACACATAAAAATTTTCTTCCAAATAAGTGAATAATAATGACTCACCTGAGCCTATGACTACCCTACAGAACACTCTGGTGAATAATTTGTTTATCTTTTTTTTTAAAAAAATCAAATTCCAAAAATTTGTGTCCATTTCAGTAATAAAACCATTAAGTATTTTTATTATCATTTGTGTGTGAGTGATTGTGCATATATGTGTGTATGTGTGTGTGTAAGTGTATAAGTAAGAGGGAGAGGGAGAAAGAGAGAGAGGGAGAGGGGATAGGAGAGAGAGAGGAGGGAGAGGGAGAGGAGAGAGAGAGAGGAGAGGGAGAGGGAGAGAGAGGGGAGGAGGGGGGGGGGAGAATGAGTATATCATCTGTATGGGTGCCTGTAGAGGCCAGAAGAAGGCATCAGATCTTCTGGAGTAGGAGTTTCAGGTAGATGTGAGCTACCTGATGTGGGTGCTGACTTTGGTCCTCTGGAGAAGCAGTAAACATTCTTAACCACTGAACCATCTTGCCAGATTCCAAAGTTGCAAGTATTTAAAAAAAAGTCTGCTGTAACTACTACCAGGGTCCAAGGCACCCAAAGCTTCCTAGTGTAGAGAAAACACGGGAGAGATTCGTGATTCTATCCTGACTTTCTGATGATTTTGTGTTCAGATTAGAGGACAGCCCTCCTACTTCCCAAGTGTCTTAATATGTGTCGGCATGCAAGTTGTGATGGGAATGTACCAGAAAGCAGGCTTCTGTCATAGTCGTGGTGTAGGAGCCTTCTGAACCCTGTGAGATTAAAATCTGCTGTAAGCTAACGTGGCTGGATCCACGTAAGACATCCTAACTTACATGATCGACTTTTACAGTGGAAAGAAAAAGGCTGTTTTCGCACAGCCGTTATTGCCTCAATGGAAAAAAAAAAAATCAATGAACGTGAAATGAACAAGAGATTTTGTCTGAGCTGCAGTTAATACCACTGAAGAGCTATGGATATTAAAAGGTCAACAAATAAATTAGCCAGAGTGTTATGAAATGAATGATTTGGCTTATAATTTTATTGAGTGAAAATTGTTCCCTGCCTATTAGACCAGGTAATTTTTATCTGGTGCCTCAATGACTGTTCCATAAGCAATAACACAGTTGTAAGAGCTGCTGGTTCGATCGTGTGACCTCTGAGAAGCTGGCCAGGACAGCCGACTTCCCGATGATGGATAACATAGCGTAGCCTGGTCTCCAGGAGGTGCCAAGCCTCCCTTCCTGCAAGGAATCTCATAAAAGAAACATTACAAGTTGATTCATTTTACCAAAATGTTCGACTTTTCAGGTGCCAGCAGTTCCGTGTAAATTGTGAAAAGAGCATTGCTGGGAAGAGTTACAATGGCTTTCCCTCCTCTCTTTTGGTCGCTGGGCTTTCTCTTCTAAATGGTGTCATGGTAATTGGTGAATGGGAGCCTGGGGTGCTTCCTGCCACACATACAGTGAAGAATGGTATCTGTGCCCTTGTGGATGTGACCTGCTCTGAGGTACAAAGATGAACCCGCCAACCCCTGGCTGCCTCTTCTCATTGCAATTCATTGTGCTGGTTTAAGACCAGCGCTCTGGGTTAGGTCCTGCCGAGTGGCCTTGGAAATCGACTTTCTGATCAGGATAAAAGGCTCTCCTGAAAGAGAAAACTCTGGACAGAGATGCCTTTTTCAGGGGTAGGTTGTAAAGTGAGCACACGAAACAAAGCTGCCTAGAGTCAAAATTACCCTTGAAAGTCTTTTAAGTCACCTTTAAGTCGCCAAGGCCGAGGCTTTTAGAGAAACACGCACAAAAAAGCCAAATATTATTTCTGTCTCTCTTTGTCTTTGGGACCTGGCTTCCCTTCCCTTAGGGCAAAATGAAATTAATATCTAGCTTGAGAATAAAAGATCTTGGAAGGAACAAATGAGATGCTTGTCATATGTGCATGTGAAGTGTATGTATGTAAATGTGTATATATGTATGTGCATGTGTGCAAAATGCATGTGTGTTTACATTTATGTTAAACTTAAGTGTAGGACTTAAGTTAACTTTGGCTTTGTAAAGTTACTGAACAATGTTGGCTTTTGTATATATATCTGAGTGAACCATATCTGTGAATTGTATTTCCCAAGGTTGAAGGGATGGTCTTGAGTATATCTGCAATTAAAATCCAGTGCCTTGGGATGGGGAATTGGCTTAGTTTGTAGCGTTCTTGTCTAGCATGCAGAAAGCCCTGGGTTTGAGCCCCGACACTGCATAAAGCTGGGTGTGATAGTATACCTCTGCAATTCCAGAATTCAGAGGTAGAGACAGGAGGATCAGAAGTTAAAGACCATTCATGGTTACATAGCAAATTGGAAGCCATCCTGGGATATATGACACCTTGTCTCCCAAAAATTACAAAAAAAGTAAGTAAGTATGTAAGTAAGATAAATAAATAAATAAATAAATAAATAAATAAATAAATAAATAAATAGAGGAAAAAATCCAGGGCCTTGAAAGGTGGAGAAATGGCACCAAGATTAAGCATGGGTACTGCTCATACAAAAGACTGGATTTCAATTTCCATGTTGGGTAGCTTACAATTGCCTCAATAACTCCAGTTCCATGGGATCCAATACCTCTAGCCTTCATGGGCACCTATATTTACTTGGACAGGGAGAGGTGTTCCTGTGCACGCGCACACACAAATGCACCCTTTATAAAACTCCAAGGCCTCTTGATTGCTGGGGACTTAGTAGTACCTCCAATGCTTAACTGCTATATTACCCAGGGCTGAAGAGAGTGAGCAGGAATTCTGCCCGTGACCCCTTGACTGTGTACCTATGGGTTTCAGTCTTGAAGAGGATCTCCTGGTGGCTGGAAGATGGAATTGGCTTGGCCCCTTCCTCCTGCCATTGTTATACAGGGTGGGTATATGAAGTAGGTTAAACTAATCTGTCCCCAGGAGCTCAGTCCTCAAAGAACACTTGGGAGAGTTCCAGAGCTCAGCTGGTGGGTAACTGTTCCTATAAGCCCCCACCACACAGGCTGAGCAGCCAAAAAGAAGGCATTCTCCCCCTGGATTGCCTGTGTGGGCCTCTAATTCTTGCTACTACTTTCGCCTAGCTCAGCCATTTGTGAGCTAACTTTAGTCAATGCCACCACATTTCTCCTCCACCCAACTGAGCCTGAGGGATTTTGAGACTGGCATGCAAAACCTCCTGTCTTTAGAATTCCAATTTCCTCATTCTCAGAGGCAGTAAGTACATGGGGACTCAGGCACTGGATCTGAAGTTCAGTGGGCTTAGCTCAAACCCACACTAGGCTACTTAGTGTGAACACATGCTTTTGTTTCCTTATCTATAAAAGAGGGCCAATGCCAGTACCTGCTCCAAGAGGTCCCCCACAGTGAGTGCTTCCCAAGCAATGGCCAACAATATCAGCGATCCTCACTTCTTTTACTGAGCCTCTTGGCAAGCTGTACCTATGCTGTACTCGATGGTGCTAGGATGGAGATGGAATCCTTCTGTAACACCCTGAGAGTGACTGTGAACGGAGCGCTATTGGGACAGTATGGGAAGGTGGGAAGATGCCACTCCTGGGCTGCATATGCTGCCGCTGCCGTAGGAAGCCTCAGCTCTCTACTGCATAAGACCAGCACATTGCTTTCCTCTCTGCCTCTGTCTGCTCATCCCAAACAAGCAGAAAATTGTAGTGAAAAAATAAGCCAGCAAGAGATGAAAATCATCTAAACGAGTGAACATTATTATTTTGTGAGGCTCATGTGACTTTTTGGTGAAAGGTGTTTTTCATATTGCATGCATTTGTATATGTGAATTCACATGTGTTTGGGTATGTATGTGAGCTTTCCTATGGAGGCTAAGGGTAATGTCTGGTATCTTCCTGATTGCTCCCCACTTTACATCCTGAAGGATGCCTTGCTGAACTTGGAGCTTGCCAATTGCCTGTTTTAGCTGGCCCACTGGTCCCAGGGATCCCTTGTCTTTGTTCCCTGAGGCTGAGATTACAGGCAGGCCATCGGCCTGGCTTATGTTAACTAACTCAGTCCTCAGGCTTGGACAGCAAGCGCTTTATCTACTGCGTCATCTCTGCAGCCCACTGCCACCTCTTTTTCTAGATAAAGCCGAGCACAGGCATGTAAATGTTTGCACATGCACACATCTGTATACTGCTTCAGCAGGGCCCAGATCTAGGCTCGACTCCCAGAATAAAAGAAATTTAAGTGTTAAAGGAGAGCCAAGTTCCTGAGCTAGGCACATGATCAAAATGGAAGAGATGGAATTTGCCTCTCAGTTTTCTGGCAGATGAAGACGAGGGAGGAGAAAGTGGATGGCATTCCATAGTTTGTGTTTTTACAAGAGAATGCAGAGACAAGATGTTTCCTGAAACCAAACTCAAGGGTGCTTCCCCCTCCCCCTAAGAATGAACTGGATAGACCATAAGGCTGCAATTTGTTTCTGGGCTTTTGTTTGAGCAAGGTCACTCATGTTTGCTGATGTAATGTTAATAAAGTTTCTTTAAATTGGAGAAGTGAAGAGATAAAGGGGATGGGAGAGGGAATGGTGACAGAGGCAGTAGAACACGGAGACACTGGGTCTTTCTTTTACTGAATTCCTTAGTCATCCCCCTTTCCTGCTGGGAGGCAATGTGGTTATGCAAAGATTTCTTATGTGTATTTTTACTGATGCAACTGTGGGTTTTGAATTACTGATAGTCTGTGCATAAAGACTAAAACAATAAAAGCACAATTAAAATACATTGTACACAGTCAACTCGAGCTTTATTTTGCCCCAGCTCTGTATGTATGATAAATCACTAAACATGAATACTCTTTAGGGAGGGTGATATGGGGTCTCGTCTCTCCACTAAGGAAAAACCGTGCTTGCAACTGGAATCTGAATTTCAATTTTGCAAGTGTACAGTTGAACTGAATAATCTTTGGCACAATGCAGTGCACAACTGAGCCACTAAATGGCTGATTTACTAAATTATTATTAGATGAGCCCTTGCTGTTCCAAATGAAAGTGCAGCCACCGACTTCCTCCATGGTGAGTTCAAATTGTTCTGTGTTTAAATATTCAGCATGAGGCTAATGTGACTGATGAAATGAGACGATCAACATTCACTTGCGATACAAAGAGAGCGGCAGAGAGGCAACACATCATGAGGCCCTTGGAGGTGAAAATGATCTACGCTTTAGAAAGTAGCTGACGACTTCCGTTACTTTAAGGTACTCTTAATTAGCCCAGCATTTGAAATGACTGATTCCTGTGTTCAAGTAGAGCAGTTTCACGGGGTCCGAGATTTTCAAATGGCAATGAAGGAGAGGCTCCCGGATGGGTCTGCTCCCGCCTCAATGAGTCCAAACCTAGAGTGGCATCCATGGTTGGCTGGCTCACCAGCACCAGGAGAGACATGTATCTGAGCGACTACAGTGATTGACATTCAGGGTATGTTTTAGATTCATCCAAAGGGTCTATGACCCATGTGCCTGTTGGTCCACGCTTCTGCATGCTAACCCCGTGACAAGCCACATTTTAGTCCATGGCCCCATGGACACAGCGCCACAGTCTCAGCAGCTTCCTTACTGACACCTGCTGGAATCAACTACCACTGTCGTGCTTTTGGACAAATCAAAGCCCTCCTGTCTCATGTCACTTTTGAGGCCAGTTATAGGCAAGCACTTAAAAATATTGTGATCACTTACAGTAGATTAGAATTTTTTATTGGCGCCATGTTGCCATAACAACGCGGAGACAGCAGATGACTTAAGCTAGGCTTGCAAAGCACAAGGCTGCTCATCTGGCAGTTAAAATGAATACAGTTCATTTCACAAGTTTCCCATATGGACTCTTAGTGTATGGTAATGAGGAGACCATATGGCGAGAGAAAATGCTGGGAGAACAATTGGGATCCAATGGTTGAGTGAGGAGAAGTTGGGAGAGACAGCCGAGTGAGAGATTCTGGTGTGCTCTTGGGGGTTCAAGGTTTGGCTGGGGCTTGAGGGGGGGGAAATGACTGCTTCCCATAGGGGTTTTGAGTTTCTTAATCCATTCCTTAATATGTCGGCTGCGGGAAATGACAAACATCTTGCAAATTTTGCAATCTCATCCGTCACAGACTGTCAGCAGTGTTTGCAGATCTGACTCGCAAGAGCCTCTAAGTGTGCTGTGCTTAAAAGGCAACGGTACCAAGTTTTTAGACAAAGTGCAGGAGAATTTAAGCACTTCTGACAAGCTGAGACATTAGCAGTAATGATTTTAAAAAACACTCGCATCTTTTGCCTGCGTATTTAGTTGTAAATAATGCTAGGATGTATAAAAGCTTTAAAGGGAAAATGTAATAAATACTTTTTATTATGTTTCATCAGGGATGACAAATGCTCGCCCCCATGTCTATGGCTGTCTATCCATGCAAACGTATGGAGATGGATGGGCTTCTTCTCCCCCTCACTACCAACCAGATCCAGAACCTGGGCAGACAGCTAGAGAAGACCGTACAGTCAATCCTGCACTATCCATGCTTCATAAAAGATGAATATAAATGCATTAGTTAGACACGGTGAGCTAAATTAGAAGGTCAGGCAGGGCTGGGAGGGCTGAAAAATCACACAACCAATGAGTGTAATTACTCTTCCTTAAGTCTATTAAGTGGTGTGGTTCTATCAAGGCTCTGGGGTATAGGACACAAAGAACAAGATAAAGTAATGTGTATTTATGACTCCCACTGGATCAATTTACCAGATATTTTCAGCTCCATAAAGCAAAATACACAAATGTGGCCTTTGTTGCTTTCCCCAAATTGCTTGATTTTCTCTAGAAGGGAGACTGGATCTCATAATCAAACAGTGGTAGCCTGGTAGAGATTTCCAAACCAGTCCCTATCCATACAGGAAGGAGGAAAAGCTACTGAGCATCTGAGGGGCATGGGCAGAAGATATTGCCGAGGAAGAGAAGGTAGAAAGTAATTGCCTTCAGGCAGAAGTATTTGAGTGACCAGATATGAGAAACAGTGGAAATTTAACATAGACACAGGGAGGGTTTTGAACTCATGGACCTGAGTTCAAGTTTGAGATTTCTCACTTTCTGGCTCTGATGTCATAACAAGTCAGCAGACAGACCTCCTTGTGGGGGTCGGGGAGGCTCAGCCTAAATGCCTCTTCTGTGGATTGTGGTGTGTGTGTCATGCAGAGATTAGTGTCCCCACTCAATGGACTCTCCCCAGTTGCCTGGAACTTCTCTCTGTATGCTTCACCTCCATAGTTCCTAGGAGCACTGGGAAACAGCTGCTCCACAGAGGAGGAACCTGAGACTGCAGACATGAAGTCCGCGCATGCACCAAGTCCTTGGTCTGCTTTCCAAACTCCTCGTGTATCTGGCTTGCGCACCGGCTCGCTTGGCCGCTCTGCTCTGCAGCAGACGCCATCAAGCAGCGCTAGACATGCAATAGGCGTGAAACAAACACAATCCTGGCTTCCCAAAATTTGCAGCCAGTGTGTATGGAATGCCGGCTAGGCTCGAGGCCTGCTTGAACTGCCTGTGGGCCGAAGTTCAAAGGCTGCTTAAGAAGACAAGTAGCAAAGTACAAAGAAATGGAGACGCTGCCTTTGGCCTTCAATGCTGAGGGAACCTTTTGCTCAAAGTTTCTGCTTGGCATCACCAAGGCAATTAGCATCTCAGCTTCCGATTGGCCACAGTCTTCATCCCTCTCACTCCCCCATTACAAGAAGTCAACCTGGACCCCAAAGTCACATTTCTCCTGCAGGACCCAGAAAACAAAGTTCGTTTAGCAGTAAAACAGGCCAGAATACTTTAAAGACCTTAGCCTGCTCAGCTCCATGTGCTTATGAAAGAAATGAACCTCCTAAATATGGAGGATTAGCATAATTCTAGTGTCTCTCAGAGATGAAATAATTTACAAAGAGTCTGCTCGCTCCTCCTTTCCTGTTTGGTAAATGGAGAAGATAAAGAGAAAAATGTCTATTTTTCCAACTGCTTTCACAAGAGGGGATCCAGTAAAACAAAGCAAGTCCAAGTTCTTTGAAAAAGTGCAAGGCTGTATACAAAGGCATATTATTACGGAAAGCTGTCTGCGTGGTCTTTGGAGCAAGTTTCATTTGACAGAATATGTGGGTGGTTGTATGAATCTAGCTTTGTCTATTCACAAACACATGGATTTAATAAAGCGGAGTTTGTTTTTTAAGGTGTGTGGTCCGCAGTTCACTGAAACACCCCTGTGTGACAAATACTGACCATGAGTCTGAGAAAGGTGGGGCCCCGTGCTATGGCCCTAACAATGGATAGTAGGGGTATAAATCTCTCAAGTCCACAGGAATACCTTGTGCTGGCTCCATCCGCCACTTCCTGACCCTGCCCTTGAACTCTTGCTCCACCTTAACATGCAGAGCCAAGAGGACAGCCATTCTGCTCTGAGTCACAGGGAGAGCTTCCTGGGGTGGGCTCCTCTGGCCGCAGTCCTTACACAGTTGGAGTGGTTGGAAGCAAGCTGCAGTGTTTCCTTAACACACACATGTCCATTGTGTCCTTGATTGCTCCTCCCAAATCCAGGAAGAAAGGGCTGAGTGGTTTACCCAAGGGCCTCCAGGGACAAAGCAACATGTGCCTGGGCTAACTATAAAACATTTTTAAATCTAATGTACAACTATAAAAATGTTTTTAGGTGTAAGTTAACAAAAACGCACTTTTATATTCTGATTCCTCTATCCTTTTTTTAAGAAAAAAAAGAGAGAGAAAGAAAGAAAAAAAGAAAAGCAAAAGTACTTCCTAGCTTCTTTAGACCTCAAGCATTTAACCAGACTTTCATCCTTATATGATTCTATTATCCCACTACTGTAGATGAAGAAACTGAGGCACAGAGGATAAAGCATAGATTCAATTTTTCAGGGAATGGGGCTTTTCTGCTCCTGCTTTTATTCAACTGACACATAACCAGGGTTACCTTCTGTCGAGAGCTAAGTAAGTAGCCAGAGTAACAACCTAGCAAGCAGAAAGAATCACTACTTCCATTTGACAGATGGGGAAACTGAGCCAAGGAAAGGGAAGGAAGGCTTTTGACACAGGTCACTGACTAACAAGTGATGAAGGACTTAATCCTATATGGCCCAATCTGAACTTCCAGGCTGTGCACTCAACCCCGAAGACCCCAGAGATAAAATGCTGACCTAAAATCTAGATGAAAGGAAAGTCACTGCCTAAGTGGAATCGGCAGAAAAAGTTGTCATCGTACTGTGTCTCAGTTCTGCCACACTAAGGCAAGAGCACGGCTCTTTGTGTGGGTACATGTCAAGTCTATCATTGTTTATAACTTATCGATGGGCACACATCATGTTTACCATTGTTTATAACTTACCACTGGGCACACATTGTGTTCACCATTGTTTAAAACTTATTGGTGGGCACGCATCATGTCTATCATTGTTTATAACCTATCAATGAACACACAACATATCTATCATTGTTTATAACTTATCAGTGGGCACACATCATGACCACCATTGTCTATACCTTACTGGTGGGCACACATCATGTTGACCACTGTTCGTAACTTACCACGAGGCACACATTATGTCCATCATTGTCTATAACTTATCAGAGTGTTTCACAGGAAATACACAGACGCTATGTTCCTGCTGGACAGAGGGACTTAAATTCAGCTTTTCCACAGAACACCTATGCCCTGAAAGACACAGCTGCCCATTGTTCCAATTGACTGTTTCATAGTTCACCAAGAATGAAAGAGGATAGAAGAAACAACGAAGGGAGAAATGCAAACACATTGACACGTTGTATTATCTTTTCCCCATATGAAGTGCTTTTCAGAACGGTGTATCAGTATGAACAGCACTTCAGTAGAAGTAGGGCTGTTCTAAGGAACTGGAGGCTCTGTTCTTCCCTGGAGGTCAGAGTAGAAGACAGGCATGCCTGTCACAATCTGTCCTCTCTCGGGCATTGGTGGGCATCACACCCACTCACCTTGTTCCTCATAACCATGCACAGGCTGGGAGACAACAGCATGACAGATGGGAACTCCTCTGACAGAAGGAACTGCCTACAAGTACAGCCCTATACAGGGAGAATTTGACCATGTACCTGCCCCTTGAAAAGGTCCTGGGCTAAGAAGGATGCTATAATTGTTTTTAAAATTCTTTCTTGGGGATATACAGATCTAGACACAACACATCTGTAGACTGGCTGTAGTGAGGAGAGCACCTCTCATCCATTCATTTACGGTGATGGGATCAAACCATGCCATAAATTAAACAAGGATTTCCTGTCAATCAGCCATGACAGCTAGCCTGACTCTGTCCTCTGAACCTATTTAATTGTTGTCTCTGCTGAGGCCACACAGAACTTTGCTGGTGCTCCTTCTATTTTCAGCCATGATCAGCCGTGTCTGACTCTACATCCCATACACACCGTGGTCTCTCACAGGAGGCATACAAAAGTCACATCAAGGCTCAATCTCCAATTTCTGCATTGACAGCAACATAATATTGTTGTATTTATTTTTTCATTTTATTTCTCACAGCTTGGGTTAATTTTTCAAATAAGAAAGATGTCTTATGAAAAAAGATGTCCTGTTGGACCAGTCTTAGGGTCTATGTCTGTTTTCTTTCCAGCTCCTTCTACCAGATCTACCAATACATTTCCCTGTGAGGTAAGCACAGCTTTGAACAGATAAGATCTGGCATTCCTTTTCTTCTTGAGAATCAGTATGATATACTGAGTGATTAGCTCAAACTCCAGAGATAGGCTGAGTAGATTGAAATTTTAGCAGTGTACATGCTGTGCAGCCTTGGGAAAATTGTCTTACCTCTCTCTGCTTCATTCTTTTCTTTCCTAATCTATGAGTGGAAATAGGGCCAACATAAAGGGTTACTAAAATTGCCAAGTGACATGATACAAATAGGCACAGCATCGTCCAGTCCCAAGTATTTGCTACTTTTATCATGAAACACCATGCACTCACATGAGTTGGTTCTCTATGAACTATCTTTCATCTTAACCAAGAGGGTATTTTGCCATTCTCAAGTCTGATTCTCTAGAAACCAAAGAGGGGGAGTTCTGACCTTCGGCAAGCGTTCTGGATCACCAGGATGCCGGGGGATGACCTTCTGTAACCTCTGGAATCCATAGTCAATGGTGGGTTCATTGAGGGCTGTAAGGAAGAAGTCACAGGATTTGAACATTTTAGGAAATACAGCATTGTTTGCAGCACAGGTGGTATAGAAATAGCCCTTAGCACTTAGTCGATACTCATAGAGTCCCTCATAGAGATTTTGTCCATGATGGGCACTTCCATCTTCTATTATATTTACTGTGGAGGGAGCTGACTCTTGATGAAACATCGGTAGCAAGTGAGTCTCAGAACACAACTCCTCGGGCAGAATCTTACACCTTAACATAATCCTAACTGAAAAGTAGAATGGACTTTGCTTCAAGGTTTTAGGATTCACCTCCTCATTGCAGATAAGCTGCATACAAAGTCAAGGGCTTGTCTGAAGGTACCTATATATTCTAAATAGCAGGGGACCACCCAGGGATCTGTTAAGCCTCCTACAGAGAGACTCAGTAGATCCAATAGCTGAACATTTTCTATGCAGTGAACATGCCGGGGGGCAGAGCAGTGTGAGAGGCATGTCTCTGAAACCTTTGAAAGAATCTACATAGACAAGTATTTAACGTGCTCTTGATTCAAAATCTCCCCATCTTGAGTGACAGACCCACTCACAGCACTGATAGTATGTGAAAGAAAGGAAAAAGAAAAATAAAAAAACCTCTGTGGAAAACTAGCTTAGCCCAGTTGGGTCTCTAGGAACGTTTTACTAAGAGACTCAGAGAGCCAATTGCAATAATAACGTTTGGAGACAATGGACCGCATTGTGTCCAGTTGGACACATTCTCTTAAACTAGACCAAATAGAAACTAGAATCTATGCTATCATTTTCAGAATTCCTTCCTAGGATACAAACCATGTTGAGACTACCTAGTCTGAGAAAGTAGGAGAGATGACAAGACCCTCCTCCACACATACTCCTAGTATCCTGAGCAATAAGTAGGCAGTAGGATTTTATTATTATTTTTTGTACAATTCCTTTCCTTTTCTTTCTTAGTTTAACTAAAGTATTTCACTGCATATGTTCTCCCTTACCGAACACAAAGACAGCTTCTCTAGCCCTAACATTTTATCTATACATTAAAAAACAAGTTGCCTCATGCTGTACTTAAAATGCATTTCCATTAACCTAAATTTCAAAAGTAAGATTCATACTAACTTTAAAAAACTGTATTAAATTCAAATAGGTCCCAAGGCTAATGGAAGCAATTTGTATACCAACCCAAACTGACTGGCCCACTTTTCAAAATACAGGTATGATAATCTCTTGGTTTTAAAAGGACATTTAAATTGAAAGACTGTGAATTTAGAACATAATTATACCAATAGAACCCTTTAACTTGTCAACTTGTAAATCTAAAAGGCTATCAATCATTGCTAAAGAGGAAATAAACCTTAAAATTCCTTGATTGACAGTGCTTACTTTTTATGTAAGAAAAAAAGAGGGGGGAGCTGAATAAAGTGGCCAGAAATCCATTTACAAAAGCACATTGTTTTACATAGGTTAGTAAAAAGCCAGTAACTATTTCTTCCAAAGACACATAAATCAGAGGAAGTACTTTTACTTCCTCTGGATGTTTTAAGTGAGAATGAACTTCAAGCAACTTTATTTAGAGATTTTTTTCCCAAACTATAGTGCCTATCCAGGTCATTAATAGAGCTGCATGTTCATGTTGGATAATGCAATCTTTTTTTTTTTTTTTTTTTTTTGCAAATATGGGATTTAGGCAGCTCTCCCTCCCCCACCCCTCTGCACAGAAAATCTTCCATCTGTCTCTTGTAGAAATTAGCGAAAATTACACCCAGGTATAGTGAATCTCTCTGTTCTAGTTTATGAGTTAAGGCACGATATTTATTATTCCTTTTATTTTATAAATTCTTTCTAAGTCCTCGAGACGAATTCTTCAGATTGACTTGCAGAGGAAAAAAAATCCATGAAGCTCTTTATGCCCAGAGGGTATTACTCATAGAATCTGTGGTATTTGATCAAGAAATGTATCTGAGAGGCAGGGACACCGGAGGTTAAGCTATATATCGTAACCCATAGGGCTAATTGCCAGCAAAATGTTTAACTATAAACAGTAGCTTTAGACAATTAAGAGTATCACACCAGTCCCTGAAAACATAATTCGGCATCCTAGAGTTTTTACCTTTCCAGTCTAAGGCACCCATAACACGAGAGGTGCGGATCCGCTCATTTCATCATTTGTATAATGAATTCCCAGTGTGTCTAGAAACCCGGGCTGCGCATTGCAAAGCTTTTATGCTGGGGTGGGGAGGACGTGAGTTTCTGGCTATCAGGCCAACAACTCACCGCGGAATGACTGACACTTAATATCAGCAATTAAAAGAATCAATTCAAATATCATATGGAACTAATAGCAAAAGAGCTGAGAAGAAGTCATTCTGTTGCCGTGAAGAGTAATTGAATTAGACATATTAAACTCATTACTCAAACAAAAATAAGCATCTACGCTATGGACATAAACCATGACAGAGGGGATATTTTAAATAGTGAGCCGCGGCGAAGGCTTCTTGTTTATTCCTAGTGCCTTTCGTATTTGCCCCCTACTAGTGTTTTCAAGTGTGTGAACTTGCACTCAGAATCTCAGGACCGAGTATGACAGTGGAATGTTCCAGCACTACAGATAATATTACCATTAAGGCCCTGCAGGATGAAACATACTATCCCTTGAAACTCAAAGGAGCCTGCGGACTTTTCTGAGTAGGGAAAAAAAGTCATGTGTGAGAGGGACCATCTAATCAGGATTGGCAGTCTTAAAACATACACAGCTCTCCCCATGGAAAGGAGGGTTAAATATCTGGGAAGAGGAGATGGAACTGAGTTCAATGTAGAGAGAGGCAGAAGAGTGGCAAAGTAGTAAATAGAACTGAATAGGATCCCGGTTTCAGAATCCGTGTCATGTGACCAACCATTTACTGACTTTTCTAGTGTTCGGTTTAAAAGACTACAGGGGGGCATGTATAATATGATGACTTTTCAAGATTCACTTTTGTTTGTGTGAGTGCCTCTATACAGGCATGTGTGTTTGGAGCCCAAGGAGCCCAAGGAGCCCAAAAAAGGGCATTGGCTCTCCTGGTACTTGAGTTATAGGTGACTGTGGTAAGAGCATCAGGTGCTCTTAGCCACTGAGCAGTGTCTCCAACCACTAACATAGTGACATTTTAATGAATAAATAAATAAATGAATGAATGAATCATCAACCTACCTGCCTTCTTACTTATGTGTGTAACAAACAACAGCATCTGGACATAGACAGATGAATATTAGTTGCTTCTAAAACTCATGCCTCCTAAAATGCTTCTCCCTTTTGTGCCTGGCTCATTCTCTGTTTTCAAACCTCCCACCACCCCCTCCCCCAACAATAAGCATATATTACTTTTATAATCAGAGAAAAAGGTTAAAAGCAAGAGATTGTTGCTGAGATGGAATCTGAGCTGCTTGTATAAAGTAATGACATAAGAAACTATGCTTTAAAAAGGGTCTGTGTACCCTTTAATAACCTTGCATAGGTTATTACAAACCATAAGAAAAATAAGTAGTATACTTTTGCCCAGTTGTATAAATATGTGACTATACATAAACTCTGAGAAAATCAACAGAGGGTAATGGGGGAGAATCATAAAGAACGTATATTTATTTCATCAACAGGGGTAGTGGTACCTTAGGGACATGCATCTACCCTGCAAGAATGTAATATAAAGTTAATTCTTCAACAAAGTGACCTCATTGTACTCAAGTGCAGGGCTCAGGGGTGGCAGCAGAAAAGGACTAATCCATCCCCCCACCCAAAAAAAAAAAAAAAACTTGGGACAATTCCGAGAATCTGGTCGAGAAAGAAAAACCAGAGCAGCTTAATTGAACGTAATTAACCACATAAAGAGGCAAAAGCAACTTAAGTTCAAAGAAGAAAAACAGATGAGGCTGTGAACCACAGAAGGCGTGGGGTGGCAAAAGTGACCCTTTGGGCTCAGCTTCCAAGCATCTCACCTTCACCCTGAGAAGGATTTCAGATACTTTCGCCCCCGAATCAGGTAAGGATGACAAGATAAAGAAGACTCACAAATTTAGGGGGGAAAGTCCTTTGTCCCGAAAAGAAATGGCTCAATACTTAAACTCTCGGGATATAACAGGACCAATTGTATGCTTTTTTTTATTTTTGAGACAAGGTTTCAGTGTAGCCTTGGCTGTCCTGGAACTCGCTCTGTAGACCAAGTTGGCCTCGAACTCAGAGATCTGCCTGCCTCTGCCTCCCGAGTGCTAGTACAAAAGTGTGCGCTACGACTGCCTGGCTTAGCCTATGCGCTTTCTAAAATGCTGAAAGATAGATAGAGGTCCCGGCATCATGTGTTTTGTAGCAGTGACCACATCCCTATGTAGGAATTAGCTGTTTTGTGTCACAATTTCTTAAGCTTTTAAAAATAAATTTTGTGCAAAAAGTGCTTAACCCAAAAGAACAGATGAAAAGACTTGGATTGTAGAGTCAGAGCCATGCTTGGTCTTTCTTAGGCAGGCTTCCCCTCTTATTCCAAAGTCCACTGCCATGTCTGCCACATAGAAACTGCTTTGAACAGTTTCTCGTGAAAGGTGGCATAGAGGGAACCAGGCTCCTGGAGAGCGGTTACTGAATTAAGATGTCTTCCACTGACCCCTTCCAACTTGTTTTCTAGTAGCCCTGCATTTCTTGGCTATAGGCGTCACAGAGCTCTCTGCAGCATGCCAAGGGCAGTCTGAAACTTTCTTTCAAACACACAAAAGGCAAGGTCAAGTGCTCTACTAGGGCACTCCAGGTTGCAGGGCAAATGCAATGCCTGAGGGGTCAGGGGACCCTTGCATCCCCAGCTGTGATGCTCGTGGCACTGGGAATGGACACGGGAAGGAGCACACACTCTACTGCTAAGGTTCTTACGTCATCTTCAGCAAAGCTATTTCTTTTGAAAGAGGAAAAAAAAAACCACCCAGTTAATTAAACAGTTAAGAATATCAAGCCATTTCATCTGGCTGCATTGGGCTACTTACAAATGCCTTTAGGTTCCTCCCCCGACTCATCAGCTCAAACTCCTGCAAAGGGAACTGGTAACTTTCCATCCAAACTTCTTAATGAGGCCTTTTCCCCTAGCGGGCATCACCATGCGTCCTGCCCTAATCAGCAAAGCTCCCATCATATAAATCTATTGCTGCAGTGTCCAGAGGCTTCCGCAGCATGAAACACTATAGGTGAAGAAAATGTAGGTATGGCAACTAGATTTTATATGATAATTCTAATTATAAAATTAAAATATTCCAATTAAAACATTTAAGTAATGAGTCAACTGTATTTTCAGATTTTTTTCCTTTTCTTTTCTCTCTCTCTCTTTCTCTCTCTCTCTCTCTCTCTCTCTCTCTCTCTCTCTTTCTCTCTCTTTTTAAGAAATCCACTTCACAAACAAATCAACTAAAGTCTTCTCTTCCAGAATATTTACAGGTTAAAGTCTTAAAGGGTACATGTACTGTAGTGAGAACTGATTTTTCTCTTCACTTTTTTTAGTTCCTTTTTAAAGAAATTTTTCTTTCTCTGTCGTCTGTAGCTTCCGCAGCATTAGTCTCTGGAAATAGTGGTGATGGGGCTGGAGAACCTTGTCCCCTAACACATAGGGAAGGTGCTGGGTGCCACTCAGACCAAAGCTCATGGAGTGAGTGGCTTTTATAGCTCAGCAACTCGCTGAGGTGCTTTCACGTATTTCTGGGGTTTTAATTTCCTTTTTTTAATGGCTGTGTGACATGATGTCATTTTGACTGGAAATAAAAAGAAATTCAGATATTAGAAAGGTAATATTTATATTCTATTGCCATTTAATGTCCAAACAAATATGTAGACTCCATGCCAAGTAATAAATAAAAGCTCATAGCAGAGGCAATGATAAAACTAGCACCTGGTCTCCCCAGCTTCCCTAGTGACTACTCTATATTTGAACTAAAGGAGTAACAGCCGAGCATTTCCCTTCCAGGCAGATCCATTCTGGCAGGAGACTTATTACCTATGTGTTAGGCAGAGCCTTTTTGTTCCTTAATAGCCCCATTTTTCCCTCAGTCACTAAATTAACAACCAGAGGTAAACAGTAAAACAGCAAGTTATCTTCGGGAAGCTATCTTCAAGAGTGACTCTAAAATATACTAATGGAAGAAGAAGGAAAAAAAAATCAACCTGAAACCAAAAACAAGAACCACAAAGAGTGTAATTGAAGAGACAGGACGCACTCCAGCCATGTGGGTGTTTCAATACCTGCCTAGAGGCTGGGGGAATAAGCACCATGCCAGGTCAGCTCATCTGTGGACCAGATACACCCTCTGAGATGCCTGAAAGCAAACCTTTTGCAAGTCAGCCCCTCTTTTTAGTAAGAAAGGTTTCCACAACCTGGTGGCCCTGCCCTGGCATCCAGGAAGGCTCAGAGGAGCTTCCAAAGCTGGCTCACTGGACCATGGAAAGCCGCGATTTCAAGTAATAAGGTGTCGAGAGAGATAGAATCAATATTGGAAGAAATTATCAATGGGAGGGCAGGCGGGGGCAAAGGAGATCCCCCAAAACTACCTTTGAACATACTCTGATTTATTTGTCGTGTGTGAACCTCCTTTGTGGTAATGACTTGGAAATACAAAAACCAAGCAAAACAATTAATTGTGGGGAGCAGTCATTTTTATATGGAATGGCACCAAGAGAACACATGATGGAAACCCTGAAGAAACAGAGCCAGAAGCCCAGGAAAGTGGGAGAGCTGGAGGTGAATGACCCCTTAGAAGATTACTGAAATGCAAAGGGCTTGTGTGTGTTTGGGAATTAATAACTCCTCAGGAGGAGGGAAAGGGGAGGGACTGAGAGTCGCTTCTAGTTTTCCAGATGAAATAGCTTTACTGCCTTGCTAAATCTACAAGCAACACATTCCCATTCTGGAAAACTTCTTAAACCACAACAGGAGGGAGAGCTTCATGACAACCCCACCAAAAAGAAGCACTGCCCCTATCTTAGGGTTATATATGCTTTCAGATACCATCTTACCATCTCAAGGCTGTTTTTTTATATAAACATAGATTAAATTTACCACCCTCATTCTTTTTAATGGTTGTAGCGTATAATTGTATATGAATGGCCATGATTTGTGTATCAAATGCCCTACGAATGATGATGTAGAGGGTTTTGTTCCCCCAAAATGTTCATTGACTTAAGGAGAGTTGTAATGAACAACACTCGGAATAAATTTCTAGGTAAAAGAACGTTGGCCTCTCATATCCTTGTGTGCACGTATTTCTTGACGAGCCTGCAATGTACTTATTCCAACTTATACTTCCGCAGGTAACTTCCAAAAGCATCTGCGAAAGAAGACAAACTTTTTAAGGTTTCCCATCCTAAACTCAATGTTTCTCTCAGCTCCAAGGGCCGCTGGAGACTTTTCAGAGATGTTCATGATTACAATCGTCCTGTACTGAGGTACCATCTTGAATACAGCCTTGAGGGAAGGGTCTTTTTCCAAGAAGAGCAGAACACTTTCCATCAAAGAGGATCCCATGAACTACTATAATCTCCCTGTGGCACAAAAGTTAAAAATCAGCAATCCCATTCGAATGTGGGAAACTGAGGCATTCAGTTATATGATAGTCCAGGACACTTGTCAGGTGTTGTTGCGCAGAGCTTGGCTTGGTGTCCTGAGATATCTAATGCTGATAATCTACCTACAGCCCATAGAAAAGAAGTCTTATTCTCCAGTCAGCCTCCTTGCCCTTCATCCCTACCTTTGATCCCAGGAGCCTTTACACCTAGAATCCCAACTTCATCCAGATGAACCAGTCCTTCCTTGGTCTGATTTCTTTAAGTTTATCCCATTAGCAAACACCCTCATATCTTAAACTTGCCTCAATGTTCTTCATCAAGAAATCTTATTCTCAGCCCTACCAAATCCCCAGCTTCCTCTCTGTTGCACCCTGCAGAGAAAGTAGCATTCGGCAGGAAAGGGTTTATTCAGCCCACAGTTCCAGGTCACAGTCCACCACTGTGGGGGAAATCAAGGCAGGAATTCAAAACATCACATTCACTCAGGAGCAGAGAGGGGGAAGAAGGGAGGGAGGAAGGGAGGGAGGCAGGAAGGAGGGAGGGAGGGAGGGAGGGAGGGAGGGAGGGAGGGAGGGAGGCAGGAAGGAGGGAGGGAGGGAGGGAGGGAGGGAGGGAGGGAGGCAGGAAGGAGGGAGGGAGGGAGGGAGGGAAAGAGGGAAGGAAGGAAGGAGGGAAGGAGGGAAACAGAGAAAAATGGATGCCCTGATAACTTGTTGGCTTGCTCTCAGCTAGCTTCCCTCACAGTTCTGGACCCAACCCAGGTCAACAATTCAGGGTACTTCCACCCCACCTCAGTTAAGCAATCAAGACAATCTGCCATATGTTATCCTGATCTAGACAATTCCGCCATTGGGACTGCCTTCCTAGGTGACTGCAGGTTATATCAAGTCGACCATTTAACTTAACCAGTTTTCCTTATAGACCCAGCTTGTAAAGACCTTCAAAGGTGTTTGCTTAAGAAAAGGAGGCACAGAATTACAGTATGTTCTCTGTTATGGTACATCAGGCTGATCTATTTCATACCACAACTCCTTGGAAGTTTCTAGAAGATCCTTGGTGAGAAGCATGTCCTCACGGGCAGACCTCCATGTCTCCCTGGAGGGTCACACTCCATCTAGACCTGGAAGTGGGTGGAACCGGTGACAATGAAGGGAAACTGTGCTATTCTCTAATTGTCACCCTGCCATCTTCTATGGTGGGCTGCAATCTGCTTGGCCTTCCAGGGGCCTTAATTTTGATTTCCAAATTTGATTCAAGTATAAAATTAAAATTAATTCCCTCCAGAAAACTGAAGCTAAATTGTCATAGTTTTACGGATTTATATCTCTCTATTTTTTTTTTACCTTTCAATCTAATCTTTTTATTTTGGATTAGAAAAAAATCTGGATCATTTATGATTAAGTTTCAAAGACAGATTTGCTCCTTTAAGGGAAAAGAGAAGGCTGGTTTTCACTGTGTAATGGATGGCGGTGTTTAAGGATTGAAGGCCAGCATACTCCGTCTTTCTTTCTTAAGGATAAATCCATAATTCTCTCCTGGCGGATCTTCTGATATATCAAGAGTAATATTACCTCTATAATTGTTCTTCAGATTTCTTCCCAGAGAGTTTTGACAATAACTGTTATCAAGAGTGTAAAATCACCCAGCCTGTCTGATAAACATGTTTTCTTCTGTCCCTACCCCAGCGAGAGCTGTGACACCGGACTTTTATCATCCTGCGTGTGTTCGGAATGCGCTTAGGACAGCAATTGCCGGGAATAGGCAGGCGATAAACCGCATTGATTTAACACATCTTGTTTTCAATCATGCTTGGATTTTCTGAGCACGCGTTTTTCCTGTACTCGGGCTTGTAGCTTTTATCTGACGAGCTGATCCCTTTTCAAAGGAAAATGAAAAGGTCGCACAATAAGACACGGTTTACTGGAACTTGAACACGCACCAGGGAAAGTATTTTAGATAAATACTGTCAGACATAGTGGAGCTGAATTCCAACAGCACAGTTGCTAAACAACAATACTTATTACTCTCCTAGAACAAGCCACCAGCAACGTGTGGCTCTCAGCAGGGGACAGCTCCAAGTCAGAGGCCAGACTTCAACTCCTTTCCAAGTAACCAAGATCAACGTTTGGGGACTGAGTGCTTCTGCGAGAATGTTGATATTACAATTTTCTAGACAACTCACAAACCTGCCCCACTGTTTGTAGAGCCATTTCCCCAGAACCAGTAGTCAGACAGAGATGTCCCAGCGGACATTGGCAAACCATCAGAGTGGGGAACAAAAGCAATCCTAGGAAAAGTGAGGGAAAGGGGACTCTAAATAGCATGACCGACCCCCGGAAGAAGCAAGGAAGGGCTCATAACTTGGAGAAGGGAGTTAATAAGTGATTGCTTGGGAACACTGAAGTGAAATTAAAGAGAATTTGTAACATGTATGTCAGACAGAAGGCTACAAGGGCTGTGCAGAGGAGCCTAGATGTTTCTAGCCACCTTGTTTCCAACTCAGATGTCACAAGGAGAGGAAGTAGTGAAGCCAGGCTGCTTCAGCATCCACTCAGCCTGGGTGATTGTTGTTGCCAAGGGTCCCCATCCTGAAAGAGTCACAGAGCTTCCTCTGCCTGAACATTACTTTAGGTGCCTTTCTTTGGGCCTTGAGATCCTTACAGTGCCTGCAGGCAGTGCTGTAACCCACAGCTCCTCCGAGCCTGGCTGTTCCCAACACCATGGGCAGCTTAGCAATCCTTCCAAAGCTCCCATTAGCCAAAAGAAATGGCCATCCTGATCACTAAGCCCTTACATCTGACCGTTAATGGTTATGACCTAAACTTAGCATTCATTTGAAACACACTGATGAAAATCCACAAAGGCATTGAAAAAAACATAATAATAAAGTTTCTAATAATTTGCGTTTGATGCGGGTTTTCTGAAGCCAAATCTAAGTAGCCCAGACTAGCTTCAAACCTGGCATCCTCCGGTCTCAGTTGAAGCTGTGTATATTCATCACCACATCCAGCTTGATACATGGACTTGGCCACAGCAACCAGTGAAAACCCAATGCTTGCAAAGCTAAAACAACCTCTTGAGGAATGCAATGCCGTCTAGCATTGAACTCTGAGTGCCCTTGTACTGGTGACTTGTGTGATGCCTGACAAACATCTTTCACACCAAAAATGCCCTATAACATCCCTGTGAGGGCGCAGGGACACTGTAGTATGTATGTTTATGAAAAACATAGGTCCGTGCAGAAGCACAGAACTGTAAATGCTGACATGCTGCTAGGATCCAGGGCACTCACTGATGTGGGACCCATATTCTTTTTCTTCTTTTCCTTCTTCTCCTATGATTATTATTTATTAGTAGCAGCTGACATGAATTCTAAGTATGTATAGGATGGTAAACATTTTTATGAATAATCTAACTTCTCCAAGAGCTGTGTAAAAGAGGCACCGCTATGCAGAGAAGGAAGAAAAGGATTAGAGGATTCAGGTAACCTCAAGCCACAGAAATATGAATGAAAGGGCAGAGACTGAAGCCCAGGCAGCCTTTCCTGTTTGGTAGAGCAGCCAAGTTAGGACAAACGAGGGCATTCCAGAACATTCTTTAATAATTCTGGCCTCTGGTGTCTTCTGAATAGTTTCTCCCTCTTCATTTACTCCCCCCGCCGCCATCTCTTCCACTCTTTTTCTTTGCACGCATGTCCCATGATGCCCACGTCACCAGACCTCTCATATGAGTAATAGCTGACACATAGCACAGTCTTCTCTTTGCCCAAAGCTTTCTAGAGTAAGATACAGCTAGATTGGAGCCCAGATGTCACCCCTGACCTTTTCTGTGTTCTTTGGGCCCTTCCTGTCTATAGTGTGAAAATGGGAGGTAGAAGTTGTCGGGTGTTTGATACGTAATTCTCAATGGATGCTTCTTATTGCCATGAATAAAATGCTTGCGATGGCCTAGGACGAAAGAATGGAGCGGGCAACACAGGGTTAATTGTATGTATTTACACGCTTGCTCTTCCATTGCAATCTACTCCAGAGATATGAGAAACAGAAAGATGCAAACAAGGCTTTAAAGCAATGTAGTAAATGTAACAACCTGAGGGTGTCGAATTCTAGAAGAGCCCTGGGTATGATTTGCTTGTTCCAAAGGCTCAACCTTTCCCCCTCCATTACACGGTCTACCATCACTGGTTCTCAAACACTTCCCTAAAACACAATTCCATCTGGACTAAGACACAACTGTTTCGAATCTCAGAGGCTAGAGAGATGGCTCAGACGCCAAGGGCACTTACTGCTCTTGCAGAGAATATGGGTTCAGTTCTCAGCACCCATATCTTGATTCACACCTATACTTAACTCCAGTTACAAGGGTCCACCATCTTTTCTGGCTTTGCAGGTACCAAACACAGATGTGTTTGTGTGTGTGTGTGTGTGTGTGTGTATGTGTGTGTGTAGACAAAACACAAATACACCGAAAATAAAAACAAATAAATCTTTAAATGAATATAAATTGTTGGAATCAATAATGGAAAATTGAGTAGGAGACAGATTCTTAGATGTGATTATTTCTGGACCTAGGGTGTTCTCTGATGGTTTGGATAAATGAATGAAAGTGCAGGCTTGCTCTAGGCTAGGCCATGTGCAGAAGAAGACAAAGAGAAAGAAAGCACAGGGGCATTCTGGCGCCCTGAGATTCCCATCCAAATGACTCTGGTGTAAGATGCCATAGCACACCCTGAAGGAATTCCTAATCCAGGGAGGCTGATGGCAATCAGCTGCTCAGAAACCCATAGAGCCACAGCAGAACCAATGAATGTACTGATAGTCCACAGCACACAACATCAGCAAAAATACTAACTCTCTATAGAGGAGAGAGAACAGTGAACAAAGAGAATATCTTTGAGCTGGATGTGAGAGAATGAATAGGAGTTTCCCACAAAGAACAGGTGGGGAAAGTAGTCTAGGAAAAATGGACAGGATGTTCCAAAGAAAAGAGAGAGAGAGAGAGAGAGAGAGAGAGAGAGAGAGAGAGAGAGAGAGAGAGAGAGAGAGAGAGAGAGAGATAACAGGATGCATTCAAATTGCATTTGAATTTATTTGGGAAAAACATATCATACATGTTAATAGCGGAGTGCTATAGGTTAACCCTATAGCAGAACTTAACCCCAAATGTCCTGCCAGGGACTTTATGTGGTAGGCAACAGTAGTTATTTAAATCCTCCATGTGGAGGGGTCAATAATATGATCTCTATTTCAAAAAGATAATCACGAGAGTCAAAGGCAGAGTGGATTTTAAAGAGAGAACTTTTGCAGTACTCGAAATGGCAAATGAAATCCCAACAATGACGGTTTCTTGGGGAAGAGGTAGATTGATTGTAAAAATATTTTGGAGTAGAATTGACCTGACTTCAGCATGTGTTAGATAGGAGGGTGTAGAAAGGATGTGATACATAAAATAAAAACAAATAAATCTTTAAATTGATGTAAATTGTGAGAGCCAATAAGGGACCTGAATGGACAGATAGAAAACTATATATAACAGGCAAGAAGCCTTGAATCCTGTTTCAGAAGTGCTAGGTTTGAGATTCCATTTGTTAAAACTATTAGTAGGCAGTAGGAAAAGAAACAGAACAGTTCAGAAGACAAGATTACGGATGAAGGTGATGCTGTGGGTAACATCAAGGTAAAGATGATAGTTACACATTTGTATGAAAAGGGAGCCAAGGACCAAGAGCCTGGTGGGCAAGGCCAGCAGGAGAACGCTGGGTAGAAAAAGATCCCCAGACCAGACAAGACATAGGCAAGTCAGGATACCAGGACAGAATGATGATGTTGAAAGAAAATGAGGACCTACAAGCCAAGGTGCCCTCCATACGCTTGCATAGCTGGAGAAGCTGCACCATCCTCACATGGTTAACAAGTCTGACCGGCACCATGTTAGAATGCTCAGGAATTACTTCACACGTAAGTCTTAGGTTTTCTTTTGTCTCACTCAGCTGCTTCCAATGCAAAGATATAAACATCTCCTGTTCAACCAAAGCTTAACTTATGGGAGAGAAATGGGGGGCAGGCAGGAAGGAGAGGGACTTTCTCTAAGATCAGTCACCCCAGTCCTAAGGACAAGCAAGCACATGACTATACCCTGTAAGATATACACTCCAGTGTCCATCCCAAATAGCAGTGGTGTTAAGTTTAAATTCACCTTTTACGTCATGTAAATTCTCGCAGTATTGTTGTATATGGGGTAAAGACAGGGTATTCCTACCATTCTTGATTTTTTTTTCTCTTGCATGCTTGATTTGTCTTTTAAGAAACAGACAGAGCCAAGATGTCTACTTGAGACATCCTGGTAAGTTCTATTCACCTTACACTGGGACTTATGATCCATGACAGCAGGAAGCATTCTTGCTATAACATATTGACATAAACAATGTATATGTAACCAGAATTTAATTGCCACATTGGATCGTAATATTGGTCCCTGGCGTCTGCTAATAAATAGGTGTTTAGTTAAGCAATTCACTTGTTTTGGAGTAACGGTTACTGTGTGGGCAATGGGTATGTGGCCACTTCCGCAATAACCCCTCATAAGATTCTGGAAACCAATTTTGAAAAGCAAGCAATAAAGCACCACATAAAAAATAATGGTGTAATTACTTGCTGGTCAGGTTAAACCTACTGTGGCGATAAAAGACCAAAGGCAATGCCAAGCATCATAAGCAGATTTGCTGTAAATTTGACATCGATCTTGACCTTCAGCAAACATGAAAGATTTGAACTCTCACACCTCAGCCAAGTAGGAAGCGCAGAAGACCATTGGTGTCCTGCCTCTATTTAAAACCAAGATATAGGAAGGGTGTATATGGGAGCAGGGAAGCATATATCTTAATTTAAGGAGCCACCTGAGGGTTGTCAAGAGACTTGACCCTAGAGGGGTTCCCAGGTTTCCAGGGAGACGCCCCCCAGTTAGCTCCTTGGGCAGCTGAGGAGAGGGAGCCTGAAAAGGCCAGTTCCTATAGCCATACTGATGAATTTCTTGCATATCACCATAGAACCTCCACCTGACGATAGATGAAGAAAATGACAGAGCCCCACCTTGGAGCACCGGACTGAGCTCCCAAGGTCCTGATGAGGAGCAGAAGGAGAGAGAACATGAGAAAGAAAGTCAGGACCGTGAGGGAACCTCCATCTGGCGACAGATGGGGAAAATGACTGAGCCCCACACTGGAGCACTGGACTGAGCTCCCAAGGTCCTGATGAGGAGCAGAAGGAGCGAGAACATGAGGGAGAAAGTCAGGAACGTGAGGGGTGCGTTCACTCATGGAGACGGTGGGACAGAACTAATGGGAGATCACCAACTCCAGTTGGAATGGGACTGATGGATCATGCGACCAAACTCGTCTCTCTGAATGTGGCCAACAGCGGGGGCTGACTGAGAAGCAAAGGACAATGGCGCTGGGCTCTGATTCTTCTGCATGGACGGGCTCTGTGGGAGCCTTCTCAGCTTGGTCGATCACCTTCCTGGACCTGGGGGGGAGTTGGGAGGACCTTGGTCTTAGCATAGAGTAGGGAACCCTGATGGCTCCTTGGCCTTGAGAGGGAGGGAGGGGAGGTATGGGTGGAGGGGAGGGGAGGGAAGGGGGAGAAGGAGGGGAGGGAAGGGGAGGAGGAGGGGAGGGAGGGGGGAGGAGGAGGGGAGGGAGGGGGGAGGAGGAGGGAAGGAGATGGAAATTTTTAAATATAAAAAATAAACCATGAGAAAAAAAACCTAACAAAAAAAAATAAGATGAAAAAAAAAACCAAATGAATGAACTTATCCCATTAATGCCTGTATTAAGATTCAAAAGCCTGAGAGGCCGGGACTATCACTAAGTTCCTGATATGAAGACTCTCATATTCTCATTAGAATTTAGACCCCAAAGAATGATGGTCCAGAAATGCTTTGGATATATCACAGTGTGGTTATAATTTGTTCTCTAAGATGTAAGAAAAAGAGGTGGATGGGACATGCTAATTGAGCATAAACTACACTATTTAGAAAGAGGTGAAGGACGTCTGAGCTCCTCTTGGTGGTCTGTGAGCAAGTGCCTTGTAATTCATGGTTAAAACCATCTAGCCCACACCTGAGCCTCGATCCTTTTTCAGGTCATCCCAGATGCTGAAGAGACTTTTCTGTGGATGGAAAGGTGTGGAGGGTGGACTGAGCTAGCAAAATCTTTTAAGCAAAAACTTTTGGGCAAAAGCTTCTAAGGATGGCATGGAACAGTTCATACTCAGGGGTATCACAATTGTTTATTTAAGTTGCTATGGTGACTGCCAGTGACTGGCAGTTCATGTCTCTCCTCAGCCCATGGAAGAGTTGGCAATGCACTGTGTAGCAGGGTGCCAATAAAGTGATGGCAGACTAGTTCTTACTAACAAAAGTAAATTTTCAATGATGCCAACTTGAATCTCCCTCAAATAGGAAATCTTGTACATTGAAGGCTAGTTAGGACTGGGTATGAACTTTCCAGGAGGCAAATTACCATCTATGAATAGACAGAACAAAATGTTAAGTTTAAAGACAGAACTTCATTCAGGCCACAGGTGTGATCAGTAGTCTCCATGGCTACACAAATCATTTCTACCCATAGCAATCACATGCCGTCTAGACAGGAATGGTAGTGCACACCTGTATTCCCCGCACTCTGGGAGAGGAGGCGGCAGGAAGCTCACCACAAGTTTGAGGCTAGCCTAGGCTACATAGACACTTCCAGACCAGCTGGAGCTGCATAAATAGATCCTGTCTACAAAACTGAAAAAGAAGAGGAGGAAAGGAAGAGGGGAGAAAGGGGAAAGAAGCAGTGTTGGAAAAAGACCTAGTTGCTCCTAAGGGTCCTCCCACCTCCTTGGGTCTCATTGGTATTAGAGATGGGAAATCCCCAGCAGAGGCTCTGCCTCTCTCCATTCATGGTTGTAATGGACCTGCTTAAATTGAGTAACAGCTGGAAGCAAGGGGGAGTTAGTGACCTTCCTTTCTTGTTACTGTCTGTCTACCCCTATTGGAAGGTGGGCAGTGTATAGGAAATGAAAAGTACATATTTAGCTCTATCCGTGGGACTAACTTTGCCTGAGGCCAATGTGCCAGATAGCCTTAAAGGTTTTTTTCAGAGGGCTGGGACATATCTGCCAGGACAGAGATCAGCCTGATAAACTGCTGACCTATTCCTAAGTGGAATTTTTTTTATGATTATTTTGGGACAATGGGTACTGTGACCCTTTAAGGACAAAATCAAACATACAGGATTGCTTCCTCCCCACACCCCTGAAAAAACTATCCAAACAACTTTTAGATACAGATGCATTCTTCTAAATCTCCTCCAGAATTAACCACTTGATCTCGCTACAATCACACAGAGGGAAGCAAAGGCACAGCCATTCACTCCACTTCAGGACTGTCATGCTACAGAAAGCCTTCTACTTAGACCAAACACAGCCACACTTGGAGAGCCCAAGTGCAAGGTCAGACACCACCAGTTAACCTTCTGACAATGACCAAACTCTAAAAATGCTGGAGTCCAATCGAACCTAGCTCTCTCTCCTAAGTCAGTTCTTCACACAAACCAAGTTTTAAATAAAAAGACCATTTTTATGCTAGCGTAATCTGGGAAGAGGGACCTCAGTTTAGAAAATGACCACCAGATTGGCCCGTAGGCAAGTCTGTGGAGCATCTTCTTGAGTATTGATTGATATGAAAGGGCTTGGACCACTGTAGATGGTCCTACATATCGGCAGGAAGTCCTGATGGGTATAAGAAGGCAAGCGGAGCAAAACAATAAGTAGTGGTCCTCCTTGGCTTCTGCTACAGTTCCTGCCTGGATCTCCTTTCCGGGTTCCCCCAGAGATGGATCCTACTTGGGAAACAGAAGCCAAATAAGACCTTCCCTCTCCAGGTCTTTTGGTCATGGTCTCTATTACAGCAATAGAGGTCAAATTAACATAGAAGCCTGTTTTACAGGTGCAAAGACTGAGCATAAGCGTGCTTGAGCTGTCCTCCTGCCAAAACGGAGTCTCAGTCCTGCCCTTCAGACATAGGCTATCGCCTACAGATGTTCACACCTTCCCAATCAGATGGCCCCACCACACTGTGGAATGAATGCACCTGCAAGGATGAAGAGCAAAGGCTCCGGAGCCAGTAAGTAGTACCCTGGTGCAGTCTCCAAAGTGTTCAAGTGGTTGGTTTTTGTTGTTTGTTTGTTTTGTTTTGTTTTAAACCTTAGCAATTGAACCCATAGCTCTGTATAAGCCAGCCTTGGAACTCATTCTGTAGCCCAGGCTGGCTCTGTGGCTCTTCTGCCTTACCGTTCTTGAGTCTCTATAGTTACAGGCCTACATGACCAGGCCTGACTTTTACATTATTCTTATCCATTGCCAACATGTCCTTTAAAGTTTATTCTTTCCCACACTGCTGATATTAGAAACATCCCTGGCTTTACCTAAATGCTTATGGTGGAAATGGGCTAGGACTAGTAATCTCCCGCTACATACTGTAGTTACTCTGTGCCCGAGACCGCATGCACTGGAGCTCAAACTGTGGGTTCCAGACTAGCTATGGCCAGTCTCGACTGCCGTTATCACCATTTCTCTAGGTATAGATCCAAGTTTGGCAGACTGCAAATGGATCCTGGCCATGTTTCAATAAAGTAAGACCCAAATCACGATTCATATACAGGTAGCCTGTCTCTAGTGCTCGCCTGCTAGCCCCATTCCGCTGGACTGCCCCTGCAGAACGTAGTAATATAATGTTGTCTTTCCATTTAGGACAACACAGAAGAAAGCAAACAATAAAAGATGCCTCAAACAAACATAGCTGGCTTCAGCAAAAAAGACAGAAACCACTATCTCCCATTATCTTATAAAGATAAGCATTTAGTAAGACACTTTGAAAAGGTGCCCAAATAGATCTGACTGAAGCATACACACACACACACACACACACACACACACACACACACACACACACACAAACATTTTCTGTGAGGTGCCTGGTGATGTCACCCATGAAAAAGATGAGGAACGTCACACACTCCTTCGTTATCACCTTCCAGCTTGCTTAATCTCAACTGGCAAGTTCTCCTTCATCAGAGTTACTTGAAAATTATATGGGATCAAGGGAGCCCCAGGAAACAGGGGTGGAATTCTGATATGCTTTCTTCATTAACTGCTCGTGGCCCAGAACTGAGGATAAAGCGGCCCTTCCTGGGGAGTCTTTAAGTGAAAAAACTCATCTTAATTGAATGCACATATCAGTTAGCTATCTTCCGGATTCACCAACCATTAATGTCCCATTTGCACTGGAGTGCCTTCTCCTCTCAATGGCTGGTGTAAGAGCAATGCTCTCTGGGCTGTGCTTAGAAAGGAAGATTCAGCAGGAATGCAGACCGGATAGGAGAGGGAAGGGGGCATATTAAGCCCACGTCTTTCCCAACCAAACTAGCACTGTGGGGCTAAGCAACAGCAAATGCAGCAAATACTGCTGCTCTTGCAAAATTGGCATCCTCCCCTCACGGCTGTGAGGCACCTGGCAGGGGAATCACAAATAACGCAATCCTCCCAGTTAATCCAGCTTCCAGAGGTGCCCTCTGAGGAAAAGACCAGGCTTGCAAAAAGAGCTTTGTGGATGTGAAAGGGTGATAGAATGGGGGACGGGGTGGGGGACAAAGGGCAGAGTTCTCTCCTGAAATATCTCCCTGTTCTGAGGTTTCACTTTCCATTCTCTCTCCAGGACAGAAGGACCTAAGAGGAAATCTGAGGTGTCCACCCAGAGGAATGCTGTCAATTCCTGCCCATTGCATGACCAGTGTCTATGGAAGATGGCCTAGTTTAGCTGCCGGCAGGAGCAAGCATCTGGGAGCAGAAATATGCTAGCTGAAGCTCTCCCTGAGCACAAGGCCTCTGAAAGTCAGGAGGGTGTTTGGTTCGGCATCTCAGATGATGCAGACATCATGTATGATTAGACCACATAAAGGACAAGGGTGTGTAAGCGCTTACATGTGGCGCTAAGTGGCTCCAGTTGAAACTTTTTAACCGTTGTCACAGAGTATTAGCAAACCCCGGGAGGATGAACGCTTAAGTCTATGCAATGCAATCTCTTCAGGTAGCCTGACTTGTTGGAAACAAACTCAGAATCTTACTGTGTTCCCCTTAGCCAAAACTTTAAATCCAAAAATGTCTCTAACTTCAGAAACGCAAGAGGAGAGTCCTGATTCACTACGAGCCTGACCTTGAAACATCAATGACGAACGATCCAGACCGGGTCACTGAAACACCAGACCAACCCCTCAGGAAGCAGTGGTGAAATGGGACCCCAGTAAACCTACTTGCAGGGCCTTAGAGGTGACTTGAACCAATAAGCTCTCATGGAGTTTGGGATTGGGGGAAACAAATAATAATCACAGGAGGAATTTAGCTGAAGACCAGGGCTTATGAGCTCCCTTTATGTGGGAGAAATATGTTCTTGGCTGTGGGAGTTTGGGAATGCCAATTCTCTGAATCTCACTAGCCCGCTGGAATATTCTGAGCTGGGCAAGGGAAACGAACGCCCCCATGTTTGTGCTAAAGGAGCAGCCATAGATGTGTTCCAATTTGAGAATTAAATTATCTTTCCTCGTGATGGCACCAACTATGACACTTTATAGAGAGCTCCCTTTATTGTCAGCAATATGGGACAGTGGATTTTATTTCCCTTTGGACAATGAGATTGTGGTTAGCATAACATCAGTGAATCTAACATCAATCCGCTGTCAAAAATTCGTTTTATGAAGGCCAGAGAGAGGTTGAGTCAAAAGCAGCCACACAGAGGGGTAGATATATAAACACTGGACGAGAAACTGAAATCAATTCCGCACACAGCAGAAGCCAATGCGTCGTTGGCATCCATAAGCACCTGCCATTTTAATATTCAAACAATAGGATATTTACTGAAACAGCAGATCAATTCTTAAAGGAGAGCTATTCCCCGTGGAGTTTATTTGTGCTCCTCTGTCCAACATCCATTAGACAGGGTCCCTGTCTTTAGAAGAGTGGGTTCAAATAAATGGTAAGAGAGGAAATAGATTCTATTCTCTCTGTTTACTTTATTACTATTGATTTCTGAATTCCCTCCAATCTATTTCCTAACTGGGCAGATAATATACATTTAGTACGAAAAGTAATTATCTAAAATGAACCCAGTTTGCAGTTGTCTGATAAAAAAGAGGGGACACTGATAGATTAAACACTTATACATTAACAAGTATGGCCAATTGTATTAATATAAATACCAGAGACTTCGTGTGCTCACTTTAAGGCTACATATAATTTTGTAGGCTAATTGTGAGTCCTTGTATATATTTGGGCATATTTTATTTCCATTATCCTATACTTTATGGCATTATTTTACAGTGCAAATACTACTGTAGTAGAAAACAAAATCATTTCAAATATGTTTTTTCAAAGAAATCTACCTGCCTCAAAAGAGAAAGCATCATTTAGGAAAAAAATTAGTATGTCCAAATGCTTTAGAACAATTTTGTTGTGAGAAATTCCATTGGTTTCTAAAGCATCAAGTTAGAAAAGCGAGCACACAGCACATCTTTATAGAGTTATATGTGAAACAAGGGCTTAAACAGTCAGCAGTACCAAGGGGGTGAACCCAGTAAGTACGTGCTGTGGCAGATTGTCCACCCTTTCAATGCCATGCTTATGGGGAAGTCTCAGTGTGAAAGAAAAGGTGTATTAGGGTATATGAAATAAAGCATGGTCTGAAACTGTATGTGTAAACAGACAGTACAGCCACAGGCATGAGGAAATGTTTGCCTGTGTTTGTTAGACACAGAAAAATAGCCACGAAGTCTAGGGAGATGTAACCAGTTGTCATTGCTGAGCGAGAGGTACTGGGTGATCTTAACATTATCATTTTCTAAAATTAGCACATGCTGTTTTGTGAATGACTGGTGCTTTAAAATATCAACGATTGTTATTTCCTTGAACAAGTTATGCAGAAATGGGTGGATGGATTACATAGACCCACAGATCTACTAAAAGTCTTTTCTTTTGTTTTCTTTCTTTTTTTTTTTTTTGTTTTTTGTTTTTGTTTTTTTGAGACAAGTTTTCTCTGTAGCCTTGGAGCCTGTCCTGGAACTAGCTCTTGTAGACTAGGCTGGCCTTGAACTCATGGAGATCCACCTGCCTCTGCCCCTAAACTCTGCTTGCCCTGGGCTTCTGATAACCTAGGGGCATTACCCACCAAGGACTCCTGGACCAGAGGTATTGTGAGAACTGCCTGTTAGTAGCCAAGGAGAAGTTCTTGCACAACCCTGCCACAGACTCAATGTTAGATACGCAGGGTGACCTCCCTTTCAAAGGTGTTACGTGGTTATGTAAATCTTAAAGAAGTTGGAAATAATACATTCTTTAGTTTTGAGGGTAGATTCTAGAGTCACAGGGGCAGACAGTGGCTCCCATGCTCACTATTTGAATACTTGGTAAATGACTCAATCCTTCTTGCCTCAGTTTCCCTATCTATGACGTCAGGTCAGTACTTACCTCAGAGTGGTGGGTGCTGGGTTCAATGCTTCATCGTTTGTAAACAGAACAGCACAACACATTAAGTACCAAAACTGATAAACGAATGATATCAATCTGACTGTACTGGTCAGAAGAAGTTACAATGGAGAAGTGAATATGGCCAGAATCTATGTTAAACCGTTGATCTTGTCTAAGTGCTTAGATAAACTTTTGTGCAGCCCAGCTGCAACTTGCTGTTGAGCTTAAGTGGATACTTGGGACTCCAGGCACCTACTAATAAGGCTCTGCCCACCCATCCCATTGCTCCGTAATGATGACAGTCACATTGAGACTCAGAGATAGTAGCATTGAAGCATAGCTGCTAAGTGTAAGTATTATTCACGGCTTTATATTTAGTACTTTATATTTAGATTCTCACTGAGACAGGAAACCAAATAGGTACTCAATAAATCGTTCCTCAGTGGGAAAAGAAAACGAATGAATGACTTTATCACAGCTGCATCTAGTGTCCTACTTCTGGTCCTACTACCGCAAAGGGGCCATGGTTGGAGAAATTTTCCTTGTTATTAAGCACTAAGGTTGAGTCAAGTGTAGTGTTATATTCCTTTAATCCCAACACTCCAGAGGCAGAGGCAGGAGAGTCTCTGTGAATTAGAGGACAGCCTGGCTTACATAACAAGTTCCAGGCCAGCCAGGGAGACTCTGTCTTAAAACAAGCAAGCAAACAAACAACAACCACAACAAAAACTAGAGGTGAAACATTAACTTTTTCAGACTCAAACGTACTTTTGTGAGGTGGAAACTGTGAGGTGCCCATATCAAAAGGCCAGTCAAATGTAAACATTTTTCCCTCCAAGAAGAATTCGAACCCCATCTCAGACATTGTGTGTCTTCTAGAGCTTTTCCTAGGAACAATTGGAAGAGAGCCCTGAACTCAGAATCCAAAACAGCAGGGGCAGCAACAGCAACCAGAAACAGGCAGTTCATGTAGCTGGTTCTGTGGTTTCCACAGCCAGGTAGAGCGTGACAGGAACGTTACAGTAACTGACAGCAAGTGCAGAACTTGCCGTAGAAACAGTCTATAATGGTAAATGTCACCGTCACAAAAGTCGTTACTTGATGACAAGGAAAACAATTGTTGAGACCCTGCCTCCTTGTGTTGTGAGTATTTTGGACTACACCTTCGCACACTGTGTCTTTGAATGTATAGTGTAACTTGTAGCATTTTGTGAAGGTCTTGGCTCCAAAGCCTGGGAGTTTGGGGAGGGGGTGAAGAAAGAGAAGCCAGTGTCCCACGGTTATAAAACCATGATAGGTTCTCCATGTCACTTTTCTCAAATGTTCTCAGCCCACACAGATAATTATAGATGACCAGATTGCAAGTGCTTTATTGCTTCTCTTTTTCCCCATAAATTTTAATTTTGGAAAGTTAAAAGTGAAAAAAAAATGTGGTTTCAATTTCCTACAAATTGAACACAATTTGGTTTTAACAAGAAAATAGAAAGAACGGGTATGTTCTTTAAAGTGAATTAGGAACGAGGGCTTGTTTGCACTCGCTCATTGCCGTGAGAAAAAAATAAAGCTCAAAACTGAGGAATGATGCCTCCCAAAATTGGGCATCATGAATCATCGCAGAGAGGCATAAAGTCTTCTTATTCCTTAAACATCCAAACAGGGTCTAAAGCAATCTAACAGCATAATAACACCGTTGAGCTATTCCTTGTGCCTATGGTGAAAGAAGCAAACTTTAGAAGGACCAGAGAGAAACAGGAAGGGCGAAAGAAGCAGGAGTAGACGTTGACAGCCTCATACATACAGAGCAGGAAGTATCTTAATAAGAAAAAGGCTGTGTGATCGCATGAGTTCTCTTTCCAACCGTGCCACCCACAACAAAAGATTAAAAACAATTAACACTGAAATTATTTAAATACGCGGCTAGAAACAGAATGAAGTAAAAGAATTGCCATATATATGTATTTGTATATATCCAAATATGTGTGTGTGTGTGTGTGTATTTTAGTCTAAAGACATTGTATCCTTCTGCTGAGACCTAGCTGTCATTTTGGTGTTAGAACTTCTTTTCCAAGGTAGTCATCTGCATTAACTAGCCTGTCAAAGACAGGAAACCCACTAAGTGTCTCCACCACACCAAACTCACTGGCTGGAAAGCAAACGATGAAATCGGTCACCCAGGTGTTTTTTTTTTGTGTGTGTGTGTGCCAAACCTTGGATTGGCTATTGTCTGTTCTTAATTTGACCTCTGCCTTGGTAGCAGTCCACTCCATATATGGCAAAGGAAATTATGCAGGTAATAAACTATGTCATCAAAATTCTTTTTCTTTAGTGATCAAATTTGGTTACTTAATTGTACTTCCAAGCTTTCTCCAGTTTCTACTTCTACAAAATGTTTGCTCTTTGGCATGCTCTAAGAATTCTTTCAAAAGTTAACATTTGTAGTTGGGGGAAAAAGAATCTGGTTACTGTAGGCTTTCATTTCTGATCGAAAATGGTAATTCCCCAGTATTTTTTTTTCTAATCAGGGTTAAAGTTGCAAGCAGAGAATGCCTCTGACAATCAGAACACTGAGTTCTGGCTTTCAAAGTTCCAGCTATAAACTCAGACTTGGCAACCCTAACCTATTACTCATTGGCTAATAATCCCATTAGTCAAAACTGCTAACTCCTGGTGAAGTGCATATTTTGCATATTACTACATGAAACCCTAGCAGGAATTCCATGTTCCAAATGTCTTTTGAAGGCACTGGAATTAACAAGAGGCAATTTCCCTCTGTTGAAACAGAATGGCAAAGCTGACTCTCCCCATGCAGATGTCCGTGAATCCGTGGTGTTGCTGAGAGACGGTGCCCTCCCTCCCATAGCCTCGTTAGCCATCTTTCCAGGTGGTGACTTTCACCAAGCCCGGAACTGGCTGACTATAGCAGTCACCTGTATTTCACAAGGGATGCAGGCTGGTAGCCATGATGATGCAACAGAAGAGGAAGGCTTCCTCGCAAAACCCTCAGCGACGTCAAGCATCTGAGTGTCTACTCAGCAGACTGGGAAGGAAGCATGTGGGCAGGCTGAGTACTCTTTCCCCTTTCGTTCAATATCTTCTTTCAAAACGTGTTCCCCAGAAACCCTCTAATGTGCCACCCACCTGCACTAGACTGATTTCCCAACCCAAATTTCAAATCAGAAATGTCAGCCCTACCTGCCAAGGAGCCTGAAATATTTGACTCGCTGTTCTAAGCACCATATTTCTCTCTACTGAAACAAACTGTGCGGATGGCACTGGATGAAGGACGGCGCCATTGATTTCAGGGCACGGGATCTCAACTGCAAACATTCTTTCTTACTCAAAATCGAAGCCAGTGTTCAAGGGTTTCCATCTAAGAGGAGAAACAGAATGGAAAATACCCCAAGTGTCCTCAAACCTCACATGGGGATTAGGAGGCAAGGGATAGAGGACTAGTACAAACACCGAGTTTGGGATTATAGCCTGTGGCTTCTGGAATCCTCAAGAACAGATTTTGACAAAGAGGAAATGATAAGAGTAAATGGAGAATGGCATCAAGAAATTTTCCTCATCATTTCTTATAGTATGCAATTTTTGCATGAATGAATGTCATATTGGTTTTGTGGAGGTAGAAAGACTGACTAGGGCCCATTTAAAGAAGACAGAGCTCAATAATTAGGGAGAAAGCAGAAAAAAATGGAAATCGATTCAATCCTGTCTACCCTCAACTTTCAACCTGTAGGGTAAGCAGCCTTCTGTTTGTCTGGTTCCCTATTCTCTTAGGATGAGCTGTCTAACTCCAGGCATCTCCACAGCTTTGTACCCCCAGAGTGCCATGTCTCTATGTTTCCTTTACTGTCCCTCACACTCATATGTGCTATGCTTGGCACAGAGTTGGCATTCAATAAAACACAAAGAATGAAACTCAAGACAGCAACAGACTTGCTTATACTTTGCAAAGTTCAGCTCATTGGCAACCACTGTTGGGATCAGTCAACTGAATATCTTAAAGCAAAGAGAAGGGTAGGGCTCACAGAGCATTTGGAAATGCCTGATGGACTGAAATACCTATAGACTTTTTTTCTTAAGTACCGAGACCTATATAAGGGACCCAGTTTGATGCTCGGGAAGAAACAGGTCCAACAGCTGTGCAGGCAGATGATGGGGTGAGGCTTTGTGGAGGATGGTGGGGGAGGACCAATGAGTGAGTTTGGCACTCAGTCCATCAGCAGAAGTGAACCCTAGGACCCAGGTACTTACATCAGGGCTTAGTGACAGATCACCTAAAACTCTAAATGTGGATAAGTATCTGGAAGGTTTCCTATCGACAGAAGCAAATTGTGAAAATCAGATAGTCCTGTAAGTTTCAGCTTTGGATGAACATCTGTTGCACTTCAGTCTACGGAGCTCAGGAACCTGCTTCAAGAGGCTTTGGAGTGAGCCCCATGTCCTCAAATACCTCTAGGTTGCTGGGTTCTCAAGTGTGCACACTATCCACGCTCCCTTAAGCCTCCTAAATTCAGTCCCTCCTTCTGACTGTTTCTTTCCCTGCAGCCAAATCTCAACCACAGCTCAGCTTTCCCAGCCTCTGCAGGGGGAGGACTTGGCCTGCTTTCTGCCCAAGTGTGATATGTTTTGTTCTGTTTATGAGATAGGCTCCAGAGCCCTTCCCAGGATAATCAGTCATCTGGACTATGACCCCAAGCAAAACCAGATGAAACTGGGAGATTTTAGGTCAATGGATTAGTTTTGGAAACTCACTGAATCCAGATGAGGCAAATTAGTTTTGATTCGGCTTTAATTTTTTTCCCCTTTATTGAATGACTTCTTCATTCTTCAGGAATAACTTGGAATATTATACTTGAATTTGTTCCCAATTAAAAATAATCTCTTGGAGTAAAAGTGTAATGATTTTCTACTTCTTTTTTTATTCACACATCCATCAATCTGCTCCTTCAACATCCATTACGAGGCTTTTTTTACTCTTTTCCAGACATGTACCCATCATGCAAATTCCATCCTCCAGCTGTGTCTTCTCTATCCCTTAATAAAGTTTTGGTAAATAAAGACACAGATGAATAAATGAATGAATGAATTAAATGATGATAAGACCGGCCCACCCAGGAGAATCAGAATATTGCCAACTATATGCTTGTGAAATTTAGGAAATCCTGCCACATACTTTAAATATGGGCACGAATTCCCAGGGACTTGAAGTGGAAACATCAGATATAAAACACAGTGCCGCTTCCCTCGAAAGCACATGACTTCTAGCCAAGATGCCGAGAAGGGAAAGTAGACCCTTTCCTGATACCCTGCTCCCCTTCCTGGCCTCGTTTCCCCCTATGTAAGTTGGTCTAAAGTTTGGAATGGAATAGAGTTAACTTGCCTGGACCCAGATGTCAGTGATACAGTACAGATGGCAAGACCACACATCATCTGTTCACCAATTTTGGAAGCAGGAAGGGGCTTTGGTGGCTTCCAGGACTACTGGAAGCATGTGGTATACACATGCACCCCATATTGACAACAGAAAAGTGAGATGGGTCCTGGGTACCTTATCATAAGCAATACAGCATCACCTTGCTGCTCTTTGGGCCTTTCCTTAATTTCTCCTTTCAGTTAGTGCATGGAATCCCTATCTACTGAGTCAAACCAGCTTACAACTCTCTCACTGTACGAGTCATGGAAAATGTCTGGGACGAGTTGACCAACAAAGTTTAGACGATGTCTGTGCTGGCAGGGACTGTGCCCACCATGTACCACCACCATCACCAGTCAATTAACATGTGGAGGGTGATTAAGCGACATTGAATGAATGAATGGCTAAGGCATAGACAACATTTCTGTTACCATTGTGTGTGATTAGTGATGACCATGCTATGTGCTTGAAAGCCACAATGCTAAGGCCAGCTGGCCTGTGCACAGATCCTGGTCCTGTCTGCTCCTAACTCTATGAGAATTCTATAATTCTTGAACAAACTCAGGCCTTCTCATTGATTCTGTTCTCTCATTTTTAAGGTGGATGTAACAGCCCTTGTCCCTCAGTGTCTTGAGAGCAGATGTTTGAGGATATGCATCTGGCAATATGTGGCACAAAGGAAATGCCTTGAAAGTCTTAGCAGTAATAATTGTCTCATTCATTAGTGAGTATTCGTACATTGCTGACTTTACGGTTCTGTGCATACACTAAGTCAGGCATTGTAAAATCCCTAGAAGAAATATGTTGATGAATCAAACAGGAAGAATACTGCTAGGGACCCACTCAGAGAAAGAATGATGCAAAACCCCTTACTAATAAAGCTGCCATTTCTTGAGCCTGAAATGCGCATTGCCTATATTATGTTAAATTCTTTTGTTAGCAAATATTCTCACTAATTCTTGGAGAATTTTTTATGAGCACACAATATCCTTCCCCTTACTTCCCCTGTCCCTCCCAACTTCATGTCCTCTTTTTTTAAAATAACATACTCAGTCCAATTAGTGCTTCATAAATGAATGAGCATGGATAGTGGGGCCATCCATGGGAGAATGGCGAAGTATGAGGTACCATACAAACAAACAAACAAACGAACAAAAGTAATGCCTGCCTCCCTTTCCCCTGGCAGCTATTAGTCTGTACTGCTAGCTATTCCTAGTACTTATTCGATAGATGCAGTGAATGAATGGAGAGAATACTTCTGCTTCTTCCATTGTCTAGACAAGAAAGTAGAACTTTAAAAGGTCAACTCGCCTATGCAGGAGCAGAGAGCATAGACTGGCTCTCACCTACTTGTTTATTCGGTGTCTATCTAGTGCAAGGCTCTGGATTGAATATACCCCAGGAAATTACAGCAACAGCCCCCAAGTTTACTTTTCAATAACCAGCCTGTCTTGAATTAAAAGCATCCCACCACAGACAAGGCTTCTGATATATTAACTATGATATAACATTTGTCTTCATGAATTTGGGGCAACAAAGGGAGACAACCAACAGGATGGTCAAAAGTTCATGTTGACAGTCTGTTTGCCAGGAAGGGAGAAGAACCGTATTGTAAAACAATTCACATGTATTTGCCATGCACAAAGCACCAATAGTTTAAAAAATGAGCTATTAGAAAAGCAATCTTAATGTTCTTTTTAATTCAGGCACTACGGGAGCTAAGCAACCATTGTTGCAATTAATTGCTTTCTTGTTGCTTGCCACTTTGCTTTCATTATAAGAAATGAAAAAGATAGAAGCAAATTATGCAATATATATTTACTCAAGCTGAGATGCCTTGACACCGGTTATTGTATTTGAACTTGCCAAACATTACGCGTGGTTATTCCTTTAAAACCCAAATTCCTCTACTTCCCAGCAGACTCAGCAGCCTCCCCACAGTGCCACTGTCGAGAGCCATGACTCAAACAAGATTGTGGAGCTGGAAGAGACTGAGATAATATGTTGTCACTCCTGTATTTATCGCCACATTTCCTGAATCATCCGACTTGGTAATGATGATTTCTCTCCGTTCTCCACACTGTTTGGCAACGACATGTTTTGTGAATACCTAAGGATGCTTATAAATATTCTCTTGCCTTGCAGCCAATAAATCTTTAAAATTAAAAGACAAAGTTAAAATGACTTCTGCACTTCACCAACGCCTCTGCTAAATGTACCATACATCACACGATTTCAATATCCATAGTTTAGGACTCAGTGAGGACTCTCAATCTTACTATGTGGATAAGGAAGCAGGGAGTGTTTTGTACTTCATTGAGCGCTATTTGGCGAGTTAGCCCTGACGGTAAGATGTCTTATTCTCTCTGCTCTTCCATCCCTTCCCTCCCATCTACCCTTACTGACACCGGGCACCACCTTCTACTTCTCTAAACTTTAGGTCTTTTTCTCCCCCTTTCAGAGTTAGAAATAGAGAAACAAATATTGTAGAAACAGTTTCGAGGATCTGGCACAATGACATGGATCGATGCTTATTGAAATTTTAGGAAGCTTGCTCTGCAGAGGACATAGTCGGCTGGTGGGGCTCATGTTTCTAAATAATGATCGCAGAGCAGCTGGGGGATGGGACAAGGGGAATGAGACTTCTGGGTAAATGGCAGCATCGCTTCAGCACTAGGGAAGAGTCCCTGCAGGCTTGGAAACAAGAACTTCTTTACCTGGGCCATGTGATATCAGCTCAAAGTTCCATGCAAATGTCTACTGCACTAGTTCTAATGTGCATCAGACTGTTAGAGGAGCCTGCTTCCCAGTGTGCCTGGAACTAGATCCAAACCTCTGGACTCCAGATGACCTTCCCAAGCTGACTGCTTCCTTCTCTGCTCTTACCCCAGGCCTTCCCTTTCTTTCCTTTTCTAGATCGTGGATGGCTCCAGAGCAGGAGTCTCCCTTGCAGGGTACCTAGATGACTGGAAGACATGATAAGCACTCTGAAGTTTTGTATTCAGTTGGAAATTGAATGTTATTACACACTCTCCCTGCACAAGAATAATCAGGAATGGGAGACCCAAGCACTGCTGCTTCCTTAACACTCCATACAAGGTCATCTTATGATCTAGAAAGAACTTGAAATTCTTGAATTAGAGAATGCAGTTTGCCTCTTGGAGGGGTTACTTTCAAAACAGTACATCACCAAGTTGATTTGCCTCTCAAGGCCTTAAAAAAAAAGACAAATAAATTTAGAGGTGTATGGTTTCTGCAGACCACAAATTCACAATGGATGAACAGGAACATATACATAAACACTTTCGCAGAAGTAATCTCCTGCTAGTTCAAAAAGATGTGTCTCCAAACATAAAACCCATTGAATCAAATGGTGACACTTTTCATGGCCCAGGGCAACATACATGCATTGTTTCGAGTTTAGCAACTTAACAAGAAATACATTAGATGCCGGTTTCCTTCGTAGAGACAAGAATTCCTTCCAAACACGGGACCCCATTATATCAGGTGCAGCTCTCCTTGGGCCCTGAATGAGCTCTGCAGCCTAGAAGCTGTCATTAGCTGCTCAAGGCAAGTAGGAGTTTACAAGCCCGGATCCCATGTGTTAAGACCAGGCACGGTGGCTTTAAGGCCGTATAGATTTCTGAGCTATTTATTTATTTATTTATTATTACTGCAGGCCCCACTCTCCTAGCCACCACAATTCTAGCTCTGCAGGACCCGTGTAACAAGGCGATGGTATCTGAGAAATAATGAGCGAAGGAATGCTGTTCTTTCTTTCCGTGCAATCTCAGGTGCGATCTGAGACCGTAAAGGACTGGATCAATACTGCCAGCAGCAAGTCGCTCGATACCCCCTGAATTATTGCTTCATTTTTCTTCTTATTATAGATGAGTTGTGTTATTATTTTCCCCAAATCAATATTTTACAACCTTTTTTATCCGTTTCTCCATAAATTTTGCGATTACTTTAAACTGGGAATTCCGGTACACTAAATAAGATGCAATATCTGAGAGGAACAGAATGTCCTGACATGTTTTTTTGTTGTTGTTGTTGTTGTTGTTTTTGCTTTTGTGTTACTCTTTTAGGCACAAGGCCTTGTGTAAAAGCACGTCATAATCAATAGCCAAAGCAGGGAGGAGGGTACATTTCACAGAGAAAAGTTTAACATAACCCTGGGCTTGCAAAACAGAACTGCACATCCGTCCTATAAAACAGCAGCCGACCAGACAGCACACAGTTGAAAACAACACAAAGGGAGGCGGGGTGACCAGCACTTTGCATCTGAGATTTCAGTCCTAATGCTTTTTTCTCACCTCCAGTTACTGGGCCAATGCAATCCCTTTAAATCATTTCTCACAAAAAAGATCCCTCTGCGCACCTTGGAGAGATTTAATTGGCTCCTATAGCTAAGTGTTTAAACATCAGCAAATCAAGTCACATAAGCTCGTATCCTAGCCTGATGTTGGGTTGCTCCGAAGTTGATTATTAAGACGTGAACATCCACAATGTCTAAAGAGATGGGAACTATGCTCCCCTCCATGAGTTCCGGGATGATGATGGGATGCTATGCTTTCTATGCGATAATGTATGTTATTTGGCAGAGGAAGCTCAGTGGTAACTAAATAATCATTATGGTGCAGCCAGTGGCCATTGCGTGGTAATTCACATTAACTTCATAATAAGCACTGTACTTTTCGCTATATCCATCTGAAGATGAGGCAGAATCATAGGCTTTCATTTCTTTTTAATGCCACCCAAAATAAGAATAAAGTAAGATCATTGTAAATGCAGAAGGCTCAGGAACATGGTACTGGTGAGTTAAGCAGTAGATTCCATTAAAGAGATGCTTAAATCCATTATATATAATTAGCCGTGACATCCCGGAATCCACAAACAGTCATTCTAACAAACTCATTAAGACATTTTTGGTGGGTTCTTTAGAAAACGGGAGACTCATATTATAGGCTGTTATAGTAAAGCCTTATAATTTTATATGGGCTCTTCTCTTTTTATGTAAAAGCCTATGGAACTTTATAAGGACAGTTCTGCTTAAATCAATGAGTCTTAAACAACAATGTGCTTCTTGTAACATGTATTTAATAATGCAATAAACTATTCTGAGTGGTATAGAAGAAAATGACAAGAGCTTCGTTCTGATTGGCTGAGAAATCTTGGGCTATAGGGCCTCATTTTCTTATAGCATCGCGGGGTGCACATTTACACTCAAATCTCCATTTCCATGGATATTATTTAATTTAGGCAATTATGAAGTCCTGAAAGCACGTTCATTACCACTTGAACCCTAGAAGGCTTCCTACTATGAATGCATCATACGTAAGTGTAAGAAGGAGGCATTCTGAGAAGAAAGCAGCAGCAACAACTTTAATTGAATACTTATATTAGTGAATTAAATTAGATCTGTTTTAAAATGAGCTACCCTTGATTAGCTGCTGTTGGGAAATTGGAATGAATATATTTTACTTTTTGCTCATTACACTGAGCATCAGTGGACAACTGGCCATTATTTTTACTGTTAACCACAACTGAAGGCCCTTTTTAGGAATTCCCTCAAATAATATTTTCTTTAATTCAAATTCTAGTAGCAAGCCTCTAATAAAGTTTAAAGCAGAAATCTCTTGGATAACCTTGGTTATTGGTTTGTTTGTTTCAACGCATTGGGGTGTGCCCCTGAGAGAGTAATGACACCCCCACTTCTAACAGCAGCAATCCCAACTGAAACACCATGCCCCCCATTCGTGATCAGCTTGTCAGCTGGCTGCCTGGACATCCAGAAGAGATAAGAACAAGCCACTGAGCTCACACACATGGGAATCTCTTCCCGGGATGTTTATGGCTTGGCTCTGATTATTGTCATCCTCAAATATTTTTCTTATTGCCCCTGATGACTTGGTCTCCAGGTCCATGAAGATCACTAAATACAGCAAAGGCTATGTGACTTCTTATCTAGTCGGTTCCAATGAAGAGATACAGAGTTCACAGCAAGATGGAGGGTCCCCGGAGGTCCTGGTTCAATAGGAATATCCCTAGTCTGTGCGGGCACTTGATTAGGAGAGCAGAGCAGGATGGAAGGCTCAGGTAGAGCCCCCAGGACCCTCCCTGATTAGGATTTGAGAAAATGTCCCTTCAGTCCCAGTGAGATTTCCCAACAGTGTGTATGGGGCCAGACATCTACCAAGTCAGGGTAAAGGAAACACCCTTGGCTCCGTGTGACCGGGTTTCACCCACAGTGAAAATGGCACATGGCCCTTCCACAGAATTTCAATTTACCAAAGGGTGAAGAAAAGCTCCCCTTTTATTGTCAGCAGAAAAAGAAGGATGGAAATGAATTGGAACAAGACAGTCTATGGCATCCTTCCTGAAAATCCTGAAAATGTCACATATTGCGAGGCCCAAAGAAGCCAGTATGCACAGGACTCCAGGCTTTCCCTGAGCATTTGCTCAAAGACTGGCATGCTTAAAATATTAAAGAGCAGCTGGTCAAGAGCCATGGCGATGCTGGGTAAATTAGTCTTATATGCATTCAGAAAATGGATGACTTGGACTATTCGGATATTTAGGGCTCCATTGACAAAACAGCAAATCCAGCTGTATATGATTCGCTTTGCTCCTGTGTGCAGATCAATCCTGTCTCAGTGTGGGAGGGGCTTTTCCCCTCCCTGAACTTCAGGTGCTTCCTTTGCTAAATACCAGGACTGGCCAGGCGGTCTCTGGGGACCTTCCCCTCTCTGAAACTCGGATGTACTGAAGTGTGTTCTTGCAGATTCTTTCTTTTTTTTTAATGTATTGTTTTCTTTTTGGACCGTGTCATATGTTTATGTTATGAGTTTTCATCATTTTTACCCCTCAATCCACTCCCTCATCCCTGCCTGCTCCCATGGCACAATATGCAGCAAGTTATCCTCCTGTGCTCATGTTCCTCTTAATGGAGTCTCCTCAGTACAGGGTGGGAGATTATTCAACAGAGCAAGAGCCACATATCAGTGATTGCATCACACACACACACACACACACACACACACACACACAAAAAAAAAAAAAAAAAAAAAAAACAGAGAAAGAAAAAAAACACCTCCTCCTCCAACAAATGTTAATTGTCAATAGTCTCTCTGGAAGGGGTGGGGCTTCATGGACCCCTCCCCCATTCTTGATGAAATGTAAACGTGCCTAATCTTAAAGTAAAAACAACCACAAGTTACAGTCAGTTCACGAGTGCAGCGGCTATGTTATGGCCAGAAGAAATCTTTTTACTGCACATCCCCCATCCTCTGGCTCTTAGATTCCTTCCACTCCCTCCCCGGTTCCCTATGGATTCGTTCTTGATAAGATTCCCCATTAAGTGAGCATTTATTATACACTGTACACCAGGCTACGCTTTCCTCCTGCCAGGCCTTCTTACATCCTCACAGTCATCCCACGACAGATCACCCTCGCATTGAAGAGGAGGAAATGGGAGTCTCGGATTGATTAGAAAAGTTTCAAGAAATTGGGCCAGTTTTTAAAGAACCCAATAATTCTAAAGGACATGCATAGTGCAGAGACAAGTTCACAAGTGACAGGCAGAAGAAAAGGGGTGAGACAGGAAAGCCAGCTCACTTCGTGACTTCACCTAAGTCTTTAAAAAAGTCCGCAAGCCTGGTTTGCGCCATCTATGAAGTCGTCAGTCGCTCGGGTAACTGGGTCATCTGGCAGCCTTACGTCGCATGCCTTTATGAGGACAACTTGGCTTTCCCTGCCTGTCTCCATCCATTCACTGATTTGCCCAATACTTGCCGTGCCATGCTCTGTGCTCTGGGCTAGGCACTGAGATAATGGCAGTGAGGAAGAGAAACAAGAGCCTTCCCTTCCTAGAGCTTATAAGCCACTGACAGGAGCTGCCCACACACCAACGTCATGTTAGCTGCCGTAAGTGCAGTGAATAAGATCAAAGCACAACTTGGAGCCAAAGGGCCACTATTCCAGGAATCTGCCTGAGAATCTAGAGCTGTCTTTCTAATTAGTGTATTGTATCCAAACTAAAGGGTGGAGCAAACGCAGCTAAGTCACTTGCGTGGGTGTGAATCTGAGCTGGTGAAAAGTGGGGTGAGCTTGGGAGGATAGAGGTCTGATAACAGATCCATCACTGGGTGACCTAAAACCCTGTAAAGGAACCACTTCATTTCTTTCTAAGACTCATTTTAAAAAAAAAAAAAAAAAATTGAAAACAGACCTAAAAATACCTCCCACCTTTCTACCATAAACATAACCAAAAAAGGAAGAAAAGAAATGAGGAGTGAGGAACGCTTAATTGTGACACTGTTTTTAAATCTGTTTTTATCTCTTTACCAACGTAAGAGGAAGAGAACTGTGGCATACAGGGCTTCGGTGGCCAGGCTTTTCCTTTGGCAACTGACATTTCTTCCTGACAAGTCCCAAGGCATTTTTTTCCCTCTGTTGTTGGTGATTTTATTAAGTGAAAATTGTAAGCCTTTTGACTATCACCTTAGAACCTCTGACCAAAGCAGAGCGAGGCACGGTGCATTTCTGTCATCTTCAAGAATTCCGAGAGGTCCAAGGCCAACCAGCATCCCTAATGCAGTTGACAACAACCCACACAAACTTCCCAGACCCTGAAGAAGTCAGCCTGGCCTCCATGGTCTTCTAAAAGTCAGTTGGAACTTAAGGAAGTAAGGCGTGCGCGCACGCTGAACAACTGCAGAGGTCATTCTCTGTACTGATATTTAAATCTGAAAGTCTTTCTGACATTAACCAAAGATCTAAATTAGCTCCATATTGCCTGGGAGTCAGTGCTTCCTGATGCTAACCGCTGGAGCTCATCCCAGGTGGCTGAGTCCAGCAGGCCAGGCCTCCCCCCACAAAGGAAAGTTAACCACAGTTGATGTACTCAGGAAGAAGATGCATGATTACATGTGCGAGGTCGAGGAGCAGGAGGTAGAAAGGGAAGTGTACGCTTCTGGTTTTGGTTCTACCCATGATTTAGGGATTCCCAGCCCCTGTCTGCTCTCACCACCGAGAGATGTTATAGGAAATCTCGAGCTTTATATTAGTGTGTGGTAACCATCTGCACTTTCAGTGCCCTGAATAATGAGGCCCATAGAAGAGGGAAGACAGAGCTTATTCAGGTTGAAAACACTGAAAATATGATGTGGGTTAGGACATTCAATTCATGACCAGAATCGCATACGGCAGATGACTCAGTGAAGGGAAACAATACAAATGAGCTGCTGTTAACAAGAAGAGATGGCTCCCCATCCAAAAAAAAATATATTTTCTTCATTATATATTTGATGCATGTTAATCAGTTATGTTGTCTTTAGCAAGGGCATGAAATGCCACACAGGTAAGATGGTCAGCCATAATAAGAAAGTAAAATAGGAAATTAACATAAATTTAATAACAATTCCTATGAAACTGGCCTCTCGCTATATAAACTCCCTACAAATATTTTTTTAATTTCAGTTTGTTGCCCGGTTGGTTGATTGATTAATCGATCTGCCTTACGGTGCTGGTAATTGAACCCAAGTCCTTCTGCATGCTAGGCAAGCATTCTACCACTGAGTTACTGCCCCAGCCAAATAAAGCCTTTTAAAAGCATTTTTAAAAACACTGCTGACAGTGTTTATGTTTAGAAATAAAAGAAAAAGTAACAAATGGCTACATGTTGTATGACGTATGATAAGGCTTCTAGTGACAATATGGTACACAGATTCTAAAGGAGCCTTATCTCCCAGGACAGTGATGGAAGGCCGTATAAAGAGTTGCAAAGTCGCATGGACTTACACAGCTCACTGAAGGTTTTCTTTCAACTGTGGGAAAGTTTTTAAAGATAGAACAGTTGAAGGGGAAACATCCGGGATGAGGACCCGTATGGAGGGGGATAAATCCAGATAGTGGTGAGATAGATACAATAGAAATAAATTATATGTGTGCATGTAGGAAGATGTCATAAGGAAACCACCCCTCCCCCTTTCTTTTACTTTCCTTTTTCTTTTCTTTTTTTTCTTTTTTGACAGGCTCATGCTATGTAGCCCAGGCTGGTCTTGCGATTTGAATCTCATTGCTACAGTCTTCTGAGTCCAGAAATGACAGACATGTGCTAATGTACCAGGTTCTGAAAGTTGTTATTTTGGATAATGAATTGTTTTGGCTTTTGTATTAAAAATACTGACCGCAAAGATCACACAGATAGATAATATTAATAAGAGCAGAAATTTTAAAATCAGAAAGTTATGTCCATAAACACTATGCAGCATTTTTGATTTCTAAAATGTACCATAACTAAGTATGTGAGGTGGTTTAAGTAGACACTCCATCATTTAACTGGATCGTTTAAATCTCTTAAAGTTAAATTTAAGTAGAAAACACTATATTCAGTACTATGCTATCATCCAGCAGATACTATGTAAAAAGTCCTATAAAAGAAGCAAGTGTGCTGCCCAGTGATAGGGGAATGATTAAATAAATAATGGCACAGCATACAATAGACTGCTAGCTACACAGCCGCTTAAATATATTCGAGCAAAACTTGAACTTTGAGAAGAACTGCTTTGTCACTAAAACTACAAAGCACTATGCAAAACTACAAAATAAAATATTCTGATTCACTCTGATAAAACACTTATGAGTACACATATAAAAATAATACTACTCCAAAAAAAAATACTAACAGTGGTCCTCTCCAAGGGATGGGATGAGGGGTGATTGTATTTTTGTCTGTATTTTTAAAAACATCTATATGAGTTTATAATATAATATGTTCACAATGCTATAATTTGATTGCAGTATTTAGGGCTCATATTTCCTAGAAATGGCAATGTTCTTCCCTCATCAGCAACCTAATTTCTGGGAACTGGGAGTCTGCACATGTTAACAAGGTCTAGAACTTCCTCGGGGGTTTCCTCAGTGTGCAGCCTGGTGTCCCTCAACAGGGTCTGAATCCTTCCTCCACCTACTAGGCTGAAAGAAAAAAAAAAACCCAAGAACCACCTTGCCTTTGTCATTTCCTTGTCTTTTAGTGTTAAAAATGGAGCCCGACTAATACTTGTTTTGGGGGGTGCAATAGTCAGGTGTGTTTTGCATCTTAGTATCATAGAGAGAAAGAAGATGTAGCTAATAAGGAACAGAGCGAGTTAGTGGGGAGATGTGGAATGATGATGGAACCCCAGGAGTATGGAAAAGCTGTGGAGAAGAGAAAAGAGGAATTCGAATTCCACATCCTGCCTGGGGATGGTGGGAGGGATCACTCTCAGCCTGTCCAGGGTTATAGTTCTGGACTGAAGTTGCAAGCAGGTCGAGGGGCTCAGATGACTCCCATTTATTCTTAGGAAAGTATATTCCTACTTGACAGAGCCTAGGACAGTGCCCAGGATTAACTGACCCTGGAGGTCATCCAGGTTTTACACAGAAAGCTTCTGGTTGCAACTACACATCTTGGGGAGCTGGTCCCAACCTCTAGGAATAGTGGATTCTTGGAGCACATAGACCCACTGATGAATCCTAGCCATTGTGTCTGTCAATCTCTGCATCTTGACAGACCTCCCAGCCCCACCCTCCCCCTGCTGCCAAAGAATCCAAGGTATAGGACTGTTGATCTTGTGCTGTGGATTTTCCAAAAACAAAGAAACTAGGACACAAATGCAAGCTGTTTTGCTTTAATAGGAAGATCAGGAGGTGTCTAATAGAGACTAGGACGTGTCTTATAAAGTCCCGATGAAGCACGAAGTGACTACCAAAGATTAGAACTCGTTTTAAATTCATAATGTTCTGGTCTTCCTGATGTGTTGTTAAATGACAAAATAAACAAAACGAACCTATTTAATATTATATAAGGTATTTTGGGAATGAGGTAGACATACCCATAGGGGATTAAAAAAAAACCTATAAGATATATGTCATTAAAATAAAATTATGGGCTCACTTTTATAGAGTGTTTATGCTTAAAAGGCTGGTAGGAATGTGGTCAATTTTAATATTAGTTTACCTAATTTTAATTGGTGCTTCCTAAATTATCTGACAGAAGCATGTAGTATTTTGCAAGAAAGAAAGAAAAACAAGTTTTAATGCCCAGTGGGCGCCCTCTTGTCGTTGCCTTGAACAATGGACAGAGGTTTAGCATCTGCAGCATTGCAAACATGGAAAAGCAGAACAGAAAATAGCCCTCTGTAAGCAGTGGGAATAAATCTTATGAAAAGACAAAAAGTAGAGCTACCTTTTCCTCACCCACCCCAAGATGTTAGGAGAAATTTCCAGATACGTATGTAGTTCAAAGGCTGAAGGGTAAATTTATCATGATTTGGAGTTTGAAAAAAAGAAAAAAGAAAAACAAAAGTAAAAATAAATAAAGCATCTTTGAAAACTTCCAAATACTTTATTGGCTTTGAAACCAAATCATGTTATATCACACTAAAGAGATTAGCCACCCAAGACCTTCTCATATTGTATTACCGCACCGAGAATCCATAGGAAGCTCAGGTCCTGCGTTCATTGCTAATAGCTCTCTAATCCTTTACCACCAATTTATAGTTTAGAAATGGCAACATGTCCTAAAGATTAAAGTCATGTGACAAATAGTTCATGTCCGTTAATAACCAAATCGCATGCCTCAGATCCAGGCAGGCCTGCCTGCCTTTTCCTTCTATACGGTTTGTGGGTAGGAAATACTTCATGTCCCTATTACATGAATGATGAATGGGACCGTTGGTTATGGTCTGTTATTTGCTTGGCTATAGTCAATATGTTTTCTTTGGACAGGGATTTCTGTGATTTATCTCTCTCCTGGCCTTATCACTTATTAACTCTGAGGAGACAGGAAAAAGCCAAGGTTGTATATGAGGCCTTGTAGCCATTTAGACCTCTAATGTCAGGGAAAATATTCCTTTTAATGATCCCGTTACACTAGCTACTCATGTCCTGATTACACTCCACTCCAAATAGGAAATAAGGGTCATATTTCTTGGAAAGTATATACATAAAATATGCAAAATAATATGCTTCCTTCAGACTGGCTTTATTCTTTGAAGAAACGGCTTTCATTTCGTAGATGTCACTGAGGTACAATGGTTACTTTTACAGATTGTGGTTGTTGCTCCCATTATGGTACCCACAGGGTTTAACTGTGCATATGCCAGTAGATTCCAAATTACCCCCCACCCATCAACACATATAAAATCAGAGAGAAGAAAATCACATTTTGTAAAAATAAATCCTCCCCTTGGTGGAAAAGAGGGTTGGGACTTATTCTTTGCATCAAAACAAAAGAAAGGAGCATTCTTTCTGCCCTGAATTCTTTCCTTTTATGTGAACAGCTCTCTCAGACTCATTTTTTAAGTCATGTAGACAGGAGCGGCCTCTGAATTTTTCTTTTTTATTGAGTCTTTTCCAATCAGGACAGCAGTGATACAGAACTGCAAGGCAAGGGTTCATCACATACTCTCTCCCGTAGCTGCATCTTAAAGGAAAACAATCTGACTGAGTGAGGAGGGAGGAGGAGCAGGAAGAGGAGGAAGAAGAGGTGGGGCAAAGTAAGCAAGCAAACAGGCTCTTGCCTTCTGTCCTCCGTACTTCATGAGTGGACGCTAGGTCTGTCTATTGAACAATGAACGTGAGCATAGAATATTACCATTGTGTATCTTCAGACTCCTCTTGACCATTGCAAGACCCTCAGGAAGCCCAGCAAAGTCACAGCTCGACCATCATCAAGCTTAAGAAAGCAAAACATTTGCTCACTTGAAATCCTCTGTCTGCCCTACTGGCCATCCGACCTATCTTTCCACTCTTCCGCTCTTGAACCCTCTCTCACTGCATCCCACCTCCACTGGGTACCACCTACACCCAAGTTGCCACATAGCTTTCCTTGGTGACTTCAAAGACCTTTGAGGAAAACTTCTAACTTCTGGCTTGGTCTGCCGTCTGTCCTTCTACAAGTCTGAAAAATTATAAACGTCATGGCCAACTGCCATTTCAGAGACTCTGAGATCTGCCCTCAGCTCTAAAGATAAGCATCAACTGTTGCTCGTGGAACAGTTTTTTTTTTTTTTTTTTTTTTTTACACACACCATCTCTGGAACTTTCTGTCTGCCCAGGAAACCTACCACCGTGCACTGATTCCTGCATAGGTTCCTGGTCATCCTTCAAATCTCAGCTCGCATCTCCTTTCCAGGTGGGAACAACCCCTGACCTGTGTGCATATCTGACACCTTGTTGTTGGATGTTTCCCAGGGTTGATGTGGCTGACTTAGGGACCTCCATGTTACCTCTAAGGCCATGAGATCAATGAAAACGGGCACCCTGTCTGCTTTGACTCAAGTTTTGGACATTGCCTAGAGCTGGTTTAGAACATCACCTAGAACAGAACAGGGAATTTGCAAGCATTTTTCTAACAGAAAGAAACAATAGGAAGGAGGAAATCAGAACTTAACCCAGATATTTTGAGACCAGCTTCACAGCCAAGAAAGAAGTAGTATTTTCCATGGCAAAGAAAACTGAGATGCATGGACTGTTGATCAAAGCAGGCTCAAATGACCAGTTCTTTGGCAATTTTTTTTTAGTAGAAACAACCTTCCCACTACTTACTCTTCACATTCTGAATTTATTTTTAGGCAGCACTCCTACCAGGCCAGGTACCATCAGAACTACATTATCTCCCTGACCTATTTACTCTTTCAATACAAACACTATTAAAATGTCTCCATTTTATAGGTGAGGAAATGAAAAATATTTATACCACAGATCTCAACCCATTTCTTCTTTATCAGAATCCCCAACTATTGTAGTGTATGCATGAAAATGTCAAGTGCAGAGGGATAGATTCTTAATTAACAGTTTCTATTTACAACCCATGTCATCCAGATTACAGCAATCAATGAGGAACCATTGATCCTGGGCAATATGTTAATCAATTATCAGGGCACACCTATCACAGCCTTGGGAGATGTTAAGTCAAGTTGCTTCAAAACAGCTTACCACGTCATGTAGGACTGAGAAAGGCTCTCTCTCTATCACATTAGTGGGCCTATTTTGGATTCCCTTTCTGTTTTATCCACAGACGATACAGGAAGAGAGCTCTGAACATAAGGAAGCTAATGAAGAGGGGGCAGACTAATTGCACAGGAGCAGAGAGATCCAGCGACAGAAACTCCCCTGCCGATTAAGACAAGTTACAGGGAATAGCAAAGCTACCTATTCAAACTAGTCCATCTTACAGTGAAAACAACGGGGGTCCGAGGCAAATAAGAATCCATACTTCATCTCTCGGCCAGGGAAGTGCAGCAGGCAGAGAACAGTCAGAGGAGCAGAGCTAGACCAGTCCCGCATGTGCTTATGCAAAAGGCAATTGCTGTGCCCAGGTAGTTAAATATAGAATGAGTCTGAGGCATAGTGAGGAGCTGCAAAGATAGCATGGCAAAGCTGGGGGAGCTACAAATGCCAAGGCAAAGGGGCTGCCTGGCAACCTTACGTCTAGTGAGCAAACAGGGATGTTTCTCCTCAGGGCAATGATGAGATAGTGGCTTTTCAGAAAATTCTAGCATCAAGGAGTTCACATAAGGAGAAAACTACTGAACAAGAGATTGATTGGGTGCTAGCTCTCTGCCTCCCACTTAAAGAGAATGATTTTGTTCATCCCAAGGTGATAACGGTCGTTCTGTGGGGGAATCCCTTCACTGCCCTGTTTTACTGGCAATGAAAAAGGAACTGATGGAGAAGAAAGAGCAAGGGAAAAATCTGGAAGAGAGAGAAGGGTTAAAACAAATATGATCAGGAGGGAGGAAATGAAAACTTAGAGTCATTAAGAGTCACAGAACACATTTGCCTGCATGGCCCATCCTGTGGACAAAGAGCATTGTTCCTCATCGCCCAGGGATGAGAAACACCAACAGGAAGTATTTCAGGAAGAAGTTTCATTCCTAAATTAATACATTATTTGCACTGGCTCTTCCTCAGTGGCCACAAGTTGGGTGAATTTGGTTAAAATGGGAAAGTAGAAGGGAGAAAGGTTATGAGAGGAAAGCCTAACCCGAAAACCAGCAGAACTGTCGGGCTGCTCACCAGTGTCCCTCAACAACTTGGGGAGGGATCTGATTGTGAGTGCAGCCCTGCGTTGGTCAAACATTATCCTGTGGTCCTTTTGTTATTTTTTCCCCTCATTTTCCCTGGACACAGAGGCCTTTCCCATGAAGAAGTTACTAGAATGAAAGCAAAGTGCTAACTTTAGATGTGGCCACTTGTTACTAGAAAACCCAGTTCTAAGAATTTGGAAGAAACTGCTATCAGCTACTAAGAAACTTTCAGTAGCATCCAAGTTCACTGAAGGGTTCGGAGGAATGATCATGCTCCTAAAGGAAACACACCATTTAAAGACTAAATGGCTATAAGAAAAAAAGGGGTGTGAATCATGAAGATGTTGGGGAGACCTGACCTGACCAGTGAGATCTGGTCAGGAGTCCTGTGGTCTTTATCTGGTCTACCTAGACAGACTGACCAGATACAGGAACACGGGACTCTGACAATAAGCCTGTGGCTAGATGGGGTTTTAATTTCCTCCATTTAGAAACATTTAACATGTAAGATCAGCCCGACCCCCACATTTGCAAATGAGTTAATGAGACATAATAAAGTTTGACCGGGCCAGTGCTATTGGGCTTCTGTGTTCTATTTAAGTCAGGACCCAACTCTCTTCCATGATTCTGATTGGGAAAATTCAAGAACATCATATATCTAGAGTACAAGAATGTTCAAGTCTGAGGTCCAGCAATGGAGGGTTGTGCCCAGCAACCTTAAAAATGAGGCCACTTTTCAGCCAATCTGTGTTTAGTCAGACCACTTCCTCCAAAACGCTGCCTTTATTTGCATGGACTAGACCAGGGTGTTCCTGTCTGATTTTACTTTCTGGCTTTGCTGAAAGTAGAATTTTAGAGCCTTCCACATTCCTATATCCAAACTCCCTTGAGTACTCAGAGAACAGTGGGAGTACCTTCAGTGGGGCGTTAGTTTGCAGTTCTACGATATTTATTCTTTTTTAAGGGGAGCAATTCCAGGGATGTTCCATTAAGAGTCAAGATTAGTTTCCCAATCCAGAAAGGCAAGCCTCACATCTAGAAGTGATACGGATTCGAGAGCGAAGGGTGCAGTGAACTCCTGGGAGTAGTCAGCAGAGGGGCTTGCACACACACAATGACCTGAGCAGTCGTGTGCACATGAAGAACAGACAGGCGTTGAGACCCCTTATCTACACCCTCACTGGTAAGCAGTGACAAACGCAGAGGTAAACGGCATAAGCCACAAGAGCTGGGAGCCCAGCCATGACTAAGGACCCTTCAAAAGGACAAGCACATGCCAGTGATTACGAGGATCAGAAGTTCCCCGGTGAAAACCATGTGATGTCACCATAACTATTAATAGTCGGGGAGTCTTTGTCCTGATTTCTTTCTACTTTTATTTTTCTAGCACGAGAAGAGGCTAGATTCCCTCCTAGAGTACATTTCAAAAGGCATCTTCTTGTCAATTGCTCCCAGTCGAAGGCATGAATGATTTTGTCTCTTTAAACCCACACATGAGCATATCGATACACTTTCCTACATAGTTACTTTCCCCAGCTAACAGAGCTGCTGTTTTTATCTCTGATCTTAATTCCAGTGTGACACAGATTTCCCAAGAAAGATGTGATTTCTTAAATTGATAGCAGGCAATTTTTGAATGTTTAAAAAAAAAACTTAAATAATGGTGGGGTTGGTCAGTCCCTAATGTTTTTTTGTTTGCTTTAGATTTTGTTGTTGTTGGTGGTGTGTTGTTTTTTTGTTAAGGGGGAGGTGTTTTGTTTAAGAATTTAAGTAATGTAATGGTAGTGATTTTAAAAGACATGTATGACCAGGTAGCTATAGGGCATATTTTGTTGAACACTGATTAAAAATAATTTCTTCTAAATGAGACCTGACCACAAAATGGAACCATTAATGAGCAAGGACATTGTCACCAAAGAGGAAACCATGGCTGACTGCTTCTGGTGCCTCCTACCCCACAAGCATTTTCTTCTTCTTCTTTCTTTCTTTCTTGTTCTTAATGGCAGAGTAAATAAGCAACCAGCAAGGCCTAAATTTTTTTGGCCAAAAACACAGTCCAAAGTCCTCAGAGAAAACATTTGGCCTCTGTGGTTTTGTAATATGTTCCAGAACAGCAAGTCCAGCGAGAAACACTTTGAAAAACTCCCATCCCATGGAATGACAGTGGGGAGTGTTACAGTATCAGAAATTGCAATTGGTCTTTTTCCTGCAAGCCCATAATGAGGCTTATTTAAGAAAAAAGAAGAAGAAAGAATGAATGAAAGAAAAAGAAAAATTACAGTGTTATGTGAAAGTTCTCATGGGAAAAATGAATGGCAAGAAATCCTAAATTTAAAAGAAACAGCTAATCTGCTATTTTGATTGTTCTTCAAAACTTATGCTGAATCAATGAGCCTAATTAAAAACACTTGGCCCACTTCTCTCAAGCATCCTCGCTTTCTCTGTGCTTCGCCTGTATACACCGCAAAACTCCGGATCGACTTTTTTTTTTTCAAGCACTCACTAACGAAGTGCTGACTTTGTTGGGATGGCTGAGCTAATTTCGTGAACTCAGTGTGAAACCTGAGCTAAACAAAATTGTGGTAATTTTCCTTAATTTGTAAAAGTGATTGGAGTGCAAACAAAATTTTCCTCTTGGGTCAATCCTATAATTTTCAATTAACTAAAACTAATCGGCAGGCAGGCACCAACCCTGTATTTTGTTTAAAGGGCTGGGAGGCATTTCTGAGGGTCAAGATATATTAGCTGAGATTTTTGTTTGATGTGTGTGTGTGTGTGTGTGTGTGTGTGTGTGTGTTGTCATTGTGAGAGAGATAGAGACTGGGTGACTATGGAGCATGCTTGGTTTAGTTCACAGTATAAAATTAGAGGAGAAGACACTTTGAGGTAGAAGATTGCAGAAAAGAAGAAATCTGCCCATTGAATTATGCGATTTAATCGGGCTGTACTAACAGAACCAGCTCTGCGCTCCAGACCCTTTGTGTGAAAACAACTTCCCTTCTACCTGGGAAGGCCTGGCAGACCTTCAATAATAAACGAGGAGAAAAGGCTGCAACTAGATCACGGGTGGAGCTAGTCAGGTGATGGGAAGCAAAGGGCCCTGGAATTTACCACGCCGTGTGTGTGGTCTTTAACATCAGGCCAGGCCTCACCTTTGAGCATCGTCTCCCTGCCCCCTTCCATAGCAGATTCTGAATGGTCAAAAAGAGCCCGGGGTGTTTGCTTTGACTATTCCATGTATTTCCACATCCTGCCAGTCCAGATCCTGCCTGATTGGCTGTGCCTGGTGGGTGGGATTTCAGATGCACCCTGTAACCCTAGCTGCTCACCACAAGGCAGGGCCATGTGCCAGAGCTGTTGGGGAGAGTGGGGGAGTGCAGTTTACTGGGGAGTGAAGAAAGCTCCAGCCCAGAGTAAACTATGAAAGCTACCAAATGTGTTTAATTCAAACGTTGGCTCCAAGAAAGGAGCACTGTTCATTAAAGCTCAACTCTGTGCTAGAAAGCAAACTCCAACAAGCTGGCCAAGCTGCTAGAGAGACCTTGGTCCTGTCTAGTGTTTGCCTGTTCTCTTTTATTTCTCATATTATTTTTAGTAGTTAACCAATTATTTCACCATTCAAAACCATTCCACCTACATCAGCTTTTAGGAATAATAATCATAGCAGTATCTTTGGTTCTATATTTGCTGAAATGGGAACATCTGTCTTAACAGAAACAAGTTTTTTTAAAAAAAATACATACATATATTTATACACACATGTACACACACATATATGTGTGTATATATATGTGTATTTATATATGTGTGTATATATATGTGTATATATATGTGTGTGTATATATATGCATGTATATATGTGTGTATATGTATGTATATATATACACACACATATATGTGTATATATGTGTGTGTATATATATGTATATATATATATATATATATTCAAATAAAAGTAAAACACACATCTCATGAGGCCACATCAGCTCTGAGAGGACTATCTGTAATCCTGCTTACCTGTATAGATGAATCTGCCTGGAGTCCCTTTGCAGAACTGCTTGGACTTGTAGGACAATGTGACTTCCACAACACCAGGGATGTGCCGAGGAGGTGTCTGCACACGGATGGCATGGGGAGTTATCAACTGCAGGAGACATGGAAGGGGGAACGGTCACTGCACTCGGTAAAGCACTCGGGTCCCAGTTGCCCTACCTGCTCTCCATAAACAGTGCTCTAAAACACATCATTAACCTGTCAGTGGACACAGTCTGGATGAAACCTGTAGGAAAGATGCCGACAACAACATTTACCAGTGTTCTGTGTGCAGCTACAACAGCATTATCTGAGTTTTCCTCCACAGCAGCCCTGGGTTTCCTGATTTGGAAAAGGAACCTGGCCGAATGAAATGGTTTATCTCCTACAGGATATCCTTTGGAAAACCTGCTTGCAACAGATGCCCAAAGCAGAACAGAGCTTTGCCATGCTTCTCCGTGTGCCTGGTGTTTGAACTGAGCTCTTCAACACATGGAGAGCACGGAGGTAGGAAAACAGGAGGCCTGGGGATGCTAATTAGCTACAGAACACATGTAGGAAACGCCCTGAAGACCATTTGGCACATTGACTACCAGAGGCACAATCAAAGCACTTTAAAGGGGAGAGCAAAGATCTGCCTTCCTGGGATAGCACATGACTCAGGCTAAACTAAAGGTTCTCTGGAAAAGAGAAATGGAAGGTTGGGGAGAGGGCGGTCGGATGGTAACCCTTCCACCATACAATATCCCATGCCCAATAAAAAAAAGTGCATTTCTGAACTCTATTGTCAATCCAATTATATTATGAAGCAGAATGTATTTTTTATTACTCTTATCTCAGTTTATATAAAGAAAATGTTATTAATGGTCATAAATGGGCATTAACTGGATCTTAAGAAAAAAATCTAGCCCTGGCATTTGACTGTTTGACCCATGGTAGAGCTGCATTCTAAAAGTTCTCCCTCTGTGAGGTAGTAGTGGCCCACTCAGCTCAACGCTGTGGGATAATTTGAACAGATAGTGGATAGTATATCCTCTGGGGCAGTCTAGAGTGAGTCAACACCAGCTTTTGTTTATGCTATTGATGGCAATGACAAAGAACGGGGTTTTATTTAAGCATGCAAACCACTGAGTTCAAATGTTTTTGAGAATCATGGGTGAGGTGTTGAGAAATCACATTCAGCCCCTGGTTGCCACCGAGGGAAGCTGTCTTGTGTTGGACAAAAGGACGAGAAAGTTGTCCATGCCAAAATCCACAAGTAATGTCATTAAATGTTCCGGGAACCACAGAGAAGACACCAGGATAAAGTCATCTCAGGAATCAGAAATGCTTTAGTCTCTTCTCTAGAATACACAGGGAGTTGATTGGCTAGAGATTCTCAAAGAGATGTTTCAGGATGACCGTGCCACAGTGGAACTCTGGAGACCAAGAGAAAAGCTAAGATTCATTCAAAAAAAAAAAAAAAAAAAAAGCAGGGACAATTTTGCCTTGAAATTTTGCCCTAGTCTGGGGAGCTCATGGGCTCTAGAAGGAAAAAAAACTATTATTATTTTGCTAAATAGGCAGTCTCAAGCTCCCTTCTAAATGTATGCCTCTCTATACCCACAGGTGAGTGCGGCTCTCAACCTTCCTTAGCAATGCACGTTGGTGAAGGGGGCAACAGTTGATACAGAAACTCACAACTGGTCAATGGGCAGAGAATAAATGTCTATAGAGCGACTGACCACAAATGAAACATCTGGGTCACACTACCTCCCTCCAAAGCTCAGGAAGCGTCACATCTGCCTGTAGCTGAGGGTCTACTGGTAGCTGATGGCTGCCAGGAGAGAGGAAGACAACTTTCTTTACAGATGTGGCCCCTGATAGGTGGATCAGGCTCTAGTCGGTGACCCTGCCCGTGGACACAGGGGCAGCACTAACCAGACTCGGGTTAAGTTTTTAAAAAGGCAAAAATGAAGAAGACATGAATATGGGAGAGGGCTCTCTAAGTGTAGCTTGGTGTATGTGTGTGTGATATGTGTTGTGTGTGTGTTGTGTGTATGTGTTATGTGTGTATGTGTGGTGTTATGTGTCGTGTGTGTTTGTGTGTGTTATGTGTTGTGTGTGTTTTGTGTGTATTGTGAGACTATGAATGAATAGATGAAAAGGAAAAAGTATTCTATTCTTACTGAATTCCTTCCAAAATGCTTTGAATGCTGTCTCAAATATGCACAGTATATGTAATGCAACTTAACCTTGATACATCAAGATCATGTTTGCATTCACCTGTCTGATAGCTTGCTGCAATACAGAAAAACACTAAGTGGCTGCTGAAGTAGAAAGTGCTGTTTCCACGCCTTAAAAAGCTTCCAAACAGTCAAGCACTTGACATTATTTCTGTTTTCTTCTGTATCTTTGTCCTCTGCGCCTGCTAATCTGCACTTATAGTTTGTAGGCATAGAAACAATGAAACCTAATGTAATACTGTATAAGAAACAAGAGAGGAACTAGGTCCAGTTTCAGAGAGTAGCCAGTGCTCAGCTAGTCTCTGAAGCCCCACGGCATGTTCTCTCTGCGGTCAGTTTTTACCCGATTTTCAAGAAAGAGTAGTCTGGCTCTTCATAGGAATCCAGACAGTCGTGACCTTTATGCTACGTACAACTCTTAGAAATCTATTTACTGTTTGCCATTGAGAATTTCCTGCTTGTCTTTCTCCCATTAAACAGTTTTGAGATTAGAGAAGATCTTGAATTCCTATTCTATTCTTAAAAGATATTTAATGAGTAGCTGGAGAGATGGCTCAGTGGCTAAGAATATACTGTTTATTCTTGCAGAGGACCTGGATTCAGTCCCTACATCCACATGGTGGCCCAACATCTACATGGTAGCCCATGACCACATGCAATTCCAGTTCCAATACTTTTATTTCTGACCTACACAGGCACTAGGGACCCAATACCTTTATTCCTGACCTATATAGGCACTAGGTGCACACATGATAGACATGCATACATGCAGGCAAAACATTCATTCATAGAAAATAAAAATAAACAAATTTAAAATATTTTATGAAATAAATGTCTTCATACATAATTTTCCAAGGATTCGTGGAATAAATTCATGTGTAAATGTTCTCATAAATCTACTAGGTATTTGACTCCAAGAGGTATAATAATCATTACATCACTCCATTCTCCTTAACCCACTAATAGTTAACACATTCCTCGAGTAGGTTACCTTAAAATGATGACCCAGCTAGTTTTGCACTCATATCCGCACATAAGCATGGATTGCTGCCTATCATGTTTCAATATGTTAAGAAAGAGGAGCACTTCTCAAAGTCTGGGGCTCCGATAAGAAACGATGCAGTAAAAATTTCAAGGTATTGAAGAGCTGGAGGGATGGCTCAGTGGTTAAACTGCTTGCTGATCTTCCAGAGAAACAAGTCCTTGGGTAGCTTACAAGGGCCTTAAATCAACCCAGCTCCTGAGATCAGACACCATCTTCTAATCTCTTGGGGGTACTGAATGCATGAGCACACACACACACACTCATTAGTCAAAATAAAAATAAATCTAAAATTAAAAGAAGTTAAGATAGTAATAATGGAAGATGTACACTAAAAGAGCATTTTATTAAACTTACATTAGATGTGATCTATCTTCCTTGTGTATATGTGTACTTATCCCTTATACTTACACAGGAAGTCATGCTGTAAATAAATTACTGTGGGAAAATATTATCAAAAACACAAAGTAGAATACTACCAGTTTGGAGTACTATGCATGCCATGTGGTTACCCAAGAACTAGATATGTAACTACACAGAGGACACCTCAAAAGGGAGGCAGTGGCGTGTTAACAGAAAAGACCTCTGGTAAAGTTGTAGGTAGCTTTCGTTTCCTCTGATTGACTCTCTAATTTCTTCAGCTCTTCAACAGTAAAAATGCATGCATATGACACTCAGGGGAAACCATAAGGCGCTGTGTAAAGACGGAACACTCGTGGACTCTTCACAGCCTGGAGAGGCTACCAGGCCACCAGTAAGCAAGAATGTGATCTCCTCAGGTTGCCTATATGAGTGTTTGTCTTTTCCAGACTCAGATAACAGGACCAGAAGAGCCCTATGGAGTGGAACGACAGAGGAAAACAGACTGTGGAATGCTGGGGAGAGTCGTGCCTTTCGGGGGAGCTGTCTTCTCTGAGGGACCATTGCATGTGCTTTCTATAGCTCTCTAGTTCTCAATAAGTAATGATGACAATGACCTAAGCAACAGTGACCCTTTGTGGTCTTCACACAGGGCACTCAGCCCTAGCTTGAGCTCTCTCAGTGACATATACCCTACAGATGTCAGGGGGGCAGGTATGGCTATTAGCTGGCTCATAGATAAGGAAAGTGAGTTTCAGGAAAGTTTAGAAACATAACCAAGGGACCTATTAGAAGCAGCAAGCTCCCCAGACTAATGGCCATCATCATAATGCCACACTGTCTCTTGACTACTTATCATTTTTCTATAATTTCTGGTCCATGGACTTTACATCCTCTCTGCCTTTGAAAACATCAATTGCATCCCTAGTACATCCTTCACCCTCCATGTCTGGGAGCATAGGAAGCACAGAGAACAACCATTATTATCCCTGTGAAGCTAAGCTGAGAACAATTCCCCAGCAGAGCTCAGAAGTAACTCCACCATCAGCCCACATGCATGTCTTCCATCCCCTGGCATGATATGAAAGAAAAGCAACAGGAAGCTCTGAGCCATGTGCAAACAGATTACTAGAAAACACACAAATGATTTCAAATTTTCCCTACTAACCTTACGACCCTGAACTACCTGCAACGTTAGAAAGTTGAACAATAAAAAAAAAAAAAGGTCTAAAACAAAGAAAAACTCAAAGGGATAGAGAGAAGGAAAGGGCAGTTTGTTGTTCTCTGGAAAACTAATTATCACTAATAGTCAGAAAAAAACTGGAGTGGGGTTTAGGTCTTTGACATATGGTGCCTGTGTTCTGCTATGGTCACTATCTATGCCTCAGTTTACCAACTGAATCATACGCTGTATGAGCTCAGATCATCTCTGTGGGAGATGAGAATAATATTAAATATGTTTTGTGTTTGGTTAGTGCTTCTCTTGGGACCCTAAAGTGTCTTCTAGATTAATTTTTTAATTTATGTATTAATAATTTTCACAGCATCCTCCCTCCTTCTCAATTAGAATGATAATACCCATCTCTTCTGAGATAGGCAGGGGGTGCTGAGTGATGGACATGGAACAGACACTTAAATAAGGAAGCTGTAACATAACACATAATTAAAGCTTTGAGACCGAATCTACTTAAGGAGCTCTGAAGAGAAATGAGTGTCAGTGGCTAAAGGAACAAACTTGCTGTTCTTTCATTCTGGAGCATCCTGCTTTTTGTTAAGTAGAAATGGCATTTCAAAAATATTTTTTCAGGGCCAGAGAGATGGTTCAAAGGGGTAAAGGTGCTTGTGGCTAAGCCTGGCAATCCAAGTTCGATTCTCTGGAACCCAACCAGTGGAAAGAGAGGAACCAATTCCCACAAGCTATCCTCTGACCTACACACACACACACCACCACCAACAACAACAACAACACCACCATAAACAAACAAACAAACAGAGGCCTTCCTTCAGCAAGCTAAACTAGGAAAAGTGTGTGTTCCTGAGAATAGCACAGCTCGCCTCCACGTGTGCCCCCTGGGCTCACCCATGTATTTTGATTCACTCCCACTTAATCAGACTTCTCTGGCATTTGAAACACAGATTCCTTCACCCCAAAAGAGTGCCTGTCTGGGCATTAGCGTGTGAATTCTCATGGAAAGAGCGAGTGAGAGAGCAAGCAAGCGAGCAGAGGCGTTGAATATTACACAAACATTCTGGTTTCCTTTCATCCTTCCAAGAAATAGCTAAAACCAATGTTTAGCACAAAGGTCGGACTCGTGAATCCCCAAAGATAAACTTGTAAGGAAGACTTTTGAAATTCAATCTCAGGAATTGAATTCCATAGGGGAGTTAAACCTAGCTTTGGAGTAGCCAGTGACGCTTTTGAATGCTGTTTGACATGTCTCTTACATAGATATATCTAGAGAGAAATAGATATAGACAGATATATAGATACAGAGACAAAGACATAGATAGAGGTGTGTGTGTGTTCACGCGTGCGAGCACTAGAAGTCTGCAGCAGGAATTTCCTAGGTTCTGTCCATGTTCCTTGCATAAATATCAGCTCCTTAAAGATATGTGCTTGTTTTTTTTTTTCTTCCCTGGGACCATGGAATATGTCAGTTCTCATAAATTACTCTTCAAACACTGAATGAATTAAATAGCAAGATGCCTTAAATACCCCTCATAATTAAGGTAAAGACTGAATAAATTCTTCTATGAGTGTTGAGAAAATAAATAATCGGGTATAGCTTAGGGTAGAGCAATTGCCCCGCATTCTTGAGGGCCTGAGTTCAATCCCAGAACCACCAAAAGAAAACAGATGAAAGAAATGACCAATACCGTTCCTTTTGGAATTCTTTCTTTTTCTTAAAAAAATAAATAAATATAAATAAAAGCAAAAAGTTTTTGACTTGGCTACCACAAACCTCCTGTTATCCTCATTAAGTGTTCCAAAAAATCCACTGACTAGTTCTTTGGAGCAGGAAGTTAACCGTGACCCTCAATCAATGCAGTTAATTGTATCAAAACAGAACGGCAAAGGGATCGATTTCCAAAATAACAGATTGGGGAGAAAGAGACAAAAATAAACATGGTGGACTTCAACTGCCTCTGGTTTTGTGGGTTTATTTATTTATTTGTTTTGTAAGTTGTTGTTTAAATAAACCTTCCCCAGCTCCCTTTCCAGGATGTAGATCTCAGGCCAGCTGGGCTTCACCAAAGCCTACATGGCATCCTGAGAGTCTGGGAGTTGGTGAGGAGCTGTTGCCTGAAGTCCAGCAGAGACTCGCAGGGTAGCTCAGCCCTGGGTCTAAGCAACACAGAGAGCACCTTCTCAGAGGGTGCCCACCATATTCAGGCCAGACAACTACGGCTCCTGACTGGCCTGTCTCTGGTTCTGTGCTCCTGCCTGTTCATTTAGAAATTAAAGTATAGGAAAAGAAAGCCCGGTGCATTTAAAAAAAAAGCTGGTTATGTTTTCTCAAGTTTACAGTTTACAAGTAAAGTCTTCTTATGAAATGAGGAGAAGAGAGAGAGAAAAAATAACATAGTTAAAAGCCAAAATCTGACAGAATAATCTGCCCTTCATCAAGAGGGTTTTGGGGTCCTTCAAAGGTATGAAGGCTATCAAAGCAGAAAGATATAGCCCCATCTAATACGCATGTGATAGATAGAGTCTGTATTTGCATTTTGATGAACTAGTATTTACACATATGTTCAGTAGTGTATCATTCTGTGCGTCCTTTCCGTAGACTTGCCTCTTCACGGCAGCCCTATGCCTGCCCTGGCTTGATGCCTTTTGGGAACACATTATGCACATCCTGCTGTTTTAAGCAGAATGTATTTAAGTCTAGCTGCCAGCTCTTTCTTAGTGACTCAGAGCCACCATGCTTACGCTTAAGAACAGTCATCAATATGCTGCCCAGTAATACAGTTCTCTGTCTGCTTTTTAGGCTTTCGGGTTCAACCTTAGACGCAAGGCTGTCTCCCTTCTGCTTTCACTGGGCCTGATGGGAACCACCTGGCTCTGGTCTGCTGCTTCTTAACTGCACCTGGGAAAACAGACACCACGCTTTGGCTTGGTCAACCTCGATCCTGAAATTCCGTGGGGGGGGGAGGTAAAACTATTTTGACATATTTTACTAAATCATGAGTTTCGCTGTATTATTAGAAGGTTGGGAGATGGCGCAGGACTCAGGTGGACTTAAGTTCCAACCGAGGCCTGGCCAATAACCAGCTGGGAGGCCTTTGGGACGCCATCTGACCTGCTGAGTTTCAGTTTCCTGTGGGGGGCTGGGGTGGGGAGGAGATAACAACGAACTAAATACCCGTAGCAATGTCTACCTCGCAACCTTCACCATTTCCACTCTATGTCTGCGAAGCTGTTTCTGTACATATTTACCATGCTACAGTTGTATCTAAACATCACATATATCGATGAAAACTATTATATCTATTTAGTAGTGATTGAAGCATTAGCAAATTAAAAAATTGCTAAGGCATATAGGAATGAATGAATAACAAAGTAGGCAGAGCCATTCAACAAACATAGTAGCATTGATTTTTCTGGGCTTTGTGTCAGGCACTACAAGGGGTTAAGCTGAATTTTACAGGGACATCACCTTCAAGGGAGAGAGAAGATCCTTCATGTAAACCCTGGGACTATTTCTATCTTTTTTATAAAAAGATGCTAGCTCTTTTAGAAATGATTCTCCATAAAATTACTAGGGCTTGAAAACTGTTCTTCAAACTCGCAGCCCAAGTTTAATGTAACTGATTCAGACAGATAAAATGCATAATTCTGTGTCGTGTATCTTCCATATAATAGGTAGTTAATACATCAAACCAACATAGACTTGGAAACACAAATTTAGGAAAAATTAGACCGCCATCAATTAGGTTAAATTGCATACCTTATCAACTTTGAATTAAAGCTGGAAGGGCGCAGGGAACATAACACAGCGGGGATAAATGCATGAAGTTAGCCATAAGAGAAAATATCTGAGGAGATGCTAATCTTTGCTTTCAGAATACTGATGGGACCATCTCGTTGTCACTGCAGAGTTCAAGTAGATTGTGGGTGCAAATGTTGAAAAGAAAGTACCCCCAAGGTGATGCATGAACCCCAGAATAGAGGCTAAGGGGGAGGAACCTGGTGTAGGTGGAAGGAGGAGGAAGTCTCCTCTCAGAGCATTGGGGGACAGTCCAGGAAAGGAGCACAGTGCCACACAGATATTCCTTTCCCTTCATAAATGCTGCAGTACTGTAGACAGCATGGATCCTCTTTGCTTAAGCACATCACAGTCCCACGCTTTCTGGTTTGAAGTTATGGGAGCACACACAACACTCCTACCAAACACACCATGAACTCCCTGAAAATGCCAGCTTGAGTCTTTTTGCCAGCATCACATAATTATTGATAGAGAGGGGGAAATGGCAAGCTATTTGGTCATTAAAGGTGAAAATATAGACTGGAGCACTTTTAAGGAATGTAACCACGTAACAATATTAGAACAGTCATTAGACCATCCTAGCCTTTCTTTAAATATGCTAGCTCATTTAGAAATGATTCCCCATAAAATTACTTGAGCTTGAAAGTTGTTCTTCAAAGTCCTGAGGAGCTGTTGGCCATGCATGGGTAGTTGCTGGGGGAGGGAGAATCTGTCTTTGTTGAGGGTTTGACCACTCACAGAGTTCCCATGTTCCAGCGAACAGCCCCACAATCATACACATATAGGCAGCACTAACTAGTCTTAGTGGGTTATAAGAAGAAAAGGTAGAGCTAGGAGAGGACATTTGAGGAGAGATACGGAGGGACTGGGAGTGGGGAGATGGAGGTGGACATTCTCAAGTCTCACTTTATGCATGCATAACAGTCTCTCAAAGATAAAGAAAAATGTGGGTCATAGACAAAGTCACAGATTTGGGAAGAGCTTAAAATTTTTGTCCAGCAACTTCTGCATGTTCAATGGGTATATGTTAAAGAAATACAGATTTTTTTAAACAAAAATAGAGAAGAAATTAGATGGCTACCAGTTATTTAAGACTTACAAATTAAATCAGCCTTAAATTTTATCTGTACCTCAGGTCTTAATACATTTGACATAAATGAATATGGCTATTTACATTTAACCATATGTTCATCTGCATATCCTATATTATGAAATTTAAAAGCAGTGGTCACTGAGCGACTGTTTTCCCAATAAGTCTTCATTTCTTTTTTTTTTTTTTTTTTAATTCAGTTCAGTTTATTTCATGTACCATGTGATATGGGTAGGTCTTAGAGTGTTGAGGTAAAGTGCATCCAGTTTGGAAAGATTGGTGATTATGAAAGTATATGTAAAGCCTATAGTGAAATTATGAAAGGATGATATTATGTGAAGCTGAATGGGGGTGAAGCTGGATGTCAGTGGAGCTGACTGTAACCCCAGCACCGTGACGCTAACACGCTCCCGAGACAGGTCATATTTCCACTCGGGAGCCCTCTGCTTCCTTTGAAAGTAAAAAGGCCTCACTTTGTGTCTGAGACACATTCCTGAAGGCTCTGTGACTCTACATGAAGTTCAGTAAAATTCAAGGGTGGGCAAAGTGGCCTGAGAAACTTTGCTGTGGGTGACTCTCAGGAGTCATCGCCACCCATTCCTGAATATCAGTCACGGAGAAGCAAACGCTGTTTACACTGTTATGACAGCCGTTCTTCTCTGTTTTGCATACAGAGGAGACCAGGCGGTACCGACGGGTATGAAGTGTCAGAGTGTGTTAAATTCCTCCATTTCCAGTTTGGGGTTTCGAGTTGCAGAACTACTTCCCAGGTCCTGAAAGCTGCCATGGACCCAACTCCAACCAACTAAGGTTTTCCCCAGCAGCCTCTTCTGACTTCCTCTCCAGGAACTAGGTGCACACAATACCCTTGCTCTGGCTAAAGAGGAGAGCATGTACCACCATGTGAGGCTCATTTGTTCGTACGGCTATGTTGTGATGGCTTCTCCAGTCTGAGCTGAGGGTACTGCCAATCTTTAAATAGAGCTGTCCTACAAAATCTCATGGTGTCCAAAGCCAAGCGCACACTGAATAAAACCAGATGCAGTGTATGGAAGTCTGTTCAAGGCCTTGCAGCCCTAAAGTGTGATGGCTCCAAGCATTCCTGGTCTAATCTGGATAATATTATGCAAATATTTCAGGCGATTTTTCTCACATCTTTCCAGGCCCCATCACTTTCACCATTGAATTTCATAACTTGCTTCATTAACATAAAATCAAAATGCATGTCATCCCTTGCAATCTCTTTCCTGTACAGTGATCAGGGATTCTGCAGCTACAGAGGTTTGCGACATGTCGAACACCAAGTCCTGGGGACTCAGGGCATGATGGCGCCTCAAAAGTTATACAAGGGGAAGCTGGATGTGATTCCCTTGATATTTACCAAAGTTAATGGGGTAAAAAGAATTTCATTCTCTCATCTGGCGTGGGACATCTATTAATATCTCTGGAAACTAGCACTGCATGTAACTATCTGGAGGATGGTGTTGTGTATACTTCCTGTTTGTAGCAAATAATAGAGCCTGAGGACCCGAGAGCGAGAAAGTGCTCACTGGGGACAGCAGTAGGGAGAGCCAACTTCATGACTAATTACATTGTTTTGGTGATGTCCTGAGAACGCTTTTGTAAATGGGCTGGGTATCTGGTGGCTGCCAAGTGTGATCCAAATCAAAGAACAAGGTGTGAGCTCGGCGCTGCCTCCCACCGCATTCTGTCCACCTCTGCCTCTGGTGGCTGTGGGGAATCTGAGGAGAACATTCTAGAGGAAAGGAACTGTATGATTGATTTTAAAGAAAATGCAGTGTAGATGCTTCGTCTCCAAGTGGGAAAACTGAGGCCCAGTCCCTGCCACTGAATAATAGCTCTCTATTTTCCAAGTAGTATGACTCGTGTAACTGCCCACTCTTGACTTTTTCCCACCACTAGCCCCTGTAATCTACACCATCACTTAGAATATATTCTGCTGATTCCCCATCTCAGTGTTGTACTTTAAAAAAAAGTCAATTAAATACCTTAGTATGCATCCTGTTTGCTATTTCTGTGATTAAATAAAAAGATCGTGAGAGCCTAAAATATCTACTACCAAAGAGCCATCCAAAAATAATTGGAACTTGATTGGTTTTCTGAGCCATCTCCCTCCGACTCCTCTGGTCCCTGTCTTCTAGAACCTTGCCATGAACTGCAAGCCACAAATTTAATACTAGATTATATAAATGTTATGCAACTCTCTAATTTGTTTCATGGGAGCAAGTTGTCTTTCCAAGTAAAACACCAGATCCCACAAAGGCCGACTTTAATTGCCCCCAGTACCTATCCCAGTGTTAGCCAACCAGTAGGCAAGGCAGCTCCTGCTCACTGTTTAGAAATGGAAGGAATTCAGAAGAGATATTGAAATGATGATGCGCTGTTCAGACCAGTCGCACAGGCCCCTCCCTGATCCACATGCCCCGTGGGAGGTAAAGCACAACACCCAACCACACTGCTGCTCAAGGAAAGAAAAAACCACTCACCCACATTCAACCTTAGCTCTCATCAACCCTGGTGCCTTTCCTCCGCGGATGTATAAAACACTATAGTGCATTTTCTTCTAAGAAACTAGGGGTAAGGCAGGGAGACAGCGTTAAGAATATCAGCTAAAAATTGACTAAAAAGGGGTATAGGAAAGAAGGCAAGAAACATCAAAAAAAAAAAAAAAAAAGAACAAAAGGATGGAGAATACAATCACAAGAATCCTGTGATGGGAGTGCACACAGAGGGCAGGCGGGACCCATGGAGCGCCACCTTTCCCTCTTTTTGCTCTCAGGGGATAACAAAGAGCTAAGCAGAACTACTCATTTGCAAAAGACGACTTGGTGGTAGAAGAGCACACAGTTGAGGGTAAATTAAGCTGCTCCTATTTTCTCTGCCTTTTCTTTCTTTAAATTCTTCAGCTAAAAAAAGACTGCATGTAATAGCATCAACTGCTAATCTACACCACTATCTGCTTGTCCTGGTGCACCAGCCTCGGTGCTCTGGGCTATGGAGTGATGGAGATGGAGAAAAGATTTTTTTAAAAAAGCCCACTTCAGATTATAGGTACTGGATCTTAGAGATGTCATGCCCACAAATCACATGGTTAGGAATAAAGGCATTGGATAAACAGGGACCTAATTCTAGAGAAGCGGCCCCAGCAGGTTAATTGTCTTGTTCCTTGGCCACAGCATCTGTCCTTTCTTTCCTTTGTGAGGATAACTTCTCCCTAGAACTTCGTGACTCCAACCAAATCATACACAACTGAAAAATGCAGGGTCTCCCTTGTAGATCTGTGAAACTGTACATGCCACTTCCACAGGCTGGTGAAGATGCCAGCACTGGTAGGAGCCCTACCCCCAGCATGGGGCAGCGCTAGCGAGAACGGGCACAACATCCTAACCTCCAGGGTTAAGATCTCCAGATGGGGGCCATGGTCCAAGTTAAAGCAAGAGCGATTGTAAGGTTGAGCTCCAGAAGCAGACCTGTGAGTTCAAGTCCCACCTCTAACCTGAAAAAACTTAGTAGCTGACCAACTACGGAGTCTCCTGCTCCTGTCCCTAAAAGAGAACAGCACTGTGTGCAATGGTCCCAGGGCTTGCGTGACAGCCATCATAAACACTTGGCATGCTGCCTGGCTGGAAGTAAGGTCTCCAGAAATGCCAGCTACTTAGTCAAACTGCATTTTTCTAGAGCTTTATCACAGATACCAGATCTTAAATACAATATTGAGCTATGATCCTAGCCAACCCAAACCTTGACAAATGGCTTTGAACTTCATTGATAATTTGTTCTGCCCCATAAAAAGCAAAAGATGATCACATAATTTTACTTTTGTTTGATTTAGAATTAACCACCTCTATCACTATGATGCTCTGCTTCTGTATTGCTCAGATTATTCTATGCATTTCCACTTCCTATGATTGTTCCTTTGCTCAAGATTGCATTTGTTCTTGTTAGTAGAATGCCTACTTCTCTGAGATTACACTGTATGGATCAGACTACTGTCTGGTACGATCTGGTTATGTGACCTTGTTAATTCTACAAGGATACTTGCTAAATTCTCTTAGAAACCACAACATGAGTTTCCACTATGTTAATTTAGGACATAGTTTCCTAGGACACTTGGAAAGAGGAGAAGAGCAAAGAGCCAACAGGTACCCTGACTCTCTCCTCCTGGAGGCCACCTCAATTCTGGGCAATGTGTGGCAGTGGTATTAGGGGGCCAGGGGTAGAAGAAAAGAAGATGCACAGTTACAGGGAGAGGGGACTCTCCTTTCCACTCCTTCTCTGTTACTCACTATGTGGAAACAAATCTTTTGAGGCAATTTGGTTGTCAGTCTTGGCAAACTTAAGGTAGATGGTGTTAACCCGAGTTGCCTTTTCACCAACAAGAATGGGAGAATAGAAAAGATGAGTCAGGACACCTTGCCAAACTAGTGGCAAGGTGGGGCACAGATGTGAGATTTCCTACTACGTCCTTTCCCACCTCCAGTAGAGCCTACTATGGCTGTAGCAGGCACACTTTTCTTCCAGCTGTCCTGGATTAATCTTCTCTTGTCAATTAACTTTCTGCCCATTCTGATTTCTACCCTAGTCCACATCTGATCACCCTGACACAGGGACCACCTTGGAGTTATTCTTTCCCCCTGCCCTGCTCCCCAATAAACAGCAGAAAGAGTGACAGAAAGATTGAAGATGTGGCTCCCAAGACCTGGGAAAGACTGTTCTCATATAGAACACTGTTTACATGAGGCTGAAGACACCAGCTGGCAACAACATAAGCCATGGAGCTGATCCCTTTCATGGGTACCCTGGTGCTTCCAATGAAAAACGCAGGACAGTTGGCAGGAGGACATTTAGTACACTTTTCTTGCCCAGAATGTTCTAGTTTAGATAACAGCTAGCTGGACAGACTGAGAAGCCTGGTTCTGATTCAACTTTATAAGAGCTGCTCTGGGCCGGGCGGTGGTGGCGCACGCCTTTAATCCCAGCACTTGGGAGGCAGAGTCAGGCGGATCTCTGTGAGTTCGAGACCAGCCTGGTCTACAAGAGCTAGCTCCAGGACAGGCTCTAAAGCTGCAGAAAAACCCTGTCTCGAAAAACCAAAAAAAAAAAAAAAAAAAAAAAAAAAAAGAGCTGCTCTGGGCAGACTGTGAAGCGATCAAGGGCTGTAGCAGCGTGCTGGCAAGGGTGACTGGCACGTCGAGTGAGTGGCTGCTGGTGCAAAGAATATGTGGATAACTCAAATGGACATGGTCCTCTTCGGTGTGTTAGTCAGGAAAACATGCTCGACTATCACTGCCAACCCTCTGCACATTCCTGCAACCCCGAACAGAAGAAAACAAAGCTTCTAGAAGAGCTAAATGGTGGCACCCTGCTATGACAAGTAGGATCAGGGGTCGAAAAGCTTGGCTGACTCTCACTTTTTTGTTTGACTACACAGACATCGGTCCCCGTCCCTCCCACCCCCAAGGGCTCTGGGTCGCCACTCTTAGTCAATGGCTATTTCCCTCTAAGGCTCAAGGCACAAGCTGCATCTGAGAGTTTGCATTGGTGTGTGTCACAGAGAGAAGGATGCTGAACACTTGGCCTAGATGCCAAGACTCCACAAGGCCAAGTAGGACTACTTAGAAAACAAGTGGGGTCAAGCCACCTCCGTGCTCTCTTGTAGTCCAGGTTCTGTATTTTATTTTGTACTGTGGGGTCAATGAGGGCTTTGAATGTGCGGGCTAAGACACCCGGGCTCCAAATTCAGATAATGAAGGTGTCTATTGTGGCCTCCCTGAAATGGCGATGCTCGTGTTCTGAGATCTTAAATAAATGCCAGTTATTTGCTGGATATGTCGGCCAGGTCAGATGCCCAGCGCTGAAAGCACTGGGCACATAGAACACTCACGGTCACATGGCAGGAGTCACACTATCAAGGACCAGTGGAAGCTGTATGTTCTTTCTGTGGAAAACCCTGGGTTCTTCAGGGCCCCCGAGTGACTCACTCTGTTTGAGAGTCACTGAGTAAGTCAAGGACTCCCCGCATTATGACTGTCATCTTAATAGGAGACTCTGAATCTCAAGTCATAGTTGACTCTGTCTACGGACTGTCCACACATAATTGACTCGCTTCCGTTTGTACATCGTTTCCTATACATTTTATAACCTTGCATCTTCTTTTCACTCCCCATTATACAATAGGACCTTCCTCCTACCAAGCCCAAAAGGACAAACCACCAAACAGAAAGCTCTGGTGGTGCTCATGGCTTAGATGGAAATGATTCTAACAGCAAGCAGGGTCTCCTGGGCCACCCAGAGTGGTACCACTATATCCTATACATTCTATTAGAAATTCAAGTATAGACTGTGTCTTCAACTAGACCAAGCTATTAGATATTAATGTTCAGACAACACCTACCTCACTCCAGACCAGCATGGTACCGAATATGACCTGTAACCCATCAAAGAAATTGTCCCCTATGATGATCACAGTTGCGCCTCCCGTCGTCCATCCTTCACTCGGGCTGATGGCTTTGATACAGGGAGTAGCTGCTTTTCAACACACATGAAAAAGAGAAGGAGTCTGCTGTTAGAACCAAACTTTAATGATGGGAGTCTTGAGAAAAAGAAAAAAAAATCTTTTATCTTTTCACTAACAGAAAGTCCCTCAAGACTTCAATATTTCCTAGCCACATCAGGACTAGAAACCCAGGGAGCAACATTAGTTCTTAAAGGCATCTTTTTCATTGCTCCTATTGAGATGCATCCATTTCATTCACTAATCTCTTTATTAATCTCGAAAGCTTGTGAAATGTAACCCCAGAAGACAAACTGAATTTGTCAAATGCTTGAGATTCTAATGCAGTGAAAGCATTACAGAATTGTTTCAAAGCTGAATATAGTTGGTGAAGGGAAAATGTCTACATTCTTAAGTGAACATTCCCATCCAATGGGAAGCTAACAAGGCAAGCGGTAGGCTGGAGCAGGAAGGATTCTTGCTCCTTGCTTTTCTCTCTGTAATAACAACACAGCAACATTCCGCAGTAAAAATCATTACAATTTTTTCAAATACATGTCACGGCTCCCATTTGATAGATCCAAAGTTCCAGGTCACTTGGGGTGTCTTATGCAAACAAAGAGTAGTGGTCTTGCTGAACCACAGACCTTCTTCACGACATGGGCTCTGTTGTATTTCCAGGGCATAAAAATGTAGACTGGTTTCTCTTTCCATTGCAAATGGCCTTCATTTGCAAAGGCTGTGACTGCAAGCACAAGTTAGGTGGTTTTCCTAATGAGCAGTGCTTCCTCTGGACAGAAGTACTAAAAATACACGGGGTGGTAAGATTATGACTTGGAAACCTCTCTGAAGGCAGCTTGATGCCACAGAGGGCCTGTAACCCATCAGTGCCATGCTGTTTGTCTTCTGATAATGATCCCTTTACCAAACAGCACCCCAGAAAACCAGACAGCAAGTGAGACAGTGTGCAAGAAGAGAGAGCGAGACCATCCTCTTCCACAAGTATTTAAGACTGAGTTCCCAAACACTGGTGCCAAGGAGAACACCAGTTAATTACAAATGTGAGTGGGAAGTACTGGAAAAATAATAATAATTAGTATTGGACTTTGTCAAATTTGGCAAAGTCTCCTGTTTTAACTTTTGCAAGAAGCAAAGAAAACATTAAGTTAATCCCAGTGGGACGAGTGTTCACGTGCCACCACACAAACAAGTAGGATGGCGTTGGTCCGGATTCAAATTAATCCTCCAAACCTTGCACAGAGAAGTTTGAAAACATCCAAACCAAACATTTGGTGTTGGCTGAACTCACAGGAACACATCTGCAGCTGAAACAGGGCAGCTTGCTTACTTACTTTCCTGCATTTTATCCCCAAACAAAGCAGTTAATTAAGAAAATATAAAGGATCCATGACTGGACTTCATTCTTGTCCAGTTTTGACCTACACAGGGCAGGGGGAAAAGTGTCTCAAGGGCACAGGACTTTTTCTTCTACAAGAGCTTTCTTGAAAACTAAACTGTTGACCCACGTGGTTACAGGCTTCTGAAGCAATGACCTAATATGATGTAGGATTTCAAGCTGTTTATAAAATAGACAAGTAACACCCAACTACGAAAATTTCATAAAACTTAACCATTTTGGAAACATTTTGTTAGTATCACCAGATTTTTTTTTATTGATTTATAACTCCATATATTTAGGTTCCAGGATAACATACAAAAGATGTTGCTGTCTCTCTAGATGCCTTGGGAAAATATTCAGTATTGGTTTAGATGACCTGGGTATGAGAATGCCATCTAGCTGCGAAGCATGGACTCCAGTAGTGTCATTAAATGCAGAGACTGTTTATCCATGCGGATTTCAAAATGGTCTTTATGTTAACATCTATTAGCTTTGAGGTTTCCGTTTCAGTTTTTTTGTGTGTGATGCAGACACAATTGTTTAGATGAGCAAAGTCTCTTCTAACTTCTTAAAAAGGCCACAGAAGGGCATAGCTGAGCATCTAAAAGAAATCTATGGAGAGAACTTACATTGGTTAAGACCTGCTGAGTTTACGCTCGATTCTTTTCCTTGTTTATCCTCTTGTTACTTACTAAGTACACGTGTGTGTGTGTGTGTGTGTGTGTTTGTATGTGTGTGTGTATGGGCTAGGTGTATGTGACTGTATAGGTTTGGGGTTTGGAGGTAGGTGGGACTGTGGAGATATCTGGTTGCATGTGCATGCACACACACGTACACACACAAACACACAAACCACACACACAGAAGCCAACCTATGGGTCAACTAGCCAGGGGAAAGGAAGAGAACATTGAGCCCTAAAGGAGTAAAAAACAAGGCAATACTATCTTGAGGGACGGATAAAATATGCAGACAACAATTCGAACGATGTGTTCCAGCTAATTTGAAAATTTTTATGTAATGAGCCTTCATGTGTATGAGCATTTGTGTGTATGTGTGATTCCAGGCGACACGTGACAAAAGTCTGGAAGGCAGGATGCACAGCAGTTGTCCATAGCGAGTCCTTAAAAGCGAATGTGGCTGGATTGGGTGTGACAGGAAAAGATGGCTATAATGTTCATTCTATTAGCATTTATATGGCTTGACGTGTTTCCGCTGAGCATATACTAAGGTAACACATGAGTAAAAACTTCAGTGAAGCAGGACATGAGGTGACATTTGTACTTTTTAGAGCAAATAGATACTAAAAAGTAGCCAGGCAAGGACCTGACATCAGCTGAGATTCTTAGCATCCCTGGATCTCCTCTCCCCTCCTCCCCGCTGGTAAGTTGTCTAGGGATGCTGCAGAACCTTCAAAGCAGCCAGGGTCTCACTTTCACTGATGCCTTCCCCTCAGAGGAGCAGGCACAGACCACTGTTTTAACAGTCCCACTGGCTGGCTCCAGCAGAATTGGAGAGCAAAGAGATTTACAGGAGCTGGATAATGAGCTGAGATCATCCATAGCATTCTTTCACAAAACAAAACAAACAAATAGAAAAATCATTATGGCTTGGGAAGTGAAGGGGAAGATTTGAAAGGAGGACTGTTCTTTTTTTTTCAAGCAGGAAATTCATGGTTTAATTAATGAAAGACTCCTTCCCATCAGCAGATTTTCACACTCTGTCCACAAGGGCAACAGACCCATTTCTGGCTCTAAATTGCATTAAAAATAAAAGTTTTTCCCTCTTCTTTTCTTTAATGCTTCTCCCACCCCTTACCAGCCACCAGAGTCGAGCTTTTCCTTCCTTCAAACTGTGACAATAACATGATTACCCCACCAGTTTAGCATAATGGTTCTGAACCGCTCCTGGCACGCTGCAGAATTAAAGTGGGAATTATTAGGTAGTGCCTCTTTGTTATAATGATCACTCCACAAATAAAAGCTCTTCTCCCAAAGGTACTGCACGGCACAGAATGCTAATTCTGAAGATTATGTGTGCGCTTTTATTAAATATTACTATGCCCTCCCTGTTTGAGGGCTTCTCTGCTCTGATTGTTTTATGAGGCCCATGTTAATGTCATTCCGTCTTGCTAGCAGCAGGCACACATTTTAGCGTTTGTATGAGAGTTGATCAAAGGCCACGTGCTGGGGGAATTGCTGAGAAAACACGGACAAGCGATAAAAATCTAACAGATTAATTGGTTTAAATTTCATTTCAGGGTGTTGAACTTTGGCTTGGGACTTTAATACGACACTGTGAGTCAGGGCCTAATTACCAGATTTCCAATTTGCTTTTGAACAATGGCTGCTGCGAGAAGAAAAAAAAAAGTGAAGAATTATAAAAAAATAGGAGAGAGCAAAATCATTCGGGCCCTAGTACATATTTAACAAGCAATGTGTGTGTGTGTGTGTGTGTGTGTGTGTGTGTGTGTAGACAATTGCACTGGGGACATTTCTGATCACCTCTTCCACCAGCAGAACATACATATTTTCTTTAAATCACCTCAGAAGGCAAAAGAAATCACAAATGCCCTCAGTGGTTTAAAACTGTCCAGCTTACAGAACCAATGCTACATGATTCTAGTGCTTGCACCAGAAGCACCAGGCTCTTGATTAGCAAGGTGAATTTACAAGCTCGGCCTCTGATAGAAATGACCTATTTCATTGATAGAAAGCCAGGGTCTGGAGAGCCGTGTTTACCTCGGGGTTTACTGGTGGCCTTGGGAATAAGGGTTAATTGAGCTCAGAGGTGCCTTCCCATTGAGGTGAATTAGTGGTGTGTGTATGTCGATCAGCAGGGTCCTGGGGCTGCTCTTGTTTTTGCCGCTGAGATCTCTTTGGGCTCTGATCGATGCTTCACTTATTTAGGGGAACCATAAAGATGACCTGGGTTCAAGGTTTATCATATCTTATTTCCAAAATGGGGGTCTTGCGGACACTGTTGCCCCATGACAGAAGCCTCAGTAGAGATGTGTTGTTTGGCTCCATTCCCTCATTTTCTGTCTTTAAATATCCTGGGCATACAATACTCTTTTTTGTTGTTTTTTCGAGACAGGGTTTCTCTGTAGTTTCTAGAGCCTGTCCTGGAACTAGCTCTTGTAGACCAGGCTGGCCTCGAACTCAGAGATCCGCCTGCCTCTGCCTCCCGAGTGCTGGGATTAAAGGTGTGCGCCACCACCCCCAGGCCTCATACAATACTCTTATCAATTGGCAAAATGTGCAAGTTGAGGAAGTTTGAATCGCAGTCCATATTTCAAGATGGCATCCATTATGAACCGTGAAGCAGGTACAAGCTTGTTCTCTACATTGTACCCATGCAAGAAACATGCCAGATTTCTTTCTCTAATAGTCTACCAAACAGCCCTCTCTGAATAAGTGATTCTAAAAAGCAGGTACCTGAGGCTCCCAAATGAGGTGGCACGGGTGGGCACCAGCTTTTAAGGCTATCTGAGCAAACACTGTTGACATCGTTAGACATCAATTCCAACACTTCACATCTGCCATTTAGTGCAGCCTCTGGTCACTTGCTCCATGAAGACTTCCAATAGCTTCCAATGGTTGAGACTCCATAGATTTGATACAGAATGCACAGAAAATGCCTATTTGTGTCAGATATACAGTACACTAGTTTCTGCCATACCATTTATTATTACTGTCATTGGCTTCTTGCTAATGAGCGTTTATTTATTTAGTAAGGTGCCCTATGCACTCATCACTTAACCTTCTGAAGAGATTTTAGTTTAGTTTAGTTTGGTGATATGTTCAGCTAAATGGACGGAATAGTCAGACTGAACACCAGAACATCCCAAAGTAAAGTGAGTTTTTGTTCTTGTTTGGTTTTCATTTTTAAGACTTTTTTTCTGGAATTAATATTCATTGGGAAACATACCAGAACTATTTCAGAGAAAATGGCTTCACTATTGATTCTCCAATGTCTGAAACTTGTCAGAAAAATGCTAAACCCACCAGCTGGACTCCTTTATTTTTAATTTAATTTTTAACATTTATTTGTTTATTTATTTAGGGGGTATGCACATGCCAGGGTGTGCACACAGAGGTCATAGGACAACTTGTGGGTGTCTGTTCTTTCCTTCTACCATGCGGGTTGCAGGGAATCATACTCGGATTGTAAGTTTGGCAGTGAGCATCTTTACCTGATGAATCGTCTTGCCAGCCTGAGCTGGGCTCCTTCCAATGGCACCTTTGTGTGCTCATAAAACCCCACTCCTCTTTATCTGCTGGGTTGTCATAACGCAGTGTTTGGGAGTAACCCCATTCCAGAAGCTGCTGGGCCATGGAGGAGCCCTAATTAAGCATCACCTCAACAATTTGCGACTTTCTTAAGTGAAATGATCATTTTTCCCAACTGCTCTATTGACTTGCTTCCAATCAAGCAGTTAAAAAGAAGAGGACCAGCAGGGCTTGACATTAGTTGGAAGGTTAGCCCTCTGCACCTTCACCATGTGCAAGATCTGTTCTTGGTCAACTGTCCTTCAACAGTGTTGCCTGAAAAACTAGTAGCTGCTGTAACACTGGATTAGACATCTACCATCCATCCGGCCTATCCCATGTGCAGGATGCAAACACTCCTGCAGATGCCCCCCAATTCAGAACAAACAAATTCCGTTAGAAAGTAACCAGATGTGACAGCCTTGTCACCAAACCTGTAGCAGTGTGTAACACATGCTGTTTGGAGGAGTTACCTAGGTTCTGCTTTCGTTCACAGTCCTCTCTAACTGCACTGTGTAGTTAAGTATTTTGTCAGTTATTAGAATATGTTTTATTTTGCTATTGATCTGCATTTATTGCTTTGTTTAGCAAAATATCTAGGTGGCACTTTGCAAAGAATTACAGTATTTTATATACAAGAGTCTCTTTCCTTGTCCATCTTCTCCCCCCTCTCCCTTTCCCTCTCTCTCTCTCTCTCTCTCTCTCTCTCTCTCTCTCTCTCTCTCTCTCTCTCTCTCTCTCTCTCTCTCTCTCTCTCTCTCTCTCTCTCTCTCTGTGGTGTTTGTCACTTTAATGAGAAATGTAAGCCATGATATAGAGATTTCTCAATACCAGATGCAATTAAACCTATTAAATATTAGATGAGGAAATTGAGACTTTCAAGCGCTTTGCATCCCTTATCCCAAAGTGACTTCATCTGGCAGAAAAGCCCTTTGCTCTGACAGCATTAATGTTCTCACTGAAAAGGAGGAAAGAAAAAAAACCTCCCAGTCACTAGATGGAAACATTGCTCCAAAGACTGTCCCTACAGAGACAGAGAGTGGTTATCTTCCACGTCAAGAAATGACATCTATGTCCCAAATGATGCCACCTGTCAATTACAGACCCAGCCCATGGCCTATCTACTTCCTGTTTATTTTGGTTTCCTAATTTCCTCTGAAAATTTTAAGTACCTTAGCCATTGGTGGACATGGCACCTGAGCAAGAGAAGGGCATAAATGTGGTCACAATTATATTCTGGAACATTCCAGGGCAGGTGTTTCTGGATTTCTGAGTCTGCCTCTCTGAGAACCACACAACTATTCATGTTCACTCTTCAGGGCTGTTTAACAATTTAGCTGTAGAAAAAAAAATCTTGACATTTTGATGTGTGCCTATAACTTCTAAATTGCACTTGAAAGATTGTCGAAGGCTTTTGGATTTAATGACAGGCAACATAGCATTGTTTCATAATATACAAAAATTGTTTGTTAAATACACACAGAAGCTCAGAGTTTTGTGACTCAGAGAGGGAGGAATATATTGCATTCCAACTTGCATTTCACACATAAGACCTGAAATTAAAATGAACAAAATTCTAATTCCGAAACAGAGAAAGGCAAACGTGGCCACGAGCTTTCTCTCTCCTTCCCTTGTTCTGTGATTGTCAGCCACTCCATTGCTAAGTAATGGGGGGGGAATAGTCATGGAGGGGAGGTGAACCCTCTGAATGAATTATTCATGGATCCAATTGTGGTATTTGTTGCAGAAATAGTGAAACCGCTTGCCTCTGATGACACAATGAGTAAATAATTCTTTTTTCCCAACAAGGGAAATTATTCTGCACAAAATTAATTTTTCCTCTTTTTCTAATTACCCTGCTGTACGAAAAGTTGGAGAAAGCAAAGGCAGGGAAGCAAAGAAGTGGAAACTACTCCCTCAAACAGACACCCGGCATTAGAAGGGGAAACCATTTTCTGATTCAACAACAACAATAAAATCATGTAACTACTTCTTCAAGGAATACAGTAATCTTTATTCCCAATCAATCTTCCTGAGCCTGGAAAATCATAAAGTCAAATATGAACATGTCCATTGGAAAATCTGTAACATTAATCTTGGCTGGAGTCGTATTTTTAACAGGACTTGAATGTGTGTGTGGGATTATCCAGATGGCCATACAGGAATCGGCCTGATAGGATTAAACCTTTATGCTGAACTCCACTCCATCTGTTCACCAAGGCTTGCCTTTTCTTGTCTGAATATGAATTTTTAGCTTCCTGGTGTCTGGGAGCAGGACTCCGGAGGGCAGGGAAAAGAGAGTTTGCATGCAGGTGATTTAACATTGTATTAGTCTGGCTCCATTCACACTAAAAATTCTACTAAAAAGTTCAAAAGTATGTTGATTCTACTCTTTGTTTTTGTCTCAGGGTTTCTTCTTATTATTGAATTTGAGGGTTTATTCAACGCACTGTCATCCTAGGTGTGTATGGCGACATTTGCCTAAAAAAGCAGAAAGGGGAGATAAGATGTGGCAGCCTTGCCACAAAAATGTGACTCTAAGTGCAGAAGATATGTAATTCTGAATGGATGACTCAGGCAGACAGCTTTGTTTTCCCTCCCCCCTCATTATCAGAGGGTGAGTAGTATTCTTTTTTTTTTTTTTTAAACAAATTAGCTGCTACAATTTTTACTGTCATTTCTGTTAGGTTTTGTATGTTTCTCAGGCAACTTTCTTGCTGGAGTGATGTTTGGGAGAGGCTGCAGTTTACAGTTTAATCTTGAATAAAACAAACTGGGCTCAGTTGGTGCTCCCTGCATAGAACCTCGGAAGCAGTGGTCGACCCATGCTCTCAACTGGAGGAGCCAGATTATGGAGGCTGCAGGGGATGGAGGCCAGGGCATCGCCAAGAGGCAGTGCCTGGAGAGTGGCTCTGGAATTATTAGCAGTGACAAAGGACCTAGTGGAGAAGGCTGTGACAAGCTTCCCAAGCAAAGCCTGCTGGATTCGTGGCTAAGTTGCATGAATGGGAGACCTTTCATAACCTTCCTGATCAGATGTTTACAGACACATGAGCAGTAGATGTGTGTAATATGTTTATGATGAAAACTATGACAGACAACAACCTGTGATGGGCGTGGCCCCAAAGAGGAGGAGACCAAGTAATCTAGCACCCATCTGTAGACATCCCATTTATCCTTTTCCACAGGGGCGCAACACCATCACAAATGGTGCAACTCGGCACACTATCAAATAATGTTAGCCACTTCATATATGGACATTGTTACTGTATCTAAGTAGTACCCTTGACTGAACAGCTGGGCAGCAGAGAGCACTGAAACCTCACGCCACTTCAGTGTGCTGGTGAGAATGCGTGGGTAAACACCTCATAAAACACTCTTTGATTTCTTCAGTTGATAAAAATTCTAGTCTTAGAACACAGACGTGTGTACATACATTGTCCCAAACTCTATCCTGCACATTTTATCAAATAAGAGACAGTCAACTAGGAATCTAATCCCATTATTTAACTTGCTTTGCCCAATGCAGGAGCCACTATCCAAATAACTTATTCAATGTTTAATTAGTTAATATAAAAAAATCCTTACGTAGTCCTATCACCAGAGGTAAGGAGTTATCAGACAGCACATTAGGAAAACCCCTTCATCTTCACAAGGCTCTCCTGGACAGCATGGGTCTTGGGACCAACTTTAGATGCTTGAGCCTGTAACTGGTAATCAGAGGGGCATGTGTATTCCAGAAGGTCTTCTGGAGTGATACTGTCAAATCCTACTGAGAAAGACTACAAAGCAAGCCCCCTCATGGGACCAGGCAGGGAGTAAATGTAACATGGAAGAGATGCTGTTAAATTTGACAAAACTGCTGTCTTTTGAGTATATGGGTCCCACTAGCAACTCTAATTTATAGAGAATTTGTCATCCATATTTTTATATACAATCTTATTTTTGTCAGCAACAAAATTCTACCTAAATTCTAACAAAAGTTAGTAAATGAAGTAATGAGATTCCCCGGGGCATTTTCATAGGCGTGTGTCATTTTCCTTTGTTCTTCTCTGTGCCCCTCGTCAACCACCCCTCCCACCTACTCTGCCTCCCTCTTGCTAGTTTCTAATATTATGTAAAACATAGCCCAAAGCAACGTAGGGCAGAAGACTAGATCCCACTCATGATCCCTTAGTGCACAGAGCATAAAAACCCTCCCCAAGTCAGGAATCAATCCTTGGGGGTTCGTTTCTGCAGTGACTAATGCTGCCACTGACTCATCAAACAATAAATGCAAACCCTAGCCATTACTGCTTCTGGTTCTAACTTACATCCCCACCCACCCTCTCCAGGCACCGTGGGAGCTCCTTAGCTTGCCTTCTTTTGTAGACATACAGTTTCTGTAGAGACACCTGGAGAGAAGAATGCTGAAGTATCTCCACTATCATCATGCAAGACAGCACAGACAGTGACTTTTTAAGGAACCCATGTTTTGTATGTGAGCTGCATTTCAAAATCAACCTTGTCCAACTTTTAATAAGGCACAGGCCATGCTTTTTGCTTTTGCAAATAACTCGGTTTGTATTTCTCTCCACAAGGACAGCTGCCGTGGCAAGCGAGTTGGAGGGAACATTCACGACGGAGAGCCTTATCATGCGGAGCCAGTTTCCTCTCCTCCCTAACATGGCCAGTGGTGCTGCACGCCAGCATTTGTTACAACACAGATGTTTCTGTGGTGATGATCCATGACGTCACAAGCACAGAAATGTGGATCATGAAACTTATCAGTCTGGGATGAGCAAAGGGGAATAGAAATTCTACTTCTATGGAAGCTTTATGAGGTATTGACTCAACTTTCTCCATGCCTACTCATGATCTGGACTGTCCTATTGGAACTGTGGAGAAAGCCAAGCTATTTGCCTTTTCTAATTTGTATCTACTGCCTGATGATTGTGTTCAAGGTCCAGTTGCTCCCTAAGGCTACGTGGTCCTCAGTCAGATGTCACCTTTCACCGATTGAATCTGGCTGACTCCCCCATCCTACCCTAGAGGTAGCACAGGGCTCGGATGCAACACTGTTGTGGATCCAGGGGTCTCAGGTCCTTTTTATCACCGGGTGGATGCAAATCTCTTTTCCTAACTCTCAGCTTCTGCCATCTTAATTGGGGATGATAGTTATTAAAAATCCCACTTCATGAGGCTGCGGTGAATTTAAATGAACTAATTTAGGTAGAGAGTAAGGAGGGAATAGTTGTGAGATGGGGATAAGAAAGATGAGGGAAAAGATTCATCTCATGAAGATGGGGGGGGCATGAATAAATGCAAATGCAGATAGTGCTAGCAACCCTACAAGTCCCCAGTCTTCAAATGTTCCTGGCGTTTCTTCCTCAGGAAAGTGAAGCCACTGCTTACACACAGTCCAACAGTTCTTCGCTGAAAAGACCCACCTTTTGCACGAAGCTGATGGCTTCTAGCAGAGTCTAGAAAACTTAAGCTATTCTCAAGTCCTTCTGTCGGTTTCATTCACATGTCACTTCTCACTCTTCTTGAATCTAAACTTGATGTCTGTGTAATACACAGCCCTGTGCACAGTGTGTGTGCACGTATGCATGTATGCAGTGTACATATGCATGTATGCAGAGAGGAGGAAGCATATACCTAAATGTGTTAAACAACCTGACCAGCTAACACATCTTATGCAGGCAGGAACCTTGCCTATTGGCCCACTGACGGATGGTGACAGCAGCTGGCGCTGACTGCCTGGTGATTTGAACACTGGTTAGTGCTCCAAGGTCTCTGCCATTAATATTAACCTTGAGCGGTGTACAAGCAGAGATTATTCTACTGCAGCTAAGGAAGCTGCAGCTCAGAGATATTCCTACTTGAGAGTTTCAAAGTCTGCTTTGATTGAGGACACCAAACCTCCCTTCCAGTTTTGGTGCTTATCTGAAATATCTGTCCTGTCTGGCTAAAATAATCACTTTGATCCTATAAATACAGCCAAAATTCCATAAAATCTTAGTTGTGTAATTCCTTGTCCCCATTATGGAGGGTGGATATTTATTAACTTTACAGAGTGTTACTACTCTCTTTCCAAGTAAAGTTATTTCCCCCTTAAGACACAGACCCACATATGAACTATAGTAAAATCTCTCTATTTCCTTTTTCTATTTCCAAGTTCAGAAAACGACATCCTTGCATAATATCACAGGCGCCAATTTAAACACAGTAACATTGAAAATGCTGCCAAGATTCCAGGCTTAGAAACATCTCTATTGTTACAAGTTGGGCCACTAACCATACCCTGAATTTCTTCACCTAATACAAGTGATGCTAGCCCCCTGAGGAATTTACAAAGTACAGAGCAGTGTCCCTCCACCTTCATTTGAAATATGGACAGTATGTGTTTTGATGATCTTTGTTAGAGAATTTTTCACAAAGAAAACTTTAAAACATTATTACACTTAGATTAACCTGACACACTACCTTAAAGGTAGATCTACTTCACCAACTTTTTTTTTTTTCCAACAAGGATTGAGTTCCACAGACTAACCAAGTCAAAAAGACCCACTAGGAGCTTGTCAATGCTGAAAGCTAAAAGGCAGAGGAACTTGAGGGCCTTACTTTACAGCTTTGCTACACGTGGCAGCTCCTGGAAGAGCACTGTGGGTTGCGTGGCCCGGCCAGCAGCAGGTTTACCAAGGATGTACTTTCCTCCTCTCTCAAGAACCGAGAAAGCACAGTAAGGCTGGCTGGAGCACATCCCTTCATCCACCCTCCCACAAGTTATGAGCCACAGGCTGCTGGTGGAGTGCAAGCAGGCTCAGTGGGCTTCGGCTTCCCCAGCCATGCTCCCAGAGAAGAATCAAAACCAAAGAGTTGGGGGCCAGGCTCAGTGGTGGGGTGCTTGCCTAGCAGGCTCAAGGCCCTGGGTTTGATCTCCAACACTGTCAAGAGAGGAGGAGGAAAAGAAGGAAGAAGAGGGGAAAGGGGAAGAGAAAGGAATATGAGAAAGAGAAAGGGAAGCAAATTCTCAATTTATAACACACATGTGCACCTTAATGACCTTCTAAAGAACAGCCAAACTGTGTTGCTACCCACTCATGTTTTACAAAGGCAGCTATCATGATATCTTATTACTTTGTCTTAAGGTCAGCAGGAGAGACTGGTGTGCTGACGTCTCAAACAGGAACCCTCCCTGTCCCTATTCCCATGTCATTCTAGACAAGAACTGCATGCAGATAAAGAATGTAGCTTCCAACAGCTCAGGTCTTGCCATTTACAACACTCAAATGAGCCAGACTCATAAGAACATGCGCTCATGTATAAGATATCGATCAATTGCACAGATTGGGATAAAGTTCTGCTTTCATGTTTAGTGATCAGATATGTGTTCAGTGGATGCAGGTCTATTTGTGTCCCCATGGTCTAGAGAGTGTGACTTTTGTGTTTCTCTTTTTCTTCCTGCCCTGGTGAGCAGATATGTGTTCAGTGGATGCAGGTCTATTTGTGTCCCCATGGTCTAGAGAGTGTGACTTTTTTGTTTCTCTTTTTCTTCCTGCCCTGATGCCTGTCTGGTCTGGTTCCCACATCAGGGCTTCTGCTATGGCTGGCCTGCACATATGTTGCAGAAGGATTTTAATGGCTGGATCATCTTCCTGCCAACCTACATGTGGCAGGTTGGCAGTGAAGTCACCCAGTCCTACAATCCTCAGACTGCCCCCTTTGCCCCCCGTACAAGGTTGCTAAAATCCTGCTGATGGCGTCATATTTATCTGATAACAGTGATGATCACCCAAATTCTATAAAGTTTCATTTCTGTCCACTGAGTATTTCAGGTTGCGATACTGGCCCAGGGAGCAGGAGATGGGGTGACCGATAGTGAGACGTGATACCAGGAGTTTTTATCTTAACCCAGAAAAGCGCCTTCCCAGGTATCACTCCTCGAGCCAAGTAACTCACCCTTGGGATTGAGCATAGGCCTGGCTTTTCAGTTTGCCTTTGAGTAATGTCGTCAATCTGCTTCAACTGGAGCAAGTTTTATGTTACAGGCTCAAATAGCAAGAGACTCTCTCCACCTCTGAAGTCCAATGTGTAGAGAGAGTAGCATTGACTGAACAGTGGGAAAAAGCAGTAGCTATGACCCCAGAGTCAGCATCTTGGAAGTCTAACGGTTGCAGAAACAAACTCAACTCGTTGTTCAGCCACACCAAAATCCTTTTAACAGTTGGCCTCAGTTTCCCTTATTTTTAAGTGGACATAGAACTGCACTGCCCTCCCCTGGCTGTCAAAAGCATTAAAATTTTTTTTTCGCCCAAAACACTCATCACTGGACCTGATGTATCATGAGTGCTATCTCAACAGCGAAGCCAGCATCCCTGGAGGCACAGGTCTGAATCTGTCATGTGCAATCTACCGGACTACCGGTAGCATTAATCACAAGATCAATAGGAGACAACGGACTTCTATGTTTAAACAAAAAGAGAAACTGACCCGTGTAAAAATTCCAAATTTACTCCTCAGAAACAATTCTTAGACCTAGGCCACCTTTCCATTTAACCCCACCCCCTTAAATTTCTGGGGGGTCTATCCTCAAGGAAGTGGAACACCATATCTTCTGCCTGATGTTTTTCGCTTTACTTCACTAAGGCCTGAGACTCATTTAAAATTAAAATGACGTTTCCCTGGCTGCTCAGACTTGACTGGGTGTCCCTTGCATTAAGCCTTCTTAGGGGTCTGTATTTCTCTTTCACAGCCCCTTTCACCAATGCCATTTAAACCATTCTAGTTCCCATTATTTCCTGTCTATGAATTAGCATATGCATGGCTCTGCTTGCCTCCCAATGTTAATGCCTGCCCCTGCTTTGTCGCCGTGGCACCCCTCCAGTCTAATATAGTAGGCAGAGAGCCAATAAATATTTGTTGGCCAGATAAAGGACTGGCTGAGAAGCAAAAGAGCAGTCGCCTACGGTACTACCCTGGGAAAGAATGAAGTGGGTGGGTTAAAAGTTGAGCAAATTCCCAGTCAGCATTAATAACTACCTCTACAAAGTCAGGCAGCTCATGCCCGTGATCGCATCTAGGAGGTAAAGGCAAGAGGAACGAGGAGTTCAAGGCCAGCTTTGGGTAGGGAGTAAGTTTGAGGCCAGCCTGAACTAAGTGAGGCCTTGTCTCCAAAGAACAAAATCCAAACAATTGCCACTATACCCGCAATGTGCTTCCTCCATGGATAAGAGGCCGCACAGAGTCTTGTTTCCTGGGCTGAGCCGGCCTCTATTCCGGCAGCTGGTACCCCATTCTCTTGGGAGTTAAAATTAGTATCACTAACCCCCACACAGCCTTACCCCGCCCCATGAAGAAGGCTCTAATCATGCAAGGACCCAGGTGGGTCTCGCTGACAGATGTTAAAGTTAGAAGGGAAGGTAGCAGCCAGATGAGAAAAACAGAGCCACCAGCTTCCGGAGGTCCCAGGACTTCCTGCCTTTAGGCCTTGCTGGTTCCTGCCTTGCCTTCCCCACCCTTCCCCCAAGCATCAACTTCAACAGAATTGCTGCTCTTTCTGTCATTTGAACTCAAATCCTATCTCAAAAATTGATGGGTGATGCTGCCCTTAACGACGCTGTGTCAGCGCTGTGCAGTGTTCAGCTGGTTCTGGGAGCATTATCATAATGGGCTGCCTGGGCGGACCCGGCCTATGCAGGCTCCTGACTCAGGTCCCTCTCTGCTTTCTGACCTGCGGACATTGCTTGTTTAAAAATAAAATGGACTTAACAGCTTGGGAGAAGTTTAGGATTTTTAAAAGCTTTTGGGGACAGTAAGTCTACCGCAATGGTAAAGTCAACCTAAAGGGCTTTCTTTAAACAAACAAACAAACAAAACCAACATCAACAAACCAGTATCTATTTAGGAAAAGGAAAAATAACTATTTCCCAGAGTCTTATATGTTTTTTTTTCAATCTTTAAAGCTCTTTATTACAGCATGATTTGAACTTAAGTCATGATTTTGTTCTGTTCTGGTATCACCTAAGCAATTATTTACTTGATTTTATTTAACTGTGGTTTTTATTTGGATCACATAACAGCTTCTGTAAGTTTGGTCTTGCCCTACAGTAGTCTCTATGAAATCATGATCTTGAAGTAATAGTTGTAATTTTTGTTTCCTTACAAATTAAGATAAGAATGAAACTCTTTTAGAATATCTTAAGACATGCAGGTTGATATATACCTGTGACTCCAGAACTCAGAGGAAGGGGCCAGTGAATTATAAATTTCAAGCAGGCCTGTGCTGCATAATGAGACCTTGGTTTCTGTTTGTGTGTGTGTGTGTGTGTGTGTGTGTGTGTGTGTGTGTGTGTATGCGCACACTGTGCCATGCACTCAGATATACATGCCTGTACGTATGTATATGAATGCCCAAGGAAGACATTGGGTATTTTTTTCCTCTATCACTCTGCCTTATTCCCTTGAGATATTATCTCTCACTGAGCCTAAAGCTTGTCATATCAGCCATGCCAGCTAGCCTGTAGGTCTAGCTGCATAACTGTCACCTCAGCATTTGGGTAGCCAACTCCCAAAACTGTGTGTCTAGTTCCTCAAGAAGTAAGAAACGTTCTCACAGGATCGTCAGAGCATGAAGGGCTCTACCAAACCTCCAGTTAAAGGTGGAGGAGACAAAGGCCCAGAGAAAACTAAGTGCATCCTCAAAGCCATGCGTGACAGCAGCAGAGTGCTTCACATAACATATTTCTGTAAGTATAACTGAAAAAAATAAAGAGAAAAATTAGAGGCTGGAGAGATAGTTCACTTTCTCAGAGCATACACGGCTCTCACAGAGGACCCGAGTTTAGTTCTCAGCACCCACATCAGGCAGCTCACAGCTGCACAGAACTTTAGCTAGAGAGTAGCCTGGAGTCTTTGGTCTTCTCAGGCACCCAAACTCATGTGCACATACCCACATACAGAAACACATGCATTAAGGAAACAACATAATTAAAATAAAATGAATCTTAAAAAAAATACTTCAAACCCAACCACTGGTCATGTCTCCTATGTATCACATTATAAATAGGGGCTTAGGAAGAGAATATGAAAACATAGATTTGCATATTGCCACTGCCTGAATCCTTCAATTCTTGTGTAAGAGGAGACTCCTGTGAAACGCAACAGAGAGGGCCCCAGTTTTGAGCATGAACTGGATACATGATTGGCCAAATACATAGCAACAAAACAACAAACAAATTTTCTTCATTTCTGGCCAAAACAAAGCAGAACCCTCCCCCACCCTACCCCCAATAAAAACATCACAATGACCTTATTAAAATAAGTATGGCTTATTTATTAGATCCAACAACATAACAAATACTTGGAAATCTCCCACAGTTGACCAGTTGGCCAAGAGATTCTGTTAAAAAAGCTTTGAGCCTATCAGTTTCCAATGTAGTCCCTAGCATGAAGTTTCCTACTCATACAGTTGTTGTCATCCATGTTTCCTGACCATCTCATGGTTTTCTCACGGTCTCCTTTCTCCCACTTCATATGGAAAACAGATGACTTAGAGACAGAGAAGTCAGAACATCTTTGTGAATAAGGTAGTGCGAATGTTCTTGTCAATTTGCTAATATTACAGCAAACGCATCAAGGGATGGAGAGGGGACTCTGTAGCTAAGAGCAAGGACTTCATTTCTGGAGGACCAGCTCCAGTGCCAGCACTCAGTCAGGAGCCAGGTCACTACCACCTGTAACCCCAGGTCCAAGGATTCTGATGGCCTCTTCTGGCCAGCCAGGTGACCTGCCCACATGTACTATGCATGTGCACATGTGCACACACATTTATACATACAAGCTCCACTATACCAGAAATCAAAACAAGTGAGTGTTTTTAAAGTTTGACTAACAGACTGTTTTCTTGCCACAGGAAAAGGGAGCTATGAAGGAAAACCAACTGTAAGGGAAACTCTCTCTCTCCTCTCTCTCTCTCTCTCTCTCTCTCTCTCTCTCTCTCTCTCTCTCTCTCTCTCTCTGTGTGTGTGTGTGTGTGTGTGTGTGTGTGTGTGTGTGTGTCCGTGTCCACGTGTGTCCTTCTCTTAGGAAATGTATGCTCTGGGCTAATTTTAGAAAATTTAAGATACCAGCACAAAGGCCTTAAATTGAAGAAAATAAAATAATTACAATCAAAATAGGAGATTAAAATAATTTATCATAATTGCATAGATACCAATTGAGAGCACAAACTCCAGAGTCATGGTATTAAAGATTTGAACCCTAGATCTACAACTTCAGTGCTATATGACTCTGGGAAAATGTCTTTTTCTCCTTTGCTCTGGTTTCCTCATCTTTACAGTGGATACCTGGAGCACTCTGTCCTTGAATAAAGGGGCTCAGCAAACAAAGTCTTACAGTTAGGAAAACGTAGAATCAAATCCCAGGTCCACTTCTACTTAGTCTTGTGATTTTGTATAAGTTACTGACTTGAGAGGGTATATTTTTCTCAATCATTTTACTTTGTTTTTACTGATTCAAAGATTTAGGTTTCTTTTTGGGGTGGGATGGGCAGGTGGCAAGCAATATATATCTTGTTGGTCAAAAATGCTGCAGTCCTTCCTTTGAAAGGCCAAGGCCTTTAACTTCACAATGAAGTCAAGAGGGAAATTCCTTCTATGCAACTTAGGAGAAAGTAAATTCAAAAAACCAAAACCATCTGGAAAAAGAACTCTCATAATACTGGGCTCTCTGTATCAAACACTTGCACTCCTGATGGATTGAGAAGTAATCAGGGAGACAGCTCCAAGGCACAGCCAACTCCCTGGTGAGCTCCAAAGCCAGCAGAGAAGAGCAAAGTTATAAGCAGCTCTGCCCATCTTGCCTGAGGCTTTCAGGAGACAGGAAGAGGCCACATAATTGACACTGAGTTCATCAAAGCCCTGTTGGACCTCCATACCGCCTCAAAATTGCCCAGGGCCAAGGCTTGACCAGCTAGTTTAGGGCTGTGTGGGTCCCTTGCAGCCCCTGGCAGCCTTCTTTCCAAGTCACCTAAACTGAACATCTTTGCACCTACTAGTCCTTTTCTTTGTATAAGTCTTTCAAGTTTGCACATAAATGAGAAATTCCTAAAAGTGACCCCTAAAAATTCTTTTGTCTAGTCTCCTATGCTCTGCCATAATTACTTAGTTGTTGATTTTGTTTCTTGTCTCTCTCATTTATATAATAACTCCATCAAGACTAGGGTCTTGTCTGCATATGCTGCTGTTCATAGTGAAGTGGTATCTGGTAGACGTTAACAAGTAAACCATTTGAAATCCACTTCACTAATGCCTTATATACCTTACTCATTGACATGTTAGTGGTTTTAGTTTGGAGCATCGTAGAAGTTTAAGAAATGACCCAACTAAGCTCCCTTTTGGGCAAATAAGCAGCTGAAGTCCACATAAGCAAAGGGACCTACCCAAAGTCACAAGACTAGTTAAAGCTGGAGTCAGGACTAGACTCCAGTTCCCCAGCCAGATAGCTGGATCTTTCAAACTACTTTTCAAGGCCTGTGGATTCTCCTATATTCCCCAGGGCTCAATCACACTTTTGTTTTTTGTTTGTTTTGTTTTTGTTTTGTTTTATCCAATTGGGGTAACTCTCTACCCTCAAATCATCTTTTTCCACAGGTCCACAACAAATTTAAATGCAGCTGGGCAGAGGGAACTCAATGAGGCTGAATACCCTGGGGCAAGCACCATAAGTAAAAACTGCCCAGCCCGAAACAAGAGACTTTAAGAAGGTCATACCCTAAGGAGCCAGAGTAATGCCATATTGTCCAGAGATGGGACCAAAAGGTCAGAACTAGCTGGTGGTGGCCCACATGTATGTCTAGTCCTTCTGAAGCAAGAATTACAACTGGGGAAAAGGCCCAGTGAGCCTCTCTCCCTTATTTATTCTCCAAAATATTTGCAGTTTAGCTAAAGCCCAGTTTTGTTTTGATTTCTTTTATTTTGGGATTCTGGCATGTTCATGTTTCATATCTTTGCAACTACTTTGAAGGGAAATTTACTTCATTGGTATCAGATGCCCATAGAAGCTAACTATTCATCACTTTCCATTCTTAAAAAGTAAGGTTTATTTTTGGTTTTGTTTTTGTTTTTAATCTCTGTTTGAGCCACAAAGCAACATAGGACCTCAGGTCATAACTCATGATCATTAAAATGTCTTTTAGGAAAAATTCAATTTATGTTCATATTTTTTCCTCAAAAATACATACAGTGACTGCACAAAATCATAACAGCTGGGTTTTTTATTGTTGCTGCTCTTGTAGTCTTTAAGCCCTATATGTAAAAATACCACCAGAACAGAGGCTTGACCTTACCCCTCGAAAAAACCCTACAGATAGGAGTTCTCTAATCTGTTCTGCTTTTCTCGGTTGTCACACAGGATGTAAGATCTCCAAAAGGAAAGGAACAAAAAACAGAGGAAAAAACATATGCATGTCCAAATTTTATATATATATATATATATATATATATATATATATATCCTAAAAATGAGCGTTTAAACTGCTTGTCAGACAGCTCCCTGACAAAGCCACTAGAGTGTATTCACAGACATTTGCATAAATGCTGCCGGTGAGTTCACCATCGCTGCTAGCGCTAATGGTACATAAAGTAATTTAGTCACTTCTCCCAGCATTCTGTGTCAGGATGATGAGCGCAGGCACTCTGCCTTGTTGCATATTAGATCATTAGATAATAAAGTGTTAGCGCATGCAAGCTGACAGGGTCTCTGCACTCTAGCGTTGTGAGGACACAGCATTCTGCCACGGGGCGGGGGGGGGGGGGAAGAAATAGAGAAACTGATGCCACAATTGGCCTTAAATTCAAGTAAATAGAACCTGAAACTCGAGATGAGCCACAGTGACAATAACAGCATTCCTGAAGCCCTTTCAAGCACTCTCATGCACGGTCCCCACAAATTTGCTCAAGTGGCCTGACTGTAAGATGAGGCACACACATATATACCAATGTTTCACATTACCACGGGTGGGCATGATTCAGGTCCCTTGGTCCCAACCCCATGCTTCTGTAGAAATGAGAACCCCGAGAGCAGTTACATGTGATGCTGCCTCCCTCCACAACTGCACATCTTCCATAAAGCCATTGCTTCAGGAAGCATCATCAATAAATGTGCCCATAAATATCCAGCCAAAGAAAATCTTAGTATTTATGAATGGAGAGAAAAATGGGAGGGAGGGAGGGAGCGATTACCATGAGCTACAATGTTCCAAGTTCCAGCCCCTTTGGATCACGCAAGATTCTCGGAAATAAATCTGCCTTTGTCATCTCTCAGATTTGAAATCCAGAGGCATTAATCTGAGCCTAGGAGCTCCGAGTGCTTGGGCCGGGCGGGGAAGATGGGGCATGAATGTAAACCATGATTTCTTTTCTAGAAATGTAGAAAGACAAGCCACAAAAGGGACTTTCCTCCTAGTGTCTGACAAACAGGATATAAATAGAGATGGGCTGTGTTGCTCAAAATAATCCGGGCTACCTGTAAATGAGGTGGGAAAGGGCCTTGAATGCAGATGACTCTACAGGTCTCAAGAGGTGAAGACAAGCTGTGGGAAGTAAGGGTGGCCATGGAGAGACGGAAGCACGGGCTGATGGGGGCGTGAGCCTTAAGCAAGGCATTTTAAATAGGATTCTCTCATGAAAGAAGTATCATTTCCCAAACCAACATGAATTAGCATGTAGGTCCACATATCATCAAGAAGAGAGTTCAGGAGTCCCCCTTGGCCGAGGAAATACGTAAGCATGTGTTTGAAGTGTCTAAGTGAGTGGGAGGTTATCTATGGCTACTTTGTAGAAAATCAGATTTCTACACTACTGCACTGCCTTTACTGAAGATCTGGACATGTCTACCCTTTCCGTCCCCTGGAAGGAAGTAAAGTAAGGGTTTGATGAGGATGAAGGACATAGGGCATGGTGGCCTCTGCAGTAATAGCTAACCATTGATATGAAGTGAAATGTCACCAGACTGGTAAACAAAGCAGAAGAAAGTATTTTCCTTCTGTCTGGGGATACGGTGACGTCCCAGCTGCTACCATAAGTACATTAATATGCATCTGTACTGAGGGAGCATTTGAGCTAAGAGAAAAGACCACAGTGGTTAGCATGGGCAGTACTCTTCCTCGGTGTCTTTTGCTCTCCTCCCTTCTCTGTTTAAATACTAATTATTAGTCATTGAATGATAAAAATCAGTTATTAAGAATAAAAGGTAGGAGAGGGGTTTTTTTGGAAACAGGGTTTCTCTATGTAACAGCATTGGCTGTCCTGGAACTCACTCTGTAAACCAGGCTGGCCTTGAACTCACAGAGATCTGCCTGTCTCTGCCTCTGAATGCTGGGATTAAAGGTGTGCAACACCACTATCTGGTCAAAAAGTAGTAGAGTTTTAATTCTTGCCAAATTGGACCATCTGGCCCCATGCCTCCCTCTAGAGATGCTGGTTAGTGCTGGGGCAGCAGGGCATGCTCTAAGCAGTCTTCACTACCTTCACCCAGCCCACTTCCTTTATACATCTCCTTCCTCCCAAAGTAGAGATCTATTGTTTTATTCCTATCTGATAACCAACTTCATTTTATCAAGGAGAAAACCAAGGGTCAGAGAGAGGCCAGAGTAAGATGAAGAAGTGAATCTGGGATTGGTAGTGCCTACTTCAAGACATTGTTCTCTGCATCACCTGGCAAAACAAAGTCACTGATATTCACCCTCTGGAAGCATCCTTCTTAGCTGATGACTCTTTGCTTGCTTACTTTGGGATATTTGGTGCAGGGATAGATAGGGTGGTGCCTGAGTTTGTTCCGTTTCCATTAAAAATTTACTTTCACTTGTACTAATTTGTATGCACATGTTCCTACCTTTGCTGGTGTGTGTGTGTGTGTGTGTGTGTGTGTGGGTGTGTATGTATGTGTGAGGGTGTTTGTGAGTGCATGTGTGGTGAGTGAGTGTATATGTAAGAGAATGTATATTTATGTATGTGTGTGTATCTTTACATGTGTATTTGCAGCCACAGGACAACCTGAAGTATAGTTTCTCAGGTGCCACCACCTTGTTTTTTGAGACAAGGTCTTTTTGTTGGTCTGAAACCCATCAAGTAGGGCTAGGCTGCCTGTCCAGTGGGTCCCTGAGGCTTGCTCAGAAAATGGACTGTAAGTGTGTTACCAGACTAGACTTGACTTTTTCATGTGGGTGCCAAGGGCTGAAAGCAGGTTCTTTAGAGTAAATGTTTTATTGACTGTGTCTTCCTGCCAGCCTTCTCCTCACTTCCTAAGGGAAAAAAAAAAAAAAAAAAAAAAAGGAGCTAGACATGGGAGCTAGGTATGGGAAGTATGGGGCTGTGCTTAGAGCTTCCCTGAACCCATGAGCTGCCAACCTCCAGCTCACTGCTAAGTCTTCTGCAGATCAGACAGCTCCCATTGCAACCAATCAGTCAAGAGTCAAAGCAACAACTGTGGTCCCCACTCCAGGCTCTCCATACTGTGCCTGCTGATTATTTATCAAGTGTGCCTTCTTCCTCCCACCTAAACACCTCTAGTCACATGACGTCTTCGGTGACTTCGAGGGTATTAAGGAGGCACCGTTACTGTAAAGTGAGGACCAGAATAATTTTAAGTACAGAAACGGGGCTAGGAATGTAATCATCAGCAGGTGTTTCAAATGGCCTCCTGAAAAAAGTAATATCCATCCATCTTGGCACTAATGAAACATAGAGCCTCAGCTTTTGAACGATGATGGTTTACTTTTGAAAGACTATAAAACTGGGTGTGGGGGGGAAATGCCTTCTAAGAGTATAACATCAGGCCAATTAATGAAATGTACTGTTTGTGCATTCCTCAAGCACAGGTGGGAAAAAAACAGGCAAAAATGATGATAAGGGTGTGTGTTTATTAAATTGGGATGCTGGCAGGGAAGGGAGGTTTTTACCTTATGAATTATGTCATGTGGCTTGTGTGCCACCGTAAAAGTCAGGCTATCACATGATAATTTGTATGGTCATGTTCTCAAAAAAAAAAAAAAAAATCCGGCTGACCTGGCAAAGGAGGGGTGCTGGAGCAAGAGGAGCAGGTTGAGTTTCATTTGAGATCAGAGAAAGTTCTATCGGCGGTTGGTATGTAGTAGACTCTTGGGCTGATAGAAAGAGGAATTCATTGCCTAGACACTCATGCGAGTTATTCAGACACACACCCTAGCTAATTCAGATTCCCTCTGAGTAACACACCCTCTCCTTGAACTATTTTTGTCTGCTTCCTCCAGTTGCCTCACAGGTAACCACTGATTTCCCACAGTCTTCAGTAATTTCTCCCTGGCCAAAGTGTCCCCTGCAGAAAGCAGGGTATGTCACATGATTATGAAGAGGGAGTTGTTAGTCTAGAGAACTAAAGGTCTGGGAGGGACATTTGCCCTGAGTCCCACAGCAGAAGGAATAGCTTAGCTGCCCTTGACTCTGAAGCAGCTCTCCAGATGAATCAACAGGTGCACTGTCAGGTTTGGATGTCTTCCCCATTCACCTATGGATTGTCCTTTTATTATCCTGCCATCAAATGGGAGCTCCTTGATCCAGATCTCTCTCTTTTCCCAAGCTGAGAGTAAGAGATACCAGCATTCCAAGAGACACAGTCAGTCGTGCAACCAAAAAGAATGTGCTTAAAAGAAAGACTCGTGCCTTTAAATCCTTAGCTTCTTATTTTGCAGGGTCAAAGTGCAAAAGCGCAACATAGGTGTTCGGAAACTCTAAGACTTATAACAATAGGAAATGCGGTGGAGTGGAAGGGAGAAAGCACACAAAGTCACAGTTAAAAGTAGCAATGCCAACCAATGAAAATGAGTCGCCTACCATGTTCCAGATAAGAGGGCGTACCTTCCGAGGGGTCAAGCCTCCTAGCCCTCCGCCCATGCTTGGAATTATTGTGAACGAACATGTTATCGGAGACTGCCAGGACATGGCCGTCCACGTTGACAGTGGTAGACACCACGACCTGGAGACAGGAGAGGAAAATGAATGAGCATTTTCATATAAAAGCATGGTGGGAAATAAACTCAAGTTAAATAAATAACAGCTGGGAGCTGAAGAAAATTGCATAGCTATTTCACATAATAACCGGTGCTTATGTTGTACATGTCTAACAAGAGGCGCTATTGATGAGTGGGTCTTCGGCATGGAACGCTTTTGATGCCGTTTTAAGTAAAATTGCACAGTTTATAGTTATGCAGCAAAAGGTACCCTGTTAACCATAATTTTTACAAGGCGGTCTTTATTAGCACAGTTTTATATATATATATATATATATATTACACAAGGGTGGCTGTGTTTCACCTAAATTACCCTTCAGTTTAGACACTGAAGTAGATATCATAGTAGATCATGCAAATAGAAGTCTTTTAAATCTTTAAAATATCTCTTCCCTACTGAGTCAGGGTTAAGAAGATAGCGAATGAAAATGAGAGGACTTGGAGTAGAAGCTGGGATCTGCTTGTGTCTTCCTCCCCCAGGGGACTTATTGAAGTTTTTTCTTACACAGTTTACTCTTTTGTCCCATGTCAGTTTGGTGAATCACATTCAAACCGCCCTTAGAGCTATTATCATCATGCCACCCCCCCACCCAAAAAAAGGACTTTGCTAATTAAGGGTCTTAGATCTGTTTCAAAGGAAAAAAGTAAAACATAGAACTGATTCAAAGTCAATTCAGATACCCAGGCCACATCTAAGGATGACTTAGGCCAGCTTGCTGCAAGGGTCCAGGAAAACGTGGGCCTCTCAGAACTTTGACTAAAACAATGAACAGGATTGACCTACATCTCTCCTTATATTAAAAAGGGGAGGAGGATTAAAACTGAACCCCACAGAGATATGTTTATTCATGTGACCTCTTACAACCAAATATAATAATTGCCTGTAATCGCAGCTTTGGCTCCCAACTCATGCTTTGACACGAGAAACGGCCATCAGCCAGCCCCTGTTTAATCCACCTATTATGTTGACTAATTAACTTTGCCCGCCAGCTTATTTCTTCCTCCATTATCAGCCCCTGTCAGCTACAAGCACCCAGCAGCATAGGGGAAACCTTGGGCTCTTTGATTGATCACCAATAGATTGACATGCAGATTAATTTAATTAGAATCACCTCACTTGAGAAATGAAAGACAACGGCAAGAAGGCTAATAGATCTGCTCTTATAATGAGGCCAGCCTCCTGAGCAAAATCAGAAGAGTTCTGATTTATTTTGTTCAATTCCCCAGTTGCATGAAAAGACTCTCGGATTTAATTGTTCTCCGCTTTGAGAGGCATTAGCCTCTGAAGAAGTGAACGACTTTACAAAACTTGGAGCATACTGTATGCCCTTAGCTTTGGAGGCAGCTTTTTCTCTGAGTTAGCTATGGGAACATTGGGGCAGTGCCGTGGTCTCATTCCCTGATGGTCATAGGGGAAAGCACCCCTCTTCGGTCCAGACCTGTCAATTCTCAACCCCCCCTCCCCCTGTGTCAAAGCACTCACCACCTTGAAGGATTAACAACGTCCCACTCCCCCTCCTTTTCACCTAAAAGCTTTCTGGCAAAATAAGTCAAATGTCCTTTTCCTGGGAGGTGGCCATAAAGTACAGACTAAGAACACGGGGCTCACTGGGCTGATTTTAATATCTTATTAAAACACGCACTTGACAGTTCAGAAGTTATCCCTGGACCCACTGAGTTCTCTTCAGTCTGTCAAAATTCCATCTAGAGGGACCCCAAAGATTGATGCAGTGGTTGGCTGCATGCTCTCTGTATATTCATCATTAGCTGACCAGGTGTGACAGGGTCTAAAGCCAGTGTTTGTCCCTCATCAATCGTGCGTTAATTTAAAAGAAGAAAACAGGGGGGTGGGGGAACACAGAGAAGTAAAGAAAACAGTCTATTCCTTTATTTTCAAAAACTGTCACATACAGCGACAGTATCTTTAGGACAACAGAGGGGCACTTTTTAGTTAGGGAGATGGCTTCGTCAGACACCGAAAATTACATAACAGCTGGGTCTTTCAAAGAAATGTTGATTTACTACAAGACCACAATTGAGTGGTCACTGGAGTCGTTAGCTGAACAAGCTATAAAAGGAAATCCCAAACAGTATCTGTTTCCAGTGTCAGGAAATGGAAAGTGGTTACCCCAGACGTCTGTCTTCAGTGAAGAGAGCAATGGCATCCTATGAAACACCTGGAAGACACCAGCTACAAACAGTAGGACTTAAAATTATCTGGTGTCTTTTTTTAAAAACATTGTCATCTAATTGCTGACATTAAGTAAAAGTGACCAAAAAAAATCAACCTGTTAAGACAGAAAGCTATGCAATATGCATTTCCTTTTTCTTTGCAAGGGAAGACCACAGAGCCACTTGTGCGAGGGCCATTGTACCGCAAGCACAGCGAGAACTAGATGCTGGGGAGTAAAGGATCCCTGTGCTGTTTATTCTAGAAACTAACTAGTAAGCATGTCCCTCAAACACTCACAGCACAACTTTTCAAGCCCAAAATAACCTCTCCCATTCCAATTTGGAAATGATTGGAATAGATTTAAACAAAGTATTACCTGAAATTAACCTACAGAGTCACTAGCAAATTAGAAGTAATTTGTAAGATGTTAAGGGTGGGGGTGGAACGTAATACTAAGCTAACCTTGAAAATTGACTCATGGTAGACAGGCGATGAGCCTCCATGATCCAGTCAGTAGGCTGCTGGCAAGTAGAGGCAGGTAAGTGGACAGAGAGGCATGACAAGTCTTCAACATGTCCAAATTTTGTCAACAAAACATGTCTTGAATTTAGGACAAAAAAAAATAGAAAAGTCTTTTCCCTTTGGAATCAACCATCCTTTACCTTTTTATTTCTCCTTTCACCGTTCACCCCACTGCCCAGAGAAAAAGAGGACAACAACATGAAAAGGATGGTGGCTACAGTTTTGCTGGTTCTGCGCAGCCTCCAGTTCCTATAATCTCACTGTCCAAAAGATTGACGATTAGAATTTACACTAGGAAAAATATGACATTCGATTCCTGAGTTGAAGTAGCCACATTTCAAGTGATGGTGGCCATTGGACTAGGCAGGGCAAATACAGACTTTTAAACCTTCTAGAATGTTCCACTGGATGACATTCCCCTGAAATAGCTCTGTAATCATTTACGACAATTTATTCATGAAGACAAACTATAGGTTGGGTTCAATCTACAGAAATAACTACAGGTTTAGGGCTAGGTGCCTGTATGTTCTTAATTGGTGAACTTTTCCAATAAAACAGGTGCAGGGGCGTAGCTTTTCAGAACAGCATCTTCAGGCATGCTGATTCTATGCTGCATGGTTCTGTGGCTTTTTTCTGGTCCCCACCCTCCAAGTCAGGGCGTTTGATGTGAGGCTGGAGAGGGAGAGGTCTGCAGCCACCTGTTGCTCTTCTGAGAATTTACACTATGGCTTTAGTTTCTTGGTTTGTTGTCGGAGGCTTAGAAACTCCTCCAGTGCCTTCTTCCCTGGTTCTAGAAACTCCAGAGGTGATTGTTATTACCAACCCCCTCTAGAATTTGAAAGGGTGGCACACAAAACAGCTATCTCCCTTCACTGATGAAACTGTGGGCATCAGCTGAAGGTGAGCTTACCCTTTCTGCACCCCAGAGTCCCTGACGCTCTGATGACATTCAAAACAGTCTCTTAATTGTTAGTGCTAATTCTGTGAGACCAAGTGGTGAGCCTGGTCCTTGGTGAGCACTTGATGAACACCAGCAGCAGGAGGAGGGGCAGTCTTCTTTGGTGGGTAACACCAAATGACCAGTTCAAAGCAAGTGTTGGACTGACAAACCCGACCCAGTGACTCCTGATCTCATTAGAAGAACCCAAAAGGAACTGGCATTTTAGGTCAGAGGGCAGAGGGAAGAAGCCCCCTGCCCTACAGATCTCCGAGTTTGAAAGGTCTGCCCTCACAGCTTAAGTTGACACAATTTAGAACACTAAGGCAACTGTCCTTCTCACTAGACTGAGTAATTTTACTTTCTAGAAAACATCATCTTAGTCGGCTACATTCTAAGCTGGACATTAAATGAAACCTCACTGCTTAGAAAACAGTTTGCAAAACCAGACATCTTAGTATCTACTTTCCCCACTGTCTCTCCTCAGGAAGGATTTCTAGAAAGTTCTGTCATTGATTAGTTCTCCCTCTCCATCATTTCTTAGGCTGTCCTTCGCTCCCTGTCACACAGGACACCTTGTGTGTCCTTACAATATCATCTAAGATTCATGAGGCATAACCTCTGTCTCATGAGCAGATTTTCAAAAAAGACACAAGCGGCTAAATTCAATGGCTGATGGCAGATCACAATAACAAAAGCGTCAGCTTGCATGGAAGAAGGGATTATGACCGATACAAGGACTGAAAATTCCTATCTCTGTGCATTTCTCAAACTGGTATAAAACTAGAGGAAACATGTGGTATCAAAACACTGTCAATGTTTAAATTAATAATCTTTGGAAAATAAGTATTTTATTATTAATAAGTTAGTCATTCTGGTGAATTAATTTTGAGAAATTACAAACCTTGGTTTTCAAAACTTCCATAAAAGGAAATGTTGAACACAGTTGGTTTGGACCATGGTATCTTTCTCTATGGTTTCAATTCATTGAATTAATCCATGGATCCTAACAACCAGGTATTTCTTTTCTTTTTTCATTTTTCACAAGTGTGTGTGGTGTGCATGTGTGTGCAGGCATGCTTCTGCTGTAGCAGGTCCTCGGCTGCTTCTGGAAGACCAAGGTTGCCATTGGGACTCATCATTCGTTCTTCAACTGATTGAGTGGTAGGGTCTCTTACTCAAACCCAGAGCTCACAGAAATGGTGAATCTTCCCAACCAGCTTACTCTGGGGATCCACCCTGTCTCTGCTTTCTGTGTCTGGCATTTCAGGTGGGCCACCATGCCCACCCTACATTTACATGGATTCCTGGATATCCAAACTCCCAGCCTCAGGCTTGCTGGGCAAATGTTTTACCACTGAACGATCTCCCCCAGTACAATAACAAGGTATTGAAAAAAATGTGACTTGAAGCACATGAATAAAAGTGACTGAGCAATATTTCATAGAATACTTCATAGGAAGAAAAAGCTTAAAACCCCTGACACAGCTGGTTTAATCTCCAAAGGATTATGTAGAGCAGAAAAAAGGCATTTCTAAGAGGAGTTAAAATTTTTGCTATCATCACTACCAAATTTATATGTTGAACCCCTAATATCCAGTGCTTTGAAATGATAGAAGTTCCACATTGGGCTCTGATTCCATTAAATAAGACCATTGAGATGGGTCCTAAACCAATGTGACCACTACCCTCCAAAAACAACAACAACTAAAAAGGTAATTTAGACACCCAGAAAGAATATGAAAATTAAGAGGAGTCATTATTTGCATTATTTGGTGATGGAGATACCCCATGTATTGGCTGTGGTGGCAGACAGGTAAACCTATATCCTTGCAATTAAATTTTATAGAACTAAAAACTATCCTGACACAAATGAATATAAGCACATTCAGGGATATTGGAGGAATATGGACAGATGCTGTCAAGATCCTTGTCTTGGCTGTAATATTGCTCTATAACATTGCAAAAATTGAAGGGGGCTGATCAAAGAATACATGAGAATCTTTCAGTGTTACTTATACCAATTGTGTGTGCCTCTGCAATTACATCAAAAAAAAATCCAACTAAATATAAGACATCAGCAACCAAGATGTCCTTCAAAGGGTGAACGGATAAACAAACTAGTAATCCATACAATGGCATATCATTTAGTGATAAAAAGAAATGAGCTGTCAAACCACAAAAAGGCATGGAGGAATCTTAAATGCATATTACTAAATGGGGGAGAAAAGCCAATCTGAAGAGGCTATACACTGTATGATTTCAACTAAATGACATTCTGCAAAAAAGCAGAGCTATGGAGACAGAAAAAAAAGAAAAGAAAAAGAAGATCAGTGTTTGCCAGGACTGGGGGAAGGGAGGGATGAATTGGTATAGGACACAATTTAGGGCAGTGAAACTCTTTTATATAATAGTGTAATGTTAGATACCAACTTGACTATAATTGTTCTAATCTCTGAAACATACAGTACAAAGAGGAGCCTGCTATAACTTTAGTTAATGTGATGTCTTGGCATTGGCACTCCACAATAAATGTATCATACTATAGGCAAACTGAGGGAAAGACATTATGGCTGCACATAAAAACTTCCATGGAGTTGTTTATCTGTATTTTTTTTTACTATACAAAATAATCTCTATATTCTTCAAAACCCTGATCAAACCTCTTCCTATAGTTCTCTTATACCAATGGTTCTCAACCTGGGGATCATGACCTTTTTGGGGGTCACATATCAGATGTCCTGCATATCACATATTTACATTACAATTCATAATAGTAACAACAGTATAACAATAAGAGAGTTCCAGTGTGCGCGTCATGTGCTGACCTTGCAGAGGACCCAAGATGGGTTCACAGCATCTGCAACTGCTTACAACTACAGCTCCAAGGGACTCTGTTGCCTCCAGCCTCCAGAGGCACCTACACTCATGTACACAAACTGACCCCCCATCATAAATAAAATAATAATCAAAATAAGGCTGCACACGACTGTCCAATAACTTTACTTTTTCTGAAGCCATGCCAACATCATATGGAAATGCTGCTTATGTCATGCCTGTGAGCGTCTCTGAAGTGGCAGTTTTACATTCGAATCCTTTTAAAATGGAGAGTGTGATTCTTCCTCCAGAAATACCATTAGTCTAAAAAGTAATGACATCGTAGAAGTTTCTATTTTAAAAAATGGCAACAAATCCTCAGTAGTTACAACATTGCAAATTTAGGTAACTCTTCATTTGACAGCTTGGAAAACTGAAGCCTGGGATATTTTTAAATGTCCTCAAAGTCACAGGATGAATTAAGAGCATAGGTGAGCCTGGAACAAAGCCTCTGCCTTTTCCATTAGTCCTCAACACACACCAGAGTACAGTCCTGACGGGAGTCTACCCTGTCCTTCCTGCTGCTTTCTTCCAGTACAAATGGAGGGATTTGAGGTGTCTGATGGCAGTCTTAAATATTATTTACATAAAAATGGTCTGCATCAGTTAGGTCGTCATTAACTTTGTCCTTTAAAATATCCTTGACTGATAAGGAATGAGATAGTCTCAGATGTGCCTGATTGCTAGTTCCTATCTGGTTGAAAGATCCCAAATAAGTCATTAAAAATTATGGAGGACGTGTGAACCTCCAGGATGTAACAGAGCAGAACTGCTAGAGGCAGGGAATGCCTAACTGAGTTAAATCCACGCTGGAGACTCAAAGCAAAGTATACCCTCTCTGAAGAGGAGGACAGGAACAGGTATCTCCCATGCTATACAGAAAGAGAGGGAGACCTTCGGAAACCAGATCAACTTCTGTCTTTCCTATCTCCCGAGCTATGGATGTGCTAAAGCCGGTCCTTCCCACAGTGGATGAGGAAGATGCCTCTGATGACTTCCGGGGCTTCTATGCCACTCTGTGCTCACTAAGAGAGGAAAACATAGAGAAAGGTCCCGTGCTCTCTGGGGACTTGAACATAGCATGTCCACGAAGAAATGAGGCACAAGCAAAGGCAACTGTGGTCAACAGCTTGGCCTCTAAGTTCAGATAGTCCCTAATAGATTTCTAAGCCCATCATTTACGAGTTTGTCAGCACAGACACGTTAATCGTAGGCATGAACTCTGAGTCTACCCTATCCATGTTTATGTCAGGCATTATTGTATAGACAAGAGAAGTAGCAATAAACAAAATGTATAGTAAGTTCTTAACAGAATCTTAGTTCCTATTGGTTGCCTTCATGGAGTTTAGTCCCTAACATAAGAAGAGAGAGGTTAAAGGATGAATTAGGAGAGCAATAAAAGCAAATTTTAGAATGTAATAATACATGTGAGAAAAAATAAAAAGGGAGTCATATCTAATAAGAACTGTTTTTGATTGTGGTTAACAGAGTTCTCACGGGGGAAGTGACATTATTGTCTGGAGTCGGAATAGTGAGTGTCTAGCTATCCAGTGAATCTGCAGCAGAATTTCCCAGGGAGTTCAAAGAGTGAGCAGCAAGATCCTGAGGCTGGAATGACTTTTGTGTACTTGGGGAAGACAAACAAAAGAAGAGAAGGAAGGACAACATGCTGAAATAGTGCGAAGTGAGCAAGAGCAAGAGTGATAGCCAAGTATCTGAAGTATGGCAAGGGCCTGCTAAATTCCAAGTCAAAAAGTAGAAGAGTTTGGGCTCTAAGTGCCCACAGTTCTAAGCATTCCCAGAACAACACAGGTCAGCAGACACAGGTCAATCCAAACACGTCACAACTATCTTTGTTTGCATGTTACATTTTCTTCTAAGGTAGCTATACTTAATGCGGAGCTACTTCTGCTAAGTGCACATCTACCTCTCATCAAATGGCATCCCAAAGGATGGCTCTTCAGTGATGCATACTGTCTGCCGAGGCTCACAACAAGGCAAATGTCAAGATCCATATTGGCCCAGTGATGGTTTCGTAGACCAGGTTCAGGAGTCCCACATTTGACCATGTTTTATGAATTAATCCTCTTCTCTGAAGCTATCATTAGAGCTGCTTTCAGTATAAACAATTAGCTGGGCACACCTTAAAATTATTCTGCATAAGAGGGTGAAGGTAGCTCAGGCTCCCAGCATTCTGGTGAGAAAGAATTTAATTGTGCGATATGTTGTTTGTCAGATGTAAGTACATCTGAGGGAGAGAGAGTGGAGGGTGGGGAGTAAAAGAGAGGAGGGGACTCTTTCTTCCTTGTGTGTCTTTAAAGCCACACTTTTGCCTAGGAGTTTGGGCGTATATTTTAAGAATGTTATAATCACAGCAAATAATATATTGACTTAGAGAGACCATGAATGGCTGTTTAAAGTAAATAACAAAATTCTCCAAATTTTTTATGATTCACTTTAAAAACTTGCCCTTTCGTGTCATAACCTATGTCATCAGTTTGGAAAAGAAAAACACTTCATTGTTAGAAATTTGGGATAAATAACCGAATGACTTCATTTATCCCCCGTCCAAATGACGAAGCGAGGGAAGAATGTGTAGACGTGATAAATTGAGTTTGTTCGTGCAGCTCTCTCTGCGCAGGGCCCTTGTCTGGCGTTTCCAAGAGTGATGTAACATAGTCCCCCCTTGGTATCTTGCTAGGGAGTTGGCTCTAGCACCCTCCCCATCACACAAGAATGTTGAAATCTTTAAAATGGTATTATTTTGTATTAGCATATACACACACCTATATATGTCTCAGATAGTTTAAACAATCTCTACCTAAAATGCTGAATATTATAAGCAATATGTCATAAGCATATTTGGAGAACAATGACCAGAAGTATTTTATACATATTCAGCACAGATGCAGAGTTGCTCAAATATTTTCCAGCTGCAGGTAGTTGAAGCTACAGAAGCAGACTCCATAAATGTCAAGGGCTGACGGTATTTCGGAGGCTCCAAGCTTAAGCAACACCATCTTTAATCACATGCTTCAAGGTAGGATGCCATCTCTAACTCCACTGGTTTTCTGGACTTTTTTTGGCTCATAATTCATTTTCCTGATTCATTTTATTTATGGCAATAACCACAATTTCCAATTATTTACAACTTGTAATCTTTGCATATCTTCATTGTGACAGCTAATGGAGACTCATTCCTTATACATGCACTTTCTCTTCTTCCTGCACCATCTCATTCCTCATTGGTACACCTCCCTGTGGCTATAGTAGCCATGTGACTGGCCACTAGCCAATAGTAAGTGAGCAAGTTTAACAAGGACTATTTCTAAGCCAAGAATTTGAAGACATGTATCCTCCACTTTTCTTCTAGCTCCATGAATACAGGAGGGCTCTTCATAATTGGAAGGACATAAAATCAAGAGTTACCTAGCTCCCAGATCATTTCAAGGAAAAAAAAAAGTCTATTCTTCAAGGCAGGAACACCAATATGTACGCATTGTATGTGCCCCATTAGATTTTCTTTGCTCTATATGTGAGCCATTAGATATTATTTGGTCTATGTGTTACAGCAGCTTCCCTTGCTCTAAAATAACCCCCAACTGAAATATCAGTTTCATTACAGCAGAGACTCTGTCTTTTGTATTCAACAATATTGACTTACCACCGAGCCCCCTGATAAATACTGCTGAGCACTTGCACACATGAATGAGAGAATATATCTCGCATCTATATTCATATGTACTGTTGTCACAGGCCTGGCATTTATATACAGATGCAGAGTTATAGCCTATCAGAAGACTTTGCTGAGGGAAGAAGATGAATTTGTAAATTTATATGTTCCTTCAGTCTCCAGGTCTTATGGTTTCTACTAAGATGACAACTTTTGCCCAATTCTTGCTCCTCCTTCGCTGCTCTCATCTGCCAGTCCCAACAAGGAAAAGGGTGGCTAACGATTTAAATCTTAACCTTAAATTGTCTGGCTCCTGTCAGTTAAAAACCAGCCTGTGACATGGCTTTAACATGGTCCCTTAACATTAGCATCTTTTTAGTGTCAAGAGAGAGAAATGGGCTCATTTAGTCAGACTGAATTGCTCCCTGTGTCATGGGCTGCTTCTAGCCCCAATTTGCCCCCCTCTCCTTCCCCCTTCCCCCAATACCCACCACCACTAAATGAAGCCTGTATCCACTGTTGTATTGAAGCAAATATGCTACCTTAACCACAGCCGAGGGGTTCCAGAAAGAAAACATCCATTATTCAAAAAAGAAAAAAGAGAGAGAGAATTGTACCAGATTTTCTCAAGGCTTATGCCACACTGCTTAAGCTTTTCAGAAAGTGATTAATTTTTTGAGAACACTCAGGTCACAGTAATTGACATGACCTGTGTAATTAAGAAGTCTCTGTTTACACACCAGTAGCCCAGCCGCTCAGAGGCTGAGTCTGGGTGACAGAAAGTCTTTACGCATTAGGAGATCAACAACCTTTCTTATGTCCTCCTCAGCCACCTGCACAGGTCCCTGACTGCTCTTCTGTTGAGACACACACCGGTTTGGCTGTATGAAGAGGGGGCTGACCAGGGACATATACAAAAGAGCAAAAGAGAAGCCTAGGCAGGGGCAGCTGATGAGACTCATCTCATACACCGTGAAGGGTGACTCCATCAGCGCTTTCTGGAACTTAACATTTCAATATTACTGACATGCAAAGAGTGGATCAAATTTTGTCTTCACCAAAAAAGATACTTTCTCAGTCCTTCTCCTGGACAATAGGGACATGAAAAGCACATGAAACCACAGTCTCAATTTCTGTGCTATGAAAACAAAAGATGGAACTGTCTCTTGTTTGTAAGGAAGTTTCAATGTCAGGAGTGAGTGCATACACACTCCCCCAGCCCTCTCTCTTGGGTCCTAAGACTTGGCAACTTCAGTGTGATTTCTTAAGAGAGTCCAAGTTAACACTGGTAGAGAGAGTTACACTCCTTGTGGCAGGCATTTCCAAATTTTCCCACAAGTAGAGACTACTCAGGGGTATAGCTCACCTTCTAAAACACTGTTCTTTCCTTCCAGGGAAGTCCCCCAATTTGATGAATTTGGGGTTCGGGGTTTCAACTTCATGCATGAAGTCTCTTTGAAAAGTCTTTCAAACTACCCTGTGATTCAAGCATTTACTCCTGGGACGTCACTGTGCATTTTGAATGATAACAGAATTTCTTGTTGCCTCACCAAGTGCCTCCCAACAGACCCTAGAGGAGTTCTTTGTCATCCCAAAGCATCAGATAGTAACAGTATACAAGTCACAGGGTTGGACTTGAACCTTCACTAGGTAGAGGTGTAATTCTGAGTGAACTCCTTTACTACTCTAAGCTTACTTACTTCCTCATTGGTAAAATAGAAAGAAATCATATTTGCATGTTTTGAATAGGTATACTATGACAATCACTATTATTCATGCATAATTCCTCTCATGAGAGAAGCACACAGTAAATGTTAGCTTCACCACCACCATCAGCATCAGCATTACTAATGCCCATGGATGTATATAAAGGAAGACACATGGACATAGCAACTATACATAGGAATATGGAATTCACCGGACATAAACACCAGCATAACTAGTCATCTACATGGAACTGGATGAAGTTTGCTAGAGATAAACAACTGCAGAGAAGAAAAAGGAGAAGGCAGGTTGACAAGGAGAGAAGAAAACAGATGAGGGGGGGTAAGGAATGCAGTGTGTGGCTTGGGGGCTTAGGGTTTAATCAAGCACCTAGACAGTTAAACTGAACCTGGGTACCAGGTTTCAGGGAACTTCACCCCACAGCTCTCACTACTCAAAGTGTAGCTGATGGGAACCCAGTAAGCCGAGCCTGAGATCCGTAAAGGAGTTCATCATGGTTGACAAAGACACAGCTTCTTTTAACTCAGGGTTTGACTCTTGGTGGCCACGGTAGTTATTCCTTTTGTGAAAGTTCTATTTTAGAATCTATTTGGGTGACGAAAGGTAAAAAGGCAAGAGCACATCAATTTGAAGTGTTTTTGAAGGTCCATATGGACCCTTGGGTAAGAAGGCAATCATGAATAACCAAAGGATGTCGTTTCTATGGCACTAATATTGTCACCGCAAACTTGGTCAACAGTTATCAAGTGTAGGTCAGAATTAGTGGCTTTCTCTCAGGGGCCATCTTATCTACCATGGCGACTCTTCAGTTGTCATGCTAAGGAAAACTGACTGTTCTATTGCTCTTTCATGTGTAAAGAGACCTGTGATACAACTTGAGCATCCTACAATGCGTGTGTGTACACGCACAATTACACACACTCACACACACACACACACACACACACACAGATTATCAACCAGTCTAAAACATTTATTGTGCCCAAGTTGACAAGACCTAGACTAAACTAAGGGCTTAATTAAACTCATCACAAGAATTTTCCCTGAAAGTTTAAATCTATTATGTCCATACTACCACATAAGTAAATTGTGGCCTTTTCTCCTATGCTCAAAAAGAATGTACTGAGATGACTTCCTGTCTTGCCTGTATTTCTAAAAGCCACAATTCACTAGCAAGTTCTGTAAAACCATATATAAATGTTCTTTAAGGTCCTCAGTGTCACCAAAGTTCATCCCAATTCTACTGCCCTGAGGGATATAGTGTAGTTGATGCTGGCAAAGTCAGGAAGCTTGGTTATTGCACATAAAATGGTTCATGCCTGTGTGTCTTTGTTCTTAACCCAAGCTTGGCCCAAAGAGATATAGAGCTCATCTGAAAAACCACAGCAAGCTATTAGATCGCACGTGCTAAAAACCCACTCACACACACTGCAAGACACTTTGAAAAAAGAGTAGCATCCAAATTTGAAGGCAGGACCTTGCCAGGAAACAGTTCTTAAGAAATTAAGACTTTATTGGATTCTCCCAATTCCTCTCTATTAAGACAAAAGGGGGTAAGGCTAAAATGATGTTATATACATTCTCTAAGATCGCCAGAGACAATATCATCCTTCCTATGGATTTGTTCTTTAACAAGACTAATAAGGCTTACTTCTTTTTTTAAAAAAAAATCATTTTGAAGACTCTATGATATTGACATCCACAGTCAATGCTCAAATCTCTTTCCTTATTTCTCCTTAGAGAATGTGCAGCCAAAATTTATCAAGCACCTCTCGGAGCTCAGACACTGAAAGCTGCACTTTGAGCTGACTAAACAGGCGTAGGAGCGAACTTTCAACACCAAGCTGTCTCTCTGACAGGTTGTGCAAGCATGCTTCAACGTTGACACGGCAAATAACTTACCCATAAAATGAGCTGGAGAGCGAGGCAAGGAAGGGGCTCAACTTTACTGCCTGAGATGCGCTCCATGGTTCTACACCACCTGGGAGCTTATTAGAAACATAGAATCCCAGCCCCCGCCCCCATCTCAATCAGTACTGTAACAAGGTCCTAAGGGATTCTCAGCATGTGAGTCTGCAGGCGTATTATGTCTAGAATTCCTAAGACACCTGCGTTTGAGAAGTCAACCCATTCTTTTTTTTTTAGGTTTTCAGCCCTTCTAACGTATGTATGATCCTATCATGTTCGTACGTTTTAGGTGGTGGCCGACCTGGAAGATCTTCGGTAATACATACATGTGGGGTACAGGGGCATCCCTGAAGCCGGACAGAGGGTACAAACATGTTCTGCTTCTTAAGGGCCCCACTTCCAATCGGCGGTTGGTGCTAACAGCTGCTGAGATTATGAGAGAGGACAACAGACGGCAAAAATGAACTTCCTGGTTTGGCTCCTTACTCGCTATCCAGTGAAGTTCTCCTTAGAATAATTTTAGAGACTAAAGCCCATCGTTTCTGTGTAATTGACTTAATCTCTGGCTGTCTCGTCACGTGAGCCCATACAGGAAGCCAAAATGAGGCTCTGAGGACACAGCTGCCCTCATCAGCGGGCGCAGGTGGCGCAGCCCCAATTCTCGTCTAACAAAAACAACTCTTAGATTGCAGATGCCTGGGGACCAGTGGCCTCACCTGCTCTTCACCTCTAGAGAAACAATTATACTCTATGTCTCTTGCCAAAAATGTGTTCCCATCATCTCTTCACATTCAAACCGTTATTAAGATTTAAGAAAAAGCAAGAGGGGACCCACCTGGAATCTCCGCATGTCACGTGGGTTTCCTGCATTCTTTAGGCAATTTTGGTTGCATTTAAGGAAAAACTTCAGGAAGAATCTGTGGAGAAACAAATGAGCATGGTTAGCATTTCTATCCTAACAAGGGAGTCTCAGTCAGAAATCACTTCCGGGTTACACGTTTTCTTTTCTCACTGTGTCTCCTGCAATATTCAGAGTAGCTTTAGAATCAGTATTACGCTCAAGGCCTGGGGTCATCATATCACATCCAAGGTGGACTTTCTTTCTGAAGGGAACACTCTTGGTACTGCCAACAGATCTCACAAAAGAAGTAAACCTCGGGGGAGTATTTTTATTCAGAGAGCAAATCATCATGGAAATTCAATGTAAGTTCCACATAGATCTAATTGAGAGTTGCCTTGGTCCCCAAGCTTAACCTGTCATTTCAGTGTTGTGAATTCACACTTGATGAATGGCAATGTGTATACTAGATAAATACAAAGAGATGGTAAATACTTTAAATCTTAGCATCTCCAAATAAAATGTTTAAATTAGCAGCCCTAGGTAGAGTGGTGGGGTTCACACAATGATTAAACTCTTGCAAACTTCTCCAGTACCCCCAGACCATTTCTTCTTTTTAGACACTTGCCTTAAACAAAAGCCATTTGAGACCGAGCTTGGGCTTTCCTGCCTCTCAGCCCACCTTAGCTTCTGAATAAATTCTATAGTGAGGTCCACGGGTTTTATGTGTAAAGGTGACCACAGTCTCCAAATGGCTAGAGAAACCCCAGTGATGTTGGTGAATCTATTTTAACTTTCAAATTTGTCTGACGTGTGTGATATGGGACATGGCCACACTAAGTAACAACTGCAGGCAGTTATTGGAGTTCATCACGGAAAGGCAGCAGGCATGGAGAATTCTGTACTAGGGTACCCATGCTGGTTACCCTCAGTTCAACCCCTCCTTCTGTTTTCTATTTGGGAGAAATAGAAGATGTCTATGTCCACCTATTTGCTACATCCTTTTGACTTTGGGGCCTAGATAGCTGTATTGATGAAGCATACTAAAATACTAAAATACAGGTCAATCAATGAAATTCTAGAAACGCTCTTTTCTTCACCTTTTGGCCTACTTTTGAGCTACACTGGAATAAAACTGTCAACCCAATAGAAATAACTCATGCAAAACTAGCATTCCAGGATGCCCCCACTGAAATTAGTTCTGAGTATGATGTCTGTCAACAGGGTAGCCCCTTGATCCTCTACCATAAAGGCACTACATGAAGACACACTGCACACAAACAGCTTCTGCAGACAAATTCCAAAACAATATCTCTTCTCCCTGGCCTTTTGGAGTCGTCCAGGGTGGGAATAAATGGGAGCATTGAAGAGCAATAACGACTTTTTCAAACAAAATGATAAGATTTTACAATGCACGAGTCTTCATAAATGAAGTCATTTACCATTACACAACCCTCAAAGCCCATCAGTGAGGAGGCCTCTGATAATGGTTCACCCCTGCATCGAGGTCCTCTCCACAGAGGCCAAAGCTTATTGACCTTCTGTCTGGGATGAATGACTCACAAAACACTGCTGAAGTCCAGCTGTGTATAACGAAATCCACCCTGGGCCTCCCCCAGGCCCAGAACAGCTCCGCTGCTGTACATGTTTGCTGTCCAGCCACTCAGTCCTCCTTCAACAGGGCGTTTTCCTTGCCCTGTCCCTCTGAGCCTCAGAAGGTAAGACTCAACCGGTACGTGTGGCTTTCACACATGATCAGATGTATAAAAGTAGTGGTCACGAGTCCCTCATATTGCTGGGGCTGGGTTCTGTACTTGGAAGAGGATATATGCAAACCATCCCAGGATCCGGAGAGGGTGGCTGCCAGTGTTGTGGTGCTGTAAAGTGTAAAAGCCACCACCTTTAAAAAAAATACCCAGTATGGGATTAACACCCAAACCTTAGCCACATACTACCCATGTGCCTTTGGATGAGAGGCCGGACCTCAACTTTTCTCATCCATAAAATGGGCTTGATGAGACCACGGGCCTTACGAAGTAGTTGTGCAATCCTTATGCAGGTCAGGAGGATGGAGGTGGCAGTAGTAGATGTCTCAGAATCCGAGACATCCAACTGCTTGTCCAAAAGTGAGTAAACATGGACCTAAAATTCAACTTTTGATCGAGTGGTCCAAGAGGCAGGGCTCTGGACCAGCACACTAAGTCAGTGTTCAGCCTGATGGGAGTGAGGTGAAGATGTGAATATTCATTGTCCCATGGGTGGAAAATCAATCGTGCTGTGTGAGAACAATGGTTTTACTAGGGGAAACCACAGGGTCATTATCCCCCCAACCAAGGCAACACCAAGCTAGGGAGGGTTATCACCGCCACTCTCCCCGCAGTGCCCCCCCCCCTGCCTGTCTCCCCATGGTTGATAATACTTGCTGCCTGTACGTGTTTAAGCCATTTGAGCCCAGGCCTGACAGCCAGCTTCAGGTTGTGTTAGAAGAAGCTGTCAGCACACCCTCTGGCATCCTCAAGTCAGACAACTGCTAGCCACCGTCAGGGGTTCCATCTGGTGCCAAAATGGGTTTGAAAGACAGGCAAACAGGACACTGGCTTGGCCAGAGAGAGAGAGAACTGAGGGAGCCAGGGATCTTCTGCCCCAAAGATGAGGAGCGCCGGGGCACCTGTCAGCAGCTCGTCATTAGCACAAAACCCACACCAGGCACACACCAGATCGCCTTTAAAACTATGCTGGGCACACACCAGATCACCTTTAAATCTATGCCGGGCACACAGCAGATCACTGTTACCCTAAGCCGCCCTGCCACTTGGCCTGCTGGCAGAGTCCCATGCCCACCCCCTCGGCAGCAGCTCACTTGCTGAAATTGAAGTCTTGACCATCTGTCACGGGTAAGACAGCCGTCAACTGGTGCCTAGGGCCTCACACAAGCCCTTATGTGGCAAAGACACCGTGTAGGGCCAGTTCTTCGGGGGGGAAAGCCACCTACTCTAGAGCCTCAGGAATTCTCTTCAAAGTTTTCCCCTCAGTACAATCCAAGTACCTGACCCTTTTGGATCACACTTCCTTAAAGGAACTCCGAGGAGTAAAGAGAAGTTAAAAATACACTCAGTGAGACTTGACTCAGACGTGAGACACACAAACTTGGGCAGGTGTGTGTGTGTGGGGGGGGTTATTCAAGTAAACATATAAGGTGACTGTGAACTTGGGGACTCGTGTGCGTGTGCGTGTGCGTGTGTGTGTGTGTGTGTGTGTGTGTAGTATCTGCTGCCCCACACGGAAGATCTCTGACTCCGAGGGGCTTTTAACAAAGTGGAGGCTATTGTAACACAAAACCATATGTTTGTCTAAGGAACTGCCACATTCTGTGTGTTTGATAAAATGTCAGTGGAAAGAGCATGACTGCCCTACCCCAACTGTGGGAACCTGACCCACAGCAGGACAAAGCCGCTATTGACCCTGCAGAGTTCCGAGGAGTTCCATAAAGTCTGGGATCAAACTCTCTTTTTAACTCGGCTCTTTTTCTGGAGGGGTGGCATGGCCAGGTAGCGAGAAACCCAGCACCTTTCAGCTAACTTCCGCAGGAGGAACGTCATGACTATTTAATACATCTCTCACTGCGTTATTATCCAAAGCATTTAAGTTCCCAGGGTCTCTCTGGATCCCCAGTGAAGTCCTTTAAGGTAGGCAGTAGGCATGCCAGGAAGGGGCTAACTCACCTGGAACACAACACACAAAGACACACAAAAAAAATAAGGGACGCAGTTATAGTTCAAAACTAGTATCCATAGGGATAGTCGTGATATCCATTTTCCGTGAATTATAGGGTGTGTGTGTGTGTGTATGTGTGTGTGTGTGTGTGTATGTATGTGGTTTATACACACATGTGTATGCAGGTGCCCATATCCATATATGTACCCAGAGTGTGTTCAGTCCTACCACACACTCCACCTTCCCTTGAAATGGGGTCTCTTATTGAACCTGGAACTTGCTATTTTTCCACTAGGTTGGTGGCCAGCAAGCCCCAGAGAGCCTCCTGGCTGCTCCCTGCATAGTGCTGGGATTTCAGTTACAGAGACAGCAATGCCTAAGCTTTCAAGTGGATCCAGAAGATCCGAACTCATGTCTTGGTCTTCAAGTATGTACAGCATCAATTGCTCCTGTTCACTGAGCCATCTCTACAGTCCAAATCACAGGAGAACTTTGAAAGTGACTTTAACAACCCTTTAGTCTAACCTCCTCACTTCATGAGTGAGAAAACTGAAGATCAGGATGCAGTTCCCAGTTCCCAGTTGTTAAGAGACCAGAGTTGTTTGCCGGGGGTCAGCCCTGTGATCTTTCCAGTGTGTTCCAGCTCCTCACACACCAATCCAGCAAGAGGTCAGCACTCAAGTACGTGAACTTTTTATTCTACCACTTCAATTAAGGAAAGTGACAGTCATAAAACCAGAAGTGACATCCTATTAAAAGTTGTGTTTGGGTTCATCAATCAGGCTGATGTAGGACATTAGTCCATTATTGAAGTAACTGAAACGGGGCACACATGTGGTAGATACATTAGCTGATTTGGTAATATACTGTATAGTATTTCCCCCAAGCAAGAGAGCTTCAGTCTGCCTTGAATCCTTATAACTAGCATAGTACTGGTGACCAAAAGCACTGGGTTGCCAAAAGAAAATCAATTAACCTCCATAATGAGGCTCCTACCTGAGAGTATGAAAAAGGAAACAAAAGCAAACCCTTGTCTCCAGACACATAATGGAAGCCATGGGATGTAAAACTAGAGGCGTTTAGTATACACTGGTTTGCTAAATAGAATCTGGAGCCTGCCTGTGAATACAAATTAGCGCTTTCCACGTTAAAGACAGTAGCGGAGTACACTGGACAAGCCAATTTTGTTGAAATTGAGATAAACATAGGTTGAATCCAATAATACCATGACCCTGAGTAGTGTCAACCAAACATGGGAAGAGTAAGATTTTTCCTCCCATACAACTGGGTAGCTTTCATCATGCATGTAGCTTTATTGCTTAGCTAAACATGTGATCTTCACCAAATGGATGTAATCTGTCCGTACCTCAGTTTCCTCATTTGCAAAATGGAGAAGCCATTAGAACGTGTTTTAGAAAATCAGTAAGCACTTGAAGGGTGTTGAAGCCTAGAGCAGAGGAAGCAATAATACTCACTGTTTCGGCTATCTGTAGCATCAGGATACTGCCTAGACCAAGACGGTTTCAGATAGGAAAAATACTCTTTTCCTGGCATAGTGCAGGCTCTGGAAATCAGTGAAGCCCTGCATACCCAGTAAGCAGTACAGGCTTCATCAAATGAAGAGCAGAAAGAAAACAACCATGAAAGAGATAATTGCCAAGGAAAGGCAAGAGTACAGTGGCTTTGCCAAAGCAGAGCAAGGCAGGGGCTAAAATTACGGAGGACTTAGGCTAGTCAGAATTGAAGGGCACACTTATTAAACTGCCTTCCATGGGACTGCCCACACGCCGGTAATTGTTATGCGAAGCAAGTGCCCTGGCTCTGGGCTGAACAGGTTGAATTTTTACCTCTCCCAACCCAAAGACTGAAAAATCACGTTTGTCTGCTTGCAGCTGTGTTCATCACGTCCAGACTGGAAAAGAAAAGTGTCAAGGCACCAACTGAAGGAAGACATAAAACCCCAGCTCCTCTCCTCAGACTCTCTGGAAGGTCCCCCTGACTTATGCCCACAGATGGTGAGGCGGCAGACGGTCCTTCCCAATGGTATTCAGTACGCAGGGACGCACTCTTGGCCTGACACAGAAAACAGCTGTGTAGAAACAAATGTGGGGACCCTTCTGGGTGAAGTTTAAGCTGCTTCCACACACTATCTGGAGGGAGGACAGGGAACAGCCTGGCAATTAAAAAGACTTCTTGGGAGTCATCCACTATACGGTCACCTTTGCGGTCAGGCTTCCAGACCCAAAATTACCAAGGAAAAATTTTCCGGGAATACTAGGATTCTCCCAAATGGAAAGTATTTAACTGTATTGCACCTGCCCCTTCCCAAGACCACCTAAGCTGCCAGAAGCTGGGAATTGCCCTCTTGAAAACTCAGTGGCGGTCCATGGACAGGTAAGCCAGAGTCTGGCACCACCACCATAGGAAGCAGCTGCCTTGAAAACAGGGCAAGCCAAAAACAGAAAGAGAAAACTCTATTCTCAATGTCAAAGCAAAGGGCCTGGCTTCTAATTCACAGACTAGGCTGTAGGGTACAGTTCATCCATGTGAAAACACGATACCCAGAAGTCAGCCAAGATCCCGGAGAGGCCACAAGGGCAATCTGGGGAGGCTGAGCTGAACAAGAGCTGACCTCTTCTCCTTTTCTGGAAGGAAAAGCAACACCAACTGATGCCCTGTCTGACTTACAGCTCACAGTCCTGCCTGGGACATGAAGAGGGCAGAGAAGAAGGGAGCTGCACACACATGAAACCGTGCGGTCTTTTTTGGCTCCCCATAGTGGAAGAGAATCTGAAATTAAGCCATGACGCTATCCTGGAGCTCCCAGAGGGAGAGCACATGGCGGCCCCTATTATTGGCCACTGACTTCAAGAAGTTTACCTTCCCTGGCAGAGGTCTCCTGGATCTTGGGCATTTCTGGAAAGTGTGCACAGCCTAGACAGATAAACACGCTCGTCTGGAATAGGATTCATTACCTCAGAGCTCAGCGTTTGGCTTTGGTGGGAGAACATAATTAGTGGCAAGAACTTACCGGGGGTGCTAGAATATCATAGCAGCGGATTAAAGAATGTAAAAATAGTTTGAAGGGAAGGACTGACTGCAAAAAGGGTCCTTAGCCTAGGAGTCAAATCTGACAGCAGATAGGGTCAGGACAGCCAGAGGGTGGAGAAATAAAAAGAACCAAGGACCATGGAGGAAAGAGTGTCTCATAATTCCTCAGAAGAGATACTGAGAAGGGCGTGGGGCACCGTGACTTAACACTGACTTCTGCTGACCCAGTCCAACTGATTCTCCTGCCACTGTTCACTGACCAGTAATTGAGAGAGGATGATAGAATCCCAAGTCTGAAAGCCTCTGGTGACAGGAAAGGAGAATAACTCCAGTGAAGCCCTGTGACAGAACTCCCAAGCACCAAGGCTTTCCTGACAGAGTGTATAAAGGTTCGAGTTGACATGAAGGAAGTCTGGAATCAGTGTATATGGTCCGTTATGCAGAAGGAGTATCCCAGATAACAGAACAAGTGTTTGTCTGACCCTTCTTGGGACTGACTGGGAGACAGAGTAGGTAACATTGATTTTAATCTATTTCTGTCAGGTGGAGCATAGTCTACAGATAGTCAGTGGGCATAGGACACCTGCGGACTTTGGGTAGCTCTCGGTAGTTTTGGGCCTTGTAGTTCTATGTTACCATTGTAAAATACCATTGTAAAATACCATTGTAAAATTTTACCCAGGATGGAAAATATGTAAGTATTGCTTCCTTATTGCCTCACACACCCTCAAGAATCAGGCATACATGAGCGCCTCAATACTCCACTTACCAAGTTTTGTGGAAAACACAAGCACAATACTGTTGTAGAATATTATTTTAAGAAGTGTTGCTTTTGTTTATGCTGCATTTGTTTAACTCTATGAAGCTGTGGTTCTTTGCCTGTCTCAAACGCCTGATGATCTAATACAGGGCTGAACGGCCAATAGCAAGGCAGGAGAAAGGATAGGTAGGGCTGGCAGGCAGGGAGAGAATAAATAGAAGGAAAAATCTGGGAAGAAAGAGATCTAGGAGAAAGAACAAGGAGAGAAGGACTCCAGGAGCCAGCCAGCCAGCCATGGAACAAGAGGGAAAGAAAAGATATACAGAAATAGGGAAAGGTAAAAACCCAGAGGCAAAAGATAGATGAAATAATTTAAGAAAAGCTGGCTAGAAACAAGCCAATCTAAGGCTGGGATTTTGTAAGAAATAATAAGCTTCTGTGTGTGATTTATTTGGAAGCTGGGTGGCGAGCCCCCCAAAGAGTAAAAAACAACCAACATTTTGGCATTCCAACGTGGGGCTAGAGTCAAAGAAAACCCACGACAGAAGACCATTTGTGAGGGCTTATCTTTTCTTTTATTCGTTCCTACTCTTCCAAAGTTCTATAGAGCTCTGTCCTATTCTCATTTTATAGATACTATATCAAACATTACAGAAGTTGCTCACGAATATATATATATATATATGTATATATATATATCAGAGATATATTTGTATGTAGTGAAGATGCATGTCTTATTATCTTATGGTGGGAATGTAGTCATTGACCATATCTGGCTATACACATCACCATCACCACATTAGCTCAAATTAGAGCTAATGCCAGCATAAGAAATTCTAGCACTTTGAACTCAAGCAGTGCTAATTACCAGTTCTGATATGTTTCAGATTTGCTCATGACCATTTTATGTGTGACCCCCCCCCCACCTCAAACACGCTTTAACCTTGCAGAAAAGAGTGGACTATTTAACTGTAACGAAATGGAGAAATAAGGCCAAAACAAAACCAAGAAAGCCTGGGTCTCTTTGGGGAAAGTCAGTGAGCATCACAAGGGGTTAGTTTGACTATACATCATTGTGCGCTCACAGTCACCGCCTTTGGGAGTCTCTCATGCAGACAGAAAAGCCACGGGTGGAAAATGAAAGGCTTCAGTATCCCTGTTCTTCAATATCTGTGCGTTTAAAATTGCGAAGCCCATTCATTTAGAATCTGTTGTTGGCATTTCACTTGTCCCTTTTAAAGAGTCAGAGAGTTTCAGTATGACTCTTTCTTGTGGAGGTGACAGATGCCATGGAAGGAGTAAGAAGTTCGAGTTCACAGTAACTGAGACACAGAGTTGTCCCTGGACGCTCGGCTCACTATTCCAGAGCTGCTGAAATATAAATATGTCTAAGTATTCACTCCCTCATTGAACTGACAGATCTTTCCAGAGAGCACAGGATGGTCTCCATTCCCTTGGGTGCCAGTTGTACTAAGAGTCTACCGGTTTTAGTTTCAAGTTTTGTTCAAAAGAAAAATATTTAAGTTCAATTTTTCAGGAAAATATTTGACTCTTAGGACGGTGTATTAGAGTAATTGCCAAACGACTTTAAATGAACAATTAATCCGTCGTGATTATTGGGTAGGGGCCTGATCAGTGAATCTTAAAGTGTTTCGCAGTACCCATAGTGGACATCCCAGGTTTATTTCTCCCTTCATCTTCTCCCCCCATCATGCTTTGCCTCAGCCACATCAAGTTGCATCCTTGTGCCTCCTTCCCACCGTCACTGTTAGCTACATCCCTGGGTATGAAGTATCTTCTCCATCCCCACACTGTCTCAGCTTCCTGTACTCCTACTTACCTTTTGGCTACTGTGTAAATGAGTTGCCTTACACCCCTGAAGAATTAGTCACACGATCTTTACTGCTACACCCTCATCACTCTTGGTCTTCCTTGCAGTCACTGCAGTTATTTGCAGCATTTTTTGCCCCTCCATGACACTCCTTACGGAGCCTTTCTGTTCTCACGGCACCCAGGCCAGCTATGTACGGAGAGCATCAAATGAAGGCCTGACTTGAGTTGAGCTGAAATATTAATGGCGGCTAATTTTCTATCATAACACGGGGATATTTGTCTCCTCTTTCTCCTTGTGCATTTTCTGAATTTCCCATGTGTATACAAACCTTCCATGGATGAAACAGACAACTTCAGTCAGTGTTGCAAAAAAGAATCCAAGTACATATCGTTCACCCCAGGCCTAGAGAAGGTTTCCCCATTGTGTAATGGGCAACTGAGGAAATAAAAATGATGAGTGGTTTTCTCAGAGCCTCTGTATGCTAAGATGTGCCATTTAATTCAAACAAGCATAGTTAAGAGCTATCCATCTCACGGTCTGTGACCATTTATTAGTTTCATACATGCATAATTCATGCAAGAGCTCATTGGTGTCCTTAAATGTCCTACTTAATACTGTCTTGACATTAGAGTTCAGCGTATTATCTCTTAAGTTAAGCCTGTCACTGTTCTTAAAACATTTACCTGGAACCCAACGGGATTAAAGGCCATATTACCAATAGTCTAGAATGGATTTCCTCTCGAAGATCTACAGGCCATTCTGCTAACTTTCAAGGACTCTGTGGCTTAAAGCTCTCAATGATTTGCTGTTTCTTCACTCAGTCTTCTTCCATGGGTCATTCATTCTGTCATTCATCTGGTCCTGAATTCAGTGTTTGCTAAGCACAGGTTATATGTCAAACACAATTCATGCAGTCACTGTTGCTGTGGGAACTCACTAAAGAGGTCTTGGGCAGTTTCCCTTAGAATTTCCTCAGTGACTTTAAATATCAGTGAACATGCCAGCTCTATATGCTAAGCAATATGATGGAGTTATTGAACATAAATAGGGACCAACAGAGAAATAAAGAACAGATATCTTTGTATCATTGAATTTTAGATTAAAAAAATTAAATCCCTGATTGGTAAAAGGAGGCATGTCATTCCTTTACCCCTTCCCTCTCATCTTCAGACTGTGTCATAGAGGATGAAAGGGGACACAATTACCAGGGATGGAGTATATTTGGCAATTTTTTGTGTAAGGAATGGTAACAAGCTAATTTTTTCCACGAAGAGAAAAGAAGAGGAGGAAGAGAGGAAATTGGAGGAAAAGGCTATTCCTTGGGAAAAGCTGCCAAGTCTTTCTAGGGATGGAAGTTATTTAAAGATGACTGTATATCATCACCACCCTTTCAAAAATCTCTGTCATTTTCTAACTCAGTTTTCTAGGCAAACACACCCTGGTACCAATCTCAGCATCTCCATGCGCTGCCTATCATCCCCTGGGCGTATGCATTACTGGGATAATTAATTTAATTTGAGCAATGGCTTCCATTGCGAACCATCACTGCATTCCAACATGCCACACAAGATGGGTTCAGATATGAACAAGTGACTCCTTAATTTGGATTTAAAGCTTAGGACCAGTCTTCAAATCAAAATGACCAGGGAGAATTGTGCCCACAGAGGACTGACAATAATCTCATGAGATCCCAATTATCCCAGTTCATATTATGGACAATCCAATAAGTCTGTATGTTCTATTCCATAAGAAGTATAAAACGAAATTTATCATATTGAAATCAGAATGCAGAATAGAGCCTGACACTTTATTAGGCTCTCCTTCTTGGGCTATCATAAGGTTGCTGATGGAAAATAAAATTAAGCAGTCTCATAGATGAAGAATGACACCATTTAGACTTTCTGAAGGTGCTTTGGTGCTCACAGGTTACTAACACTCCCCCCATTTCTCCCCATGCCATACGTCACTCCGGAGCTGCTTCAGTTTAAACTTGAGACACTGGGGAGCGTGAGCTCTAAAATTCCCTCTATTTTATCACCCAAACTGATTATTATTTGCTAAAGATAAAACTGCTAAAAGAAGAAGGGACTTAGACATAATCTACTTCCATCATCTTAATCAAGAGCCCCCGGATGGTTGATACAATGGTCTCAAATGCCTCAATGTGGGATGCAAGTGTGCGCACACATGCTTTTCTGTGCCATGGGTCTTCAAGGTTCTCAATAAGAAAGTAGGAGTATATGATGGATTGCTTGGGATCTGCCTCTTGGGTGCTGGGGTTAAAGGCATACGCCACTGTCCTGGTCTCTTTTCTCCTATTTGATAGCTCCCATGTTCTCCTTTTGGAGTACTCTGCCCTCATTCAAGAGTTCTTGCATTTTAAAAGCATCATTCTTTGACCTCACTTGGACCAGAAAATGAATGCCATTAGGTCAGGACATCAGAGTCCTTAGTTCTATAACTATTTTAGGGATGGATATGTATTCAGTCAAGTCTGTCAGAGCCCATCTGATCATCTTCAGGTCTCAGGTAGCTGGAAAATATGACTTTCCTTCTATTGCAGCTGAACCAAAGAAGATATGAAGCTGAGCTGCTGGAAAATCCAGTGCCTTGCAGAAGATCCTTAGCAAATGCAGCCTATTATTCAACCCAACAGTGCTCACAGGGCAAAATACTCTGATAGATGGGAAGGAAGGGAGCAGAGGGGACTCTCACCCACAAATACCCTTCAAGAAAGTTGGGATGAGGTTGGGCAGACACATGGATGGAATGGTTACACTGAGAAGATGGCAGGACAAAGGAGAGTCTAGAACATCCTAGGACATGTCGGAAGGACAAAGCTTCCTTGACAGAGTCCTGGGTGAGTCAGGCTCTACACCAACATACTGAAGTCACTATCATAAACATGCATATATTTATCAAAAACATATATATATATATATATATATATGAAGCATAGGAATATCTATTGACAAATTCCAATATAAAACTGTCAATATTTTAAACAAGTTTGGAGCCAGACTAACCCTAAGAGAGTGATCCTACATCACCTTCTCTAAACCGTAAGAACTGAATTATAAGGCTATAGTGGGACTTCTCTGTGCCCATTTTCAAATTGTAAAGATGATAATATTAAAAGAAGGATAAGAGTCAGAGATACGGCTCATTGGTTAGAAGTAAGTACCACTCATGCAGAGGACCCAAGTTCCCTGAGAAGATATCTCCCCGGTTACACCACTCTGCACCCTTCCTTAGTGACCCCTCTCTTTGTCCCTATCACTGTAATTTTACCAAGAGTGATAGTAAAATATTTACTAAAATAAATACTTTATAAGTAATGAAAGGCAGCCTGATAGGTTAGTGAATTTCTCAATTGTGACTGAATGACCGGGAAGATGATGTCGTCAATAAAGTGTTTTCCCTGCAAACGTGAGGATCTGAGTTCCTATTATGGGCAGCCATATGAAAATAAACAAATAAAAACCAGGTGTGGTGCCATGTGCCTGTAATCCCAGTGCTGGGGAGGAGGAGACAGGAGGATGCCTGGGCTTGCCGACCAGTCAGTCTAGCCAAACAGTGACCTGACATTCAACACGAGACTCTGTCTTACACAAATAAGCTGAAAAGTGACTGAGGAAGACATCCAACATTTCTGACTTCCACACATACCTGCACACATGGGCACACCTACCTGTATGCATACATATGAACACATACACAAACATAACACACACACACACACACACACACACACACACTGATGATGGAGTAATAAGACCTAGTCCTTCAGCACAACTAACCCTTTGTAGAGCAACAGCTGAAAAGTGAATAGGTCCTCAGAAATACGGGAGGTCATGCCAGGGTACGACACCCTGCCCCATATCAGACAAACACAGTCTGTTCTCTAGGGTCCTTTTAGCGACGGTGAGAAGATTCACACAACACAGTAACAATAAGTGATACAGTTATAATTGAGTCATATTTTTCATTAAAATACAGTCTTTGTCCCTCATGAAGAAGGTACAAAGGTATATAAAAAGTTGCAATAGGCCCAGCTAAGTCTCTTCTTGAGTTTTCTCCCCTCTATCTGAAATGCCCCCGCTGTTGGCTCCCCTTCCTCAAATTGAGTCAACAGGTGGGACAGCACACTGGCCTACGGTTTATGCCCCCCCCAGGCAGTTTCCTCCTATAGCCATTTCTCCGAGCCCTTGGAGTGTTTCAACTATTATTTTTAATAAAGAAAACTCTTCCCATATGAAGATAACCATGAGGCCAAACTCTTCTCCAAGCAAGCAGCCTGGGAAAATGTGGGTTTTCATGTATGTTTCCTTGAACTATGGGATCAAGCTTGCATGCACTCTGGAGTGATGATGGTCCTTTGCCGAGATGACTCAGAGTACTGATTGCCTTCCCATGATGGTCACTTTTCTTCCTTTCCTAAGATTGCTCCAAAGTAGACGGGTGGAATACTTTACCCAAGTGTCAGCCTTTCAGAAACGAGTCCTGGGTAAAGTCATGGCTCCTGTCAGCGGAAGGTTACTACCTGCGATGCAGTATGCTAAGTGCACGCTTTATTTTAATCTCGACAACTGCTTCCCGCTCCCCCATCCATTCCCCCACTCTCCACCCCTGCCCCAGTGCTCCAGATAAAAGCAGCTGAATCACTGAGAGATTAAGTACCTTGCCTTCCCACAGAGAGTTCATGGCAGAGGTAGACTTAATCTGAAGGCAGGGTCTCAGAGGCTTGTCTGTGGGCCCGGGAGCTGGAGCACGGCTCTCTGTGAACCGAGGAGCTCAGTACCACAGGAAGGACAGGCAGTCAACACGCACCGTGTTTATGGTGTTTCTCTTATTCTTTAGACACTATGCAGTGAACTTCCTACGTCTTTATCTAGTTAAAGAAACAGAACCAAATAAAACCTTTCCCTGCCCCCAAAGAGGTCATCTCTCCCCTCTGAGATGTCGACTAAAACTGACCCCAATGACTTCTCATTCCTCCCTCTGCCTCCAAGCACACAGCACCTCAATCACACTACTCTTTGCCCCATGTGCCAGCAGCCTCTCTGTGCTTTTGTGTTTGCTGCCCAAATGCTCTTGTTGACTCTTGGAAATCTGCCATCAGACCTCAAAGGTCCCAGCATCCCCCTGACTCTCCAAAACAGACATCCCCAATCTCTGTCCCTTGTCACCACCAGAATGCTGCCAATGTCCCAGCAAGTTCTACATCTCTGCTGCCCCTGAAATGATGTCCAAAGCCATAAATTTGGATCAGACTGAAGTCTGGAAGGCCAGTATTTCACCAACATTCCAAACACAATCTTTTCGGTGCCGTTCATCATTGGGCTGGAAGCTTGCTCGGGACTATTTATACTCTTCGACTTATTCCCAACTCTTCCCTCTGGAACTAAACAGAAGAGCTAACATAAGTGGCTTCCGGACCCCAAATAAGACAGCCCATTCACCAACAACCTCAAGACCATGGCAGACATCAGCTTTTTATACTAGATAGGGGTGTGGGGACTCTCAACATTGATCGCTTACTTTTTGCTAGAGCGCTTTAGAAGTTGATATTTTATTTTATTTTTTTCATCTCACCTTGTAGAAGGGTCACTGTCTCTGCTGGGATTGTGACAAGCTTCTCCAGAATGAGAGCACTTTATTATCACATTAGTACCAGGGAAAGTCACATAATTAACAGAATTTATCCTCATTTACTCTGTAAAAGCACTAATATTCTAGCTCTCTGCCTCTCTCTAATTACTTTCTTTAGCACAACTTTTTTCCGCCCACAAGCTGACCCTTCATAGGCTCCTCTGGAGAAATGTGTTAAGGCTCCGTTTTCCCGCCCCCTCCCCTCCCCACTTGAGTCGCCAGACTTTATCCATTCGAACAAGCACAAGAAGTGCACTGAGGTCTGTCATAGTTCACACAATGCCTTTGAATTAGCAGGTGTGACAGCAGCGTGCTTTTGCTCGGGATCCTCTGTTCCGAGTAAGTGATGACAGCCACCAGAATTACTGTTAATTGTAATGTGACGCTGGCACTTCAACGGCTGTGTGTGGTGGCGAGCTAGCGCTGGTTCGGGTGTCTAAGAAACTCGGAAGCCTAGATGCCACAGTGCTTCAAAGAGGACCGCAGGCTCGCCTGCCACATGCCGTGATCTCAGGTGCTGCATCTGTTCACACACACACACACACACACACACACACACACACATCAAAATGAACCCACCCTTAGATTAGGTTACAAATACTGATGCTTTTCCCCACTTAAAATTGATTCTCTACTCTCTCTCTCTCTCTCTCTCTCTCATATTTCCCTGCTCCTCCTCCTTCCTTTACTCTTTCAAATTTGTGGAACTGGTAAATGTACAAGCTCATATGTGTGCCCCCGTGCGTGTGGTGGAACTGGTAAATGTACAAGCTCATATGTGTGCCCCCGTGTGTGTGGTGGGGCAAAGGTTTATTTCTGGTGTCTTCCTTAATCATTTTCCACCTGATTTCCAGAGTCTCTCACTGAGTCTGGAACTTGCCTGTTCAGCTAGACTAGCTGGCAGGCAAGCCCCAGGTGTCCGTCTGCCCATCCCTGCCTCCCCGGTGCAGGGATTACAGGCACAGGCCATCAAGTTATAGGGATGACAAAATTCAGGCCCTCATGCTCCCATGACAAGAACTTTTATCAATGGAGCTATTTTCCTGACCCCATTAAAAAAAATGTCTTTAAGGCAGCTAAGTATAAAGGACAGAAAAGCTAAGGTATGAATGACAAGAATTTCATGGAGGTTGAATGTCTGCTGCCCACTTCCCAAAATACAAATCCAAACAATGTATGCATTACTCGATATTAACATATTACGCAGTCAGGAAGATGGTGGGTCAGAAGAAAGCATAGTCTTTGATTTAGACACATATTTTTGTCTAGAGATAGCAGGTTCACTGGTCATGAGAGGAAAACACCTCACAGTGATGCTAGGCATGGGGCCGAGGTACTGGCAGCCAGGCAGTGGCTAACATGGGTGGCTGTTCTATTTCTTTTTATTAGGAGTCTTTGAAATGAAGAGCTCATGATGCCTCTTGCCTAAGTCACATAGAGAACATAAAAGACTTTGCAGTCACCGTTTCTCCTGCTTTTCTGTTACTAGGAGACTCTCCTCCACTCTCGCTACAAAGACACGGATCCATATGATGTGGCGAACAAGCCTGGAAATTGTTCTTCTCAGCCTCCAGGCTTTAGCTCAACTGTTCTTCTTCCTATAACTCATTGCTCTGTCTCTTGAAGTCCCTATACACCTCTGAGTCTGGTGAAGATTCATTTAGACCACCCGGACTTCTCCATTCAGAGTTAATGTTTCATTCCTCCACATACCTAAGTGTTGGAGGGAGATAAGTATCTTTCTTGTGGTATTTACCTGGGTCATTTCACATTTAGGGTATCTCTGTCCAATCTAGTAGGTCCAGTCATCTGTGAACACTTACAAGGGATTTGTGGAGATCAAGATTCTGTCCAACCTCGACCACAAAACTGAGCGTCTCCAGGCTAAACTAATTCATTTTTCCTTCCAAAGCTGCCCATCATAGAGCCTTTGATCAAGCACTTCATGGTTTGTCATTCCCCACCAAGCTCCTGCACACAGTTCCCTCTGCTCAGAATGGCATCTTTCTGATAGACGGCAATCTAGTCCAAAGCCGCCATGACCACAGTGACCAAATGACCCAAACAGCACCATCTAAATTCCCACAGGCTTCGTTCATATTCCCTTCATCCCTTGTTGCCTTGGAGCTGCTCATCTACCCTCAAGATTGGGCCTTAGACAATCACGTGTCCTCCACAATGTTTGCTTGCTGCTTCTTTTTTCATCACGGAGTAGAGAATAAACAGTGGTCAAAGGTTTTCTTTTATGATTTATACAGAGAATTAGGGCAAATATTTGTGAATGAATTGCCAATAAATTTCATCTGCTGATAATACTGATAATGAGATCAGCAAAATTTTTATTGATCTTATTAGAGTTACTGCTAATTGAGTTCTTACTATATGCAAGGTAATTTAGTAAAGCTTTTACTAATATTATTTACTAATATTTACCTCCTTGAATCATCATAGGAACCCTTAAAATACCATGTACTCAGGTTTATTTTTCTTTTTCTTTTCTTTTTGTTCTGTATTGGGGATTGAACTTAGGGCCTTGCATATGCTAGGCATAGACCATCAAGTACTCTACCAATGAGCAACATTCCAGCCCTCTGTTCACTTTTAATTTTGAGACAGAGTCTCACTAAATTGGCCAGTCTAGCCTGAACTCACTCAGTAGCCCAGGCAGGCTATGAACTTGCAATATACCTGCTTTTGCCTCCAAAATCGCTGGTATTGAGGGCAATACCGCTAGGTCTAGCTCATGATGCATATTCCTGATGTCATCAAGATGCCATGTAAGAAATCTTGAACTGGAGTACAGGTCTAAGGACAAATCTAAGTTCTTGTTGAGCTCAGCATCTGACTGATGCAGAAGGTAATTGGGATGCCTGTGAAAGACCTTGGGAAGGTTGATTGTCCCTGTTTACCTGCTCAGCTTGGCACAGAAATGAGGTTCTAGAGTATGAAAGTGGCCCTCACCCCGATTTTGAAAACGATGGTGTGGAAAGGAGTCCCTTCTCGTGCTTTTTAAGGATGACAGACTTGGTCGCCATCATGGCATGGTACATTGCAACTGGGTCCTTTTTGATTGAGAATGATAAAAGTTTCCCAGCCTCCTCTCTCTCCCAGCTTGCTGCCTTTCCTGAGTCTACTGATCAGATTAAACTTGCAAACTTGCTTGAGGCTCTGCCAGCTAAACAAGTACAAGTCCTTGCTGACTCTTCTGCCCATTAGTCCTGTACCTACCTTGGGGCACAAATCTCTACCTTCAAAATCCTGACCTCATTGCCCTCATTCACCTCATCTCTATCCTGCACAGATGCAAACTAGGGCCTCTCACCTCCAGCTGTTCCTCCCTGTCAGTACCACAGCAGGAGACATGAATTCCAGAGCCAGGTGGATTAACCTCCAGGATGACACTGAGTTTTAGCTTTAGCCTCCCTAAATCTTCAACAAAAACTTTAACAGCCAACTCTGCTTTAAGATCTCAACTGTAAATCTCCTCTCACCTCAGACACTCACTAAAGGGATGGGAAGGTTCAATACTCCCTTTTTCTGGTCACGTGTGCCCCGAATCCCTTGAGAAATGGAAGCTACGGGCAAGAACTATAATCATCATGAGCCTCACTCAAAGACACGCTTAGAAAAAGGAAAGACAAGAAAAAGAAAAATGCCAACTGGAAAGGGAAGAGAGATACTGTTAACTATTAATGTCTTCCACCGGATGCAAAGCATCCGAAGAAGAGAAACTTTGGGTGGGAATTTCGGAATATATTTGAAGCAAAATCACTTACTTACAGACCTGAAGCCAAAACTTTGATGAAAAAAAAAAAAAAAAAAAAAAGAAAGAAACCATCTGTCTCTGATCTTCTGCTCAATTCCTAGAGCCCTCTGGATCAGTAACTGGGCCTCTCCGTGAGGGCATATCTTCTCACTTAAGTGAGGATCTGCTGGAGTATTTTCTAAAGTAAATAAATGGCCACAAAGAACAACAACAACAAAAGACCAGTAAAGAGCCCAGTCTCTCAAGAACATCCCTGACAAAATAAACCCCGTGTTTATGTGCACTCTCTTCAATTGGCCCCTGCCAGAAATCTTTCCTGCAACTTAAAACCGGCAGCTCAGGGGTTGAGAGAAATGTCCGGAATTAGCTTAGTCAAATGCTGCCCTAAATAAATGCTCCTCTGATGTCTAACAAGATCTAGGGCCAGGGCAATCTAGCTTGAGGTTGGCAGTTGCTGCCACTTGTGCCACATGCACATGACTTTTTTAGATGATAGACTTTAAAATAGTGTTTAGATTTTTTTTTTATCCTAGTTGAGAGTTAGTGCAATTGATTGGTCAGCTACTAAAAACACCTGCCACACAAGACTGACTACTAAGTTTGACCCCCTAGGATCTACAGAAAGGGAGAGAGAGAGAAGAAACTCTGTAAACTTGCCTTTTGACCTCAATAGACACACTACTATGGCACAGGTGCACACAGGTGGATTTGAATAAGACTAAAGAAAATCAAAATCAAAAGTAATAGTAAACGAAAATTCTCTATATATGGCATTTCTTCTGTGCTAAATGCACATACGAATTTCATGACCACATATATGTTTTACATCCTATCCATGTTATCTTCAAACTGTCATTTTGTTTTACTCTCTGATATTCCTTCATAATTAATACATAATCACCTAATCTTCCATCCTTGATTACTTCATAGTTTTTATTAATATAAATAGTATTTTGGCGAACATCTCTGTATGTAAAAATTTTATTTGTAAATCTAGGAATTCCTTTAAAATAGTTATCTAGAGCAAAATTTTCTGGGTCGGAATGGCAAAATTGTTTCATCTGGAAATAGTGGCACAGGCTACAGTAATCTGAGATCCGGTCATGCTACGTTGACAAACACCAAAAGGCAGCCCTTGCTGTAGCCTATAGGGCAGGGATTTTTGATAGCTTATGTTTGGGGTAAGTCTAAGTTTATAATCACAGGGAAGCAAACAGGACGTATAACACACTTATTCCTATGCACAGCCTCTTACCCACAGCCATGGACCACATTGCTATCCCTGACAATGTACTTGGACTGTAATTCACAACAAACATAGGCTGCCTAAAAGAAGCCTTTGCTATGCCAATGCTCTTCTCCCTGTACTTGCCGCAGAGCTGACAGACAGACTAAACCGCAGCCCAGCAAGTTGCCTCCTGGACCACACTATACCAAGACACCATGTCTAAGAATACGGTGACAGAAAGATGGTTTTGAGAGATCTCTAATCCAGAGGGGCTTATCTCATGTCTGAGAAACTCTATCTGGTATAAATCTGATTCTCCACTAGAAGTTTATGCTTGAGGGAAAATTTGACACAGAAGGCCTACGATGCGGTGATGGTCATTCTCTTAAAACTCTACCTGGAAATGGTGTGATGTGAGTGCCCTTTTGGGAATGTCAGAACCTCGTCAGACTATCATTCTCGAACAATTCAATCCTAGGAAGCCTACCTTGATTCCTGTGGTATTCGGTTTTCCTGAATCAACCTTTAATAACATCACTACTTTTAAATTTTAGATATGATTTCTTTTTGCTATCCTATGGCAGAAAGGACAACAGTCATGACTTGCACCCAAAAAAAGTTAATGAGTTAAACCTATTGCCACCCAATCTATGTTTAGTGTGCTCTTTTGTGTAAAACCACTTGAGGTTCTCTAAACCCTCTAAACTCTTCTAAACTTCTCCAGTTTATCTAGCCCAGACCCAAAGAGGTCCTCTACAGTTCAAAAATTACAACCCCAACTCTCCCCCTAAGGTCTTACCAAGTTCCTCCTGGCAGAGGTAGACTTTCTCTCAACTGCAAAGCCCTTGAATCTCAAGAGCCTCATGCAGCTCATATCTTTGGGGAAACCTTTACAAATTTCTTAATGTTTCCACCTCCAGAGCAAAGATCCTTGAAGACACAAACTGCCTTTTCATATCTGTATACACAGAACCAGATTTATATCTTCTTGGTGCCGAGAAGAACAAAGAATACACTCTCTAAAACTCAGAGATAACAGAGAATTCAAAACCAAGAAGCCAATGGGCACCAAGAGCCCCAAGGCAACCTAGCCCTGAGATACTGTGCCATGTGTCAGGGTTTGTTGTGGAGACTCAAATTCTGGAATGCTTACAAAACCAAATCATACTCACGAAAAGCACCTGTAGCTTAATACTAAAGGATACCATCTTGATTTTCTCTTGCAAACTGCAGAATATTAACTATAGTTACAAATACAAACTCTATAGTCTCCTAGGTATAATCTGGGTCTTAACCTACTGTATTCTAAGTCTACTCTACATACATGATGCTAAGTCTCATGCAAATATACATACAAACATAGTTGAGTAACAGAAGATGTAGAAAAAGAGACACTAATGGGGCAAATCAAACCTTCTCTTTCATGAAGAGCATTGGCTTCAAAAGCTGGTGATTGGGGGATCAGCCATTTCTACCCCCACTGGATGGAACCTCCTTCTTGAAGAATAACTCTTGACCTTCTCCCTCTTAACTTCATAAACTCAAGCTCTGAGTCTGGGTCCAGAGAGTAACACATTTTTTTCTTTCCCAAGAGGGTGCATGAGTCAAAGTGGCCTTTCTTAAACATACCTTACTCCTCTACCACCTCAGGATGCTCCTCCATTCTATTCAAACTCAAAAAAAAAAATACACTGTAGTTGGGCAACAGCCTTTCCAAATCATGCCAGGACTGTGAAAGTCTCTGGAATGTCTAAGGCAGAGGAACAGGTTTTTTAAGACATAAAGTTGACCAAACTCACTGAAATTCTGAATTCTATGGCCTGTTTCACTCAACCTCTTTGAGTTTCAGCCTCTTCATTGGGAGGTGGTAGTTTTATCAACTACCTGGAAGACTACTGTGAAGGTAAATGAGAGGACTGTGCTAAGGTCAAATGGTCATGGCTGCCATACATTCTCAAAAGGTTTAGTTATTCCTAACACTACAAATTTACCCTGAAATTTATGGTGCTGCTGATGAATGTACCTCAGCCTTCCCCACCCCATATATATCTTAAATCTGCATTCAAATACAATGTAAAGATGTATTTGATTCAGTTTTCTAGTAATGGAATCCCCCAAATATTTACTAACCCTCTCTCGCCCAGGCCTTTTGTGTATGATGGCTTAAACTGATCACAGCGATAGAGAAAGATCAATATCAAATTCAACCATGAACTTGGGCTACATCTAGTCTTAAGTTACTGCAGGAAGTACATGCATGTTCCTGTCCCTCAGATGATACACTGAAACAGTGGGGATGGTCTCCTCTCTAGAAGCAAGAGAGGGTTCATGTTCATCTTATTGATCCTATTTAGAGCTAAAATCTCCAATAAACACTGGGGAAGGAGGAATAGAGAAGCTGGCTAAAAGTCTTCTCTAGGCTTCTAGTATCTCATTTAATGATTAACTTAACATAGTGATAGATCTAATAAACCCGGAAGTCACATACAAAGGCTTAGACATGGAATCTCCAGAGATTGGGGATCTTGTACAAAGCTTCAAATCTAACTTGGACCAAGGTTGGGTCTCTTAACTCCTCAGAAAGTCATCCTGAAGGAACCAGTCTCAAACATGGCTCTCTTTGGTCATGTCCTCCCATTCCCCTCCAAAACCTTCTTTGCAGTAATGTGCAGGAGGCAGGTGGATGGAGCCCCAACTCCTCTGATCTCAGAACTCCCAAGGGAGATGGACGTCAATGCCAGCACATCCAAAGCTTCCTAAATCTCTCACCTCAGAAATATCATCCTGTTTTGTTGTTGTTGTTGTTTTGGTTTGGTTTGGTTTTTTTGGTGTTTTGGTTTTTTGGGTTTTTTTTTTTTTTGTCACAAACCCTTCTAGCCTAATATTTGACAGCTCCAATCAGGTACTGTCCAAACATTTATTTAAACATTTTAAATGATGAATATATCCAATTATTACTATTAATGCAGCTAATACTGACTAATGAGGGGGAAACACGGTAGCCAATGTCCCGCAATTCATTACCCCTGCCTTGTCAACAATTCAAAGCCCGAAACCTAATCATCCATGCCGAGCCCTGTTATATTTCACACGTCACTTTTAATAAGTCACTCAGTGCCTATAAATTAATGTAACATGTCGGCGTTTATGAGTGCGGCTTTGTCGCTGTTAACAAATGATGTTCTGGCCCAGTCTACAACAGCTAGGCAGTGACAAATTATGGGAGATGATTTCTTTCCAAAGTATAAACTATACACTGGGGACATATCGTAATATGTGTATATATACATATACATATACAACTACATATTACATACATCTGAGCATCCACAGGCACACTAGCAAGTAACAGAATATGCCAATATAAAGGCATGAATAAATAGGAAATAAATATGCTGCTTATGGAGAAAAATTGTTTAAAAGTCCTTTACTATCGTCTCCAAAATATTATATACAGGGCTGGCAAGATGGCTGAGCAGATAACGGCTCTTGTGTCAAGTCTGACAACCTGAGTTTGATCCTCAAGACCCACATGGTGGAGGAAGAGAAAAGCCTCCTGCAAGTTGTCACCTGACCTCCACGTGCACAGTGCCATGTGTGCACCCCCACATACACACACACACACACACACACACACACACACACACACACACTAAACCTAGAAAATTAGACTGAAACATTAAAATGGGAGTCGTGAAAATCCCCCAAATGGGGTCACTGCCAAACTCAGATTTGCTCTAAGTTCTGGTCTGTTGCTCCTGGCCAGGTTTCAGGCCAGTCCAACAGCCCAACGAATAATGAAGGCCCAGTGGTGTGGACGGAAATCCAAGGGCGCAAGGGACTGCCTGAAACTCCAGCGCTTAGAGAAAGAGCCTGTATTTTTAATGGCAAAATTGATGGTTGTTGGGCAAGGGAATGGAACAGGGTCCATATTGATTCTACACCAACCTGAGTACCTTCAATTTCTTTCTAAACCATGTCTTCCGAGTTCACAAACCATCAGCATTTAAGTGGAGACCACTTGGCCTCCATCATCTCCTAGGACTCGGTGTTCAAGGAGGCCCAAGGCTCTGTCTTTTAGCTGCGCCCTGTCGATCTTTCTTTGTCCACATGAAAGGCAGGTCTGCTCAATGCTGCATCTTCATACATCTGTGCTGAGCACCACACCTGGTGGCAAAGCCTCAGGGTCAGGAAGGCCAGTGATTTCTTTGGGGATCTGCCACATGGTGGGTGACAGCTTTGGAGGCTGAGCTCAAACAGGAACTCTCCTTTTATTATTATTATTATTATTGTTGTTGTTGTTGTTGTTGTTATATTATTATTATTTTGTATACCAAAATGTCCATGTGATTAAATGTTTTACCATTTTAATTTTCCTTCCCCTAGTCATCCTGTCTTGATTTTAAAGCTACTTATTTCAATATACAAAGAAAATAGGGAAAATCGTAAGAAGCATAGTCTTGCAAGGTTTGGAGTAGGTCTTCCAGGGTTCCTATTATATATACCATCGTCTTTGCCAGGCTTTAAACCATAAGGCTCTGAGATCCCAATTCACCTATAGCTCTCTACTTGCTTGTGAAACGTGTAAGGCACCAACACAGCTGCCTGAGTATACAACCCCTTATGTAAGCATTACATTTTACTGGGGCTGAGAGATGGCCCAGTGGGTAAAATACTTTTTGCACTGAGTTTGGATCCCCAACAACTACATGCAAGATCCAAACATCACCCATCACCACAGAGTTGGGGTGTGGAGGCAAGGAGATCCTGGAGGGCTCGTCAGACAGAGAGTCTAGCCAAGGTGGAGAGCTTTGGGTTCGGTGAGAGTCCCTGTCTCAAAAAATAAGGTGGAAAAGTGTTTAAGGTGCCTAAGAAAGACATCCTGATGTCAAATTCTGGCCTCCTGATGTCAAATTCTGGCCTCCCACAAATAAAAAACACACACATATGTATGGTGTATATATATATATGTGTGTGTGTGTGTGTGTGTTTTATATATATATATATATATATATTCAATATAGCAGCCAGGATCCAAATTAGAGTTGTCCAATAAACAAACAACAAAATGATTCATTTAAGTCTTAATTGTATCTCCCAAATTAAGTTTTGAAAATTGATAATTTCCTTGAAATATAAGAATGGAGAAATACATTTGTATTTTATAAACCCAAGGTTAGTATTTATTTTTGTGCATACACAGCTGAGAGTTTGGTATGTACAAGAAATGTATATACAAGAAACAGAGACAACTACTTTCTTCATATTAAAAAAATCAGTGAGATGGCCCAGTGAGTAAACGCGATTGCTCTCAAGCCTAAGTAACTGAGTTTGAAGTCAGGGTCCCATATAGTGCAAGGAAAAAATGATTCCTGCAAGCTGTCCACCAACTTCTACATATGTGCCATGACACACGCTCATGCATGCACTCACACGCATGCACTCACGCACGCAAATACACACACATAATATCAACATACTAATATTTTTAAATCATCAGATCATTAAAGGAAACCAAGATAGGAAGGCAACGGCCATGCCTTTATTGCAAAATTATGAGGAAAGCCTTTGCCTTGCACTGGTTCTGCCAGGATACCTATTGCTCAACTTGTTTCCCTGGGGTCTGCGAAAGTCCAGTTCTAACCCTAAAACCACTAACAGATCAGAGAGAAGTGCTTAATGATGAAAGAGTAGTGATCTTTCTTCTTATTTGAAAATTGGGCAATGTGTCGGCTGCTCAATCAAATGATTTCAAAGCAAAGTCCAGCGATTCATGCCACCCGGCCGTGTCTGTGGCCGCATTGGAAGGGCTAAGGGGTCTCATTAGTTATGAGATGACTAGGTGCCCCAGGCTTCGAGTTTGCACAGCTATGGTGAGAACACCATACAGTGGTCAGAGGTTATGAGAAGATGATAGTGGGATTGGGGGAGGAAGGGGACACACGGACCATTTAGCCGTACAGGAAGAACAGAAGCAGACAAATCCATTATAATACGGCTGATGTTGGAAGCTGCAGCCTGTAATCTATTCCTCTTGAAAAGATGCAAAAATGCCTCCTGGAAACCCAGTAAGGACTGAAGGAGACCTAATGGTGGTCCCTAGGTGAAAGAAGAAAAGAAGGGTAGCTGTACACTTTCTCTCTGGAGCCATAGACTGTGGGATTCAACTGCACTTCCTCCCAGGGCTGGAGTCTGAGAAGGACAGCAGAACGGAAGGCAGTGGCTTGGGCTCTGTGTGCACTATGCCAAAGTGAAGCAAAAAAGGAAAGAAAAAAAACACCACGGTAGAAAGTGGGTGCTGTGTGAAACAAAATTGCAGAACTCTGTCTGCTCTGGTGGCTCTATACTATAAAGACATCAAGCCGGGAGGAGACAGCTGTAAAGTTTTTCCCAGTAGAGAGGGCTTCGCCAGGCACAGGGCGTCCCTGCTGGGAATAGGAACGATTTGCATAACAATGCGGTGTTGCTTACCTTGGACTCCAAGGTGCCAGATACCCAGAGAGAACACACTTGCATCCCGGCAGTGGCAGAGAAGGTGAGAAAACTTTGCTGTGTGCATTTGGGGAGCAGGAAAGGAAAGGTCTCGTCCCCCACTCCCCTCATCATTTTATTTCACAAAACCAAGGAGGCTCTGCTATTTTCTTTTCTTTAAAGTACTTGAGTTTCACCAACCCCTAACTTTGGCACAGGTCTCACACTTACATATACATGTGCACTGGCATCCTGGGCAAATGCAAACACACACACACACACACACACACACACACACACACACACACACGGAGGTGCCGGGAGTGGGGCACATACTCCTTTATTGTTTTGTTTTGTCTACGAAAGAGCAAGTTCTGTTCCAAACGCTGTAGACCTGATGCCAACAAGGGTGTTTCTGTTTGTCATTTTGTTTTGTTCTTGCCAAAGCATGTCAGCAGGGTCTAGACTAAGAGCTTGGGATAGAAATCCCTATGCCCCTGACCCCCACCAAAGGCAGCACAACCATTGGCATCATTGCTAGGAATAGAGTGTCCAGAACTGAGGTGACATAAAGGCTCTGCCCTACTTCTCAGCAGACTTGAGTCTTGTCACTTGTGGACACCACAATTCAGGACATAGAAAAAAAGTAAATGATAGGAAGCATTAAATGTTGCTAAAATGAAACAATATTGTCACTTAGCATATCCTGTGGCCACTGGATGGTGTTGGGCATTTTCAGACAGTGTCTCCATGTTCAGAATGAGATGAGAAGCCCGGGGCTCACAGCTTCAAAGCAAAAGGAGAAGTACTTCGGAGTCCTGCCTGATGTGTGGTCAGTCCTTGTGCTTTGCTTATACATAAGATGCAGAGGGCTCGAGGGATCAGAATGCATAAAAAATACCAGAAGGAGATGAATAGAAGACTATTACATACAAGGAGACACAACACAACCTCATCTATTTCCAAATGCTTTCTATTTCCTCTTGGGACAAAGCTTTAGACCTAACATAAGGAAGTTTAGAAGGCAGAACTCAGATGAGAGTTTCAAGTAAACAGGCACCAGTAGAGCAGAAGAGCCTGAAGCCGGAGGACAACTCTTTTTGTAAGATTTGTGTGAGCGTGCACATGTGTATGAGGGGGTGGAGCACACTGGTGTGTGCACACATAAAAGACAGAGGTTGAATGGGGGTGTCTCTTTCTAACCTCGCTCTGCCTTGTCTTTCTGAGATAGGGTCTCTCAGCAAAGGTTTAACTCGCCTCGCTGGCCAGGCAAGCCCTTGGGGTGACCCTCCTGCCCCCACCGGTCCAGTACTAGAATTACAGGCTCGCGTCCCCCAATCTGACTTTTTATAACCGCGCTGGAGATTTGAACTCCAGCCCTCAGGGTGGCAACCTAGCACTTAACCCACCGAGTTATATCTCCAGCACAGGGACAAATCATTTCACCCTAAACTCGCATCGAGTATTCTAAGCGATGATTTTCATCACCTCTCCCAGGAGACTTTACACACGAGAGAATTTGACACATCACCCAGAGGTTCAACTTCTGACATGCATGCTGCTGCAGAAAACAAATTAATATATCAAAACCAAATACCAGATACTTTTAGGGGGGAAAATCTGCATAAAATGACAGTTCTTTCTGATGATCCTCCACTTTTATGGCTAAATACCATTCTAGTCACATTTTACATTTGGATGTCCCACCTGAGGAAAATGTCATACACTTATATTAGGACCACTGTTGTTAGTGGGATAATTACACAATAATAGCATGAAGAACAGCTACAAGAGGGAGGAACAGCCAAGGGGTGATTTGAGCAGATGCTCAAAATCTGGGGAGGAAGAAATAAAACGCTCATAACAGACTGCCTCGTTGAAGTCAACACGGATCATATGTGAGAGTCATCGGGTCCCTGGCTAAGGCTCTGAAACCCATGTCTGCAGATCCCCACAGGAAGAAATAGCCCCCAAAAAACATTAGAGCCAAGAACCTCCACTTCTATGCCTTTCTGCAGCCACTGAGGAAGAAGCTGAAATTGCCGGGTGCATTTGCTTCATGATACAGTCACAGGGGCAGGGCTGGGCCACTGCCTTGCCTCAGCTCTGTCCTGGCTCAGGACTCTTCCCATGGTGGTGTACCCAGTTCACCTCTCTGAAACCAAACTTCCAAAAAACCCAGACACTGGCTTGGAACACTCAGAGCGGAGGGATGATGAGCCCGGAGGCAGACACATAGTTATCCGAGCAGGTGCGGAGTTGCTGGGATGGAAGAACACTGGCTGAGAGAATTAAAAACAAAATGCCTCACAACCCCAAAGTGCTGCCAAAACAGAGAGTAACAAGTAACCAAGCCAGGTGGAGATGTAGTCATCCCAACCCCAAGGTGGCCTTGAACTTGCCTCTGATTTTAGACAGAGCTCATCTGTCCATTCTGTAAAAAAGTTTCTGTTTATTCTGATTTGAGAGATAAGACAGAAGAAAATAAGAACAAAAAAATCGTATGGTTGTGAATTTGAAAGCTTTAGCACACTCTCATCAAGTGAATTGTCGTTAGCCCCTAAGAACTACATAATTTATTTAAAATAAAATAGACGTGGAATTTACTTTGTAGGAGCTACTGGTCTAATTTCATCTTAAATCATTCTTTGGTTTTCTGGATATGTCTTAGGATATACTATCTAAACGGAACCTGGTAGCTAGCATGACTTTGATCATATAATGCATGTGTTTTGAACTCCCAGAACATGCAGCGTGCATTCTGAGAGACCAGAAGCCTCCTGGGACATACCTCCATTAGCTTTAGTGGCTAGTGGCAGTTCATAGGATGTTTTCCAAGTATGCAGGCAGGCTGCGGTTTGATCACCAGCACTACAATATATCAGGCATGGTAGTTCATGCCAGTAATCCCAGCATTCAGGAAGCAGGGGTAGGAAGAGCAGAATCCAGCGTCATTGTAGCTTTGTAGCAAGTTCAAAGGCAGTCTGGGATAGATGAGAACTTATCCCAAAACCAAAATAATAAACAGTGTGTGTGTGTATGTGTGTGTGTGTTCCCTTTTTTAAGCCTGCATAACTTGAGTTGAAAGGTCATCCTCTATTTCTACTATTAGTGAAAAACCTCATACTGTCAGCCTGAAATGACAGGAAAAGAATATAATAAAATCCACTGAAAACAAACAAAAAATTTTACTGAATTTTAATTAGATACAGTTCCTGCCACAGAGAATTGGAGTGGGAGATGAGGGCCAGCAAGATGGTCCAGCTGATAAACTTTCCACCAAAGCTGAAGACCTGGCTTCAATCCCTGAAACCCACATGGTGGAAAGAGAGAAGAATCAACTCCCAAACGTCGTCCCCAGACACTGTGGCACGTGACCACCTACACGCACAGTAAACAAATAAGTTAGTTACTTCAATGTCAGGAAAAAAGAAAAAGAAAAAGAAGTTTGGAAATGTCACAGCAATGTTAAAGGTATCTGAAGGCCAGTTGCCCTTGACAACCTGAGTTTGGTTCTTGAACCAAAATAGTACAAGGAGAGAATCTGACCTCCACATGAACCTCTTAGCACACACACACACACACACACACACACATATGTAAGTAAATTTTAAAACATCTTTAGATTTACAAAAACAGTTTAACACTGAACTGTGACCTTGACCTAAACAGAAGACCAAAAAAGAAAAGTTTGGTTTTGCTTTCCCCACCCCTTCATTGCTCATTTCACGCATATTTGAACTCACCTACAAGGACAAGGGAAAACTATCTGGCCACCAGTTTAACATCACACCACACCCTGGCAGCAGCCTGCTGGGTGGTACAGGGTTCAGGAAGTACACACCTTACCCAGAGGGGAAGCCAGCCTGGGCAATAGGAAGCCAGCTAGAGGGAAAATTCCAATCTTTCCTGGGAAGGGAGGTGAAGAAGAGCTTTGGACTGGAAGGCGTTGGAAGGTCCTACACCATTCCAAAATGTATGGGTTGCCCTTTCTAGAGGAGAAAACTGAACCATATCATAGGTAGATTCTAGATGGCATGAATTGTTCTGTTTCCTCTTTTTTAAATATGAATAATGATGACAGTGAAAAGCAGTAAAGTATACTCTGGGGGGGGGGGATCTGGGTTTTGATACTCTTCAACATGAACGTGGACTTTTGAAAATAGAAAGCCTGAAAAGAGAGAGGGGTAAGCAATACAGCAACAATATAGTCCTACACACAGATAAATCCCAATAGTAGGGTGTATATGGAATAAAGTTGCAGGAGAGGAGCAGGGAAGAACGGTCAAGGAGATAACATGAATCGACACAGAGACACTCCCAGGCAACTGATGGGAGACAGGGCTCAACTAGAGACAGTAAGCATGCAAGGCTCCTAGGAACATGTCACAGGAACCAGCTACATGTTGGTTAACACTGGATTGTACAAACTGATCAATAGAACATAACAAAAGGGCTCAGGTACTCATGCGAAGTCATACATCATTTCAATAAATTGTGCTGTGGGTAAAGGCATGTGTTTTTTTTTTTTTTCCTGGAACAATCATTCTCAGATCAAAAACTAAATCATCCCAGCCGCATCTTGATTTCTGCAAAAACTCGGCAGGAATTATGAGGCTTAACAGCCGCCTGACAATTAGCATATTATAAATACAAAAATGATATATTAAAGGGAGAGGAGGAAAAAAGGCCAGCATTTTACACCTAGAGTAATATAATTCCACTACTTAATGCAAAGTAACAGGCCTTGGAGTGTTTGGGATCCTCTTGTATGGCGATATCTCCTCTATCAGTAAATGAGACTATGTGAACAGTACAAGGCATAAATAATTCAAGACCTGAGATGGCAATTATAGAACCATGCACAACTAGCATGAATATTTTATGAAGGCTAAAACAGCCCTCAGAATGAATCATGGAGAGATGAACACCACACACACACACACACACACACACACACACACACACACACACACACGTGCAAGCGCGCACACACACACACACTAAGGAGCTGTGGTCAAACTGTATTCTTATATTCTCCTTAACTCCTCGGACACCTTCATTTTACACACATCGTGTTGATAGTTACATATTTTCCACTTGAATGTATTTCTAAAACTCCAAGCACAGAAGAAAGAAAAAGGTGCTTTGCCTATAAGGTCTAAGGGCTTGAAGCCAAACCATTTTTAAACCAAACTTGTACAGAATTCCATGTGAATTTTTTTAACCTCTCCAAATAGACTCTGCAAGAAAAAAAAAAAAAAGTCCTGAATTCTAATGCACCAATCGAAACTGAAACCAAGGTCTCTCAAGCAGGACCAAATCCTACTTGCACACTTCGTTGGTATAAATCTGCATTTCATTCTAATTACCCCCAGAGAAATACCTGCAATCCCAACTTTCACTCGGTGTATAAGGCAAAACAACTACCTCTGAGTCATAACCTAAGCAAACAAGCCACTGTATTTAATGGCACAACCCAGATATCACATTCTACTAAGAAAGAGTGACGCTCAGAGTCCTGGGTTGCTTCTGTAACCAAGACTGAGCACAGCCTGGGGAAGGAAGGAAGGAAGGAGGGATGAAAACATACCAATCCATGTCCTGATACCTGTGTGGTGTGCTTGTGCTGTCTAAACAGGTGCTGATGCTCATTTAAATTTTACAGAGCTGTGTATCCATCTTTTTCACCTGCTCCTCTCTTATAGTCCAGGGTCATGTCCGTGTGCCAAGAGAAGATGCCTTCACTTTGAGTCCATTTTAACAAAATTTACTTCCATTACTTTAAAGTTTCTTCATCAGAACTCATGGTCCTCTTGGTAGGATTTTATGCATTTTTCACTCAATTACAAGAGAAAGAATGACACTTAAGAAATTCTTATTCTTAGGACAGAAAGGAAACTTACAGATCATCTGTCCCAATTACCTCATTTTGCAGACTAGATTTTCTGCAAAATATCAATAATAATAATAATAATAATAATAATAATAATAATAATATCATGTGGCATATTCAGACTCACTCTACCATGTAAAATAGTAGGCCCAATAATACTATAAAATGTAATACCATGAGCTGGAGAGATGGCTCAGAGGTTAAGAGCATTGATTGTTTTTCCAGAGGTCCTGAGTTCAATTCCCAGCAAGCACATGGTGGCTCACAACCACCTATAATGAGATCTAGTGCTCTTTTCTGGTATGCAGGTAGAACATTGTATACATAACAAATAAATAAATATAATATTTTTTGTAAAAAAGTAATACCATAACAGAAAAAGAAAAAATGGTAACAACACCAAATACATATGATGGGCTTCAAATAATTAAGGCAGGAGTGAAACTTTACAAAGCCCCGCCCCCTTCAGTCCCTATACCTTCACCAGGTGGGGGCTGTGACATTTCAACATGAGGAAAGAAGGAAGGCCTAGTTAGCTAAGTGTAACTCCTGTGCTCGTTCCCAAGGCCTCTCCCTTGGAGTAGACTCCAAAAACTATAACAAAACTCTCTCCTTTGGTCTTAGCTGTTGAACCCTTTTCATGGAGAAGGAAGGACGTTGGGCCCTTTCAATGGACATAAAACCATTGAGTTTTCTGGAAGGCATGGAACACACTTGAGTTTTCTGTCTCACGGCACCTATTCCTTCACAGACTTCTGAGAAGAAGTGTGAAAAGGGAGAGCGTCTCTAACCTATACCACAAAAATTTCAGGAAATAATATGTTCCTGCACCAACTACTTGGCACTGGCTTAGAATTCCATTTAAAAAGTTCTGAGCCACTAAGGTACCTTCTGGACCCAAAGTTCCCAAGGCAACCAGATGAAAAGGTCCCCTACCACTGCAGCAGAAGGTCAGCATAAAATGTCACACACTGCCTTTCTCTGCTCATACTCAGCCCTGGATTTTCCTAACTGGACGACACAGGCAACCCTTTTGATTGGCAGTATGCCAGTCTCGTCCACACTGTCATCCTCTTTGCTAAATTTTTGTTTTCGGTGAGTACTCCAAAATGTTCATGACAGGAGAACACAGGGTCTGAGAGACACGGTTAGATGGTAGAAGCCTAAGGGCCCAAGAAAGCAATGGGTTTGGGGCATGCAGCCCCTCCGCGTCTCAACCTCTACTTCAGCCTTCTGCTTCTATGCCTGTGTGCATTTCACGGCTTCCTCCTGCAGTTGCCAGCCCCAGCTCCAGAAGACTCTGAGAAAAAGAAACTAACCCAGGTAAGACAGCCAATAAAATCCACCCACTGGACTGGGGGTCTTTTCTGCACGAGGACTCCAGGGAGCTAGCGCGTCATTTATTATTTACGTGCACCTGAATGGGTTAATCTTTCCCTTTCCTTATTTTGACAGCCATGTTTATCTTTTGAAAAGACTAGCAGAGGCTCAGTGTGGCACTGGAGTGCTAACTGCTAACACATGGGCTCCGCCACATCTCGGCAAAAATTTCTCTCATACTTGAAGAGGCAGCCCAGCCAAGATCAACACTGTGGGTTTGATTTTCCTCATCATGAATTGACAGCTTATTTATCTCCACGGAAGAACGTTGTAAGCCCTTTAGGCACCCAGGCAACTTAGAAGGCATTCAGAGGACTGTTCAAAAAATATTATGGCTTCATAAAAAAAAATAGAAAGTAAATTATTTCATTACTGTTAGGCTGTTCTTTCTTTAAAGATACATTTTAGTGACTCTAAGTTATAATAGTTTATAAATACCATGGTGGGGAGGGTGGGACAGCGCACACAAGCATCTTTCCAATAGGCATTATATTTGGATAACCACTTTGGACCTATGCTAGGCTGTAAGTGCTAAGTTTGAGGATGGAGCACACTTCCACGGAGTCCCTTTTACACTAATGCTTTGGATGCTTCATTAGAATAATTATGAAAGCAGTTGTTCCCGTCTGGATAGCTTGCTTTGGACATAATGGTTTCTGATAACGTCCATAAAGCCAACATAAAGTATAATGTAAACAGCAGCTCTCAAACCTCGCTGGAAAAGGACGTAGAACCCAAAAGTGATCCAGTTTGTGGGACCCAAATGGCACAACAAGCTATCTCAAACCCAGGAAGCTAGCCACGGCGCAGTGGAGTTTTAGCTGCTTTGCAAGCAGAAGAGGACCCAGAAAACGCTAGCAAATTGAGTATGCAAAAGAAGCAGCTTTTTTTAAAAGTTCTATTCAGCTAACAGCAGTGAGAACTTGAACCTCTTTGGGGTGATGAAATATTTTCACACATACACACACACACACACACACACACACACAAGACCTCAAGGATTGGATCGGGGTGGATGCTAGTGAGACTGTACAGTTCCAACTCTCCGAACTCACATCCATTTCTTTGAGAGCCGTCTTCAACTAAGACACTGGTTCCTGGTGTTGACTTCACTTTGCACAAAGCAAACTTCTGCGCTTGCTCTTATCACAGGTCACTGGCCCCTTAAAGAACACTTTGTCTCATTTAATCTCACTATCTCACTTTGTTGCCACACTTCCCTATGGATGTGGGTCTTGTGGGTCCCATCCATCCCTGCCTGTCCTTTTTCGGGGAGAGACATGAAGCTTACCACATGTGTCTGCTTTTCACTAGTGTGAGCAGATTCACATATTCGTAAAGCAGGACTAGGAGAGGAAGTCTCCATCTCATGGCCGTGGAAAACACAACTCCCAACTTCCTCCAGCCCAGCCACAGCTCGTTATTCACTCTTTCCTGGTCCCTGCCTATTGTCCGTTCTGCCTCGTTAGCATCAGATCTGCCCCCATGAGCGGTCTGCACAATTTGTGCGTGGGTGTCTGGAGTAGGGTGCTTGGCTCTGTGATTTGGCACTTCTGTGCCATCGGCAGTCACAGTGGAGAGGGTGTGACCTGATGGTGCCCATGTGCCTCCAGTGTGGACAGACAGATATGCCCCGACTTTGCATCGTGTGTCTAAGTGTGTTCGCTCCAGGAGAGGAATGCAGGTGTCAGTGGCGTGCTGCAAAGGAGGCTGGGTGGAAGTAAGGCAAAGTTCAAGTGGAAATACGCTTGCATCTGGAATATGCAAAGGGGAAAAAAACTACCGAATATCACAAGAGCCCACAGGAAGAGCCCACAGAATGAAATATTATACGGACTATAGAAAGATATTATGTGGAAGGCAACATGGAGAATCATTTCCAACATTCCCTGCAGACTGCTTTAGAGGGTTCTGAATAGGTACTCACTGCCAGCTTCCTTGGGTGCTCAGAGAAAGCTAAGCGGTAGAAGGACAGAAGAACAAACCAGACCCATACTGGGACTCCAGGCACTTGCAGATAGATAGATATTCCACCATGCTATCATCACCATCCGATACTTGCTCACACGGGGTATAAACAGAATCACCTAGACCCCGTCACTTTGGAACTGTGAGATGGGTAAATGAGGAGATCTGCTGGGAAGGGGGAGGAGAAGAAATTCTAGAGTCAGCGCTGTCAGTTTGCCCACAGAGATGATTAGCCCACTCTGTGTACACACGCGCTCTCTCCTGTTCCCACACTACTGCCCAGCATGGCTTTAACATATGTACATATTTGTTCAGTGGGATCTCCTTCAAAGCCTTCTCCTTTAGAGTCATTTTCAAATATTCCTCAAACACGGTGCAGATCAAAATGGAATATACAAAGTCAGGTAATGTCCCCAGCAACAAATTAAAATAGCTAACTGGCCAACAGATGGCCGCTCAGACAAATCACTTGCTGATGTAAATAAGGCCGGCGGTTGGCTCCGCGGTGCACATTTTTCTAGACAGAAGTCGACTGCTCAACGAAGTCTACTTCAGAGCCCAGTTGTTTGTACAGCAAAGGGGAAATCACGAAAATACAAAAATGCCTCCTTTGTTCCTGGAACCCGCGGTGATTCACAAGCACGGACATCCCCAGGTCTTCTGATTTTAAATTACTAAGGTGAAAATGTCACTCACCCAGGAGGTTATTGATTAAAATACAGACCAGGAAGGCTTTTCTGCATGAAACCTCACTTCTGCCGGCAACGGTGCATCATTTAGAAACTGAAAGGAAAGAAAAGGGGGATAGGAGAGAAAAAAAAAAAGGCCCAGAGAAGAGGGGAAGGTTCAGACCAGTCCGGGAATAAATAACACAAAGACGCTTTCTGGCCGGAGGGCAGAGACAGAAGTTGGCATTATTTTACATTAGAAACACTTCGTATTCAAAACGGTAATTGATAGCAGTGGTGTGGTGGGGAGGGAAAGAGCCACTCACGTTCAAGCGGGCTGCCCTGCCAATCAAACTCAACCTTTCTTTGAATGAATAAAAGCTTCATTGCCCTATTATGCTGATACAGTCAGACAGGTCTAAAGTAGCCTGTTTGTCAAGTTTATGCCCATTGCCCCAAGCTACCTCGATTTTGAAGCTTAAATAATCCCCTCAAACTCAGCCCTGATTTAGGCTACTGTTCTCCTTTTCACCAACACGGCATCAATTTTACCCTGGGCTGGTCCCAGATGGGGGTGGCAGGGCCGTCGCTCCTCCTCATTTTTAATACAAGAGGGAATTTGGCCTTTTGTTTACCGGTCTGGGTGCTGAAATGTTTGGCCGGTTTTCTGCCCGTGCTGCTGCTGGCTGTCTGAAGCCTGCAGATGTTTGCCAGGTTCTGTCTTCCCAGCTCTGCAGGAAGTCAGTGTCAGGAGGAGTCTCCCCATTGTCTCTTTTGTCATTAGGGATTTGGGGTAAATAGACCAAACCTGGCTTGCTAGTAAGCGATCAATGAAAACTGAAGACCCTGGGTGGGGAGATTTTTGCTTCCTTCGTCGTAACCGTTCAAGTACCTGCAGCAGCCACATAAATGATCTGGGCTCCCTAAGGACATGGTGGCCCCAGCATCTCTGGTACCAGTGACAGAAGAGGACAGACTTTGAACACTGAAGACAGCAAGCGCCCACAGCTGCAAAGGAAGCAGCTCCTCCACCTGTCTCCACAGGCTCCCCAGGAGCGGCTCTATGATTCCCTGGTCGCTTCTGCTTAAAAATGCATGCGACAGAACCGCTTTGTGTTTGCAAAGACAGAGTCCTGGGTAACAATGAACATGCAATTGGGCTGGGGATAGATTTATCAGGCTTCAAGGATTATTGTTTGCTGAAGGATGGTACACACATTACTATTTCACAGTTCAGCTATGACATTATTAACCTACTGTGCAAGGATTTTATTGCCAGATTGGTCCATTTATCAAAAATAAGAGAAACTCAAAACCCTATAAGGAAGTTAACATTTCAAGCAGGCTTGGCTTTCACTTGACGCCATTAATCTATCTATTTGCACAGGAGCAAGAAATGTTCATTTAGTTATGTCTCTTCGTTTGGAGTAGAAGCCACGAGACGGTTCTGGATGCAGGCATGCAAATGTCATGCTCATTGTCACAGGAAAAGCGATTGTTTTCTCCTCAAAGCAAGTTGCAGTCCCTAGAGCCTGCCACATATTCTGGATTGCAGTGAGCCAGGAGTTCAAGACTCAGCAGTCCACAAAGTATTGGCTCCAAGTGTCTGAACATTTAAATGTCTAAGCTGGAAAAGAGATGTGTGGAGCAGAGTGGGCCTGTTTCATTATTTTGTGACAATACGAGATGAAAAATACATAAAGTTTTGTAGAGGAGAACGAAGAAAAATCTATCTGCTCCGAATGCAGCCATGTGCCCATCTAATAAAAGGGGACAGGGATGTAATGCAAACGACTTAATAATTCATAGAGAAACGATTGATTTTGGACTACGAACATAGTGCTCTTTTGACATAGCTTCTCCACTAGGAGGTTTCACTAGCACAGGGGTATCCACGGAGTAATGCAGGTTGTTGCATTAAACACCATCAGGTGCCTAGCATGTACACACTGAGATGTGCTACCCCCTCACACACTGCTCACATATGGCTCTGCATGACATATGACTGTTATAAACTTATTTATCTATGGTCATGGCGCAGACCCTGAAGAAAAGAGAAGCCAATTCACTCTGCCTGTTTGTGTTTTCTTCTTCATTCTTTCTTTGTTATTGTTGTTGTTATTTATTTATGGAAGGAAGGCAGTCCTCTATGCAGTGCCATGTCTGCAACAACTACCATGGGTCCTTACCATGTTCTCCTTCAAAGTATGTGGGTGATCTTAGAAAAAGAAAAAAAAAGGAAGATAAATGGACAGACTTGTTTGCAATATGCATATGTGTAAGCATGTGTATATAAATACACATATACATGTATGTACAAAAAGGGAAAGAGATGAGTATCCAAGAGACCAGGACACTCAGTTTTGACATGTGCTATGTATGTGCACATACAAGGTTCATAAAAAAGGTGAATTCTACTTCTCTTTCCCAGCATCTCTTCGGTTTTATGCAAATTTACTTGAACTCACACACATATTTCAGGATAAATAAACACAGGCTCAACTGATGTGGACAGTTAACAAAGCATGGCCCACCAAGTACTTCCAACCTAAAAGGCATGGGCTGTGCTCTTTAGAATCAGAAGCATTTCTTAGAAAGTTCTCTTCAATCATTCCCAAGGGCTGGGAAGGATATCCCACACACATGACCTGCAGTCTCTTGACAGTTTTAGAACAGTCTTGAACCCCCTTTGATGATGCCTGGAAAAGTAAAAACTTTGGCAGGCTGTGTGGCTTTCCTGGGTAGCACAGCTGGCAAGCCAAGGAGCCTGGGATCCCTCTGAGTCCAAAGCCATTGTGCTCATCCACCACGACTGTCAAGAACACTCCTCCCAGACACCAGGCAAGTCCCTGGTACGAAAAGAAAGAGCTGGCCCTTCAGTGCAGATGTTCACAGACACTCACACAGCTGAACAGGCATAAATATACCACCTCACCAGAGAACAGAGCTGGAGAGCATAAGATGCCCTCACTGGTGACTTGGGAATGGCATCTTCTGACTAGCTTTACTCCCTACACACATGCACACACACACACACACACACACACACACACACACACACACATCCCATCTTTTCCTCTGCCATTCAGCAGTGAGCAAGACCACTGAGCATTTTCGAGGACACTGGTCCTTGCTAACATTTTCGCCTCCACAAGCCCCAAACACTGCTGTTGTATTTCCAGACGCTGACTCTGTTTCAAGGGAGAGAGTAGTTCCAATGCAAGGAAACTGGCGGTGCCATCCAATACCAATTGCTAAGAGTCATTTCAGGGGAAGTGTCTGACAGCAGAATGAGCAAGAAGTGAAAAGCCAGCCAGATAACAGGTTATTCCCCTTCTACCGTGTACCTGGTCTACTTCTTTGGCAATTGAGAAATATGAGTCTAGTGAGTTCTTTTAATGCTTTTAATAAACTTCTCAAATTATTTTTATCTCACTTCTCTTATCTGTCTAATGAGGATAAGGCATTTGACAAGCACATACTTAGAACAGACTACTTGCCAAGCACTATGCTTGCTGCTGGGGATATCGATTTGGTGGGTATAGGAGGTGGGGTGGAGTGCAAGACAGCCCCTTGTGTGGTTCAGGCTGGTCTTGAACTCATGACCATCTGGCCTCCACCTTCCCAGGTGTTCAGCAGGTGTATACCTGTGTTCGTGTGCTTGGGTGCATGTGCGTGGGTGTGAAAGAAGCAAAGGTGACCACCCTCAGGTGGAGGAAAGACAGACAGCTACAGTGCTGAGGAATAAGGCAGAACTTACAGCACTTACAGAGAAGGCAGAACAGAGGGGAAGCGTGCCAAGGGCACACACAGCCAGCCTCCGGGGAAAAGAGATCATACATACATCCGAGAAATCATAGATACAGTCCAATTTGGGTTAGAGCTGTGATAGAGTACTTGTCTAACATATGCAAGGCCTGGGGCTTGATCATCAACACCACATGATACACACGGGGGGGGGGGGAAGAGAGAGAAAGAGAGAGAGAGAGAGAAAGAGAGAGAGAAAGAGAGAGAGAGAGAATCCCTGAACTAAATTCTAAGATTTAACGGGAGCAATACTAGCAATCACAAGTATTGCTATTATGTTGTTTACTACATATAGGAAATATTTTCACAATTTATAACTATCCATTAAAAAGGCAAATAACTAGCCTTACTATTCATAACGTTTAGAAACTTGGTCTAAGAGATTTAAGAAAGTGTACTGTTTTTTCAGAACTTGAACTTGAACTTGGTTCCTAGCACCCAAGTTGGGCCGCTCTATCTCCAGCTCCAGATGATCCATCGCCTCTGGCTTTGGCAGGCACCTACACTCACATGCAGAAACCCGCACAAAGACACACAGAGATACACAAGATGAAAGCCTTGAGCCCAGACTACCGAGTAGGAGAGCAGAAATCGAGATACAGCGCTCTAGCCCTTGTCCATTGCCTTAACAGCCAAGCTATTGGTCTCTCTCATAAACAAAGGATGCTTGCAGGGTGGGGGGAGGGAAGCAGGGGGTAGAGCTATGCCAGACAAAGCTGGCTGGGCAGCTGGAGGCCGGCTCTGTGGCTCTGGTGGGGATATGAAGGAGAGGTGAGCTAGAACTGAGCATGAAGGGACTCTTTTCGCTTCAAAGTTCAACTGGAAAGTCATGGAAGTATGCACACAAGAGGACAGTGTCTTAGAACCAGACTCTAGCTGCCCTATTGGGACAGATTAAAAGAGGCCCACATAAAAGCAAGTGGGAACTACTGGGTTAGTAGCCACCATTGGGAGAAGGAATAAGATGGGGGATCCAAGAGAAAGAGAACTAAATCCAAAATAAGATGTGGTGAGACAGCAGTACAGACAAGACAGGACAGGGTCAACTTGGGTGACCCCCGAGGGCTGAGCTGACCAAGCTGGCTGGATACAAGAGTTGGGATCAGCTAAGTCATACATTCGGCAAGGCACCGTGAAGACAAGTGGGAGAGGCCAGTACCACGTTCACTCAGGTGTACTGAGCCTCTGCGATGGACCAGGCTCTCCACTCCCTCTTTGCCCAGCTGCTCATCAAATCTTCATACCTGCTTAGTGGAAAGATTCTGGCTTCTCTTCAGAAGCTGACACGAGGCATGGTTATTGGAACGCTGCACTTCTGCAAGGTAGAACGAGGAGTAGGATCCAGCCTGCCATTCCTCCAAGCCCAAGGTCTCCACCACTATTCTCTGCAGTGGAGCTGTACGTCTTTATTTTTCTCTTCCCAGCACAGTGAAATGTCAAGTCACATGCCACTGAATACAGCGGCTCTCTTACACAGAATGCCATTAAAATTGCTTCTGCACCTGTACCCTCCCCAGGACTCCCCCGACCTTGCTCCAGGCACTGTTGGAAGGAGACAGTTCCTCAGGCAGGAGAAAGAAGGAGCCTGGCCTTGTTGGCAATGCTCCACTCCCTATGGATGTGAAGGCAATGGCTGCCTTGCCCAATTCTCCCATGCTAATCTTTAAAAGAGACCCAGCAAATGCCTGATGCCTAGATCGTTGGCAGTGGTACAGTTGCTCCCTAGGTTGACTACTAGAAGGAAAGCCATAACTTAAAGTATTTCTGTCGCCCACATGTCGCAGTGGAAAAGTGGTGTGGACCAGCAGCTACACCACCAGTTTCATAAAGCCAACAGACGTTGACTGCATTGGCAAATCAAGGGCTGGTCCAGAGCCAAGTGCTAGTGTCTTCCAGCAATCTCCATCAATAACTGACAAATTCCATGCTATGTCTGAAGTCTAACGCTCCAAGATGGATGGATGGGCATTCGTTTTGCATTGCTCTATTTGGGTCCAAAAAAATTCGAGGCTACATGACTTCCATTAAAACATCACTCTCCAAACTCATGGGTGCCAGAGAGTTTTCATGCTGAGGAACTCAATCCCAGAGGCTTTTGTCTGTCTTCACCCAATTGAAAGGAAGAGGCATTTCTATTTCTCTTTCAAAATAAAAAGGATTTAATCTTGCCTAGAATTTACGACAATTACAACTCCTTGGAGATGAAAGTGCGCAGGTAATGTGTGCACTCAGGGGTTTTTGTTTGTTGTTTGTTTGTTTTTTGACAAGGCCACAGATAGATTCTAAGCTTTATCACTCTCCACGTTATTCTTTTGATTCAGGGTCTCTCTGTGAACCTGGAGCTGGGTTGTGTGGGCTCATAAGCTCCCATGATCCTCATGCCTCTGCTGCTGACAGCCCTGCGGACAGGAAGGCTCTCTTACCCATTGAGCCATCTCCTCAGCCCCAAGAAAGGGATTTTTAAAATAAAAAAAAAAAAAAACTCAGACAAGATAATGAACCTCTTGACAGAAACAAATTTAATATTAACACAAAAAGGGTGGTGGGGGAGAGAAAGGGAGAGGTTGGGTGTGCATTATAGGCACAGAAACCTAGATCTTTCTAAGATCCTAGTGTCAAGTATCCCATTTCTTTCTGGCATAGGAACCTCAACAATCAGGCTGGTTCTTAATGAATTCTCTTTCAATGAATGAGCAAGCCAATGTGTCATGCGACTGTACTTATAACTTGAGTTAGCGCTCTAAGAACATTTGTACCGTTTCAATTAGAAAAATGTCCAACAAGGCTTAGTCTGTGCAGAGATAGCTTCAGCAACACCATACACACTCTCTGACTCTAGAACACATGCCCCCCAATGGACACAGCCTAATTACCCCAGAGGAGAAACAGGCTCCAATATTTCTGTCACCCTCTCGTTGGACCTAGGGTCTCCATGCCTGTAACACTTGCTGCACTATCCCCAGACTAGAATTAATAAACGTCATGTTAAAAGCTCCACTCTTGAATGGTCTATTTATCAAAAGTGATTGTCACCTATTTTTATATGATTCACTTTAGATCATTGTCTTTATCAATTTTTCCAGAACAATCTTAAGAAAAGCATGTGGTTAATGCAATAGTTTGAATGAATGCATTCCTGGCAGATTTTACCGGTCTTCCCAGAGAATTGCTGTGCACAAGAAGACTCCATTTACACACACACACACACACACACACACACACACACACACACGCGCGCGCGCGCGCGCACACACACACTTCTATTTCTTTTCCCTCCAACTCAGCATCCTGAAGTGATTTCTACTGATTTTTACATTGCCTAGTAGGATTCATTTCAGTGGAAAGCCTGGTTTTGAAACAATATAATGAAAGTGTTTCCCGTTCGTGATTCAGACAAGGAGAAGCTCCAACCTTGAGCTCTAAAGAGTTTGCCAACACATTTCCAGCAGCCCAGGTGAGGCCCGAGGTCTGTTCTGTCTCCATCTGAATTGCAAAATTCCAACAATTAACCTGGCTGCCTGGGGAATCTGTTTCCAGGGGAAGCAGGAGAAAGGTTTTCTCTGCTTCTGTCTGTGGACCAGACCACATGGGGGAGTTGTGGCAGGTGAGGGTCTTCCTTTTATCATCCAGATCTTACAAATTATTTATTTGATCAGGAAAGACAGCAGCCAAACACCATACGCACTGACAGGTACTTTAGCTGAGTTCTTTTCACATTTATCCCAGTAGGTGAAGAAATTAAGGACACTCTTACAATTCATTCCTACTTTGTGTGTGTGTGTGTGTGTGTGTGTGTGTGTGTGGTGTGTACAGAGGGTGGAATCTATGCCTGATTAAAAATATCAGAGTATTGACTATGGCCAGTGTATATGCTGGATAATAAAATGTAACTGGGCCACATTATTCTCAAAGAAAGGGTGCATTCCTAAGAGGGGAGAGCATGAGCAGAGTATATAGCCATCTTGGTAATAAATCTACAGAACTGTAGAAAGCTTTCTCACTCAATAAACTGAAATTTGTTTGGTAAGTTGGCAAAAAAAAATTCCTAAAAGTAAAATTGACAGATTATTTTAAAGACCGGAGAGCTGGTTCTGATATATTTTCAATAGAGGAGGAAAGTCTGCAGTTGGAAAACCAGTACCCAAGAGGGTGTGGATATGAGTCTCTATATGAATTCCTTCTTGTGGGCTCCTGCTAATCCTTCTTCATCCCTCCCCAAGCCCCACCCCAGGAATACCCACTAGCACCTCCATCTGTGGATCTCCTCCTCCATTCCTGCTGGGTTTTCCTCTTACTGGGGCCTTTATGAAGAAATTCATATTGTCGTTCTTGGAATTAAGTTTTTTTTTATAAGATTTACTTTTGTTATTTTTAATTGTGTGTATGTAGCTGTGACTATGTGCACATGAGTGCAGGTGCCTCTGGAGTCCAGAAGGGGGCGCCAGACCCCATGGAGTTGCAGCTACAGGCAAAACTGGTTCTTCCATAAGAGCAAAATGGGTCTTAACTGGTACATATCTCCAGGCCCTATTGAAGTCAACATTTTAAAAATCAATTCTTTGACCCCAGCTGAGACTCCTAGCATTAGCAAAATATGTAGCCTGAACTGATCATCTCCTGTGATCAGGCAAGACTTTCAGTGAAGGGATTGGGACACTGACCCCACCACACAAACTTCAACCTATAGTCTGTCCTGCCTATGAGATGTGCTGAGATGAGGGTACTGCAGAGAGTGTGGGAGTGGCCAACCAACGACTCATCTAGCCTGAGACCCAGACCACGTGAATGAATCCACCCCTGGCTTTATCCATTCTGGGCAAGTGCCGTGCCCTGAGCCACAGGCCCAAGACTTTAGCTTCTTTTTAAGAGCTCACTTATGTTACTCTGCCATAACCCCTTCATTCAATAACCACGATTTCTTACAAGAAAAGTCAAAGATGATATACGTTGATATACATTTCCTCACGCAAGAGAAAAGAAAGGAATAAAGAAGAAACGAAAGCCCCTTTCCTGGCAGTTAACACAACAGCCATTCAGGCCTCTCGGAGCCATGCTGTGCAAGCTTCTCGCCAGGCCTGTCCATCTTTCATTTCTCTTTTCTTCTCCTACCCAAACCATACCACTGTAAGTTTATTTCCCACACCCCAGTCATGTCTCCCTCGTTGTTACAAATGGAGATGAGATCTGAGAGGCACGGTATCGTAATTTTCTCCAGGTTACTGAAGCTCGGGAAGTCATATAGACTTTTCGCTTTGTCTGTTGCCTTTGTTTTCCAGCCCTCCCTCCCTCCCCCTGCTGCTGAGCCTGGTGTCGAATAGGCCAGAGCGGTAGATTCCGCAGCTGAGATCCGCTCACCTCCCCTCTAGCAGGAGATCACTCTTCAGAGTGTAGGTTTTCTGTTTGACATTTTTAAATAAAACTTAGTAAGCTTCAGCGGTATGAGGTCTACCCCCCTTTTAGCCAAATCTTGATGACACAAAGTCCTAGCTCAGACCCGTCTGTCGCTCTGGCAGTTTATCCCCAGCTAGTGTCTACCTTATTTTGGTCCTCCAAAGTCCCATGCTTGTTCTCTTATTCCTGCCAGGAGCAGGAAAGGAGGAAAAACCTATCTTGACTCTTGGGTACACACAGCGGACTTCTTGTTACTCGGGAAGCCAGTCCATGAGCCGAATGGCTGCCGTAGATTCTCTGCCACTAAAGCATCCCAAAATAGTCTGCAGTCAGGGGACACTCAAGCTCACAATTCCCTCCCGAGCATACTTGCTATTGAGTGATATTTGTTTCGTCTCTGTTTGACTACAGCCGTGTTCCTGTCTGGGGTGCTGTTTTCTTGTCAGCTCTGTTTCTCTTCTATCTGCTTCCCCGTGTGGTCTTGGCTTTAAAGTATCGTGTCTGTGTTCTGCCAGCAGCTGAGGTTAGAAAAGTGTGGTGGCTTCTGAGCAGCTACCTTCTCTTTCGGGAGGAGCCCTGTGCCTGCGCCTGTGGGAAGGAGCCCATTGTCCTTTTTTACTGACGTAATACATATGTCATCCCGCTCCTCTTCACTTCCCTGAAAGCACAAACTGACTCTTTCTGGCAGCTCTGCCTTTCTTGCTTCAGAGTGGACGGAAATTCAGTGGTTAAACCTTTCCAGCCATGGACATTACAGTCTCAACCTCAACTTCAGGCTAATTTTTCTCTCTCTGATTTCTTTTCAGCTAAACTCTGTTTATATGTGAGTATATTTGTGCACATGCATGTACGTGTGTTTATGTTGCATAGGCATATGTGATATGTGTTTATATATGTGTGCATACAGTATACGCACACATGGTAATTAGCCATCTCTTGGCTCAGTCAATTCTCCTTGGCAATGGTAAGAATATTTAACTCTCTTTCAAGTTCCTTTGGACTAGAGATTTTATATTCCATTCTTCTGACTTCAATGAAAAACAAAGGAAGCAGAGATCAAAACTGGCTCTTTTTTTTTTTTTACTTTAATTAATTCGTTAATGTGTTTGTTTCTGCCAACTGGTTCTGGTTCATCCATGAGCATCCATTGTTCCACGCCTTCATTCGGCACAGGCTTCACTGACTCTATCCACAGGTACTAGGACTGGATAACACACTGAGAACCGTTACCCTCCATCTCCAGCCTCATCTGGCCCTTCCGTGTTCTCACACACACATTCATAGTTCCTTTTAATCTCCCAGCATTCAGTTCTTTTACCTGCATCGGACTGAATGCAGCATCAGGAATACATGTATGTTATTGTCCCATTTCATATGGAAGAAGAGAAAAGTTGGAGTAGAGAGATCGACACACCACTTGGAACATAGTAGCTAGGGTTAGGGTCTGTTTATTTCCTGTATAAACAAACTCTCAAAATGCACCTTTCTGGTCAGATGTGATTTTTCCCGACAAGATGCTGGAAGGGATAGAAGAAGAGATAGCACAATAAGGCCTGGCAAGATGGCTGAAAGGGCAAAGGTACCTGCCCCAAGTCTGGAGCTGGATCCCAAGGATACACATAATAGGAAAGAACCCACTCCTGCAAGCTGTCCTCTGATATCCCACATATATGCACCAGGGCATACATGTGCACGTTCACATGCACACACACACAATGTAATAGTTTTGTTTTGTTTTAAGAACAATATAAGAAGGAAAGGGGGGAGGGAGGGAGGACAGGGAGAATAAACTCAGCTTCTATTCTTATTCCTATGCCCCTCTAACATCAAGCCTTGATGATTTTTCTCCTGCAGCTGTCATCCCAGGCCCCTTGGCCTCACCACACATTTCCTCCCCTCTGCTTTATATTTAAGGTACTTCCTTCGGCTTCATTTCCACCAGTCTGTCACTTGCTTCCCTGCTGATCCTTGCTAGCCACCTTCACAGGCTGCGGTATTTACTCTGCCCACCCCTCAGTCGGTTTCATTAACCCTCCATAAGTCAGCTCCTACCCCAGCCCCCATAATTTCTGAACTGGAGAATGCCTGAACTTCTTTGAAAATCCACCTGTCAAAATAGAATAAAAATGTTTTAATTGTTACATTGCCTATGAGAAATGAATGGCTTGCTTAACAACCAATTCCAAATTTATATTTAATTTGGGGACTATATATTATTAAGCCTTTGCCTCCCCACTCCCGGGCTGTAAACGTCTCGCTCTGCATCTTGCACAGCTGAGATTAGGAGAGAAGGCATTGCTTGTAAATCAGTATAATCTTCACAACAGGACATCACAGTATTGAGAGTTCCCCTCTGCACTGTGCATTTTCAATTACATTACATGTTTCTCCTTAGTAAGCCGGCTTAATTCTACGCGATGTCACAATATTAGAAGATGTCCAGGTTGGAAAAGGGGGGCAATCTCACTTCCCTCGTAAGTTGTTTAGCCTTTGCCACTTGTAAAGTCCCTCCAAGCACGTGGGAAATCCCTGCTCCGTGCTTTTGATACGTCTTTAGATTTATGACATGAAGAACCTGCTCACTTAATCCTTGGCTGAGGCCAAGGTTTGTCAGCTGTCCAATAGAGGAGCCACAAAAGGAGGGTGTGAGGAAGGGATGAGAAATCACAAACTCAGGTGGCTAAAGGATGTTTCAGACTTGAAATGCTTCTGGAAGTGCCTTCTGCACAAGGAAGACGAGAGGAGGGGGAGGAGGTTCTAAAGAACTCTGCGTAAATCCAGACCCATTTATCTTGAGCTTTATTCTGGGACAGTTGAACAAGGCCAGCAGGCAGAGCAGAGGCTGAAGGGCTCTTTGGGGACCAAATTACCATTTCCAAATGGGTCTTGTGTTCCAGGTGTGGGCGATATTATCTGAGAAATTTCCAGAGATTCGCTATTCTTCAAAGAGCTCTGCTGAAGCATTTTAAAAGATGGAAGGTTGTGTCATTTCTTTAAGAGAGTGGAGAGCTTAATTCTAAATGTATTTTAAGTAATTTTTGGCCAAAATATACATCCTGGAAATGGCTAAAGGAAAAATGGTCTCTCTCTCTCCTCTCTCTCTCTCTCTCTCTCCGTCTCTGTCTCTCTCTCTCTCTCTCTCTCTCTCTCTCTCTCTCTCCTCTCTCTCTGTGTGTGTGTGTCTTTCTCTCTGTGTCTATATGTCTCTCTGTGTGTCTCTGTCTCTGTCTCTCTGTCTCTGTCTCTCTGTCTCTCTTTGTCTCTCTGTCTCTCTCTCTCACACACACACCCATTGTTCTATTTAAATTGCTACTCCTTGGTGTGTCTCTGGCAAGGGTGTCACAGTGCACTCATTGTCACTGCTGTGATGGAGCCACCTTATATTCCCACTGCAAAATCAGAAGGCTGGGGGAATAAGGGATCAGGATCAAACCTGATTTCTACTTTTTCCAAGCCTGAACTAAGGGGGAAAGTCGGTTAATATCTGCTTTTTCTGTTAGCGTTTGATATCCTCTGTAATCACAAAATAAGGACATAGAAAGGGAAGAGAAAGTTTTCTCTATGCCTAAAATGTCCTCAATATCTCTGTTCTGATAACACTTTTTTCCTTTTCTCTCATGCATGTCCTGGAAATTGTCCAGCGTTAAGTTATAGCATTAGTCTCCATCAGTCGACCATTCCCAAGGCCAAAGGTGCTGATGACCCCTCCCTTTCTCTGGCTGTCTGTAGCATCTGGAGACTGATCCATCATCAAATCCCATCCCAGAAATCACTTCTTCCATGTTCTTACAGCCAGGATTAGTTGTTCCTTCAACAACCCATGAACAACAGGGAAAGGGATAGAAAAACCACGGAAACTAAGCCACTTATTGTCACATGGGCAAGTCATTTAACTCTGCTACGTGTCCATTCCCGTACATACATAAGGGAGCTCACACCTGCCCGCCCCATGACAATGAACCTTTCCAACAATCCAATGGGTAGAGCATTCAAATATACACATCTCTTCCCATCTCTAAGTCATAATTCCTTCACCGGGCCCCATCAGGTCTAGATAGGTTTCAGATATCAGAATTCCTTAAGTTTCAGAAAGATGACACGCTATGTATTTGATGCGCATTACGTTGTGTAAGCTCTCATCCATAAAACACATGAATCTAAGCATTGAAAAGGACAAAGATTACAAAGAATGCCACATCTCTTTTTAACCTACTGGAAATATAGGAAAACAAGTGCAACAACAGGTCTTCCCATAATCCACTGAGCAGTCACTGAGCAGAATATCTGGCATGTACTTTGAACAAATACAAGAGAACAACAATGAAATTAATAGGAGCTAGCTAATATTAACTCCTATTTACGAGTGTTACTATATCTCCTAAGGATTGTCGTTGTGCTGTTTTGTTTAATATCCAAGCCTCAAACATAACCTGCAGAACAAATTCAGGGTGCTAAAGAACGCATGTCAGCTGGCTGAAGGCAGTCAGTTCTCCTCTTGGGGGCCATCTCCAGGTCAGTTACTGCACAGCCACCCCTAAGCCAGTTTCTTCCTAGGTGAGAGGTTAACCAGTTCTCATGGAGGGAGCTAGGGAGCCAGCTGAGATTCTGAGGACAAGTGGCCTGAAGCCCCCACCTGTGATCCCTTGAGATAGAGGTGGAAACTGTTCCTCGCTGCTGCAAACATATCCCAAGTCTGTGCTCCTTAGCCAGCTGCTGAAGGCAGCTTCCAAGTCCTAAAAATAAAAACCTCACATCAGCCAAATCCCACTTTGGGAACTACTGACACACACAAGCATTTCTTCTCCCGAAACGTGCTCTTAAGGCGGCACGGAGATTTGGTGACGGAGAGAATGAGGAGTTTACAAAAGATGGAAAAGAAATTAGGGATTTGGGTCTCATCTGCACAAGTAAGTGAGAGATAAACGGAGAGCAAAGGAAGATGGGAAAAGGAAACAATCTGTATACATGAAGACAGTAAGAGAAAATCATATGGATTATTAACCCTTCACAGAAGATAACTTTCCAATCACTTTCAACCAAAATAGAATCTATCTCGCCACTTGAGAAAAGAGAGCTTGTTAGGCCTTGGTATTGCCAACGTAGACATGAGGTCATAGAACTCTCCGTGAATTCTCTCTGGCTCGGTGCTTGTTTCCCTTTGACTCCTGAGGATAAAAAATCCAGCCCCAGGGGGCAGAAGTCCTGCCTGTTTCTGACACTGACTTCATCTTCACGTACCTTCCCCAAAGGCTAAACACTCAACAGATAGTTCACTCAACAAAAACACAGCAGCTCCCATGTTTGAAGACTCGGAATGTACCATGTGTGGGCTGTTTTTCATAATTCTCTCATTTTGTCTTGTTTGGGGGGCTGGAACTCCCCACAGTTTCCTGAGGAAGAAACCAGAGCTTAAGGAGCTTAAGTAATTCACTCAAGACCACAGAGCTAAGCGACAGAGGATGGGATGCCAACTGGGGGATTTCGGAGTGCTTGCCTCACTGATGTTGTGCACGTGTGTCGTGCCCATTGACTCCCGGGGGGTTGATGCTCATGGGTGGTTTCTTTACGGTCTGTGATCTTGCCACCCCTTCCATAGCTGCAGGAACCTTGCCTCTGCACTCCAGCACTCTATCTTCAACCTTCAGCTGCAGACAGCACAGACTTTCCACATTGTTTATTTTCTTTCCCTCTACACACCTTGTCCAAGCCGTCCATCTAACGTTACAGAAATGTGTGGAGATTGCACAACTTGGAACAAATGAGGGTAAAATGCAGGTCCCTGATTAAAGCCCAAGATACCTTTAGCTCAAGAGCTACTTGGAGAGGCTGAGAAGATGGCTCAATTAGGGAAGTACTCGCCACAGAAGCACCAAGCCCATTCAGTCTCTAGCATTCGCATAAAAAGTCAGGCCTGGTGGAACATTCTTTCAGTCCCAGCACTAGAGAGCACTAGAGCCATCCATGGCATCTCCTGGCACCAGCCTACCCTACGTAGCCAAGTCCAGGTCAATCAGGGATCCTGGCACAAGAAACGGGTGGAATGACATCCGAGGTTGACCTCTGACCTCCCCATACATGCACATCTGCTCATGCACACACATGCATATGTACACACAAAAAGTTGTATTGAGCAGCCAATTTATACTTACTTAGGATGCATTAGATACTCGGTGTTACTTGTAGGCAAACAAAAATCATGTTCTCATCTAGCAAAAGAGAATAGCTATGAAATTAAGAGACAAATTACCCTCACACGCAAAGCCGTCCACACACAATAAAATTTCAAAGAGGTCACCACCCAGTGGTGAGAAGAGCCCACAGGAGGGTCACAAGACTTAGCTTTGAGTTAAAGCTCTACCAGCATCCTGATGGTTGTTTGGCCATGTCATGTTCACGGTCTTATTAGCTAATTAGCTTGGGGAGAGTAAACTCCCCACCCCCAAAGGGTGGGGTTCACTTTTGCAGTGGGGATGCTCATGAGGAAGAAAGGAGGAAGAAAAGGTCCAAGGTATGGTGTCCAGATTGTGGGTAAGGACTTGAAAGGTCCTTGCTGGTTATAAAACGGGGCAAAGGGGATTCTTTTGCCAAAGTCTAATTCCCTAGAATGCTCATCTCTTGCTCTTTAAGGACGACGACTTTTGAATTTATTCTTCACCTCTCAACCACTCTTTAAAGTACATCAAACACAGTACCATTGTTATAGGGCACATCTGGATAGCAGCTTTTCAGATTGGAGACCTCCATCCTGGAGCTAAAGAGTGCCTAGTCTTGTCTGTTTATTTAGCTCTCTAGGTGCTTCCTGTGACCAGTAGCTGACGATTGTTATTACTAAACATGTAATACCGGGCTGAAGGTTCCTGACGCTAGGACAGGAGTTCTTTCCCTTCATCAAATTTTCTGGAGTATATCCAAGCTCCTGAGAGCACCTGAGATAAGCCACCTGTCAGAAGCGGGAGTCCTTTCAGGGAGCCTCAATGCCTTTGGTCCAACTGAGGAGTACAACATGTCTTTTTGTTCTTCACCATTTATTTTCACCATTTGCTTTTATTTTCTTCCAAAATATCCAACACTGGAGATTTTTTGAACCAGGGGTATTTGTCAGTCTGAAAGCTATTTAAGAGAGAGAGAGAGACTCGAAGCTATAAAATTCACATCCCATCTTCATTTCTCATGCACTTCTGCTATTTCCCAAAATCTCAGTATCAGTGCAAGCACTGTTAGACCTCCCTTAAGCATTGAGCTATCTTTTTTCCCATCTCTCAGGCACCCAATTTCTCTATTGCAGAAGCGGCACAAACTAACACTGAAACTTTATGGGAAACCTTTGTCACGGGGCAACAAAACGCTGCCTGAGGTGACCTCCCATCAGCACCACAGGAAGCAAATTGGATATGAAGCTTAAAGCAGCCCCCTCCCACAGTCACGCCACAATCCGCCTACAATGAGCAGCGATAACGAGGTTTCAGCCCGACACCCCAGTCATCCCCCTAATGAAGGCAGAACTATCGTAGCCCAAGGTTTCGGAGTACTGCGGTTTAATTCCCACAGTATATGTCTATGTTGACTATAGACAACCCTCCTCTGATTCTGGAGAGATATAATAATATAGCTAAATGGTTATGGGAGACTGAAAATTACACATTAAACTATTCCAACAGGTACCACCTTAAAACGAAAGTTTCTGCTTTGCAAATGCCCATAAAATGCTGCAATTATCTGTAAGTTAAACACATGCAGGAGACTAAAAACACTACGAAGGATTCACGCTGAATAAAAGGGGAATGGCTGAGGCGACCCTAGGTGCCGAAGGGTTTAGCATGAGACATGCGTGGCAGCTATTTGTTTTCCATGTTGTTTGTGTAGGGTCATCTGTCAGTGAGTAATTGTATGGCAGGAAAACATTCCTGAAGGGCAAGAATTGCATGAAGCAGTAATCTTGACTGGGATTTGGTCATCTTTCTTGTGTGTGTGTGTGTGTGTGTGTGTGTGTGTGTGTGGTTTTGATCATTTTCCTTTTACGAGCACCGTATGCACAGGCTCTTGATTGCTTCTGCAATGGAAAAAGGAGAAGCGCTCCCCTGAATCCCAATGATCTGCTTTGGCCCAAAGCAGACACCAAAGCTGTTAATAGTAAGAGCACTTGCAATCCGGAAAATCCTATAAGAGGAGGACAGATGCCTTTGGTAAGGAACTCCCCATACATCCCCGAGTCTACAGAATACTGTTCTCTCTGAGCACAGTGAAGCTTTCCTGTCCACTTCCTCTACAGGAAAAGAGGAGAGGGTGGATGGGATCATTCTCTATAGGTTCTGTGTGGCCAGAGCATGTGTTTTGAAAAAGCCTTTTTCCATGCGGAAGATGTGGTGGTGGTAGGAAGTCAAATCTGGGGTCCCCTTCCTCCTTCTTCCCTCCATGTCATACAATTAAAATCATGGGTGGGAGGAGATGAATTGCTCATTGCCCTCCCGCTCTGTGGTCCTTTTGGATGGCATCATCGGACCCAGATGACAAGCTGGGAGGCAAGAGGCTTCCAGCATCAGCATCTGGCCCTCTGGCAGCCGGTCAGGCCTTCAGTTCCCAGCTTGGGCTGTCTCCAGATGTTTCTCATACTTCAGTTTGTGAGTCTCGTCCTACCTCTGCAGGGAAATGTTCACACAAAGACATCTCAGGCCAGAAAAACTGGAGGGTTTGTTGTTGTACCTTCTCGGGGAGTGTTTTATAAGATGCCTGAAGGAGGTCTGTCTGAAAGCATCATCCAAGCCATGTCTGAGGAAGATTGAAGTGATGTGCTGGAGGCTGGGGGTTCCAAACAAATCGCATTGTTCTTGACCCCTCCAGCACATTCTACCACTTTTTTCTTAACTAGTGAAATCAAAAATTTTTTAATACTAAAGGCAGTGTAAGAGAGAGACAGAGAGAAGAGGAAGAAGAAAGGAGAAGGAAAAGAAGGAGGAAGAGGAGGAGGAGGAGAGGAAGAGAAGGAGGAAGAAGAGGAAGAGGAAGAGGAAGAAGAAGAAGAAGAAGAAGAAGAAGAAGAAGAAGAAGAAGAAGAAGAAGAAGAAGAAGAAGAAGAAGAAGAAGAATGGAATTGAGAACAGCTGCCTGAATAGTTCTGGTTTGGCGATATCATGCACATAGAGGCTTAAGGTTAGCAGTATGTGTACAAACAAGCCTTAGTTATTTTTCTGCCAGGTAGTCACCACCTTTTTTCAGCTGGTGTCCTGTCTTGTACTCCTTAGAGCAGTCTCAATGGGCAAGATCCCCTAAAGCAAGAAACCCAGTCTTGGTGATGACAGCAGCCGCCGTGAAAATATGGTATACAATAGCAACTATCATTTAATGGGAACTAGTTATGACACCAGGCGCATCATGAACTGCAGCTAATTAATCCTCATCCCATACCCATAGGGTCTTCCCATTCTTTATACAGTTAAAAGATGCTGATGTTACATACATAGTCATCAGCAGACTTAAGACATGACTTACTCAATCTCAAAGTCTCAGAGATAAGTCATCTGTCACAAAGATGGTCTAGAACCCTCTTCCATACTGGAAACAATCTTTGAGACAATCCAGGGTACCCCTGAAGATCTGACTAGACTATCCCCAGATTCTGTTTTTTCCTCATTTTTTTAATGAGGAACTCACTGTCCCCATGAAAACCACTGCTGTTTCTAGAGTCTCAAGTTGGGATATCTGAATTCACCCAAGCCAGGTTCAGCCTTCATATTGCCTTTGATTATGTGGCTTGGGTTCTGGCTTGACGGTGTGACCAACCTCTTTCTCATTCAAGCATCTCACAGCCGGCTAGAACCCGAAATTTGCTTCCCTCAGGCTCAGCTGCAAGGCAGTGACCATTTATTTTTCTGTAACTGTCCTGTTACTCAGTTCGCACCGCTCAAACATTGCACTGCCTGAAAAAAATGGCCTCGATTATTTATTTCCCTTGCTAGCCCTGCCTGCTCCACTAGGACAGAACCCCATGAGGACAGGCAGATCTGCTGTCTTGCTCGTGGCTACAGCCCCAGCTGCTGCTCAGTGGGTAGTCAACAATAAACGGGTGAATATATGTGTGTGTGCGGGCGCAAGGGCAAACTGTCACTCATCTACTGGGAGAGAGGAGTGCTTCTCTGTGCAATCGTGTGTTGCTGTAGAAAAGAATGGGGCATTTTTAGTCAGATGACAAGAAAGTCTTAGCCACAGAACCAGAAGACGACACACAATACAGTGTAAACTTTATCCCTAAAGGATTAAGTATACATCACAGAGCAAATACACTAGCGTTGACTCTCTGTCCAAATCCTGAGCTGACTTCAATAGTGGTGCTACTTCAGTAAGGTGAGGCCACTCATTTTAAAGAGAGAGGGAGAGCAGATTTTAGCCTGCCCCAAGGCCACACAGGTACAGAGAAGAGAAGGCAGGATTTACAGTAGGGTTATCTATCCCAAAAACAAGAGACAGAGAAGATTCTGTAGGGACTGAAGTAACATTTGGTTTAAAGAATACAGTGTAGCTCTTGAGGAAAAGTTACGAATGTGTGCAGGGGTGTGTGCATTTGTGTATGTGTTTGTGTGTGTGTGTGTGAGTGTGTGTGTGTATGTGTGAGTGAAGGCCTGAGGTCAACCTCCAATGTCTTTCCTCAGGTACTATCCACCTTTCTTTTTTTTCCTAAGATTTATTTTTATTGCTTTTATTTGTACATGTATTTGAATAGATGCCACATGTGTACAGATGTCATGGGAGGCCAGAAGAGAGCACTGGGTCTCCAATGGGTTGGAACTGGAGTTATAGGAGGTTGTAAGCTGCCTGCTGTGCGTGCTGGGAACTGAACCCAGGTCATGTGGAAAAGCAGCAAGCTCTCTTAACCGTAGAGCTATCTCTCCAGCCCTCCCTCAGCTTTTAGAGACAGGGTCTCTCACTGGTCTTGAGCTTGACGAAGTGGTTATACTGGCTAACTAGAAAGCTATAGGTATCTGCCTGTCTCTGCTTTGCCCGTAATGGGAGTACGAGCACGTGCCACCACACCTGACTTTGTTACATAGGTTCTAGGGACTGCATTTGGGTCCACCTGGATGTTCTAAGAACATCTACCTTCTCAGCCTGGAAAGTTATATTCATTTTTGTTTGCTTATTCAGAAGTGCTAGGGATCAAATTTAGAGCCCTGGACATGCTAGGTAGGCACTCTGAGCCACGCGCCCACTTCTTCAGAAGGACATCTAGGATGCACAGAAATGATGATCCTGAAACAGGGGAGGAGCCTGTCTATTAAAATACCTGGGCTTATCAGTGCATAGAGGCTGAGAGGGCAAATCAGCACTGGCAGGCGTAGACTCCAATAAGAAGAAACATTCTGAAAGGCTCTGTCGATAAAGAGCAAACTCTTCCAAGGAGAAGTCAGTAACACTGAATTATTATAATTATTATAATTCCCTAAGTCAGCTCACTCATCTATGAATACAAAGATGGCTCACTGCCTCCATGCATAAACAGCTTCTCTACCACCCTTAGGGCATCCTCTTTCAACCTTCCTGGTCTCCCTCTTCTCCTCCAGTGACCACAGAGGCTGGGGCAGAAGGAGCTTCTCTCACTCACCGTCTTCAGTTGAGAGTTCTAAGTCTCCAGCCCACTCTAGCCTCCCTCCCTGGCTTCTCAGAAGGGGAGTCCCTTGATTAGGGGTCTGGCAGCAGGGCACACTCACACGCTGTCCTCATGTCACGAGTTTGGCAGACAACAGGCGGGGTTTGGGCTATTAACTTGTGTTCAGGAGATGGATCTTTTTCTACTGCTTGCTCTTTTTCCCTTAAAATAAATGTGGTCTTTCTAACTTTCCAGCCATTAGTGGTGGCTGATTAATTTTCAAAGTGAGTTCAGTTTTAAGCCACTTCTACAAATAGACACTTGATTGAGTTGAAGAGTTGGGAACAGATTGTTATTTAATTGTATTTGATTCAGAGACCGTCAGTGGCTTCAGAGTCTCACCTCTCTGGGTACTCGTATTAATTATGAGTGATATTCCTTCCCTGTGTTGACAGAGCACTTCAGAATTTTTCCATGGTCTTCCATGCATTCCTGGAAAGGATGCCTCCCTGGGACCCGAGAGCCAGACTGATTAAGAAATATTATGACCACCTGATGAGGAGGACAGAGGAAGCTTTTCCCAGAAATGGGATTGCTAATAGCCCCAAAGCCTATTGTCTCTGGCTGTGACACGATTGTACTTCCTGTGTGTCATACCACCAAACCAAGGTGTGAGGGGAATCCTAGTGTGAGTCCCTGAGCTCAAAGAACTAACCATCTGGGTTCTAATCCCACCTCTATTCTATGGAACAGTAGTCTCCATTTCCACCTATCTGAAATGGGAGGAAATGGTCCCTGCTTAGAGCAACTGTTTCAGAAAGAGGCAAACCACACAGAGTCTAGGACAAACAGCACTGGCCACGCACACTGTGGGGCCTCAACCTCATGAGCTACAGGGCCTTCCTATAGGACTAATGCCAGATGTTATACCACAGTTGTTTCTCCCACTGCAGACACAAACCCGAAGCTTACGGCCTTTGTCTCATTTGGGAAGCATAGAACTGAGGGAGGGGTTATGGCCAGAATTAAAATTGGAAGATTACCCAAAAGAATTTCACAAACTTCTTGGAAATGAGATGTCTAGCAATGCGAGGTCCACATTCCAGTGTGGCAACTATTGACTGAAAACTCTCTGGACACTTCCCCCTTACACAGGGCACAGGTCGCCTCAGGCTCGGCCACTCCCTAATGCCGCTTACAACTCACCTTCCCCAATCACTGCTCTTACGGCTCGCCTCAGACACCATTTCCCAATATACATCAGCAGCTACAGGGCCTGAGTTAGAAAAGCTCCTGGCACCAGCCGAAGGCCATTGAGAAAGCCTCCCGCTGGCCCCGGGAGTTCTTGTCCCAACCAGGGTATTCCACAGCCTTCTCTTTCACATGGGTTTAAACCGGCAAGTCTGCATCGAGGGGAGAAATAGTATTTAACTCGTTCTGTGACTGGAAAGCTTTAACCGGAATCGAATGGGAATAAACAGAAACAAGATGAGGACAGCAGAGCTTGGGTTAGGGAGACAGCTTTTAGGTGCTGGCGAAAGCCCTCACTGGTACCTATTTGCACAACTGCTTCTACTGTGTGACTCTCAGCTGCCCTCAGAATATATTCTATTTCTCAGTAATCAGATTTGTTTATGCCATGAAATGCCCTAGCTCCTTTGTGGATATAGTTTTTTTAAAAGCCGGAATTGAGAGCTATAGAGTATTATTGGGAAATTAAGGGGACTTGCTCTCTCTTAATCGAAAGATGAGTTTATTAAAGGGGCAGTGTGTTTGGGAGTGGACCCCTGGTGTTTCAAAGCTGCTATATAACTGGGTAAGGATTATGTCATTTCTCAGCTTTCCTTGGCAATGGCTCTTATTATTTACAATATTTACTTCAGGGAAATCTTGGCCCGTGTCATATTTATCTTGCTGAAAAATGGGCCTGTAAATGCGTATCACCCTTTGAACAAAGCCAAGTGCTGTGGTACTAATTTGGCTCATGAAGTGTGTAATTTAGCTCCTTTGCACAGGGGCAACATTTGTCTCCTGCTTTTATTAAACTACCATAAAACAATTTTTCTTGCTCATTATTGAAATATGCATCACAGAAGCGGGTGCACACTGGAGGATGGAAGTCTGATGGAGTTGCAGAGACATTCTGCTCTGTTCTTAGCCTTGCCCCCTCCCCAAATGTAAAAAACAAGAAGCCTGGGAAGAAAGCTATTTAACTTTCCGAGTTAGTGTGTAGAGGGAAGGAAATGGGGGTATAGAGGAGGTAACAAAATAAAGCAGTCCTTTCTTATAAGATTAGTTCCACACAATGCATGTGTTCATTAACAGGACTTTTATACATAAATATAAGAGCTCCTGATTTGTTTTTCATTTGATTCCGGTGTGTTTTCCATCTCTTTCGAAGTTAGCAGCATAGCAAGTTTGCTACCAACACACGGGGGACACAGTTTCACCCCTAGGCACAGGGAAGAGAATCATGGGAAGCAAGAACTAAAGGTAGAACTGGTAAGCATATGCTTCCCCAGCCCTGGAGTTTTCTTCTTAGCCTGTTGAGCGTTGCCTGGGATACACTCTGCACTGTGACACTGTCATTCCTCACCTGTAGCAGATCAGCAAGGTGCAGCCGCCTGCCTCCCGTGTCAGTAACACAGAAAAAATTTGGATAGGTACAGAGGAAACTGGATGAACCATCTTTGAAATCAGTCATGTATAGAAAACAGAACAACAACAACAACAAACCAGATCCTTTCCCAAACAAATATTTGCCACAAAAGGAACTCCAAATTCAGTTGAATGAGTTGCCCTCACCGACTCAACACCCTCAGCATTTACGGGACCTTGGAAAAGGAAGGAGCAGGTGCCAGGGTATGGCTAAGACACACCAGTTCCTTCCCGTGTAGGTAGCAGAAGTTTCCAGAACCAGGAGGAAGGGATTCAGAGTATATACTACAGAGCACATTTCTATCCGGTTATATTTAGTTGGACACTAGATTGAACTCCATCTTGAGAGGATCCCACAGCACTGTGAAAACTTCAGAAAAAAAAAAGATACAGTACCAACCCTTGCAGTCTTTTCTATGGGCCAGGAAAATGAGCTATCTACCAACGAAACGAACTTCAAGCAGATGCCAAGTTCACTTTCCTACCACACAGTCTGTACCCTCGTTAAAATAAAAGGTCATTTATTCAGGACATATCAATGACTGCCTATGTGCTGAGCTTGCCTAGGGCTGGGAGACTTCTTGGGTTAGAGCCCTCACTTCTAAAGCCAAGAGAGTCTTAGGCAAACTGCAGCACTTAGTCACCCAAAAACTAATGTGCTAGGACCCAGGGTTGTGGGGTACAGTGGTAAAGGGACCACCTCCCTGTCATCACCCAGTAGTCAGTGACATATAGATGCAGGCAGAGATAGAGAGTCAATGTGACAGGAGGAGCACAGTGTGTAGCAGTAGCCATGCTGTAGGATGGCATCAAAGGTTTCTCTGATTTCAAAAATCTAAACAGACCTAGAAACAAAAAGTAACATTCATAAAGAATTGAAGACATCTACCTAATGAGGATTTGTAAAAGATAACACTTGCTAGGCAAGGTAGTGATCGCTTTTAATTCCAGCACTCAGGAGGTAGAGGCGGCTAGATCGTTAGGAGTTCAAGGCCAACCTGGTTAACGTGGAAAGCTCCAGGCTAGCCATGGCAACAGGGTGAGATCTTGTAAAAAGTAAATAAATAAATAAATAAACAGCCCAAATTGGCCACAAACATGAGAAGATATATATGTATCATTGACTATGATTAAATGTTCAGCTAACATTTGGAACAGCAGCTCTCAACCCATGGGTCATGACCCCTTTGGGGTCAAACAACCCTTTCACAGGGATCAAATATTATATATTCTGCATTACACATTCATAACAGTAGCAAAATTGTGATTATGAAATAGCAACAAAAACAATCTTATGGTTGGGGTCACTGCAACACGAGGAACTGTATTAAATGGTCACAGCATCAGGAAGGTTGAGAGCCACTGCTCTAGGGTAATTTTGTGACATGTTAAAGCCATCTCCAAGGTGCTCTGTATAGTAATGGGCACATTGAGCAAGACACACTTTCCAAACAAGGAGCACTATATACTTCAAAACCTTCCGTTTCTGATGTGTATTCTACTTGGACTAAATGGTTTCTTGTGTAATCAATACCATTTGCTATTTTTAATGAATATGATGGGCTGGTTCTCCTTCCCCACCCTCCCCCAATATACCTTTTGAGAAAATTTTTTATTGCAGAAGTCATTAATGCCAATGACAACAACAACAACAACAACAACAACAAAATACTGGAAGGTGTAACCGAGACCTGTGTATGCGTGCCCAGAGTCGCTATCTCTCTTTCCTTCTCCATGCATTTGCACGCAATAGATTCTAGAAATTACTTCAGTAGAAACCATTGCCAACAGCAATACAATGAGTTAAGTAATTGAGAAATTAGACATCATGTCGACTTTTCAAAGTTCTAACTAATAGTTACAGGGTAAAAGGGAGTACAAAAAATAATAACACGAGATTGTAGTTTTCCCCCCAAGCACCAGACCACCATGTTGAGTCAGATAAAAATTATGGAGCTAGAGCTTGTCAGCGGCTGTGCAGAGCAGAAATCCAGTAGAATCCTGCCTCTGGAAGCTCTGGCTCCTTCCATTAACCCACTCTTCTAACACTCATCAGTTTTGATTGTTTCCCAGACTATACTGCACACACACAAACACACACACATACACTGATACAGACATATACACTCAAACACACATACAAATACACACACATATATAAATACAAAGACACACTACATATCTACACATGTATACAAACTTATGCATACATAAACACACAAGATATGCATGGACATATTCACACATGCACATACACGCAGATACATGCAGACTCGTACACACAAAGTACCTGTGTGTGTCAACAAAATATATTTGACTACTTTGTCCACACTTAAGGTTAGTACCAATATTAACTTTATTCGCAAAGGATACCTCACAGATATGCTATCCCAACAAGCTATGTTGTGCCCTTGGTGTCAGAACGGTGTTGTAACTTTTTCTAGAAAAAAAAAAAAAAAAATCCTGAGCAAAGCCTCATCTCATTCCTTCTGTGTTTCCTAAAGCGCCTCGGAAGGCCCGGCCCAGCTAAACCCTCCGGAGAGGCTTCCCCTTTCGCCTGGCTTTGCAGAGGTCATTTTCCATTAGTCACTCCGGGTTCTGGACTCGGGAACGACCCCCTCCCTCCAGAATGACCGGGTGCTTTCCCACCAGAAGCACGATGTCACTGCGTTATCCTGGCTGCCTCATCTTAAGGATGGCTTAGAGACCGCAAGAGATGCAGATGCGGAAGGAAGCAAAGCAGACAGACCTGTAAGCACAGGTCATGTCCGCGGGGGTTCCAGAGGGCGCTGGGCGGAGCCAGAGCTGGGAGGAGGGGTGGATTAGCCTCTGGAAACCCTCCTGATTGGCAGCCAATTCACACTGAGAATCAGAACTGGTTGGCTCTTCGGAGCCACCACGCAGCGTGCAGCCTCCCTCCCTTAAATCAAGGCGGTGGCTCCACTCGTTTGTCAGGCTGTGTGTGCTTCCTGGTGTATCAGTGCCAGTTTGTTCAGACTGACTGGCTCTCTTCACAGCGCCCCTCCTGCCATGTGTATCGTTTACCGGAGACTTATGGCTAGGTGTCTCCTGTAGTGGAACACGGCCTGTGACCCCCTAGGCTGGGAAGCCAGCGGGGAAAAGCATTAATATGATGGCACAAGGGAAAATGAAGCGCAGACAACAGCCAGAGAGAATGAGATGCGAAATGCGCAGTGTGCTTTCCTCCTTCCGTGCGGCGTGGATTCACACTCAGGATGGCGGGGGGAGGGGTGGTAATGGTGGGGTGCATATACATACTCGTGTGTGTGTGTGTGTGTGTGTGTGTGTGTGTGTGTGGTGTTTGTATGTTTGGTGTGGTGTGTGTGTATGGTATGTGTATGTGTGGTGTGTATGTGCAGTATGTGTATTTGTGGTGTGTGGTATGTGTGTGGTGTGTATATGTGTGGTGTATGTGTGTATGTGGTGTGTGTGTGGTATGTATGTGTGGTGTATGTGTGATGTGTGTGTATGTGTGGTGTGTATGTGTGGTGTGGTGTGTGTGTATGTGCATGTGCTTCTAATTTTTGATAGGAGTTTTTTTTAAAACTCGGTTTAGAGTAGAGAAATGTCAAACATCAAGGACTTAGCAATAATAATAATAATAACAAATAATAGCCTCTCTAACTAGAGCACAGCATCATGGCTGAATGGTAAAGCACAGCAGATAATTGTGTAACTATTAAGACCATTAGAAATTATGCATTCCAAATTAAAGGTAATCAAAACTCTTGCTCCAGGCATGGACTCTGATCGTGCGTAGGTCAGGGGGGAGGGATTCAGTCTTCCTCCGACTTGTACTCTTTAGGACAAGTGGTACTGGCCTCAATGAGAATGTTTCCGTTTTGTCTGTTTAAATTTTTTTTATTACATTTACTTGTTTTATATCCTCCCCCGTGTGTCTTTGTGTGTGTGTGTGTCGTGTGTGTGTGTGTGTGTGTGTGTGTGTGTGTGTGTGTGTGTGTGCATGCCACAGGGTACATGTGTGAGTCAGAAGACAACTTGCTTGTGAGAATTAGTTCTGTCCTTCCACCATGCGGGTCTCAGGGATGGAACTCAGATCCTTAGCCTTGGCAGCACATGTCTTTACCCATGGGACCATCTCACCAGCCTCACAGTGAGAGCTTTTAAAATACAGTTTATGTCAGAGACAGTGGAGAGAACAGGGCCATACTAGAAGATGGAGCGTCGGACTTGCCGTGTAATCAGACGGGCTCTCCTGTTTCCAGTCATGTGTGTCTACACTTGAGGCGGTGGCAGTGGCATCTTGGCAGAGCTCTGAAGTAAGCCTGATGTTTAATTACTGACTTCATCCCTACCCTGCTTCCCCTCCACCTTCACTCCACCCAGGTCCTCAGTGTCCTAATGGGTAAAATGGACACCGAAATTCACTGTTGCTCCCAGAAAAAAAGACAGCCCCACAGAGCAAGGTCTCCCGGCGGTGAAGACAGTAGAGGGTTAAAACTTCAAGTGTTTTTCTGCCTCTCACAAAAGCATCATCTCCTGTTAGGATTTCTCTTCGAAAGGGGCACAAGTAATTTTCTTAGTAGTACTTAGGAATGCGTGGAGAGGAGCCAGTCTAAGGGTGTGCTGTGGAAGGTGGGGTACCATTAAAATCTAATGTGCCTTTCAAAATAGGATGTGAGCTTCTCCTGCTTCTGTAAAAGAGATTCTATACCACAGAAACAAAGCTCAGTCTCTACAGCAAAGGCAGCTTTTAAACTACATATTTATTTAGACATTGTTTCCTTTGTTCAATAAAAAAGTGTGTGTGTGTGTGTGTGTGTGTGTGTGTGTGTGTGTGTGTGGTGTGTGTGACTTGCACAAGTATGTGTGTGTGGTGGTGGGGTGCTTGCACCCATTCCTGAGCGGGGGACCAGAGGCACACAACAGGTGTCTCATCTATCGCTCTCCATCTTATTCGCCTCTCACACCTCTTGTGGAAGCTGGAGGCTGTCATTCTAGGCTGCCATCCAGCAAGGCCCTGCAGTCTCTCTGTTCCTGCCCCTCACAGCACTGGAGTTATATGCTGTGCTTGGCCACAACCAACTTTTTATGTGAGTGCCGGGGATTTGAACTCAAATATTCATGTTGTACAGAAAGTATTCTTACCCTCTGAGCCCTAGTCAATGAAAATTTAATTGATGTACGCTCTAAAAGGAATCTCAGAACAATCTAGTAATTACTATCCCCCTCCCGCCCCAACAATCCTCAGAACAAATGGCCTTTTGGGGTTCATAAAGACCTGGAAATTGAGACCCAGTCTAGACACATACCACAGTAGTTGAGAAATCACTAGAAAAGCCCAAAACAAGAGTCAGCCGAAGCCTACTGCAGAAATTCCAAGGGTAACTGTGAAGTCCAGTTTGTGAGCCCGAACAGAAACACTGATGCCTTTGAGTCTTCCCTGGACTTCCACTTGGTGCCTGCAGACCTAGGTGCACACTCAAAAGGAAAAACTATTCCCTCTACTTAAAAGTGTATTGAGTGGATAGATGAGGAGAAACTATGCTTCTCCTATGCCTGGTTGGCTCAGTCCTAGAGAGCGTTGCTTGAAGTTGGAATAATTCCCACAAAACCATCCTCCGTGAGTGCCCCAGCTGGACAGGAAATCTCCACACACCTTGTCATGAAGCTACTGACTGCCAGCACAAAATGTCACCTGAACTGGGTGTAAAATGCTTGTGCCTTCTTTCCTATTACAGTATCACTGCTTGTTCATTTATCTTTGTGTGCTTTGGGCCTAACTCAGTAAAACTAACAAAAGCTGTCATCTCCCAGGGGTCGGAGACCTTTAATGTGCCTCTACACAGCCTAGCAGTCCACTGGCTACAAAATGAAGGTATGTGGGATAGACCAACACACCCTCTCCTTCAGTACCCACCCTCACCAGGACTCCTGGGGGCGGGGGCACCGAGCACCTCAGCACAGGTTGCCCAAGGACTCCATGGCCACTCTGAGAGAACTATTGTGTGGAACTAATATTCTGTGGGGCCACGCTGTCATCCCTCCCACCGTTACCCACTATATCACTCCGCTATGGCAGGGGTGACTTCAGAAACCACGGCTGCTCAGTGTAGTTCTTTCCATATGCTTCCCGAGGCAAGAACTGGGTATCTCTTTCATGGCTCTGGGATCACTTCATGAGTGGGAAAGTAAAGAGAGTTTCACCTCCAGCGTCTATGCAATGATGACGAGCACTCAAGGGATAATCTAGAGGCTTGGTGAGGTACCAACTGTTGGCTTAGGCTTCATCTCACCAGTCTAGTCAATGGGGAAGTGTGTCTTCCTCTTCTTCAGGGAACCAATGCACAGACACATGGAAATCCCACTTCTGCTGAAACATAGCCACTTTCTAACTATAGGTGAAGTCTTTTCTGTCATTTTCATTTTTTTTTTTTTTTTTTTTTTTTGACGAGGGATTGAACCCAGGGCATCACCTGCTCGGTCCCCTGGCAATCAACATCTCAGTAGATCTATGACTCACCTGACTGTAGCTCAAAGTCCACGGTGTAGTGGATGTTCATGAATCCTTTAACCCAAAGCTTTACCAGTTTAAAATCTGGTGAGAATTACATGTTTACTCTTAAGTGCTTCATAATTACTGTCTATGCAAGTCTTGCCTCCCTGAAGACTGTATCTGGTAGGGCCCTTACCACATGGCATAACAATCAATGCCTTCAAATGTGCCAGGCCACCAAAACCACCTGAGAATTTTAAGTCTCACCCCAGGTCTTGTAGTCAGAGTTTCTTTGGAAGGGCCTGGAAATACTTATTTTTAGCTAATCTCAGAGAATTCTGTTAAACAAAATCCCATGAAGAAGGCAAGGCAATTGTGGGCTTCATTTCTAAGATATATAAAAATAGGTCACAGAGGGATTAGTTCCATGGCTGTCTTTACCTCTGGTCCCTGTGCCCAACTTGGCTTCCTAGAGAGCACCTAGTGATTCTTCATGGAGGTGGTGTGACCGCAACTGGAAGGCCGGTTCTTGAGTCGTTGTCCTCAAGATTTCTACAGGGTGTGTGTGTGTGTGTGTGTGTGTGTGTGTGTGTGTGTGTGTGTGCTTGTGCCACCATGTGCATATGGACATCAGAGGACAATTTGTAAGAATAACTTCTCTCCTTAGACTATATGGATTGAGCTCAGGTTCCTGGACTTGGCAGCATTCACCATTGCCCACTGACCATCTTGCCAGCTCGTGGTGCCCACTTTCTATTCCTGCCACATTCTGATATAAGTACCATCCCTTCTTAGAGGGCCTCCCTCTGCTAAGGAATTCATCAGCAGAGAGGCTGCACATGAGGTTGTAATATACAGAATATCTGTACAATACAGCTCCTTAAGCAATTATCCTATACCACTGGGTCATATTAGGCAACTTAATATTCTCCATAACGAAAGTGGAGTTATGGGATTTTTTTTTAGTGCATGCGTTGTTAAGTTTTACTTTAATCATTTGTGGTGTTCTTTTATATTATTTTACTATTGCATGTCAGAGTAATCAGTGACAATTAAATTTTTTTAAAACTTGCATTGAAAATTAACTCTCATCAGAAATAGGATTAAGACCAAGGCTTTCATGGTTCTAAAGCTGAACGAAGTGGAGGAAAAGATGTTACACAGGGGGGAAATCTCCCTTGCCTTAATACACACCAGTGGGCTTGAATGATTCCTGAGAATTTTCCATCAGTGTTTTCTAAAATAGCCTTCGGTGGTCTGTGCGCTCAGCTTTGTTCCTAGTCAATCCTAGCAGAAATAACTGTACCCCAACAAGGAAGGAGCCGGGTACTGTGTGCTCCTGTTCAGATCTGGGGAGAGGCGGGGTAAACAACCGAAGCCTTAAGCGGGTTCTACATCACTTCTGATTACGCATGCTTGGTAGGATGGAGAGCAGAGGGAAGGGCCCCCAATCTAGGTTTGGCAAGGTAGCAAGCAGCCCTCTGTCTGCCTCTGGGACACCTACTAAGGACACAGCGCCCGTTCAGGATCTTGAGTTCACCGAGGCTTTTCAATCAATAACATATGGCCACGAGAGCGCGCGTGTTACACAAACAGACTGGAATAAACACGCTCAGCGAATCAAATATCTGTTTGTAAGACAACAAAGCTTTGCGTTGGAACCACAGAAAATGAAAACCCAAGTCTACTTGAAACCGAGAGAAATGAGCAAGCCGTTATGCAACGTGAGTTTGGAGAGATGAATGAGCTGGCAGATGCATTCCTCAGATCGTTAAGATCACGTAGCCGTAATTTCTAAGGATTGGCCACAAAACTCACCAGAAACAACTTGAGATGGCTGGTGGGCCGGCACCCTTTCTTCCCCTGAAAGGGCTCATGTTGATGAGGCTGGACCATACCAGCATTTTAAATAACCAGTGGCTCAATCACACCAGCTGTTAGCCTTTCATCTCAGGAGCAGGTTTCTTTTTCTCCCTCCCAGATTCATGATCTCAGATTAGGTAGGTGGTGGGGGGCGGCTCTAAATATACCTTCCTGTTCCAGGAGATCTGGATCAGGGAAGGTGCTTATTAATATCATGGAGTGTATGATTTTTAATGATCTCTGAAAACAGCCTGTATGGGTGTGAATAATAGCACTGCCTTATCGCATGCGTGGTCTGTGCTTTTGTCTCAGACAGGTTCATTTTTCACTGGAGGGGAAAGGTTCATGCCGCACGAGGGGGGTAACCAGTTGATGTTACAAGGCTGACTATTAGGCCCCTCGCTGTTCCACATGTCACAGGGAAGGACTCCAGCCGGCAACCTTAATGCCTACTTCAGCATCTTGAAGAAATTAATGAACACAGCTTCTATGGCAAAACATTTCAATCAACCCTTACCAGCTGTGCCTACATTTAAGAAAAAGAAGGGGGGTGGAAATGCCCAGGTTTATCAAAAAAAAAGTTTCTTCGAGAGATCAACCGTAGTGTTGGCTGTGTTGGGGGGGGTGGGGGTGGGGGACCATGGGAGGCAGAGAATGGAAAAGCAGAGGGAAGAAAGAGGGAAGGGTGCCGGTAGCCAGCGCCAAAAGATGTGCTCCGGCCCCTGTGTTTGTTGAACAAATTAAGCACGTTCTGGTTTTTCACCTGCTGAAGTAGCAATAGTGCATATGGCCTAGAAGTTAAAAATAAGGAAATATGCATACATTACCATACTTAATGGACGACCCTCTCCATTTAATATGCAAATTTCCTGAAATATTACTGAATGCCGTCTGTTCTAAATGAATAAATTTGAATTGCAATTAGAATAATCCTTTATAATTAATGAAAACTGTCAATTTTAGTTCATAAGTAATTTGATTAACAGGATGATGGGACACTTATCAAGTTCACTGGACTGCTAGGCTATGGGAAAACCAACGGAAAACGGGGTGGGCCAGGCACTCAGGCTGCACCCGAGTATTATCCTAAATTATTGATAACACAAGCTAATGAACTTCAGAGAGTGAACTCTGGGGGCCTTGTTTGAAGGGACAGCCTGGGAGGGCGATGGGCAGCCTCACGACGAGGCTCTTTTTGAACAGAGTTTTACTGATATTTTTGGCTCACAGGAAAATAAATGTTTGGGAATGCCAGGGCAAAGAAAATCATTGGCCCCCAAACACAAATTTACCGTTTCCAGCTGTTGCCTGACAAAAGGAAACAATAGTCAGAGGATAAATGTAAGGAGAGACAACGCGAAAACATGTGGAAGAGTTTCTGGTAACATCTCACAGGAGGAGGACGTGGCCACAGCGGCGAGGCCTACTCCTCTTCTTGTCTTTGTCTCTGCATTTGGAGAGAACCGGAATAAAAACTTTTAACTGGCATTAATTGGACGCTTACATGAAACAATGTGGATGGGGGGGGGAGGATTCCTTAGAGACACACACAGTGTTCTTAGGGCACACACTGTAAGGCGATCTTGTGGCCCTTAAAGAAACAGATACCCATGTATTATATTCTCGTTCGGGAAGGCAAGGAAGTTGAGCAAAGGGTTAATGTAACAAGAGCGGTCTACTGTTCTTTTTCGCTATTTTTCATCAGCATGAGGACAGTTAAATAGAAAAGTCTGAAGATGTTTACAAAAGAATCTTCGGGTTTGTCTTTGTTTTCAAGATAATGATCCCAGAACTCACTCACCGCAGCCATACTAGGTGTGGTAGGATGGATTCATCCACGGCATTCACCTTTCCCTCACGGGTGAGAAAGCCATTAGATACTTCATACGGAAGCCTCAGTGAGCCAGGGTCAGGCTGCACCAGTTCAGTCTCCAAAGGACCTTGTTTTTACGTATCTGATATCCGACAAGAGCGGGTGGCAACCTTATTGAGATGGAGGCTCCAAACTTAGTAGTTCAAGTCCTGTTCTCCTCTTCTCTGACATACTCAGAAGAGCTTTATGCCAAAGATGGACACTGTTGCCCACGGATCTCTTGCTCCTAAAGTCTTGGGAATCATGAGTCCAAAAAATGACCAAACACAGTTATCTCAAGACTGGATAATCATTTCTCCTTAATACTTTAGGTTCTAATTATGTGACCTCACAGAGATACACTATGGCTCCTACAGGAAAATCTCAGTTGTAGCTATCTCAGTTCTGTCTATACTGGCAACCAATACATATATTAATTTATTGAATTCAATAGAGCTAAACAATCAAACAAAACAACCCAGGAAATATCTGATAAAGATAATTTTAAAAGAAACTATAATTTACTAAAAACAATCCATGAACAGACATTGTGGAGTTATTTAAGCCATTAACTACTAACAGAAACTTGGAAGTATACATTACACTGTCTGGTAGAAAAATTAACCAAGGCCCAGTAAGATTGTGTCCAGAGTCCAAGGAATCATCAGAGAGGCAGAGTTGGGATTTGAACTCATATATTTCTGTCTCTGGATCCTCAAGCATAAACTGAATATGTACTCTGGGCTGATTTCCATTTTTCAAGTCTCTCCGCCAAGCTGGCCATGTTTAATCATGCTATAGTTTTCCCCCTTTTCAATTACATTTTTATTTGCTTGCTCTGGACCACCATGATTGTGAGGGTGTCCTGCATTTTCCAAGCCAGCTCAGCACGTACACATTCAGAGCCACTGCCCCCACCCCCATGCATAAAGCAAGCAGGTCATAAACATTGCCATTCATTCCGCCATGTGTGCTGCAAGCCATCCTTTAGCGTCCTCTGCCTCCCACCATGAGTCCTTTTGGAACTCAGTTTTCCAAACATGACAAGTACCGGGTTAGGCTCTTCCCTTCATCCCTACAGATGAGCGTCCCGCACTGCCACTGTCCTAGCTAGCCAACTTCAGCCCTGGGAGATGGGTAATAAAAGCTGTTAGCTCTTTGACACTCAATAAAAGAAACAAACAAGAGACCAATGATGTTCTTGGTTATTAAGCTGCCTATTAGACCCAAATAAAATTAAGCAGCTGGTGGCCCTATGTCTCCACAAAATTAATATTAAGAACTCTCTTTGAGCCATTTAGATCCTTTGTATATACACTCCAAGCCTCAAGTTCTCTCATTCTTCCCAGCAATACAAGCTTTTATTTTTGTTCTCTACTCCTTCCATATGTGCATAACACCAAGGGGATTTTTTTCTTCTTCTCTAGAATCTACCCTCATCTCTGGTGACACCAAGAGAAACCTGGCTGGACACCAATCTCACTGAACACAGGAGCAGGGAGAGTTTGTGCAGACCTTGGAGCTCATGCTCCCAAGGGTTCTAGGCACACCACTGGCTCTAGGTTTTAGATTCACTTTGGGGGATATATATATATATATATATATATATATATATATATATATATATATTTCTGTGATTAGTTCAAAAGCAAATTTGTTAATTTCAAAGATGGCATTGTGGAGCTCAAACTCTAAGTACATATTTAGGAGAATAAGGCAAATAGATTCCTTCTATTATAGGGACAATAAATCATATGCTAGAGAAGAGATGGTTTTCAGTGAGTAGAAGTCAGAGTCTGTGAGTGAAAAGTCTTTTAAGAAAACTTGGGTATAGTTCTATGGGATACTTAAAGTTTAGGGGTGTAACTTAGTGAGAGTTCTTAAGGTTATATGGTAAGCCCTTAGTGTCCTGTCATCTGGTAGGATGCTTTTTGTCCCCATACAGGACCCAGAACTTCAGCTTGGTCCACTTGTCCACTTTGCAAAGAAAGGGAGGCATGACCCCTGAAAACATTGTTTTAGCACACAGGACAGGAAAGACCGTAGAGCATATAGGGAGAAGGGGGCATGGGTGCATGTGGCCTAGGCTCCCTTTTCTCCAGATGAAGAAGCTCCACATGATGTAAGTGGGGGCTTTTCCATCTGAGTTCATCTGAAGGCTTTGGGTGAGACTCTTTGGAAGGCTTCCATTACAGTGATTTTTTTTAAAAAGTCTTCAAATCACCAGAAGTTTCTAGTTTTGATTATCTGTGGCCATTAAATCTTTCTTACAGAAAGGCAAGTGTTTGCTTCCTCAGCCTAGCCCAGCTTCTCCCCAAACATGGCTCAAGGACCATGTATGGTAGACTACCCTGGTGCTGGGGTGGGTAACGCAGATTCTTTTGGCCGCAACACATACTACTTTTTAAACTTCAAGTTGAAGGGGGGCTTCTCCATAAAAAAAAAAAAAAAAAAAGCTGTCTCTGATCTGCTAGGTTTGGTCTTTCAGCAAGCCCACTTGTTATCCGTGGAGCCAGCTCAACCAACATGCCTTGGCCTAGAATTCTTTGCAAGGGTCTATTAACATTCTCATCTGGTAAAAGAACAGAATTTTCTTTCCTGGTTAATTCTGCTCTGGATACAGACAGCATATGTTTACCACTTGTTGGGCCTGCAAGGATGAACAGACACCCTCCGAGACTGACATGGGTGGTCACCTCCCAAAGAGCAAGAACTAAGCCCGCTTTCATTTCATTAGCTTCTGGCATTTATGGAAGATCTCATAATGAAATTAGGAAAAAAAATTTTAAACAGCATTTTGGAGTAATAGCAACCTCGTGGAGGAGAGTAGGAGCACTCAAGTGACTTGGGGTGACATGTGGTCTAAGTAGCCAGAGGGAGAAACCCAGCAGTGGGTTATCTCAGAGGCAAGACCACTTGAGTATGGGAGGCTGGTGTGAAGAGAGGTGGTTTCAGCTTTAACATGGGACTTGACCGAATAACAAGCTGGAAAATAACAGAGAAGCACAAAGCCCTCTACGGGGGGGCACACATCTTCCCACAGCCTTGAAGTCATCCATATTTAGGAGTGTTGTATTCCCACAATGATTTTTTTTTTTTTATTTTTCTGGCTAAAACAATAGCTAACCAGCTTGGGAAGGCTTAAAGTGAGAACAGGTCTTCTCTTCCCCACAGGCCCCCGCTCAGCGTTTACAGGAACAAAGGTTAGGAGTTTCCTGGCCACAGAGACAACTGGGCTACACTCATTTACCAAACACCTAATCAGTGCTCACTCCTGTGTGCTTGCCTCCTCTCCTCTCCTCTCGGCAAAGCCACCGTAAGCAGAGCTAGCCTGTTTCCACGTGGGGAATGTGAAGTTTATGGAGAGTAAGCAGATCTCAACTGAAGAGTGCTATCAAGACAGGACTCTAGCTGTGGGGATGTAGCTCAGTTGTTGAGTGCTTGCCTCGTGATCACAAAGCTCTGAGCTCTGGCCCAAACACTACACGAACCTGGCATGGTGAAGCAGGCCCATAGACACAACACCAGAGGTAGAGACAGGAAGATGAGAACAAGACCATTCCAGGATACATGGAGAGTTTGAGGCCACGTAAAGACATAGAACAGAAGCTTTTAAAAATCAAGCCCTCCAAAATAGTCTCTAAATTTCCCATACTGAAAATAATATCTTACGACACATAATATGTAATGTGTTACATCCACAATGTATTGTATATGTGTATGTGTGCGTGTACAATGTTATTTGACCTTGTTAATATGATTCTTCAGTAATAGACTAAAATTCTTATCAGGCAAGAATTAGCCGGCATATTCAAGCTCATACAGCAACTAAGTAACCGAAGTGGCAGGTAACGCCATATACATGATGCCCCACGCATCTCACCATGCTCGTCCTTCTGCAGCTAGCTAGGCACAGAACGTTATTTTGAGAAAAGCCAATTCTTTCAACTAGAGATGAACGCAAATCACAATGATCCTAAAGTTGGGCCCTAAAGAGGCTGAGGACATGTCACTCGCCGCCCTTCAACATCGTTATTTTATACCATATACTTACACGTTGGGGCTTGACAGCTGGTATCCACTAAGAACATGGCCACGTGAAAGCCGAGAACAGCGCGCCATGCCTTCTCTAACACCTGGGACTGCGGAGGGTCAGTTACACTTAATGGATGCACCCGCCCCTTTGCTGCTTCATGCAGATCCTGCCTAACTAACAGAACTCTGAAACCCAAGGGGAGGAAGCCAACACTGAACCAGAGAGAGTGCCACAGATACTAAGGTCCGCCTATGTTAATTTGCCTAAAAACCTGTGTGTTGTTAAAACAAATGGAGAAATTAGCCATATGGGAACATAGCTTGGATACATATCTTCATCTGTCACCCCATTTGGGGAGAAGCAAAATTCACAGGATCCTTGTAGTATGTATACTCAGAGAGGAAGGAGCGGAGGCGCTTGGAAACAAGCTAACACTGAACACATGTTTATGCTTTGACCTCCCAATATGGCTAATAATGACGATTCTGTAAATAGATTCAGGAAACAGGGTGAATAACGGCAAAGGGGAGCGCCCCAGGGAGGAAGACAGGCTTCATTTTACCCACGCATTAGCCCTTAATTCTTTCTTACCAGGACAGCAAGCACAAATTCCATACTGTTAGCCTAAATAAACCCAAATCAAACACCTTACTCGGAATTAAAATCTTGGGCCCGATGCACGTACCACAGTGCCTTAATAGGTTTCCAAGCTCGCGTTTGGCCCCAGTTACACAACCAGCTGACACTGAAGATAATTAATGCCCTTTAGGACTCGCATCTGCTCCCGTGGTTCCAAGTCAGGGTTTTTAATTGGGCTATTTTGGCATTTGGAGACAATGGCAAGGTGAAAGGACCTTTCTTTAATATTTTTGGGGTCAGCAGATAGTCCTGCCAAAGGTCACCCTTCAGGTTCACAAATGAATCGTTTGTATCACCTAATGCAATCTGTGACTTGCAAATTGCGCCGGGATGTGTGAGCACACATTCATTAGTCCGCGGGATGAATACAGAAGCCATCGTTACTAGCCAGGGCTTGTACAGTTGTGCCAATACTTGTTTTGGTGGTTTGGGGTTGCTTTTTTTTTTTTTTTTTTTTAACTTTCCATTGTTCTTACAACCCAGCTTTTAGATCTTCAATACCCAGAGCCGCATTTACTGGTATCATGGGGGTAACATTGCACGTAAACCCACACAGTTTTACTGTTTGGGGTGTGTTTCATTATACAAGTCACCACCCGAAGGTGGTTCCTTCTCCATTTGTGATCCATACCATTTCAAGGTGGGTAGGGGAGAGAGAGAGTCTGTTTCCCACACCAGTGCTGCTCTCATGGGCTGGGCCCTCTCAGCTGCTTGGCAGCTCCTGCCTATAATGAAGGCATTATTAATTTCGGTTTCAGGGAATGGAAGAGCAGGATGTGGACACTGTATGGCTATACCATCTGTGCAGATGACATATATTGATTCATATCTTCTCCCCATCTGTCCTTGACATTCTGTAGCAACCTAGGTCATAATCTCTTTCCTGGAATTCTCTCCCAAGGCAACTTTCTATCCAGTAGCTTCCTCATGATTTGCTTTGGGAGCTATCATGCCCTCCTCAGAGAAACCGGTGGCAACCTGCCTACTTCTGTCTGTCAACCCCCAGGTAAATCCCTTTGACCCAGCAGAACAATGGCAGGCCACATCAAAGGGGAAGAGGAAAACAATCGCCCTTGCACTCAGCTCTGAGACAGCGTGGGATGGGGGTGGACATTTCAAGCGAACCTTCCCGGTCTCCAGAACCTTATGCATTACAAAGAGGACAGAGGTATCACTCTACTCTAGAGATCAGTGCATTCATTTTCCGCAGAAAGATAACGACAGCCAATTAAACTAAAGGGAGCAGGTCTAGAGGCTTGGAAGGGGAGATTTAAAGTTTACAAAGCTCAGAGCCAGTGGGTGGGTGTGTCATGCCGGACATGAAGAACAAGCAAGTGTTGCACTAAGAGGATAGCTGTGTGCACTTTATGTTGAATATACTTTTTTTTTTCCCAAGGAAGAAAACAATCTGCTCCCATTATTGTCACTTCAGAAGTAATGACAATACCCAAGCCAGAATTCACAGGGATTTAATTTCAAGGACTATTTTTTATTCTCCTTTCTTTCTTTCTTTTTTTTCTTTACCTCTTCTCTGTCCAGGTGAAATTGGACACACCAATGACTGAATTCACAATAGACTTTTTGAGAATTCAAGTGGCCACTTGTATCTGCAAAGAAGTGAGTGGCTAATTGCAGCCCAAGTGAAAGGCTGAGCCTGCAATTAGCCAATTAGATGGTGTTAGGGAGGGCCACATGGGGAAAGCGTCTAGTGGGGGAGGGGCTCTTCATTAAGCTACAGCTGGACTACTCAGAGCTAGGGGATACCTTTTCGCCCCTTAACTTCTAAACACTGAAATCCCCTAGGAATCGCAAACAAATGCTGTCCCTTCCTCCCGATAGGGGACAGTTTTTAAGATTTTTTTTTTTAAACAATGCCCAGAAATATTTATACTCAAGATAAAATGAATGTCCAACCTTATCTTAGTCATAAAATCTTGGCTTCCTCCTTTCTCACTTTCTCATTAAATTACCAATTAAAACTTCTCTGGCATTCTCAATTTAATGTTGAAAATAAATCCATCTCTTAGGATTTCCTGAGCTTCCTGCCGCTTCCAACTATTTTGTGAAGGAAATGTCCCCTAGCTTCAGAGGGTCCTCACTGGGGTCACTCAGCGAGATTTCAGAACCTTGGTTCTGATTAAGCTTTTCAGCTCTCCGGAGGTTTTACTGTCCTGGGGGAGAATGAAAGAGTGTGTGAGTTCAAATGTGAACTGGGAAGAGAGCCACAGCATAGCAAAGCGAGATGACAGTATTAGCTACCCTACCTAAGCCAAGCCTAGGTTGGAAAAAAAAAAAAACCCTCCAGTCAACAAGCAATGGCCAGTCATACCTTTACTCTATGAGTTCAGCCCAATGATGGGTTCTAGTTCACTTCATGGTTCCTGCCATAGCCAAAACTCAATGATTTGGCATCAAAAACATTCACAGGTCAAGGACGGAATGTGGACCCACCAATATGGAGTGTCAAAAGCGATTGCCCGTGAGTGCAAAAGCCAACCAGGGCCTCTGTCTCCTCTCAGCTGACACTATTCTAAGATCACCTCTAAAACTTGTTTGCACGCCATGGTGCAGTTTTAATCTCTTGCTCTTGTAAGCCCTGGGGGCCTTCCCCACAGCCCAGATGTGTCATTGACAAAGCACAGTCCTCGTGAGAATTACAAGACCAAATCTTCTGTTCTCAGGGATCTGTTTATCCCCTAACTTTCCCTTCCTAGGTTCCCTATGGGGCTCAGGCAGGCCAGCCCATTAGCGCTGCCTTGGGACAAGTGAATGAGAACAAGGTGGATCACTGCAAACCTTGGCTTTCACCTTGGCTCATTCCACCTTCTTGTAGTGAGCACTAGCTATCCTTCCCACACAAAGGTGTTTCAGAGGGCGGAGCCACTTCAGTGTGGTCCATCGGGTGTTTCTAAAGCCACATGATAATACCCTGGCAGAGAGCACAGCCCTGGACACAACTGGTAAGAAACTCTCCATCACTGGTTTGACAAGGACATGAGAGAGGGAAAAAAGCAAACTGAACGGCAAGCCTAACCTCCCTCATCAGTTTAGCTTCTGCCCCCAAATGATTTCCACTGCCTGTAGACGGAAATCCAGCTCCTTACCATGGCCTAACTCCTGCCCACTGCTCTAAGACTATCTCACGTTATTCTTGTCTACCTTTCGTTCTGTTACTGGAATGAACTAAACTGAGTCCCATCTTGAGGTGTTGGTACATACTGTTCCCACCACCTGGAGTGCCCCCTGTTACATCATGGCTCCCTGTATTCTTCGTTCAGCTTAAAAGCCATTTTTTTTTCCTGGAAAGGGCATTAGAATTTCCCAAAGTAGCTTCTGCCCTTGGCCATGAGTCAACTCCCTACTACAGAAATCTGTTTTATTTTACCCAGTAACACATGTCACTTTGTGTGTGTGTGTGTGTGTGTGTGTGTATGTATGTATGTATGTATGTATGTACCCGTGCATGCATATGGGTGCCAGAGGAGGATGTCAGATGTCAGATATCCCTGTCTATCACTTTCTCCCATATTCCTTTGAGACAGGTTCCTCATTGAAGTTCAAATAGAGCTGGTCCCCAGCAAAGCTCCAGGGATCCTCCGGTCTCCATTTCCCACCAGGCTAGGAATTGCAGGTGTGTATGTCCTCACCCGGTATTTTTTTTAACACGGGTACTAGATATTTTAATGTAGGTGTTCATGTTTATGCGGTAAGTTCTCTTATCCGATGAGCCGTCTCCCCAAGACCCACATGTCACTTATCTTGCATGTTGTCCATTTCCTCCTTGGGAGGCAAGAGCAACAAGACAAGTCCCTTGCCTTCCTCGTTCACAACTTTATTGCCAGAAACAGAGTAAGCATAAAACAAAGAAGAAAAAAGTACATGTTGAAGGAATGGATATTAAATAATGAGATGGTCAAATGAAAGAAAGGACAAATTTCTTTATTCATCCCATTGTTCATTACAATGCTGGGACTCCAGCTCAAGATCTTGCCCATCCCAGGCAAGCTCTCTACCACTGAACTACGACCCCAACCCCTAAAGTTGAATTTTTTAATATAGGGGTTTCAATTTGGGGTTCTTGAGCACATGGGCTTCACTAAGTCCTTGGATGCTCACAAACTACATGTAAAAGTTTATCTATGTATACTTTCAGGTGAGAGGGGTTTTAACTTTCTTAGGAGTTCTGAAGCCTCCACGACTCCTAAAAGATGAGAGAGACTGTGGGAAAGTCTAGTTACAATGGTTCTCTAGATTTGTAGATAATTCCAGGTCTGGTTACATTTTCTGGCTCCCCTTGTGGCACTGGGACTAATGCTAACAAGTTAATGTGCAAAGCAATGAGAATCTCTTCTTCTCTGAAAAGAGTCTTCCCTTTCCATCCACTGTGATGTGAGGCTGAGGTCAAGACGGAGCCCCAGCAGCCATCTATGACAGTAAAGTGGCCTTGGAAACAGAAGCCATACCCGGCAGAGTGATAAAGCAGGAGACGGTGGCCCAACACTCTGAAAAACCACAGAGCCAGGATGAGCTGAAGGAGATAACAAATGCCTACTTCCTTCTTGCTTCTGTTTCGTGGTAGCTGTGGTGGGTGGAAGGAGGAATTAGCTGCAGCCTGACCTAGTGCCCACTGTGTAAAAGGTCATAAAAGACTTGATGTATTCCTACATCAGAACAGACTGCTAAAGGTGCTAATTTCCATGGCCTGTGTGGCCACGGTCTGCTGGGGTAGATGCTGGGAGAGATGAGGAAAGCATGGAAATAGTGCCAGAGGCATTCAGTCAGCAAATGCCAAGCTTGAAGCTCCTAAGAAGGCAAAATCATAAAAGCTAGTAAGCCTCTTTGATACATGTTATTTATGCTTCCCCCATTCAAATATGTCTTTAATGTACAATTGGATTCCCTCTCAAAAAAAAAAAACCAACAAATAAACAAAGAACAACAATAACAAACCTTCCCCAGTATGAATTATTCTTCAAAGTCTTGACACTGTGGCAGGATAGCTGACACAGCAGTTAGGAACGCTTGCTGCTCTTCAAAAGGACCCCAGTTCAGTTCCCAGCACCTACGTCAGGGGCTCACTGCCACCTGTAACCAAAACTCTGAGAGATTCGATGCCCTCTTCTGGCCCCCGTGGGCATGTGCATATGCATGGCATTTACATACATAAACACGGACACATTAAACGTAAAAATAATCTCTAAAGAGAACTAGCAATTCACACCCATTTATATTTCAACAATATGCTAAGTTCCTGCCTTATTTTTTTATTCATTTACTTGTAAGCAAATGGCAGCGCTATGTGTTGTATTAATGTATTGGATGCACTGTTGAAATTTAATATTAATTTTTATATATTGATTTAAAAGACAATGCTGAGAAGTAATGACATCACCATGCAAATCTGAATCATTATGTATTGAAATTTTCCAACCCACTGCAATTATTAGCAGCAACTATCATGTTTAAATGATTATTGAGTCACAGCGATGAATGTGCCTGGGATTTACTGTACAGTATTATTTGTATGTAATAGTTTTCTTAATAAATAGTCCACAGGGACATTAGCAATTTATTAATTGTAGCTCAATCAATATAACCACAAATGGAGAAGATTATTATTTACATAGTGATGACCAGTGTGAAAGCCAGGCTTCCTAGCTGATACGAGGAATTACAAGAAGCCAAAGCAATCCAGGATCTCTTCAGCCCTACCCTGGCCTAATTAGAGGTGGCTTCCCCTCATCTCTGCAACATGAGGCAGGTGCTGAGGTGGAGGCCGTGGTGAGAGCTTTCCAGCTGTGTGCCCTTAGACAGACTACTTAACTTCGACCTCCACTTTTCCCTATAGCACACGGGGACAATACTCTCACTGGTCCTGTGAGTATTGCATAGGATCATTTGGCAATGTGTCTCGGAAACAGGAAGAACTCCTTAGATGCCAGGTACCACCTTGCCTGCCCTCATCCACATTAGTGCTTTCTGCTGTCCTCTTTCCTGACCTGGGTTTTCAAGTTAAGGTCTTGGGATGTCCGTTACACAGGGAGCCGAAGTCCCATACCTGTTACTCGTCTGATATCTAGACTCAGTTTTCAAGATCCAAGAGACCTGAATTGAGTTTCAGTTCAGACCACTGCTTGGTTCTCTGTCCCGTCACCTGGAACCCCAAGGAGTTCCTTCATTGAACTCTTTTCCTTTGAAGAGCTGAGGTTGAGTTGACAGATAAAGCTATGGACAGCAAGGCCATGGTTTAACACTCACAGAGAGCTCCTATCATTATCCATTCTAATAATACAGAAATGAAAATGGCTCCAGAAAATGCAGAAAGACTTCTTAACATCAGTGCCAGTAGGCACCACCCATATTATGCTAAATGCCACTCTGGGTCCTTCCCAGAAAACACTGGCAGCCAAGTTCCCAGAGGCAGCCTGCACCAGATAAGAAGAGGCAGAAACATTTCTATTAGACAAGGCCAATGACCCTGCCGGCTTACGTGAATTTAGTAGTGGTTATCTCAGCTGTCACTGATCCCCATGGTCCAGACCCTGGTCTGAAGACCCCACGGAAGATGCCCCATCCAACAAACTGCTGACCGTGCAAGCACAAGGACCTATGTTTGGTAACCAGAATCTACTTTTAAATAAAGAAATGAAAAGGAAGAAAGCTAGGCATGGCGGTGCAGCCATAGTGACACATCTCCCAACACTGGAGAGACTCACTGGCTAACCACCCTAACCTATTTGGTAAGTTTCAGGCCAAGGAGGGACCTGTAACTCTGTCATCTGCAGGCGAGTGCATGTACACACACACACACACACACACACACACACATACACACACACATTAATAAAAATAACAAACCTCTTTATTTCCTGGCTTTTAGAAGCAGGGTTTCTCTGTAACTTTGGGGCCTGTCCTGGAACTAGCTCTTGTAGAGCAGGCTAGTCTTGAACTCACAGAGATACACCTGCCTCTGCTCCTGGGTGCTAGGATAAAAGATATGCACCACCACTGCCCGGCCAGCAAACCTTTTTTTAAAAAAAGGTAAACTGTGTTTCTGTGCCTGAGAAAGGAAACTCAAGGTCGACCTCTAGCTTCCACATGTACATGTTCACACACACACACACACACACACACACACACGTGTGTCTTTTGTAACAAATTATGTAAATTATTCAAGGTAGCCACAATTATTATTCCTCTTTGCAACTGAAGAAATGAGCTAAGAATGCTTAAAAACTTTTAATTTTTATTTAGTGTGTGTGTATGTGTGTGTGTGTGTGTGTGTATAAACGTGCACATGCATGCACACATGTGGAGAACAGAGAACAGGCTACAGGAGCTGATTGTCTTCTGCCGTCGTGTGGGTCCCTGGGATCAAACTCTGGATATCAGGCTTGGTTGCATACACCCTAACCTACTGAGCCAGCTCACCAGTGCCAGGGTTTAGTGAGTTCACCTCTCATCGAGTCAGACACAACCAGAAGTGTGCAGAAGGAGCCATCACACTCAGATGGCATAGCTGACCTTTCCCCTCATACTACCCGGTTGCTTATGTCCTACAAAGCTGCTTGGGACCCTACGGATCATTCGTCTGCTGGCAGCCACAGCCAACAGTTTATGAGCACAACATATAAGACAGTTCATTGAGACCTCAGGGTGTCAGAAACACATGGTTTCAAATCCTAGGCTGCCCGTGATGAGTCTCATCCCTTAGACTCTTTTTTTTTTCTCATCTCTGCAGTGGGGTGATGCTAGCGACTGCTTCAAATTGTAGGCTGGAGTAGTGGGCTGAGCCCTGCAAGTGCTGAGCCCCACAAGTGCTGAGCGCCAGCAGCACACATAGTATATGCTCAATAAGTAGCCTGGTTGACTCGTTATTCTCTCCCTCGCCTAGAGAAACACCATCAAAATTAAGAAAAACTCCATTACACATTACAATGGGTTTTAAAAACTAGCCCTCCACCCACATCTGGATGATACAATGTAATTCTTATGTTAAAAATATGTAATTTTTCAGCACGACGTTCCCTATCTGCAATTACATCAAAATCACATTAATTGAGCTATAACACTGTCAGGCTCGGCAGCTGGGAAGCGCATCCATACATCCTAAAAAGACGGCCATTAATTCAGCTCTCTACGGCACAGCAATGAAATTGGGATGTCCGTTCTCCAGCCTGATTTACTGCCTTTCAAGCCGCTTAAGTGGGAACCTCTACAAAAAGATTTAAGTTAAGTGACTCCCGTTCTGCTCTGGAGCTCATTTATTATTGAATTAAGTTTTCATTTCGTTTAAAGGGAATAAAGAAATATTTGAAACAAGGTAAAACATTAAGAAGAAATTGGCTATTATGATCCAGGAAGCTAGTTTGTCTATCTGAAAATGATTCTCTCTCTCTCTCCTCTCTCTCTCTCTCCCTCCCCCCCCCGTGTAGCCTCTGCCACAAAGCCAAATTTCAATTCATAAATGTTATTAATCTGAATGTACTTTTAGACTTTTCTATAGGAACTCACCCTTGCTTTTCATAACACACCACTCCTTACATGTTTTTGAATGTTTAGATTATTTTTTGCCTGTTGTCTCAGAGTTTCATAGTCCAGGCTACCATAAAACCTACTATGCAGGTGAATATAACTTGAAATTTCTGGTGTTCCTGCTCTCCGAGTGCTGGGATTCCAGATTTGTCCCACGCTCCCTAGTTTGTGTGTTGCTGGGGATAGAACCCAGGCCTTCACACATTGCTAGGCAAACACCCCCAACTACATTCTGCAGATCTCATCTGGTTTTTTGTTTTGGTTTATTTTTGTTTTTTTCTCCTTTAGACCAAGAAAGTAGAAAAAAATAAACTGGATTAAAAAACAGACAGAAATAAGCATTTATTTTTTAAAGTCTAATATTCCTTTGTAACATACAGGAACATGTAGGAGGTGGTAGTGAGGCAGAAGACGCCAAGCTACGGTAGTACAGGTGTGTGACAGACGAATTGAGGAACCCAAGGACATCCAGTAGGAACAGGTTCCTAGCGCTCTGACTAAGAGATGAGTCCTATGTATCAGGCTAATAGAGAACATTTGTTTTTCCTGGTAGATTATGAGTAACTTCAAGGCCAAATTATCAGCCTCTGTATCAGGGACCCATGACAATGCCTCTTTGGAAGCCATGGCCCCGCCTTTTCCCAGTCTAGATAAAAGAAATAATAGGACTCTATCCAATGGTTTTTACTCCTAAGCCTCACACAAAAGAGCCAAGAGTAATAGCATTCCCTACACCAAGAAGTCCCTAAAGAGCCAAGCACTCTGAACAAACTATTTTCTAAAAAAATCCGTGAGGACCCCTATAATGGTGTCATTTACACCCCAGTCACACGTGTCTACAGAACAGGACCCTTCGTAATTAGGTATATACACTATACCAGTTCACTGCCTAATTAGCAAATTATGTTGAAAATAGCATCCTGCTAATTAACGGTTATTATGGCATTTCTGAAGCTAAGGCTTTAATTACCAGCAACCTAATGCTTGTGTACGGAGATGGAAACAAGCATCCCCCCTCCCTTCTAAATGATCAATAAGTACAAAAGATTATTATAAAGGCAAATCGGCTGACAGCTGATTAATTTGTTTGATGCAAAGCTGCTGCGTGTTTCATATTATTCTATCGGAGCAGGAAGAAAAAAAGGTACATAATTTGGTTTCATTAGCAGCCCCTGTGATTTATCACCAGAAAAGGCGGCCCCCACCCTTTTGTTGTTTGTTCAATTCCCCCTGTGTTTTTTGCCTGTACCGGCATCAAAGTCAAGAGCAGGAAGTTTTAATTAAGTGACACTAATGAGGGTCGTTGAAAATGATACTTCAGCAATTCAGCATGCTGTTAAATGTGTTTACTCTATAATGTCATCAAAGGTGATTGTTTTCCCCCGTAATAGATAAAATTCATTACCATAAGCACTGTACTTTTGAGCGCCGGGAATGCAAGACCCAAGTAAGTCAGGTGTATCTGGGACGATTTCCTCTCCTTCAGCTGCCAATGCAAATGACTGGACCTAAAACAAAACTTTACCAAACAGGGCTCTCTGCCTTTTTTTTTTTTCTTTTAGTGTACCATGTTTAGTAATTAACAGACCCTGCCAGCCAGGAATAGAACAAAAGTGTGCATTCAGATGGCTAATCAAGGGAAGCTAGACTCAATGGGCTGGGGGTGGGAAACCATCTGAGCTGGGCACTCACACTGGATTCGTTTTCTCTGCCAGATGAGGGGCTACTCACCTCGCTGGAGTGCACCTGAGCATCACCCCCTCAACAGCAGAGTGTGCCTCACTAAGTAAGCCAGTCACTGGCTTGCAATAGAACGGGACATATTAGGGAATTTTTTTTCCTTTAAAAATGTTCCAGCCTCGCAAACACAATTTTGGAAACTAATAGGCATCTTGTAAATTTCCCTAGGAATTTAAAAAAAAAAAATGCCTTTCACATTTCTAAGATGTCTAAAGAAGGACATTGCTTCCGTTTCACAGATTGGATCAAAAGAGGGAAGCCATTTAGTCTAACTCAGAGACAGAGTAGGAATCATTTGTGTTCCGTCTTGCCCACCCAAGTCTAATACCTCCAATATTCTAAATAGTCTCCCCGGGTTTTCTGCGGCTACTCATTTCATAGCGCATTTTCATATCTTGCACTAATAAGGCATTCGGCAGCACTTCTGTGATCTCCTGCTTGGATCTGAGTGGGGACACAAAGAGTGGCAATGCTGTGTCACGCAAACTTGTCATTCAAATTAAGAAATCTGGGATCCTCCCTCACCTGGATTGACCCAATGGTGAAAACCTCCCCCCAAGCTGCCTGCTTCTGAAAGAGCTTGTTTTGGATGGTTTCGTTGCTCACTGTCATTCAGAATGGGATTATCTCCTTCCAGCACAGGAACCACGCCTGCACCCCTTTACTGACCACCCCAGTCATAGATCAGATAAACCTGTTTGGGGGTGACTTTCTGAAGACATCTGGCCCAGCTTCTGTGAATGAAAAATATTAGTGTTTTCCTTCCCAGCTCTATCTCTGATTTGGTCCTGGGACTGGGGCTTGATGACATGACCTGTGACATTCTTCCAGTTGTCCTCAAGAAACTGTCCATTAAAATTATCCTTGGAGTCTCTAAGCCATCTCAGGACGTTTAGACTAAAGTAGTAAGCTCGAAAGTTTCAGCTGGCTGCCCGCAGGGAAGCCCTGTTTTACTAGCACTGTAGGTAAGGGAAAGAGGTTGATATTTTATCCGGGAACTGGGCAAACACACGGTAAACATTACAATGGGTCAGAAGTACTAACCAACAGGGAAAGGTTCTAAAATCCTATTCATGTACATTAATGCAACTCTCTCTCTCTCTCTCTCTCTCTCTCTCTCTCTCTCTCTCTCTCTCTCTCTCTCTCTCACACACACACACACACACACACACTCAGGGGCAGTTAATGGTCTAGGAGGCAGAGAACTGTTGTCAGCCTCTTTAGATATAAAAGAATCTCATTTACAAATTAAGGAGAGGATGCGCCAGGAAGAACCAGGGGCCTTTGTCCATTTGTGTTTACTGCCTGGGATTTAAACTTCAGTCTCCCTTTGTGGATATATTTTTTTTTACTTTTATACTTTTACTTTTTGCCATCTTAACTTTGGCAGATCCTTACTAAAATGGCAAGGATGTCCACTCATGAGAAGATGCAGAAGGGACGGAGAGGAGGGCACTCTCTGAAGGAGACAATGGCTGTGGAGAGAACCCGAGCTGGCATAGCCTCTCTGGAAAGTCCTTTCGTATTGCATAAAAAGTTCAAAACTCCTCACATCCTTTGCTTCTGCCAGTGTGCTTCTAGGAGATGGCCACAGAGAAACCAGAGATCCTCATCAAAGTATGATGGACAATGACGGGTAGCAGGTTGGTTAAACACATAATGCTATTGCCACAGGATAGAATGTTATATGACATTAGGCTCCACATGTATAAACATGTGTGTCCACATATACACATATGTATGTTCAGAATGTCCACATAGAGTTTAATGCATTTTTACGCATGCCCCCAAGCAAGGGAAGAAAACAGATTCCAACGTGTGAATGGTGAGTATCTCTGAAAGATGGGATGAAAGGTAATTTTAATATTTATATATCATCAAACTATTGTACTTAAATACTAAAGGTAAAAACTAATTCAACAATGCATCTTTTGGTGGGGGGTGCTCTGAGATGTTAGGAACGGTACAATACAGTTTAATTGTGCAATGGTAACATTATAATTAATAACCATGATATAATTTATAATACCATCTAGGCAATTTTTCCTCGATGAAGCTCATCACTATTCAGGCACATGGAGCTTCGAGAATACTGACAGGCTAGGAACTGCTGAGTCCCCAGGATGGCATTCCCAGATCCCGCCTTTAAAGACACTCCCCATGTTTCATAGCCAAAGTAACCTTGACCAGTGGAAAGCCTCCTTAAGAATCACACAAGAACGAAGGAAAACTTTGAAGTCTCAAGTCATCCCACAGCCCAGTCTGGTACATTCAGGGATGGATATGTCCCTTAGACATTCAGGTGATTTTATTTCATACAGTGATGGATACTCTGGTCTCCAGGCCTTTGGAATTTCCTGAGTCATCTTTGTTTTCCAGTTAGGGGAAATGGGTTTATCTTGGGCTTAGGCCATGTGCAGCCTTGGCTTCTGTTTTGTTTTTATCCTAACCAGTGAGAAACTGTCTATAGGTGCATTTAAATTTTGCAAAATAAAAATGTTTTGACACACCGTTTTACTTTTTCACGGAGAATATTTTTCTAAAGGAACATTTGAAAATGTTTCCTATGGGGGGGGAAGAGGATAGGAGGAAAAGTTGGACTGTGTGTGGGAAATATACCATTCTAGATAGCCATCATCCCTCTGAAGAGCTAAGACAATTACGCCAAAAACGAAGGCATGGGAAGAGACACACAATACAAGCTACCCTGTCAGCTGAAGGTGAGACAATCAATACATTGTTTGCCCAACATTTCCCAATTACATTATTTTTATTTCTTTACTTAGTGTGTGTGTGTGAGAGAGAGACAGAGACAGACAGACAGACAGACAGACAGACAGACAGAGAGAGAGAGAGAGAGAGAGAGAGAGAGAGAGAGAGATATTAAGGAGTCAAGTCTCCCCCTCCACCATGGACATCCTAGAGATAAACTCGGGCTGGCAGGCTTGGCATCAAGCGCCTTTCTTTACTGACCACCTCATCAGTTCCCAGTCATATTCTTATAGAAATGGACTTTTGAGGGATTCTGGGAAAAATAATACTTTTTCCCCCTGAAGGAGAATAAATTAAGTAAACGTATACTACTCATCAAGGGACCCATGCATTTGTTTGCCATCTTGAAAAGCCATGAGAAGGAAACGGAGATTGGAACAGACATGGGCAGGTGTAGTGGCTTGACCTTCCCTGAGCTGATGGTTCCTTTCTTATCTCTCAAAGGGTACGGAAAAGTTTAGCAGCCTACACAGAACGGTATGAAGAGTAGGGACCTAACATCGCATTTGAAAGCAAACACTCGGAAACAAATTGAATCTGTGCTGCTCCAAAAGCAAGAAGCCTTTACAAGCTTCTAATGGACACGGTGCTTCCTTTGGCTTTTAGCCTACATACAGAGAGAATTTGTACTCACTACATTTTTATGACCCTCTTTTTATTTGATATTATTAAATCATGCAGAAATAGAGCCCCCCTTCCCTTGGTGTCTCTCACACTAATGAAAACAACACATCCAAATGGTAAGACAGGGTGTCATGAAGATCTTACGACACCCCATACAGATAGGCAAAAGGGAATGTCCATGGGGGTTGGGCAGATGAACATGTCCGTGTGGTATGACTACCAAGGGATGAGGAGGAGGATGGAGGAGGAGGAGGAGGAGGAGGAGGAGGAGGAGGAGGAGGATGCAGACAGTCTGTAATGACTTCTGGAGGCTGACTCACACTCCAGACTCACGTGTATCTAAGAAATGGAGCTGTTCTTTCATGAGCTCATTCATTCACTCAGCCTCAGCAACACCAGTGTAGCATGGTGAGTTTTGCACACACTACCATACTCAGGTGGCAGCAACTCCACATTGGCTAGACATGATCTCTTAAACTTGCCTGGATGGTTATACACCGTGATACTTCCGGGAGACATAAAGGAGAGACCCTTGAACAGAGAGGGGAAGGTAGGAGCTGCTTCCACTATGGAAAGCACACCCTCAAGCTGCACACAAATAACCTTTTCCTCACTCTTGGCCCAACTATGGAGTTCAAAGCTTAGCCATAGTTCCAATAAGCCATTCAAATGCCGACTATCAGACAGGCCCCAGTGTGGTCAGTGGTGAGGATTTGAAAGGAGTACCAACATGCCTCACACTTGAATTAGAACCCCGTGAGTTATTTAGTCAAATAACCACCATGGTGTTCGCGGGATACTGTGAAGATCACATGACAGAGTCCGTGAGGTGCTTACTAAAGTCCTTGCACAAACGTGCAGCCTGACACTTGGCTTAATGCTTTCTGTATGCAACTCTGCTTGTAACAATCTACGAGAGAGACCCTATCATCCTGTGTGACAGAAGAGAATGCACTCAGTGCTGGCTGCTTACAGAATCGAAGGTGTTAACAGTTACTCTGTAAGTTTCACATGTTTTTTTTTCTTAATTTGGAGGGAATTTCATACAATGTGTTTTAATTGACTCCTCCCATATCCTCCCTCAACCCATTCACCCACCCAACCTCGTCCTTTCTCTCAGAAACACACACACACACACATACACACACCACCACCACCATCATTATCATCGTCATCATCATCATAGTGAAATCCACACACTCCAAGCCAAGAAGCTATTTCCAATTGATAGCTACTCGAAGAGTGTCCTTCAACAAAGTGTCCCTGGGTATATCACCACACTCCAAAGCAGGTTCTATACTCTAAACACAAGCCAATGAGATGGCTCAACAGGTAAAGGTTCTTGAATTGTACTTATTGGCAACCAGAGTTCAATCCCCAGAGACCACATAAAGGTGGAAAGAGAGAACCAATGTGACAAAATATTCTTCCAGTTTCTACATGTATTCATGGCACACACACACACATACATACACACACACACAGTAGTAATAAAGATTTTTAAATAAAAATAAAAAGATAATGAAACTAGTATTTATTTTTGTAAAAGAATGGGCCAGAGTTATACCTGATTTCGGAGAAGGTGCCCAGAGGCTACACACCACTGCCGCCCAACTTCTTGCTCCTCCCTTGATGCCCAACTCAAGAAGAAAAGATTTGCTAGAGAATGAATATGCGCTGTAACTGGTCAAAGGCTGTGTGCTGAGGGTATAGTTAAGGTGAGCCCAAGAAACACAGCCCACAGTCACCAAGGTGCTGAGGGCACAGGCAAGATATCTGACACAAAGGTGCCTACTGAAGCATTAGAAGGCTGCCCTTCCCCAGCTTGCCCCAAGGACCTCGCTGGAGTCATAGGCACAGGTGCTTCTGCCCTGCTCTCAGATACTAACATGAAAACTCAGGGCAAACCAGCTGGTAGAACTATCTACATATGCTACGTATGTGTGGGTGTGCACACACAGGAATCCTTGCAGATACATGAAAATAATAAGCAGGGGGAAAACAAGATCTCTTACCCTAAAAAACAACATTATTTTCTTCCCACCAGTGACTGTTGAAAATATCCACAGGTCTCATCACTGCGATCATCTGCTTGGCTGGACACCGTTTATTGGAAAGAATATGTTTCCAGCTCTCAAGAGCACAAGATACAGGAAAAGTGGTGGCCATGCATTCATTTAAACAAACAAAATGATCACTTAGGCACATGCTAAGTAAAATGCCAGAGCAAAATCAAGCCCAAATGATACTGAAAGTTGCCCAAATACCCAGAGGTTTTCCAAATATGACTCATGTTTCATTTTTATGCAGCAGTCTTTGCCCTGAACAACCATTCTCTGAGGTATCTGCTCTCAGTACTACACTTGGGTTGTATCTTAGTCATAGAGCCCATTTCCAAGTGTGTGAGACCTTGGGTTCAATTCCCAGGACCCCCTTCTCATACCACACACAAAGATAGACTGGTTCCATTACATGATAAATGAGAATTTTGGTTCTCCATCCTCTTCCTAATGTCATATATGTAGTAACACATGTCTGTGTGCATGCCCAGAATGCCACCCACTACAAAACATGTTGCTAAGTCTATTATTGCTTTTTGTAAAGGTGATGTGGGTTTTAAGAAAAGCTAGCCTTTGACAGGGTACCTTGTTAACCATGTTTCTTGCCTTGGTCTTGGTTTTCCCTGTCTACTGATCTGAGTGGATGGTGCCTTAAGTCTACCGGTTAAAATTGATCCCAAGACAAGGTCTCACTCTACAGCGTCAGCTGACCAGGAACTCATTGTGTAGATCAAGCTGACCTGCCACCCACAGAGATATGCCTGCCTCTGTCTCCTAAGGTGTGTACCACCATTCCTGGCAATCCTACGTTCGCAAGCTCACAGTGAATGATGGGAATGCATATGGATTCCAATTGACTCTTGCTTCCCGACCCCGCATCATTCAATTACACTTGCGTTCTAGTGTTTATCTGCTGTCCTCCTTTGGACTAGAAACTCCAAGCCAGACAGAACTCTCTGTCTTACGATTTTAATTACATTGGTTCCTTTCCCCCAGTAGACTACTGTGGCCAGAGTAGGTTCTACATGAAGCTTCCTAAGGGGTATATGAATAAAATAGAGAACAGGAAGTATCATAGAAGCAAGTGAAGCAAAAACACCAAGCTTATTCAGAGAGAGGTCAGGGCATTTCCATCCAGTTATACCAATTGTGGAGGAGGAGGAGTCAAAGGAAGAGTTGTTGAGGGGTGACCCTGAGTCTGGCCTTGGGGACCAGGCTGGGTGAGTGAGACTGACTGGGGAGGGCAACTCGAATCCATCTGCGCCCTAAATCCCAGCCTCCTTTGCCCTCCACAGTACAAGGGAGTACAGCTGCCTGGATATCAGAGGGCTGGGTGGTGGGACTGCAAACTCATTTCTCTCTGAAGTGCCCGGAGTTCTGATCACAGGAGTTCACATCAACTCTGTCTTTCAAAGGGATTTTTATTTTCCAGCCAACCTGCTTTATCATCATTGAGAAGATCTTCCATATAAAAGATTAATAAATAATATAGTGAGGAAGCCTAGGGTTCATTCTGGGCTCTTCAGTACCCCTGAAAGAAATAGGCAAATTGGACAGAAATCAAAGCAGGGGAGCCACGAGGATTAAAGCCAATAGCAGCAGGGGCTGCTCATAAGGGTTCCTGCAGCACAAGCCAGGAATAAGCAAGGCTAGAGCATGACAAAAAGAACGGAGGATCAAATACACTCCCCAAGCAAGGGTGTAGGCACACCGATGAAGGGAAAGAATTGTTCAGGGTCACGCAAAGGGGTAGCGCAGAGAGAGATGGGATGTAATTACAGAAAGGAAAACTTGGGCTGAATATCAGGACAACCTGCCTAGGAGCTGGCTTTCTCTGAGTGCGGCACGGCTTCCCAAGGGAGGAGGTGGAAGCCCCATCGCTTGAGGTGCACAAAAGCCATGGGACAAAAAGCCTGAAAAAGAGTGTGGGGAATGATCTGCCTTAGCAGGGGGAGGGACAGGTGACCCCACGGGGCTGCGAGGCTGCACACTTCAATGACACATTGGGATGCATTTTATCAGGTACCCACCAGTGAGAGTCGAAAGCTTTGCCCCCAGAAGCTCCCAGCCATTGTGCTCTCTCAATATGCCACTCAAGAAACATTCCTTCTGGCTTCAAGGGACCCTCCAGGGCTCCTTGCTGTCAGTGAGGGTCCCGGGAATAATGTCTCACTATGAACCTGGCATGTTCGAGCCGTAAGCCGGCACACAGCCTTGAAGGAGGTGTGAATCCTGACTCTAATGCCTTGGTTTTCACTCCTAAACTTGGGGTGCTTTTGTTTTGTTTGACACTTCTCTTTACCACGAGAGTCCCAGGCCGAATAAAATCATGACATCTTAATACGTTCTGTGATGTAATAAGACAGCTCTATTTTATTCTCACGGAAGTGGGTCCAGCATTCTGACACAGATCTGTGGGTCCTTCAGGGCCGTGACAATCAGTGAGACGTCACACGCGTCACCCTCCTCACTTCCTGCACGACCAGCCGGATAAGCTATTTAGGGGCGGTAAATGAGCATTTTCCTTCTTCTCTAGGACGGGGCCTTGCTGCTCCTTGTGTCCCAGACACATGCATGCTGCCCCTGTCGTCAGCACCATCTGTCTTCTCCGGCTGCCATAATGAAATACACAGTACCACAGCCTGGATGGTTGACAGGTAACAGGGGTTGCCAAGTTTTAGAGGCTAGAGGTTTCAGCTCATATCTCCAGCAGGGTCCAGTTCCGGTGAGGACTCTCTACTGGTTGCAGATGGCTGCCTCCGCGCTACATCCTCATCTAGCCAGAGAGCAAGCTGTGGTCTGACTTCCTTTTACAATTTTAATAACTCTGTGACGAGGGTACCACCCTCATCATCTCCTGTAAGCCTATTTACCTCCCAAAGGCCTCGCCTCCTATTTCCATCACACTGAGGGGTGCCGTTTAAACATCTTTAGTCAATAACTTTACAAAACTCCGCTTCCTTCAGGACCTTGCGTTGAATGTCAGCTTTAGGCAATTATTCCAGGTGTGGCGTGCTAAAGACGGGACTAGGGTCCTTCCAGCAGGCATCTCTAGCATCCTGGGTATAAGTGTTGGGTCCTTGCTTATCCCACTTTCTATCCAGTTTACAGGAGACCAGAAACTGTTCATTTATTGCCAGCTGCTACTTTGGGACCCGGCTCACAAAATTCATTATATAAACAATCTCAAAAGTTGCACGGTAAATGGGGCTCTTTGAGTGCCTCACACACCTTACATACATTCAAGTATTTACCGTGTGCAAGACAAGAGACTGAGGCTTCACAAAATACAGAAGTGAACTAGAAACTAATCCACCACTTTTTGCAGACCAACAGGGAAGAGACAATAGACACACAAGTTCTGTGCTCCCAACAAAACCAAGAAGAATATCAAGACACACAGTCACGTGTTAGGGAAGCTCCTGGGAGGGCAGAAACTTCCGGCAGAACCAGGGAAGAGAGCTCTTAGAGCATGTGGAGCCGATGACCAGAGACTGAGTGAATCACATCCAGAGACCAGAAAGGGAAGGGAGCTAAATGCCTCCATCACCCCAGTTCCATATTGAAACAAAACGAAAATTTTGAATTATGGAAAAGCTACATATGCTGAACATGAGGTGCACACTTTAATTATACCCATTAACAAAGTGCCATAATCAGACTTTCCTGCCATGGTAGAAAGCAACGGTTGGCATTACAATTGACAGTGGGCAGAGGAGGAAACACTGTTCTATTTAAACAGTCAATCTGGGAATAGTGGGAGCTCACTCAGGCCTGCTATCCCAACAGGGAGACCTTATTGCGAAATAGTGCTCCTCCCAAGACATCATCTAACCAACCGCCATGGTAGACATTACATCTGCCCTTACATCTACTGATCTATAGAGCCCAGAAGCCCTTGGAGGAATCAAAACCAATCACATGAAAACCCTGTGTGGTAGGATGTGAATGTTCTCATTCAGAATCCTGATGTTGTCTCATGGGGTCATCTCATATTCTTGTATCCCCTCTTCCTTAAGGACATCACCCGGATGCTTTCCCAGTCTCCTTCCAAGGGCAATCCTTTGTGAAGGTTAAGGGTTTCATTTAGCACCTGACCTTGCCCTGATGTATTCTGGGAGAATCCCTCTTGCTCCCGTTTCTATTCAGCAAAGTTGCTAGTTGTAGCCTTGGCTGGTAAGAGAACCACAAGGCAACTGTCCTAGGACCAGTGAGGCAGTAACTGCACCTGCAGAGCGCTTGCCTGAGAGAGGAGCAAACAACATGGAGGCTGTGTCCATAATGGCTTTTCAGTCTACACACCTGCTAAAACCAAAGGGTAAGAAATGATGGGGAGGAGACCTCCCAACTGCAATAGCATCCTTTGCCATCTACCAAGCCTCATCGTTCTAGGCCATTTAAAGACATTGTCTTTTTATCTCTAATGCTCTGACAATATTCAACCAGCGTGAAGGACTAAGAAACATGAGGGACAGAGGTAAGAGACCGTCTCTAGCAACTGGGGTCTCTGAAGCCAGAGAGCTAGCAACTGGGGACTCTGGGATTTCTAACTATGCTTGTTGTCCAACTTCAGACTCACAACCATTTCATCTTGGTATGTGGTTGCTATGGTCCTGGGAACCATCTTGGAGAGGCAAAGAAGACAGGAAGTTCATAAGGGTTAAAAGGTTCCAGCCTTCAAAAAAAAAAAAAAAAAGAAAAAGAAAAAGCCTGAGAAGAAAACTAGTCTTCTGACCCCTACTGGCCAACTGGGGAGTAACTCCAAGAGGAAGCAAACATAAAGGACACTCTTGGAAATAAAACACTCCTGCTGCAAAGATGGCTACTTAAGGACCAAAACCTGATATTACTTATAATTATTATCTATATAACATGTGGGTAGGAGATATCTTCTTTCAGTTTCAGTGAGAAGTCTTGTCTAATTGAACAGAACTTAATTGAAAAGCCAATCACCTTGAAGATCACATTAAGAGAGAGAGAAAAAGAGGGAGAGAGACACAGAGAGAGACTAGACTGTGCGAATGACTGACTGGAAAGAGGAATGACAACTCAAAGATAAATACAGGGCAGGCGACTGACAAATTGAATCCCCCGTCTTTCAAGGCGTGACATTAATGCAAAGGGTGGCCAAAATGACACACAGAGCAGTCATCATTCTAACTAGATGGCCTTCGGGGAACTTTCACAAGTGACTTCAAGGGCCTAATAGAGTCTTGACATCCATTTGCTTCCTACTTAGCAAGTTTTTACCGACTTGCACCATATGTGAGACACAGTACCAGATTCAGAGGGCACGATGTTGAGGAGACGGGAACCAGTGCTCGTCAATGACTTACAGTCTAAACCGGCAGACAGCTATGAAATCATTACAGAAATAAGTAGTTAATTCTAGTTGTGAACTGGGTTGTAAGTCACGTCCCTGGTCACTTCCAAATCCTTCCAGCAAAGCTTGTAAATAGGAGAGTTCACTCACGGTTCCTATGTTACAGACCTCCTACTAGAACAGCCTGGGGTCTTGACCCAAGAGAGGCCCCATGGAGTGTTTTTTTTCCCTGTGTTGGGTCCAAGTACAAGCACCTTTGAACCACCCGTAACACCATAGATGAAGTGGGAAGCAGAATGGGAGAGTTGCAGAGGTCCAGGAGTTGCCCTAGTCCATAAAACACAGCTGCTGTGTTATATCTGCCACGTCACTGAAGCCATAGCTCTCATGAGCCAGGAAAACATGATCTCAAGGAATCAACAGTAGAAAGCTCCAGATGTCACCATCACCCTCCCTCCTGAATAGAGGAGTCACAGACCTCTGTCTCTATCACCACACTCATTTTCAGGGAACCCAGACTCTGACTTCCAGCACTTCCCGGAGAACACCACAGGCAGCCATTAGTCACTGATTTGTGTGAGCAAGAAAGAAAACTTCTGGAAATTCATTCATCATGAATCTTTGCCTTGGAGATCTACAGCTCTGGTGTGGGAGGTGTTGCTTTTATTGGTTAATGAATAAAGAACTGCTTTGAGCCTATTGCAGAGCAGGGTGGGACGGAGCAGAGCTAGGCAGGAAGGACAGGACTGGATGCAGGGAGAAAGAAGGGTGGAGTCAGAGAGAGTAACCCTGCTGGAGACAGATGTGGAACTTTACCAGGTAAGCCACAGCCACGTTCTGATATACAGATTAATAAATATGGGTTGAATTAATATAAGAGTTAACCAATAAAAAGCTAGAGCTAATGGGCCAAGCAGTGATTTAATTAATACACTTTCTGTGTGATTATTTCGGGTGTAAGCTAGCCGGGTGGCAGGAACCAACAGCCTCTTTCCTCCAAAAGAGCTCTGCAGTTTAAGAAGGACACAGAAGGAGTAGTCACTAGAAAACCAATCGTGGGAATGCACATCTGTCATCCCAACACTTTGGAGGAAGAGACACAAGAGTCAGGAGTTCTAGGTCATGACTGGCTATATGGTCAGTTCAAGGCCAGCTTAGGCTTAAGTGAGACCCTATCTCAAAAACACTAACTAGCTAACTCAATCAATCAATAAGGAAACAGATAGGTCCAGGGAGGTGGGTCAATCTCTAGCGTGCATACCCTGCAAGCATGGGGTGCTGAGTTCAGATCCCCAGAACCTCTGTGAAAATCCAGATGATAACCACAGTGTTGGGGGCAGAGGGATGGAGCCAAACAGATCTCTAAAATTCATCAGCTAGCCAGCCCACCCGAGTCATTGAGCTCCACACTCAGGGAGAGTCCTTGTGCCAAAGAAGAAGAGTGGAGAACAGTTCTGGACAGACACCTAGCATCAACTTCAGGCCTCCACGTGTACATGCACCTGCATGCACCCACACTCATAAACACACATGCCCAACACAGGCATGAGTGGGTGCCTCAAAACTAAATAAGATAAAATGACTTGGATGAAAAGCATTTCTCGTCTATGTAGGAACAGGTGAAGAGCGCAGACATGGATGTGGAGCCGTTGGCCTGAAAAGCCCCCTCTGTGGTTAACTACCACATCTCTGCTAATGGAAGGAAAACCCAATTTGCCTTGATCATCAAGCACACTAGTTTTCGGCAGAGTGGTTTCCAGACTGGGATGTTTTTAAAAAGTAACATATTCTAAAGAACTTCCAGGGCTCCTTTAAAACACATATCCTCCATTCCTAGAGGGTGAGTGTGCTTCCTAAGAACTGGCCAGGGACCCAAAGTGACATCCAGTCTCGGGAAGACACAATCTGGTTTTTCCTGTGCATGGGGTTAAGGAGGTGTCAAAACATCGACATTCTTGAGGGCTGGAAAAGGAAGACCTTGTTCCCTTCTTTGCTTGGGGTGATCTGGAATCTTCTCACACAACTGCTTTGCCCCCGTGTGATGTCAGGAGAGGCCCAAGGGCAGGCCAATAGTGGCTTCCACATAGCTGAAGGACGAGGAGGCAGATTTACTTAGACATATAAATAGAACAACGAAGGCCCTGGTGGAGGGGAGGGGTACACACAGGGATGGCTTAAGGAGATGAACTGTGCAGTGACAGGGGCATTATACAAGTGTACTCTGTAAGGGCCCAAACCGCCTAAAAAGGTTCTTAGAAATAAGTCTTCCTAAGACTGTTTCTCAGGTGTGTTATTTTTAGCCACTCCACTGGGATTATGCATGGCCTAGAATCCAGGCTTGAAAGGGACGAGCGCATCTCACACTGGCTGCTATCTCTCCGAATGCATCAGTTCTCATCAGAAATCTGGACGTGGACACCACCAACACAAAAAAAGCACAATTAAAGCCTGGGATGGGGCCACGGTGAGCCAAACACACCCCTCCATTGTTTGCTTCAGACTCCAGCCCTGTTAGGCGGCTCTGCCTTTGACTGACATGTGACATTCTTGTCTTCATGGGCAGAGAAGCCAAGCTCGTGATGGTTATCGACATCCAGCAAATGTCATGTCTGAATATGCCTCAGCCAATGCTCCTGACTCCACTGTATTCCCCGCCTCCCGCCCCTCCACTCGCTTTTAATTACACAGTGAAAACTCTCAAGTGTGGAGTGGCTGCCTGCTGTATCCCGCGGGCCCTTAATTGTACTCTGGCATTGGGTCGTGGCATTTTATCACCTTGCCATGGTAAAAGGCACATTTGCAACAGGGGTCAGTCATGGGACATCTTCCGGAAATGCCAATGGATTTCACACACACACACACATACACACACACACTTTTATATCTATCATCTGTGACTTTCTTTCATGAGGATAGAAGAATACTAACACATCATTTCTTATACGCCATCCCCAACCATCCTTACCAGCTAACCGGATTCCTTGACTTATTCTTTCTATTGATGACTGCTAAAGGCCCCACCCATGATCGCCTGCCCCTTATCAATCCCCAAAAGCTCCTTGAGCAGATTTGGCTCTTCTATGCCTTCACTCCCTGTGGTTTACCTGCTACCAGCTCACCACACTGGCTCTTATGAAACACAGCCGAGATAAGGGAGAAGGACAGATTACCTGCAGAGGACTATGCTGAAGACTGTTTCCAAAACAATTTCCTACCTGACTTAAAAAAAAAAAGGCGGGAGGGGGGGATGACATGGGACTGGCTGTCCAATCTATCTGAGAATAGTTCCTAAATCACACAGTCTCCCCACCCTAATCCGAGAATCCCACATTCTACTTCTCCAAGGTTAGGCATAAATCCCCACTGTAGATTAGAACAGACCCATTCCTGGCAACCCAGTCTCCACCTTAATCTAAACCTGCAGGAAGAAGGAAGTGTTCTTGTGCTCAGTTGTCGGTAAGCCACTTTCCCCCACAGCAGCGCTTTCCACTTGAGAGATTCACGTTGTTCCCTGTAGCCACTTTTAAGCAATTCCCAGGGGTGCATGTGGTGCCTGGTCCCAGATGTTTCCCCAAGACTGTCAAGTAACATGGAAAGTTCCAGGCTATCTTCCACAGGGTGTGAGCAAAGAAGAAATAGATTGCTGATGCTTTTTTCACTCCTGGCCAGAAGTTCTCTAATTAAGGCTCACAAAATTGGTTTCTCTTGGAATTCCTGCCTACTTCCCCTAGATGTCATTTACATCAATCAGGACAGCATAGGAAGTATGGCCCTATGTATCAGCGTCCATTCATTCTTAGTGGGAATTCTCAATGAGAGGTAAGCAGAAGAGGTTGAAAGCCCAGAGCCAGGAGTCAATGAAAACCACTAATTCTCCATGCTGATATTTCTCAACAAACTTTCACTCACAGAGACATTCTCCTATCACAGTCTAGTGATTTCTACTGAGTCCAGCCTTGGTAGAGCCAAAAAAAAAAAAAAAAGGCATTTTCCCTTGATTCTTGTGGAAAGTACCTAGTGTCTCGCCCACAGCAAGGTCAAAATAAACATTATTTTGAGAGCTACAAAGAATCACAATAAGTCATATTGGTGAAATTGGCATTGATCTGAGACCCATGCACAAGACAAGGGAAATTTTATATACACACACACACACACACATATATATATATGTATATACATACACACACACAAACGTGTGTGTGTGTGTGTGTTTATTTTGAACTGGGAAATGACCACCTATAGGTGACATCTTTAAGTCTGAAGAGGGAAAGGTGACAGAGAGCATCTGAAATCTTCTCTTGCTCAACACCATGCAAGTGTGTGGGTTCGTTGGGTCGAGTCTGTCCATAAGGCAGCCTTCTGGGAATACTCACCCTCACTTGTACCTCAAATTTCCATCTCCCAAATACAGGCACCAAGCAAGTGAAGGGCCCAACTGAAGAGCAGAGCCCTGGTACCTAGCACCTGGTTGTCACTGTCAGATTGGAATGGCATCCTCGGGTCTTAGACCTTCCGATGTCCCCAGAAAAGGCAGGCATTGGATCCTAACAGAAACCTTTCAATTCTAAAATATTAATTCAAACTTAGAAAGAAATTTAAGGCCGAGTGGTGGTGGCGCACGCCTTTAAAACCAGCACTCGGGAGGCAGAGGCAGGTGGATCTTTGTGAGTTCGAGGCCAGCCTGGTCTACAAGAGCTAGTTCTGGGACAGGCTCCAAAGCTACAGAGAAACCCTGTCTCAAAAAGCCAAAAGAAAGAAAGAAAGAAAGAAAGAAAGAAAGAAAGAAAGAAAGAAAGAAAGAAAGAAATTAATTTAAGCTGTGAAAATGCATCTGTCACCTGACCCCAGTGTGTGACTGTGACTTCCCAAGTTGACTCTAAAGACACTTTTGACACTGACACACTTTTGGCCAGGACTGCCTTCGCGGTTCCATTCATTTCTCACATGAACAGTGTATTTTTACATTGCCCTGTTTAACAAAAGCTACAAGCAGATGTAACATTTCCCAAATAAGAGAATAGGAAAGGCCAAAGGGGGCGTTTGGTGCCAACTTTAGGCAACACTCCTCTTGCTTTAATGCACTCAAGGTTTTGTTTGGTTTCGTTTGGTTTCTGGCAGGCGCATGTTCCTAATGGTGATTTCTCACTTAATTGCTCAGTAGTTCCAGGCCACAGTAAAATCTATCATGGACCAGACAAGGAGCATGTTAATTCCCCATCCCCTAATGTACAGATTCAACGGGGTCTGCTTCCCACCAGTGTGCATTCCTAAATGCCGTTAATCGTGATGGGAGTGACATGCAAAACACGGCTGCACAAGCAGGCCCTAGCGCATGAAATAGACTCTCACCCACAAACCCCCCCACACAGCTAGCCGCCTCGTACTAAATTAGGGGCTGGTGATTCTCTGGTTTGGACCATGCTGGAGAGAACGACCCATAAGAGAAGGCGGTGTGCGGGCTGTCGCGTTCTCTGCTCAGCCACTACCAAGACCATGCCTGGCTTGCAGAGCCGACACAATGAGGCACTTTGAAGCCTTCAAATGGAGTGCAGCAAGATGCAAACACCAGGTCTCGGAGGGAATTAATGAAACAAGAGCTAGGCAGTTCAACACGCCCGCCCTTTAGCCATCCTGCCCACCAAAAGACACTGTTTAAAAACCCGCCAGCCTTTATTGGGAGAGACAAACGAAGTCCACTCTGGAGCACTCGGAGAGGGTTTATTCTTTTTCTTTCTTTCTTTCTTTTTCTTTTTTTTTTTCATCCTGAAAGTCCAGGATGGCTTTGGTATAATGAAGGTCATATCTTCTAACCGTGGTAATGTTCACACAGGAACCTGAGCTCCAGGCTGGGCCAGAGGCTGGCTTCTCAGTATCCCTCTTGCAGAAGGTGTTGCCGATTAAACTATCCTATTTCAAAGGGCTCCTTACAGTAAATAGGAAAGAAAAGAAAAAAGGGATCCAGGGCCCTTTTGTTAGTCAAAAAGCTAGGGAAAGGCGATAATTAACCCATTTTTGTAGAGAAATCATTTGGACAAAAGTCAAGGGATTTACCACCCTGTCAATTGTTAAGTCTAGATAAGGACATTATATTCTGTGGCACAAAGGGTGACTGGAAAGTAGGCCACTACTACTACTTTACCTCACATCTGAAAAAAAAAGTCTTTTTGTTGTTGCCCTCCCCCCAAACACTGATGGACTAAAGAATTTCCCCCCTCCCTTGCAGGAAAACATAACTTCAGAGCCTGGCTTTTTGCATTTTGTTAAATATTCAAAGGTATTGTGCAATTAGCATGTCATTAATGAATAATTAATTACAGCTAAAGCAGCCTTCAGATTTTTTTTGCAGATAAATTATTTAAACAACAAATACAACAATACAGCGCCGTGCTGTGGCTTCATGTTTTGTTATTGTTTTATTCCACAGGACAGTGACACCACACTTTTCATTAGTTGTGGGAATTATGGGCAACAAAAGCTGTTTTCATTTTTCCCCCCTCCTTACCTAAATGTAGTGTGGAGCTGCGGGCCGCCTTCCCACCGCCCCAGCTCCCGGCCACCGGCTAGTTTTACACCCGAAATAATTACATGGAAACTGTATTCTTTTCAATACTGCCTGGCCCATTACTTCCAGCCTCTTACTCACATCTTGATTAACCCATATCTAATAATCTGTGTAGCACCATGAAGTGGTGCCTTACCCGGAAGTTTCTAGCTTATGTCCATCTTGGGCTGAAGCTTCATCGTGTCTGGCTTCTCTCTGAGGAGAGGCAGGGCGGTCTGTCTAACTTAGGAGAGGCGTAGCATCTGACTGAGCCATCTACCTCACTTCCTTCTTCCTGTTCTGTCTACTCCACCCACCTAAGGGCTGGCCAACCAAATGGGCCAGGCAGTTTCTTTATTAGCCAATGGGAATCCTCCATCATTTCCCCTTTTTCTGTTTAAAAAAAAAAGGCTTTAACTTTAACATAGTAAAATTACATATAACAAAACAGTTATCAAGTAAGAATTAGTTATAATATTTATATCTACTTTATCTTTTATCAAAACTAAGGAAAACTATAACTATCTATCTATTCTTCAACTCCATCAAAGACTCCAGAAGGATATAATATTATCTAAGTAAACAAGAAATAAGCAACTTCCAAACTCTAGAAATCACAGAGACATCTCGCTGCCTGGACAGTCACCCAAAGTTCTTTTGTACTGTTGGGGCATCCATCTTCGGCCTACAGGCCCATAAATATCCATCAGACATTTCTATGCAGCAGGAAATTTCGAAGGCAGTTCATTCACTATCTGCTGTGTCCTTCAGAATGTCTCGCAGACTCTTTCTTGAATCAGGAACCCCAAAAGATCATCTCATATTTAGTCCTCTCTCTGTGGGTTCTTTGTGTCCAGTTTATGCCAACAGTCCAGGCAAGAGCAGTTTCTTGCCCAAGTGGCTATCAAACTCCATAAGGATCCTCTTCGATGCCCATCTTCCTCTTGAAGTAGATTGGTGCTGCCAGGAGCTGACGTGTCTCATTGTCATGAAAAGCCTTAAGTTATTAAAACATCTAAAATGCGATATTCTGTAGTCTTTGAAAGATATGAAGTATGCCTATCTAACCGAAATATATCTCTATATATCTAGAAAATCTAACTAACATGACTACAAGCTTAACTATTATCAATGATTATTCATTAGCAACCTATATTTCCTAATTATACATTACATTTTTAAATGAACTACACAATCACAATACCTTAATCGTTATTAGAAATACATATACATATAACAAAATAGACCTTAAATTTCTATCAATAAGGCAAAATTTATACCAATGTAAATTATTCATATCTATATCATCTCCCCCTTTAAATGTAAAAGAACATTTATAAACAATATTTGGGAATATGGACGTAGTTATTTCTCTCCAAACTGCTTCCTGCTGAATGGGGACGCTGTTAATCAGATCTTTCATGGTGTAACCTGTGTGCCAGGTTCATCTCAGTCATCAGTTGGGTGAAGTAATTTTCTGAAGGTGTTCACAGCAACCTTTCAGGAGGGCGTGGTCTATCATACCATATTGGGATAGAAGCAATCCAAAGGGTCTCATTTTCTGTAAAAATAAAAGAAACTCCTTTCCAAAGCATCATGTCCTTAGATCCAAATTGTAAAGTCAAGGTATTTTCAAAATATCTATTCTGGAATAGTTTAGCAGCATTTGTAAACAAATATCTTTTAGCAGCTGTTGCTCCTTCCTCAGCATTCAAACAATTCAAAGAGAGCATAATAGTATACAGCATCAAGATTCTTTGTGTATTTTCCATCTTTGTACGGCTTTATTTTAACCTCTATTTCATTTATTTTTACTTTTATTTTTTGACAAGTTCTCTGTATATCTTTGTCCTGGAATAACTCTGTAGACCAGGCTGTCCTTGAACTCTCAGAAATCCACTGGCCTTTGCATCCCAAGTGCTGGGATTAAAGGCGTATGCTACCACACCTAGAACTCACAGAGATCTGTCTGTCTCTGCCTCCCAGGCATTGGGATTAAAGGTGTGTGCTGCCACACCTTGAAGTCACAGAGGTCAATCTACCTCTGCCTCCCAAGTGTTGGGATTAAAGGTGTGTACCACCACAACAAACTACTTCCTTTTTTCTTTTTCTTTTTTACTTTTAAGAACTTTAACTAGCCTGCATATACTTTTAATACATTGTAAACCATTTAGACATTTTCTTCGACTTTGAATCTTTTACTGTATATCTCTCTTTTTGTGACCACATAAGTCTTTAATTTACCAAACAATATCGGTAGGACTAAAGCCGTGACTTTGGCGGCTAGATCCAGCCCATTCCCTAGCTTTCCAGCCTCATGGCAGAGGTACCACAACTCTTTGGCGGTTCAAAGTCCCTGCCAGCAAGCAAGCTGCAACAGTGTTAAACAACACTCAAAAGCTCCATAGTCAGGACCGCCTGCTTGAAAAAGTCAGAGTTTGCCCTGGCAGGACGGTCCAGAAAGCTGGCAATTTAAAACAGCACAGCTTTTTTCCTGCTATGGCTGAAAACTGAAAAGCTTTTCATCAACACCATTTAAGTGTTTTGTGGCAGGACCTCTTAATGAGCTGCAGGGTTTTGTAGCTGAAGCTGAGTCAGGAAGCCTCTTTTAGATGAGAGCGCTTGCTCAGACCCGAGAAATTGCTGTTATCAAGAAAACATGCTTTACTCTAGTCTTTCCCAAGCTTTCTCAAGCTTTCTGTGGATTCAGTTGTCCACGTTGAGCGCCACTCTGTAGTGTGGAGCTGCGGGCCGCCTTCCCACCGCCCCAGCTCCCGGCCACCGGCTAGTTTTACACCCGAAATAATTACATGGAAACTGTATTCTTTTCAATACTGCCTGGCCCATTACTTCCAGCCTCTTACTCACATCTTGATTAACCCATATCTAATAATCTGTGTAGCACCATGAAGTGGTGCCTTACCCGGAAGTTTCTAGCTTATGTCCATCTTGGGCTGAAGCTTCATCGTGTCTGGCTTCTCTCTGAGGAGAGGCAGGGCGGTCTGTCTAACTTAGGAGAGGCGTAGCATCTGACTGAGCCATCTACCTCACTTCCTTCTTCCTGTTCTGTCTACTCCACCCACCTAAGGGCTGGCCAACCAAATGGGCCAGGCAGTTTCTTTATTAGCCAATGGGAATCCTCCATCACCTAAAAGTTGCTTCGAGTGCCCTAAAAGGAAAAATTAATTCAGTTCAGATTTGATTTCCCAGGAATTAATTGGCCACAAACATCCGAACACCATGACTGGGGATCCAAGGCTTAGATATCTGAGCTTAAAAGGCTAAAGCAAACCTACCTAAGTCTGCCCTTTTAAAGTGACTTAAAACACACAAAAAAGTTCTTTTTCTTAGATATTTGGTTACCACATTTGAATGAGGAATTTCATTAAAAAAAAACTTTTATTTAAAAGCCGGTGAGTCTGACATCTCTCCGCATGCAATAGGTAAGAGTTAAACAGAATGTAATTTGTTGCTACTTGCAGGCATCCATCAGCAGTAAGATGTGAGCTCCTATTTACAAGCTGCACATCTGGGATCAGTTGACTTATCCATCTGCTAACTACCCTAGTAAACAGTATGTCTGGGACCGTCAAACCCTTGCATCCATCACGAATTCCCGCTTTAATTGTGTGTTTACGTGGCAAACCTCTGCTTAAGTATGTTTTAATACTGTTTGAAGCCGTTGTAATTGCTCCTTTCTTCTCCATAGTAACTCCAACACGTTTTATTTACCATTATGACAGGCCGGGATTCTGCTAGCCTCTTAGACAAATAAATGACAGGAGCCTTCATCCTGCACCAGAAGAAACAGCAGAAGCTGTGAGGCCAAAAGCAAGGGATTTGCCCTGCTGGTCTCAAAAATCATGGGCCTCTTGCATGAAGTCAGTGTCTTGAGTCTCAAGTTCAAATCTCTGCAAGGCCACTTCTGTCCCGTTCTATATTTTCAATTAGAGGAAAGGGACAGAGAAGGAGAGACACTTTGGAGAGAATAGTCAAAGGAGAGTTGAGAAAAAAAAGAAGCCAACTGCAGGTTTCCTTTGTTGCCCTAAAAAAATGTTAGTGTTCAATGTATTAGAGATACACAGAACTTCAGAGTTTTATAAGAAGGGAGCATTTTGAAGTTTGGGGAGAGTAGATGTGGACAAAAGGAGGGGTTGGCATGTGTTCAGTATGCCCAAAGTCAAATAGTGCAGCCTTGGACCTTACTGAATTTTTTTCACATTTTCTTTATTAAGTTGGGGATGTGGGGAGCAGAGGCATGCCTGTGCCATGGCACATATTTGGTTGGACATGTGGACAGGGCCACACATGTGAGGACAACTTTTAAGAGTCAGTTCTTCCCTTCAACCATGTGAATCTCAGGGAAGAAACTCAAGTCATTAGGCCTGGCAGTGAGCATTCTTCCCTGCTGCCCCACCTTGCTGGCCTCTTGGTGGATTTTAAAGCTATGGTTTCATAATTGAGTTTATTATCAACCTGAAATCAAGGAGAAGGGAAGAGAAAGGGAAAGGAAGGGAAAGGAAGGGAAGGAGAGGGAAGGGAAGAGAAGAGGAGGGAGGGGAAGGAAAGAAAATGGGGCAAGGAAGAAAACACAGGGAAAGAAGAGGAGAGGAGGGAGGGGCGGCCTTCCCTAATTAGGGGGACATATGCAGAGTTCTCTACATATAAGGGGATTTTACTGTGATTTTTTTCTATGTGCCCTTACATATACACGTATAGTAGGACTTCAGACTTCACACGGTGCTATTTGACCACTTCTTGGGTTTGAGGAACTGAAAACTTTGTGTGCCTGTATATTATCGTGCTGATGCAAATAGTGGACTTTTCTACTCGGTTGACCATTATTTTCTCAGGGTATTCTGTCTGCCACTTTCAGTTCCTAGCTTCTCTGTAAATGCTCACATCCAGGCATGGCCCAGCAGGCCAGAGCCTGGGAGCTGCCTGTTAAGGACCCTCCTCAGAGTTCAGGATTTATTCTGGTTCAATCCAGTTATAAATGACTGGATGAATACAAGCCATTCACCCAGGCCAGGGAGGCTGGCTTTTCAAAGACGTGGAGCTCCAAGAGTGTCAGCAATGATACCGGATGCCACTTTCGACCCTGGGAACACATAATCCAGACACTGAACATGGCTGCAAATGGTTTATTATCCATGTGCTCTTGTAAGTTGCCCCCATGAAAATAGATAAAGCACCCATGTGTGAAGAGCTGTTCTTCGGGGTGCCCCTTACTTAACGGGAGGGTCCTGTTTGATAATGACTATGAGTGTCTATGCAGGCTACTTGCCTAATAAGAAGTAGGGATTCACTCCAGCAACCTCAACCTTCCTGTCCCTCCAGTGGAGTCTGACGACAGCGTGGCAAGAGCAGGGATCCTATGGTCACCCTGCCCTCATGCACAGCCTCTCCATGCCTGAGATTGGAAGGCACTGCATACTCTCTTTCGGCATGCCAACCTGTAAGTGCAGGTCCACACAACAGGAGCAAAACAGCATGAGGCTGAAGTTCTTGTGAATTCATTTCTCAGTTCGTTTTTCTCTGGGACTCGTGGAGCCAAGCTTAGAGCCTTGAGTACACACGAAAAGGAAACTAAAATACTGTAAAAGGGGGAAATAGCCCTGAAACAACATGGACTGGTGTGTGCCCGGTCTATTTTTATCCCACAATTCTCAGAGAAGAGGGGGAATTGCAGAGAAGTAGCTATGGAATGTATTTTTATAATAAACTTTAGACCTTATAGCTAGTAATGGGCAGAGGCGAGATTCAAACTCAGGACTCACTCAGCAGCATAAAACACAGCCCTCCGTGTCTTGTATCACCAAGAGCCAAACTGCACTGTTTATGTTTGCTTTTTTCCAGAGCAGGGTAGCCAGGGTAGAACCTGAAGGAAAAATCAGTTTTTGTGCAAACAAGAACTAGGCATTCAAATGAATGAATCCATCCTACTCTGTTCTGGTGTTTCAGAAATCACCTCCAAACTCTCTGCTGCTTTGGAAGCTGTGCAGTATGGTGCATATTTGTCCCACCGCCATTCCCTGAGAGACACAACACTTCAGATTCAAGTTGTTTATTTAGTAGAAGGATTATTTACAACAGATCCTGCTGGCTGTTTATACCCTCACAGAGTGAATGTTGCAACCAAAGAGGGTCTTAGGTGCTGTAAGTTCGGCCATCAACCAAAAGGAAGAGAAAGATCAAAGCTATGCTTAATTATGGAATTCTGAAGGGAAATTAACTGTAACAACATCTATCTATCCATCCATTTATTCACTAATAACAAATACTGGTTTCATTTGCTATTTATATATTGCAAACTCCTGCTTAGATATGCCTGACGCTGCTTAAAGTTAACAAATTAGTGTGTAAATCTGTCTGTCTGTACATATATATATGTGTGTGTGTATGTCTGTGTACATATATGTATATGTCTCTATGTGTTAGCCTATGCATACGTGCATGCATGCGTGTGTACTTGTGTATAGATACCTGTGTGCATGCTTGTATATGCATATATACATAGGTATATGTAGTATTTTCATTTGCACATGTGTTGAGCATGTGGGTATGTGTCTGTGTGTATACTTGTTTATATGTATGTATATATAAGTTGTGTGTGTGTGTGTGTGTGTGTGTGTGTGTGTGTGTATGACTTAAAAACCCACTTAAGGCCACAAAGCTAATAAATGGAGACCAGTTCTGGAGCCTGGTCGAACCCTAGCAGTACTATCCTTTATAATCCCGAAGAAGCCAGTGCTTTGGAGCTGTCTCGTAGGGGCATGACACAGAATTTCAGACCAATCCCAGCGATACGCTTTCCTCAGAACATGCTGATTAATGGTCTGTGCTTTATGAGTCCATACCTCTGAAAGGGGCTTGTGTTTTCAAAGAGAGCTCAAGCCAAGAGGCTTCGCAGACCATGATACTAACTGCAAATGTAACCTCAGACTCAGTTTGTAAGTCATACTCCTCCCCCAAAACACACACACTTCCAGATACTCCTTCCAAAAGGAACTTTTGAAAATTTCTTTCAAATCATGACCAGAGTCTTCCAATTTATGACCAGAGTCTTCCAATTTATCTTCAGACATCCAAATAATAATCCATCCTCTACTACAATGCTTGCTAAAAGAAAATTTCAAAATATCATACACCAAGTCCCAATGGAATTGACTAGAAGGTTGGAGATGTCAAGAGCATACACCTCTGATGCCTGTACCACTCGGCTAATGAAAAAAATGTTAGCATCTTCAGAACACTACGAGAGTGCCCTGGGCTATCCTCTCTGCAGGAAGCACTCTGTGGTGATCACCCCATTTTACATAAGGGAAAAGTGAGGCATCGCAGGTTTCAATGTTTTGAGTAGCCAATCAGATGAGGAAGAAACTACTTGATCTGTCTGTAAGATACTGCGATGCAAAGTGTTGTGGTACAAAGAAAAACTAAATAAATAAGAATAAGACTTCAAATGGCCAAGATCAAGCCACAGGAGAAAATGGATGAGTAAAACATCCTACAAGAGGAAAACCACATTGATTGTGTTGCAATTTGGGTCCAAAGGGCCTGACAAAATATTTGGTCTTTTGGACATGGTGAATAAACAATTGGTAAGAAACAGAAATAGTGTGTGTTCAGTGAGGGTATTAAAACCCCTAGAACTCTTGCCTCTCAAATATTAACTAACCAAGGTTAAAGATAAAGAACAGCCTTATCCTGTAGGTGCCCAGGCAGGGCTTCCTCCTCATCTGAGAGGGTGGCTCGGGCCATGTTAGCAGTCCTCACTGAGGAGAGCGGCCCAGTCCAGCACCAGATTGACAGCAGGTAGCTTATTTACACTGGGTATGGGCACTAGCGATGGAATCGGAAAGTCCCCACAGCTCTGGGTTCGCATCCTACTATCTTCTGACATATATTTCAGTTACCTTAAAACCAACCAGTATTTGTGGAGGGAAATGACTGGCAAACAGCCATTACCTCTGATGTAGAAAAATGCCAGCATCCTTCCCGGCCTCAAAGTCTTCAAGGAGACCCTCCAATGAAGTAGTCTTTATAACCCATATGATTTTTTTTGCACTCCTCCTTTGTGGAAACATCCTTTACACATGGTTTAAAGGGAAAAGGGGGGGGGGGGAGTAAAATGGAAGAAGAAAATGTAAAGAAAAAGAAAACCTGCCTGAAACGAAAAATTGCAATCTTGCCTTTGTAAAAATCCCCCAAGCCCAGTGAGCTGCCCCTCCCCCTTGATCCAGGCCTCTGTGTTTCCAGGCAAGGGGTTGAAAAACATTGTCCTGCTGTATTGAGAATGACATCTGACAGAGCTCCACGGTGTCCTGACTTGGGTGAATTTCAATGACAAGCTTGGTTTTCTGAGTCCCGGACCCTCTTTTACAATAGAGCAGCTTGACTGCTGCCGGGTAGCGGGGCAAAGGCAGAAGAATCAAAGTTTCTTCCAATCCCCAGTGGTGCCCTTGACCTGTCAGAAGGTTGTGACCCACCCCTGTTAATCCATGCAAATCAGATGCTTCCAATTTGCCGGTCTGATTGGAGTGCCACACCTTTAACTTCAGGAGGCACCCTGAGCGCAAAGATCCAATCACAGACTTCAATTCACCTCTCCATTTTTTTTCCTCTTCTTCTTGAAAAACATGATGATAACTGACTTCCATCCCACCCCGCCCTTGATCAGCCAGGAAGGACTGTCTGATGGTGCCCTGATTAGCATCCAGGCAAAGGAAGCATGTTTTTCGTAGACTAATGTTATTACCTAACTCATAAGCCTCTTGCTCTCGGCATCCCCCCACCCCAGATGGGTTAATATACACATCCTGCTGGTGTTGTCGCTTTTGCTAACAGTCACCTGTCATCTTTATAACAGAGAGGGAAAAGGGCTGGCACACCTGGCATAAGCTTCTGAAGGAGAGCCTGTTATAGGACTCGAAAACAGTTTACAAAGCACCCCATCCGAAACCAAACACTCCCCGACAGTCAATGCCTTGTGCCATTCACACTGTGAGAAGAAACATTCATAAGAAAAGGGCATTTTAAGGCCAGAGTTTTTAAGTATCAATGGATGATTGTCTTTCTGACACATAGAATGCCCCCAGTGTCACTTACATCTTTTCTGGGACCAGAATCTTTATGCATCATATCAAGGTAAATGGAAATCCAAGAGGGAGGAGAGAAGGGTTCTGTAAACTATTTTAATAAATTGACATCTTTCTGAAGCTAGGAAAAGCTACTGCATTAATGAACCCCTGGATACATCACGAATCTGAACAATAAATAAGTCATTGCCAATATTTTATTAAAAAATAATATTTCTAACAGCAAATAAGTAAAAGCAAACTATAAGATAAATCTCTTCTTGAACGGTATCAAAGATTTAAATAAACTTTTTTTTCAGTTTACTATAGTATTACCCATTTTAGTCTTTTTTCCAGGGGCAGGGGTTGAAGCACGGCTCCTCTATGTAGCCCCGGCTGTCCTGAAACTCATGCTGCAGACCAGGCTGGCCTTGAACTCAGAGATTCATCTACCTCTATCTTTTCAATCCTTAACATAATTTTACTCAACATCTAGAATTCCTGAGACTTAAAGCGGTCATATAATCTATATGTAAGAATAAATAAGCAATTCCAGTATAAAAATGAGAGGGTTACAGAATTAGACATACAATAGGAATTAAAATATAGCCATACTAATTAAAATCATACAGTAAGGGACTCTGACCAGACAAAAGAATCAATGAGTCTGTTTATTCTTGGTTGGGGACAGTTTTCAAAATAGTAGAAATGATTCCTTTCATGTCGTTGGGATACCAGAAACAAACACATACTCTTTCCATGTGCCAGGGCAGGCCTTTCTTTTACTGACGAAGGGAGAGGTGAACTGGAGAAGAAACGGATGTTGCGGAGCTCAAGGCAGAGGCAATATGCTAATCAGCACAAAAGCATTGTATCAGTTGAAGATCTCTGCTAAATTTATTGATAATGAAGGCATCATAATTGTCAGGAAAAGTCAAGCTGATTCAAAACTGCCACTAAAATAAATATTAACTACTTAGGAAAAAAAATTGACTGCTATTATACCATGCCACGCACTAAAAGTACATTCTAGAAATAGTAGTGAGGCTATGTGGGAAAGTGAACGCAACAAAGAATGTGTATTGCATTATCTGTGCACACATACATACATAATGTCTACAGATGAATATTTATGTGACCCTGGTGAAGGGAAGACCTTACTAAACATAAATGAAAACTGCGAGTCAAGGGCCAAGTCACCGGAGAGGCTGAGACAGGAGCATCACAGATTCAAAGCCATTTTAGGAGTGTGTGAGTTCCAGCTTAGTTTGGGCTACAGGAAGTCAAAATCTGGGTTGGGCAGATGTTTCTGCAGGTAAGGATGTTTGCCATTAAGACTGATAACCTCAGTTAGAGCTCTAGGACTCACATGGTTGAGGAGAAAAATTGAACTCTCTCCAATTGTCCTCTAGACTCCATTCTGGGACACTGAAGCACATGTGTGTTTACACACACACACACACACACACACACACCAAAACAAACACAGAAATAGAAATAAAATTTTAGAGGAAATGATCAATAGAATTAATTATATTAACATTTCTTGTTTTTAAATTGAAGACAAACCAGTTAAAAAAATTTGAAAGATAGATTAGTGGGGAAAACACAAAGTTCCCTGGTGATTTCAAAGAGTGTCTACAAATTCTTTAAGTTGTTACACAACCTTCGGAGAGACTCAACTAGCCATGGAAGGGAGCTGGACTAGGATTCGCTGTAACAGAACTGGGGTGCAATGTGAAACCACAAGGCAGGGTCAGAAAGGCATTTGAGTTTCTTCTTCCCAGTTTGCTTCTCTAGCCTCAAGCTGTCTGGAAAGCCAGTTGCCCTGTCCTGGTGACATTTGAACAGCCGGGAAAGTCCTCCTATGGGTTGACAAGCAGGTGCCCACAGCCTTCTGAATAAGCAACCATGGAAAGGGAACCCCCCAGTCCCAGAGAGTCCTGCCAGTAACTGTGGCCATTCAAAAACTCCGGTGACAATAAATATGTACTATTCCATCTCTTTTGGTGTGTCCTGTTTTTATTTTTGGTCTGACCGAAAGCCTCTGGGACCAGGCTTGTGAAATAATGACACGAGCCACCAGGAACCAGAGTTCGGTAGCTAAGGATGCTCAGAGGCCATGCTCTTCCAGGCCTTTACGATGAATGTGCCAGTGTGCTGCCTTCAACTGCACACACCCCAGGGGTGCATTTCAGAATGGGAAGACTGTCTAGGCTAGGAACTAGCGGCCCTGTGGTAAACCTTTGTGTTACCAGAATGTAACTTATTCCACCCTATTCCTAGTCTTCTGCCAACTCTAGCCACTTTTGGAGTACATACTGGGTTCTTTGTTTGTTTGTTTTAAAAGAAGAATTTTTTTTTCAAAGCCATGAAGCCCATATGAAGGTTTTCAGGACAGGGCAAGGAACAATTAATAAGAGACACAAGGACTAGCTACAAAACCCACCTGTGGGACCAGGGTCATGTCTGTGGCCTCCATTTCCTCTCCTTTAAGGGTAAGTTTGTTTGGACTCTGAGTAAGTTCTATTCTAACAAAATGTGAGCCCAGGTCTACGAATGAGGAAAACGATTCAGGAGAGTCAGTGCCTATGTAACCTCAGCCCAAGCTCCCGCAGCACACCCCATAACCACACTGTCATTTAACAAAGACAATGAGCTCCTTTACAAGCAAGGAGGAAGAACCTTCGCACGGCACCCCAATTCTCCTTTAACTTCGTGGCCCACAGACTGCGCTGTCGCTTGCAGGCTGTGGTGACCCAGTGGTGAATGCTGCACACTGAACACCACTCCGCTCAATGCCTCTTCTTCTATAGCACAGGAATAACACTTCCCACCAGATCTGAAGCCCTAAAGAAAGCTTTCCTGGACATACTCTGGAGTCTTCAAAAATGTTCAGAGGTTTACCTCAGAAAACAAACGTTTTCCCACCAGCTTGGCAGTGAAACTTTGCCATTCACTTTGAAAGAATGGGAACGTGGTCTACTTTTAAAAAGCTCATCTCCAATATCCGGGCACAGTGCTATGGGACTGACTCCCAGACTTGTCACAATCCAGGCTTACAGAATACAGCAAAAAATCCATCACAAAGCATTTCTCTCTGGCTGGAAACCAGTTTTGCTCCCTCTCGTAACCTCTGTAGGCATCTACCTATGTGTGAAACACACCACAGAGTGGGAGAAGGGAATGGGGGTAATATCAGGGAGACAGTGTTTTCAAAAGAGCGAGCAGAGAAGACAGTGTCAGCAATCCGTCACATAACTTGAGGTAGAAAAAAGAGGAAGAAAAAAAACCACAACAAAACAAAAAACAAAGAGGGAGAATCAAAAAGTCCACATCGGCGATTGGGGAAAATGACTATAGGCATGTGGGTTCATGCACTTGTAAATAAAATCATTCAGGAGGCTGAGGCAGAAGGATATCAAGTTCCAGGCTGGTCTAGACTACATGGCAAGAAAGAAGGAAGCTAAGGAGAAGGGGGGGAGGGAGAAGGAGGAGGAAGAGGAGAGGGCGGTAGAGGCGGGAGGAGTGGAGATAGTATACGATGGGGTATCTAACCAAGGAATCGTTAGAGCGTTTTCCTCTGCACCACCAATTAGAAGGTAAGCTGCCGGGATCTATTTCTTTCTTTCCTTCCCCAAATGTTTATGAATTTCCCCTTTTGAAGCAGACACAGCACTTGGAAACAACAGTAGGAAACCAATGCTAACAGCACGGCTCCTGCCGTATATGAGCTCTGTTATGGGGAGGCCACATGTTAAGTTGTTACTGTGTCAAGTGAAAAACCACTGTGATAAAAAGTAGGGGTGTGCACTATGGGTGACAGGAGCGGGTCTGGAAAGGATGGAATGTTGTATGAAATCCATCCTGCAGATAAGCCACAGATAGCCAAACGGGGGGGGCAAAGGAGAAGCCACAGATAGTGGAAGGGGGTCAGGCAAAGAAAGCTAAGACAGACATTGGAGTTAGAGAAATCAGATGCATAAGCAACAGTCATCCAGTTATGTCAGTATGAGATGGCCCAGCAAAAGGAGAGTACAGGGAGGGAGGGAGGGAGGGAGGGAAGGAAGGAGGGAGGGATGGAGGGAGGGATACCACAGGCAGGGGTGAGTTAGACTTTGTCTCTAAGACAACCAGGAGCCAGACTGTCCGAATGACCTGTCTTCAAGCAGGAGACTGATGTAAGAAAGATCATTCCAGGACGAAGGGAGATGACTCACTGAGTAAAGCCAATCAGTTATTCTAAAAACCTGAATGAGAGATGCTGGGTATGCTTAGCCCAACAAGCAGAATAGGGTAGAAATACGAGAGGCCGCTAAGGGGGCCCAAAGTTTCCTGGAAGCTCTAGCTGACCACCTTCGCTGGCGATATAGCTCAGTTGGTAGAGGGCCTGATTAGCATACATGAAGCCCCGGGTTTCATCCCAGTGCAAACACAGAAACACATCTGTGATATCAGCCTAGCACGTCACCAATTCCAGGGGCATCCCAAGTTCATCAAAGTCCAAAGAAGGACCCAGAGTTTGGCAAGAACTGGTAATACCACCCTCCAAGCTCATCGGGCAGGTGGGGCCCACTTAGAAGCAGGAGCCCTTATATTCTCCGCTTCTGAAGCAGCCAGCGTGGTAGACTGTTTACTCCAGAGGAGCGGCAATACATTCTTTCACTTCACACAGGGCATAACATCTGTCTACAAGTTAAAAAGAAGAGGGAGAACATGGAGTTTCAAGTGGTGGAACTGCCACAAATCCTCAGGATGTTTAAGAAAATATTTTACATTTGTCAAACAGATCTAACTTCAGTAAATGGAGATATCTTAAAAACACAATGCATCAAACAAATACTCCAGAGTGTCAAGATATCTGGTAACCAGACTACAGAGGTTGAAAAGAGGACTGGACTGTGAGTCAAAAACTGCGCTGTTTAGCTCTGGCTTGTCCCTGGTTGTGTAAGAATTTTGCTCCCACGCCTTCTCATCAGAGCTACACAATGAAAGGGCTTCGAGGTTCTCTGAGGCGCTGGAGATGTGGGTTCTGGTAACGTCTTACATAGCACTCATGAAGCACTGCGTTGTGTTCTTTTCAATAATTTATTTATTTTTATTTTATGTGCTTTGGTGTTCTGCATACATGTATATCTGTGTGAGGGTGCCCTATCCCCTGGAACCAGAATTATAAACAGTTGTGAACTGCCCTGTGGATGCTGAGAAATGAACCTGTATCCCTCGGCACAGCAGCCAGTGCTCTTAACCTCTATGCCTTCCCTGGAGCCCGGAGGTCTACATTCTGTTCCTAGCATTGCAGAGATGAGCAGGATGGGCTGGTAGTGCATGTCTGCAGTCCAAGCACTCTAGAGGAACACAGGAAGATCAAGAGTTCGTGGTCACCTACCAAGTTTGAGGTCAGTCTGAGTCCCTGACTTTAAAGAAAAAGAAAAAAATACTCTTTCAGCCTGGAGTTCTGGAATTCCCCTCCATGTTGTAAGTTAGCTTGCTGATTATATGACCACCATCGTCAAAGAAAAGCGTTAGAGTGTGGGTTCAAATCACCCCGTCCCCTTTGCAGCCAGTGCAAAACCTTGCACGTCTTTCCCAGATATTATTTGCACATATTTTCCACATTTTGTCTCTTTTTTTGCATAAATGAAGGTGTGTTAACTGGGGACAATTGTAAACTTGTGCTCAATGAATTTGCATGTGTCTTTAAGCAGCCCAGTGGCACTCCCCATCTCTGGGAAGATGAGTACCATCCCAAAGTTAAAGGGTTAGCGATGAAGAGACAAATTGCAGTATCTTGGCATTTGTTTTTGCAAGCCCTCCCAGTTAAGTCATGGTGATGCGCTCATGCAAATTCTATGTTTATCCCAACCTTCTGTGGCATTTGAGTTTAAAACAGCTTTTCTTAAATGTTGATCTAAGATTTGGGATTAAAGCAGGCACACACCACCTGTCTTTAAGTTGGCATAAATGTTATAAAACGGGATGGCATACTTTTTCTAATCCTTGTCTCCAACCAGACCCATATGTAAATTTCACACACTAGTATTTAGTAGCATAATTAATCCCTACTTTATGTTATGAGTAATATTTCCTATTCCCGACCCTGTGACGTCCTTTAAGAAGATCCATGTTCCAATTAGACTAGCCCATCGGCGCTCTTTTAATGAGCAGATTAATCATTCAGATGGGTACAACGGTGTCATCACAGGTTTTAAATATGATCATCTACATCCTAATGGTGCAGCAGAGCCTTGGCTTAGAGCAAAAAATAAAAAAAAGGTAGACAGAATTGGGGAAAGTTTCGTTTTGTTCTCTGGCCCCATTCAAGACACAGGAAACCTTGAGTGGAGCAGAGGGGCCCATTTGGGCAAGGCACCATAATTCAGTCCCCATCATTTTTTTGTCCTCCAAAAGTCACATCCATTGACTCCCTGAAGGGTTTGCTGGCATGTGTGACTTGGAAGTAGAGAGATTTTTCTATTTCATATTTCCTTGGCTGTTCAGCTCTTCTTTCCCAACTTCATGCTTACCTTCCCTTCTAAGAGAAAGGACTAGGAAAGGAATTTGCAAATGACTTACTTATTTCACAGATTTATGTATGTAATTATTTATTTTGAGGTAAGGTCTCCCTCTGCAGCCCTAGCTAGCGTGGAACTCAATATGCAGACCAGGCTGATCTTGAACTCACAGTGATCCCCCTGCCTCTGCTCCCAAGTGCTGGTATTAAAGTGGCGTACCACCGTACACAGCATGATAGCAGTTGTAAAAAGAAATTTTTTATTTTGGGCAGGACTCACCTCTGTCACCCAACTTGTTCTCTACAGAAGTACAAGAGGAAAAAGGAGAGAGAGACAGAGAGAGAGAGAGAGAGACAGAGAGGAGCAAAGACAGAAAGAAAAGGATAGAAACAGACAAAGAAAGAAAGGGGGTGTTTCCAACAATGCCATGGCTACCTTTTCACATGAATTAAGAAACAACTATTTTTTGAAGCCTCTACTTCCCCTCTTTACAAAAAGAGCATTATAGCCAAATCTTACAATCAGTTCTCTGGGCAAAAACCATTGAAAAATTTGTTCACAAGGAAAAGTACCAAAAACAAGAATTTGCTATAAATTATCTCCCTAACACACACACACACACACACACACACACACACAGAGAGAGAGAGAGAGAGAGAGAGACAGAGACAGAGACAGAGAGAGAGAGAGAGAGAGAGAGAGAGAGAGAGAGAGAGAGAGAGAGAGATTCACAGACCAAAGAATGCAAACTAACACAGACTTTCTTCCCTTTATCTCTCTTAGGAGTTTGGTGCAATCACTGCCATAAAAACCACCAGTTCCCTTTTTGGAGACTGCTTTTGTATCCAGCTTCTTCACTCAGATAAGAGTGTCGCTCCAAATACAGACACATGGCTTGGTCTTACAAATGAGGTTCAATCACCTCCTTGGTACAGCAAGTCATAGCTATATTTTTAATACCTAAGGCTCATGGCCAATTTGTCTGCATCTACAGCCAAGCGTGCACTGCCAAGAAATCTCCAAAGAGAACCCTGACTTGAGTGGACAGCAAAGGATAGTAACTTGAGGCAGATGTCAGGTATATGATAAGGAGACCTATTGGGGTGGTGTTAACATTCTCTGGGTACCCCAGGTTCATCAGAGGCCTCTGTAATAACACCCCAAATTTCTGGGTCTGTACAGACTTAGAAGAAGAGGAAGAAGCAGAAGAGGAGGAGGAAGTGGAGAAGAAGAAGAGATCTTTCAGGAAACAAGGCATTAGGAGGAGAGCAGAAGGACTAAGAACGGTTCATCCAGTCGGTTTAAAATTGTTCTAGGTTCTTTACACAGCGGTGTGGAAGTTACATCAATCCATCCCAGTTGGTTCCTTCTCTATTTCTGCCTAATATTAAGAGAATGAAAGTATTCTTATTTTTGTAAAGCTAAATAAAAGTATGCTTCTGTCTTGAATTCTAGGTCAGATTCCCTGACTGTCCTTTTTGTGAAATGCAGCCTCCTCTTAGAATATAAAAGTTAAGTCTTAGGTCCCACCGAGACCTGTGCAGAAGCTTCCTCTCCAGAACTCTCACACTCTAGAGCTTCTCTGTCAACATCTGCTCTGGAATCACACTAAAAGACCATTTTCATGAAAGAGTAAGTATCGGGTGTCTGTTTGGAAAGAGACAAGGACTTACGAGCTACGCAGTTGCAGAGAATCAATATGCTAGGACTTCAAAAAGCAATTAGAGTGAGAAGATGGTTTTAATTGGGAAAGAATGGTATGAGGTATGTTGGAGGAATGGGGGAAGGGCTTTCCCGTCCACAGATTCCTAATTTATCATTTTCAAAGCATCTTTAAGACAGGTGTAACCTTGCACGTGAATTTGCCACCATGAACAAGCAAGTATTTGGCCAATATTCTCTCAGGATGACAATTTTTCAAAAAAACTATAAAAGGAGCAGTTTCCAAAACTTGGGAGTTTTAAGAAGTTTGTGCACGAATTATACAGAGACACTACTAAAAATGCCAATTTATCTATTCAGGGGTGGGTGTGTAAATCTAGACCATTACCGAAATGCTGATGAAACATGTAATCTGAACATTCTTATCTTTGCCCCACTAATACCACATCATGGAAAAACACATGTCAACAAGTACAAATAATTGTAAAATAATTGTAAATTAGCTCTCAACGTTGAAGGCAGAACGACTCAGTTGGTGCTTCCGCTGAGGACCCAGTCCAAGAAGAGTTAATCAAGCATAGCAGCCTCCTAATCAGAACAGTGAACTAATGATCCTATTTCGGAGCAACACCAGTCAGAGCGAGCTCTCAAAAGGTAGTTAACATCACATTGGCGGAAGGGAATGACAAGCCAAGTCCTGGCTAGGGTAATGCATCATTCATGCCCCTCTCGTCCTGACATTTTAACGTTATCTTGTTTTACTGTGTCGGCCTAACACTGCCACTGCTGGCAAATTAAACTGTGAACTTACAAAGTGGGTGGCAATAAATACAAATTATGAGAGTTCAAAAGATGTCCCTGGAGGTGCGCAGTGAGATACAGAATGTCTCTGGCTTTTCTGTCACAGTTCTAGTCGAGAGACAAAGTAGAACAGGCAGACTTAGAAACTGGAGAGAGATGGAGACAGAGACAGAGACGGGAGGGGGGAGAAAGAGTTAGTTAGATATGCAACTGGCTGATGAAGAAAAGATTTTGAAATTGGAGAAGTGCTACTGATCCAAAACAATGGAAATGGATTTAGAAAAATCATGTAAATATCCAAGGTCTTGTAGGTACTAGTCTTCTATACAAATGGCTTCGTCAATCTATTTAGAAAGTGGGCAAGGCCTTCTATAAACTATCAAGTGTCCTGGCTAAAACCCACAGTGAGGAAAAGGGCATTGAAGCAGCAGGAATGTTGGCCACTACAGAGTTCTTCTTAAGTAAGAGCTGAAGCTCTGTCCTTACCTCCCCTCCCAGCCCAGCGAAGGAATAAAAGAAAAAAGAGGAAACTCTCTTCTTGTGTGGCTATGGATCTAATACACCAGTGTGGGTGTCACTGAAAATCCACATGTCTACAGTTTCTCAGGAAGCAGGTGGAGGCTGAGAAGGGAAACGCCAAGGGTCTTCCTCGCTGTGGCCATTCCACATGCTTCCCTAGACAGAGCGCCCTCGAGCCAGTGGGAAGAGGATGACAACTGAAGTGTGTCTATAGTCTGCTGACTTAGAATGCCCACAGCATGAAGTCTAAACACCCCCAAATAAAGGAAGTCTGCCATATTTTTTACTAATGTGGAAAAAATTTTAATTTAAAAATCAAATTAAATAAAAAGATAGCTAACAAGCACTAGAGACAACGATTGCATTTTTATATGGCCTAACATAGAGGCTTTTGCTCTCAATTTGGTCTGATTCCACTAATGAATCTTATAAAATGTTTTATCTGCCTGCTCCATGGCCACAAAGCACTCACAGGAGACTTGGGAATCATCACTTTACTTCAGAGTGCAGATATCAGTTGGGCCATATGTAACAACGGTCTGTTTATTTTTCCCATAAACCACTGGTTTCATAGAAACTCATTAGCATCACCTGTGTTAATTACACTAGCAAACCAATCAACAGCTCCTTCTTAATTAGGTTTTCTTTATTAAAGCCGGAAATTGCCAAGGAGACAAAAGTCACCTGGGGAAATTATGTGAAAAGGAGTGTTCATGCCAAGTTACACACTAAAAATAATAATAAAATAGCCGGGCCTGTTTACAGCAAAAGGAAACAATATTAATATTCAAGGTCACTGGCACACTCCTTATTAATTATTCTCATTATATTAAATCGCGATAATTTCTTCTTCAAGAGGGTCGACTTGGAGAAAGTGTTCATACTTCACTTTGACTGGTATCCATTTTTAACATCTGGCTAGTGGTTAGGGCTTGCTTAGTTGGAAACAGAAGCACTCCCGGTTAAAGCAGTTGAGACTAATTTCACAAGCATCCATGCCAACCGTAACTTTAAATTCTGCATGTTTGCTAGCAAAGCTACAAGGGCATATAGAAACCAACTATGAGGAAAAGGCACATGGGCGGTTCTGGGAAGCTGAATTCAGAGAGAGAGAGAGAGAGAGAGAGAGAGAGAGAGAGAGAGAGAGAGAGAGAGAGAGAGAGAGAGAGAGAGAGAGAGAGAGAGAGAGAGAGAGAGAACAACAGTCATGTTGTTCTCACTTGCTGGAGCTTTACAGTTGGGAGTAAAGGATGAGATGGGGGGAGTCACAGCACTGAGACCATAAAAAGTGTGTGTGTGGGTGTGTGTGGGTGTATGTGGGTGTGTGTATGAGTGGGTGGGTGGGTGGGTGCAATAAGTATGTGTGCCCACAAAGGCCAGAGGTCAGTACTGGGTGACTCTCTCTCGCCCTTAGTTTTTGGGACACTGAACAGCTAGACTAGCTGGCCACCCAACTCTGGGATCTCCCATCTCCACCTCCCAGCCTTGGGAATACTGCCCCATGCTGGTACTCCTGCCAGGTTATATGTGAACTGAGGATCTGAACTCAGGGCCTTGTGCTTGTGTAGCCAGCACTTTACCACTGAGCCATTCCCCAGCCTCCAAAGACTTTTAGGAGCAGAGTCCGTTTCTATAGTTTCTATGGTTTCGGTCGCAGTGTCAGTGTTATCAGGAGTTTCCTGCTCTGGTCCTGTAAAGGTAGAAAGGGAGGGACCATGCTGAGTGACCTCGCAGGTCAGTTTATCACCTGAGCATTGGGAACATCAATGCCTACACCTGCTTTCTGTAAGAAAAAATAAGTTCCTATCTAGAAGGTAATTGAGGAAAGTCACTGAGTAACCATTTTTCCTAATTCCATAAGTCTGGGGAAATAGCCTGCTGCAGGAAGCCTGTGAATTCTGACTCTGTGCAATCAGATTATGAGAGAAAAAGAAAGAAAGATTTTTAAAAATCAACCTGACTTGGATGCTAGGCCAACAAGAAAAGCAAACAGCTAGCAAGCCTGAAGTAAAACCGCTTTGTAGCATCGAACACCACACTCCTCAGCACCTGTTCCCTTGGTTTTAACTTGGGTCACCAGACATCTCCCAGTCACAGGTTGGAAGGAGTCCAGCGAAACAAACAAATAAAAGAGAAGGCCAGCTAGCCAGGCATTGGGAAACAGTAGCAAACAACAAAAGAGACCCTGATGGAAGGTGAAGGCTGACACCTGAGGTTATCCTCTGAACTCCCATGCTTGCATCCACACCCACACCCACCCACCACACTTCCACAGACAACGCACAGGAAGGAGGAGGAGAAAGAGGAAGAGGAGAATTGTGGCCAATTGTTTCCAAGGCCCTCTTTTCTGAAATGAATACTACAAAAGGCAAGGAAAGGGTGGCCAAAAGATTCCTTTAAAAAGAGGCTACCTGTGACCTCAAAGCCTGCCTGAGGCATGAGCACCAGGGACAAAAACATCTGGCTTCTGAAAGCCCAGCAAGCCAACACCAGTCCATATTAGCCTCTAAGAGCTAAGCCCCAGGGATGGCTTCCCCCCTCCCCCTTGGCAAAGTCAGGGAGGATCTGGACTATTTTCAAACTGCTGCTAGTATTGAGAGGTTACTTTTAAAGCAAAAAGTACAGCTCTACAGCTGTAGAGGGAAGCAGAGGAAGCACGCTTCTATACGGGAGGCAGGACACATGAATGTAGATATCAAAGAATGTCTGTTTCTTGATCAGTTTGCTAATTGTCACTACGATCTTTAACCTTTCTCGGAGATCCACACGGGGCTTCCCTAGTGACTGAAACTTCAGTTGACACAAAAGCCAAGATGTGGGTGTTGTGTCTGTGTGATGGGCTGGTGACCTTTGCGGAAAGGTGCTTATCATGACAGGCCATTGTCTTCCCTGGTCACCGACATCTACATCCACAGCTGCTCTCTCTCCCTTCCTAGATTTCGCCTTCCCTGCTGGGCATCTTGTCACTCAAGCCTCAGCTGACTTCTTTGCATTTACCCGACCCAGGGAGAGCATACACCGTCCTGCCTATTTGAGCCCATTGTCACTTAGCTAGGAAGATAGCTAAGAGGTAGCAGAACTGTAGAAACGGCATTAGAATGGAAGACCTTTAATGAATGAAATAGTTCTATTCTAAACACACCTCCTTTAGGGGTCAAGGGCAGCCTTACGTGACGTGAACTTCCGCAGAAGCCCTTCTTCAAAAATATAAAATTGAATTGCAGTGGCTTTAGGGTTTTGCTCAACAAATTCTGACAGATCTTGGGTGTCCAAGTGAATGACAGTTGAGAAGGGTGGGGCAATGTCCTCCAACCTCAGTGGCTTCCCATCTTGCTCAAAGTAAAATCCTAGAGCCTTCGTATGACTCACAGGACCCAAGAAATGCATGCACGATGCCTCCTTGTATTCTTCTATTTTGCTATTCATCTCCCTTTTCTCTCTCTTCCAAATATCCTTTTATGTCCCACAACCCTCAAAACAATATCTTCACATGTTAAACTCTTTTCCACCATTACCACCTTCTCGGAGATTTTACTGACTTCCTTTTAACCATGTCAAAATGCTAGACACACACACACACACACACACACACGCACAAACACATGTGCACTCACACACAAGCACACACACTCACACCATTCATCAGGTTCAGCAAATCATCCTGGTATGTGGCTCCCTCCCATTTATGAGCTTATCATCTACTGGGGTTCGTATTTGTGTGTGTGGTTTCATATTTAATGCCTGAACTCTACAACCCCCAACTCCACTAGCTATAAGTTTAAAAAAATGGCACCTACTGTCACTAAATTCCAAGACCCTGTCACAAATAAAGGATGCAATAAATATTTGTCAGTCCAGTGAGGCAAAATGTATTCTCTGAAGCACAAATTTGTTGCTATACTATTCTAAGCTAAGTGTCTCAGTAATAAAAAGCCTTATTAATTCTTACTAGTAACTGCAGTTTTCATAACTGTGTTTATTAGCATTGTTGACATTGCCTAAAATACCATCAAGCACCCTCAAGTTCTACTACTGTCTCATACCCCAAGGAGATCTGCAAACGCACACATCTTACAAACCCTTTCCTCTTCCTAAAGCACCTAGCTGACGTTCCCATTCATTCCTGACCCCTCTCCACAGTTTGCCCACATGAGTGTTTTTCAAATTTTCAGACTCTCCAAGAGCACAAATGTAGCTTATTTTCTTTCTATTCTTATCCCAGCGAGGTGATGCATTCAATAAGTTTGAACCAACTAATCAACCAAAGACACCCTTGTCTTTCTTTCCAGTTACTCGGACAGGGTGGCAGCCTCTGGTTCAGAAAGCCTGATGAAATCAAAGCCTTGTTTTATCAAGGAATGTGAACTTGAAGCCGGACATCTGGTCAAGCCACCCAAACTTATAGTGAGCAAAGTTCCCAGTCTCAAGTAATTTAGGCAGAATTTCTGATGTTTCACACGCTGGAATTTCTCAATTGTCACTTGACAGGCACTTCCAAAATTCACAACTCAGAATGGCATCCCTTTGATGATGAACCTAAATTTCTATCATTTTGCATAATATTTTCAAGTTTATTGGTGAGAGGAAAAAAATCCTCATTGGAAATAAACACAGCTTAGAGATTTTCTTTGTAGACAATCTCTTGAATACACACACACATTATCTCCCTGATAGGCAATAATGGCTCTTTAAGGTGCTGTCATGATCAATCGTAAAAATACATATTTAGAATACGTTAAAATGTGTGCATTATAAAAATGTTTTAAATGAAAACTATTTACCCAAAAGACTATAATGGTTTTGAAGAGTATTTTGCCAACCATACTGAGTCTTTAAGAGAAAAATAAACTATTTCTGACCTGGGAGATCATAAAGACTTTACTGAAACCATTAATTTCTATTGTCTCTCAAGACCTAAAACATGTTATGGGGAACATGTTTCCAGGCCAGAGGAAAAGAGAAAACACAGCCCATTTTCTAACAAAGAGTCTTCCCTGTGCCATTCTGTCCTCTCCCAAAGGCTGACAGACACCAGTCCATTATACTAACTAATGGCACACTTAGACGAAAACGCCATCCAGAGAGGCTAGCCCGGGGACTTTGACTAATGGGTGCTGTCTAATGGTCAAAGACCCCATCAGCTCTGGTCACCAACAAGACTTGCTAAGAGTAGTGCATTAAGACATTGGTCACTGGGGGAAATCCGATAGAATGAACTGGAACTTTATCCCTTTTTATCCCAAGTCTCATTCTGGAGAAAACGAAAGATACTGACATCATGTGAAAACCTGGTCTCCTCCTTCTGCAGGTCCAGACTCAAACAAACAAACAGTCTGGTAACACATCTGAACAAGAGACTCAGGTCTCACACTGGGTGTTGACTGGTTAACTGGGTACTGTCTTTCAGATAAGAAAAAAATGGGATTTGCTTTTAATATGAAAAAAATGTCCAGATCTGATGAATAGTTTTAAAAAATAAAACAACTGATCATCCCTAATATTTTAAATTCTGTTTAGTGACTTCATATATTTCCCAACTTTTCAAATAAAAGAGCTTTGGGGGTTTATAAGAAAAAGAAGAGTTGGGGATAGAATAAAATAAAGCGGGGGGGGGGGGAGAACAAAGACGACATCAAGAGAGGGAGAGAGAAGATAGCAGGAGGACTCTGAGAATTCAGGCACCCCTGAAACTACCTGCCAAGCACCAGCTTGCAGCGAAATGTCACAGACAACTTATAAACAGAGGTTAAAAAATGGAACCATGGTCACATGAGAAGCACGGCTGGACATAAACACGCGGGTCTGGAATTGGAAAGGGGCGCATGCAGACACATTTTTCATAGTTTTTCTCCTTTAGAATTCACAAGTCTCAGCTGGGTTTCCTCAAAACCTTTACCTAGCAGGTCCAAATGGCCAGCTGGGTTTGATTAGGGCAGCCACATACCCTTGTAACCGGGAAGGGGATTCCGAGTTGGTAGGACTCGGCTTCACAGCAAAGGAAGTTAAGTCCCTAATAGTTAACGAAGAGAGATTTTCTTCTCATACCTGACGCAACATGCCTTCCTCCCAGAGCCTGTCCAATAGAGTGTCTCAGACAGCTAAAAGACACAGCTAAAAGTGCCCTCACAGCTAGGCTTTCATTCATTGTTGAGAATGAATCTAATGGGTCCTTTTTATGTAACACATGAGTTAGGCTGACCCAGCGATTCATACATAGCCAAGTAGTGGTTCATTGTGTTGGCTTTCCTCCCTTCCCTGTAATGTTACAGAAAAGAATCTAAATACTAGAGGGTTCCTAAGCCCCTTGATGAGGGTACTTAGCTCACATCAATGGTAATGGGACTTAAACCTAGGCATTTGAGACAGAATGGATTTCTTTGTTGGGTACTTTCCTTTCCCCTACTTGATTTCACACTGGCTATGTGTGTAAACCCATAATAAATCACCGGGAATATAAAACACACTCCACTCCCTCCTCAAGTTGGCCTAGGTCATTTATCATTCTGTGGATTTCAAGAGGATGGTAGTTTTTATTGCAAAGGCCTTGTCATTACAGAAATGAGAAAAGAAATTATTGATCACAATTAGATAGTATATTAGCAAGCCCTGATGCCTGTGTTGCTGAAGGTTTCAACCTACATCATTCTTCCCTCTGTTAAAATTCTGGACAGCAGTTTCTGTTATGTTGAGATAACTAGTATTAAGTCCATAAAATGTAACCTAAAAATGTAATTGTATAATTGATCATGCCAAAACAATTCTGGTCAATATCTCTGAGACTCTAATAGTTTCAGGTACTATTAATGGTCTCATATCACAGTAGTGATTAAAGAAACATTTTGTCTTTTCATCCAGATGGGATGGCCAGTGTAATCACTGAGGCATAGACAGCTAAAATATTTATTAGTGAGTATACCTTCGTTCAGGCAGTGAATGTCAATTTAGGTGTGGAAAGTTACAATGAAACTCTCAACTCAATTCAGTTTTGGGTTCTTTGGATGCTACTAGAGTGGTCATCCCAAGCCAAGCAGGTGATTTAAAAATCTACCCTCCCCACATCGTCACACACACACACACACACACACACACACACACACACACACACACACACACACACACACACACAAAGTCCACTGTCAAGAAGGCCTTTCAGGTTTCAAACCAATCTTTATTGTTATTATTATTATAAAACTGCTTGGCCAATCACTTAGGCATATTGCTAGCTAGCTCATATCTTAAATTAACCTATTTCTATTATTTTACCATGAGGCTCGTGGTTTACCAGTAAGGTTCCCAGGCATCTGTCTTCTTCAGCAGCTACATGGTTATTCTCTTCCTACTGTCTATCTCTACATCTCTGTTCAGATTTTCCACCTAGCTTTACTCTGTTAAGCCATTGGCCAAAAGCAGCTTCTTCATTAGCCAATGGCAATAAAACATATTCACAGCATACAGAGGGGAATCCCACACCAGGTTACCTCACTCAGGATGGTTTTTCTAGTTCCATCCATTTGCCTGCAAATTTGAAGATGTCCTTGTTTTTTACTGTTGAGTAGTTCTCCAATGTGCAAATGTACCACATTTTATTTATCCATTTTTTTTGTTAAAGGGCATCTAGGTTGTTTCCAGTTTCTGGTTATTATGAATAATGGCTGCTATGAACATAGTTGAACAAATGTTTTTGAGGTATGATTGAGCATCCTTTGAGTATATACCCAAAAGTGGTATTGCTGGGTCTTGAGGTAGATTGATTCCCAAGTTTGAGAAACCACCCTACTGATTTCCATAGCAGCTATACAAGTTTGCACTTCCACCAGCAATTGAGAAGTGTTCCCCTTACTCTACACCCTCTTCAACATAAGCAGGCATCAGTGTTTTTGATCTTAACCATTCTGATCGGTGTAAGATGCTATCTCAGAGTTACTTTGATTTGTACTTCCCTGATGACTAACAATGTCAAACCAATTTTAAAGTGACAATAATCATCATGGAACCAGGGTCAGTCAACAGAGATGTGCCTAAAAATGAAAGCCACTAAGTGTATGTAAACCACACAACAGTGAGATCTACCCAATAGCCAGGCTGCAAATCCACCATTTCTGCTCAGCAAACCAATATACGAACCAAAATCTCTCCTTTACCACAAGGAACACACAGTCTCTACTTTATAACTTGTAAGAGACCTAGCATTCTAATTAAATAACCAACTCAGAATTGGCAAGCACCTAGGAATGGGTTTATTCAAGTCAATCACTGAATATTACTTCTTTCACCAAACTGCAATCTCATTTCTTTTAGGCCAGGTATGAAGGCATGTTCTTTCAGTGGGTTATACTGGAAGAAAAAGTAGAGACCTATTAATCCAGATTTATTAACATGGTGGCAGACAACTGGTCTACCCTATAACATAACATTTATTTCTGATAAACGTATCTTTGTTGTGTGTATACCAAAGCAATATAGGAAGAGTGGTAAGGAGTCAGCTTTGTTTGGGGAAATATATTCTATGACTTGGTTAAAAAAAAAATCACCAGGCTGGCTTCCTAGTGGTTCCTATAGGAACTCTTCTTTACAGGGGCCTCAGATAGGCCTTTCTCCATGATGAGCATTGCCCTATGTAGCACAGATGAATGTCTGTTTATAGAACACACAGTATAATGACTTTGTGGCAGATCTGTCAGAAATCAAGATCCCCCAATGGGCACTTGCATAATTTCCATTCACAGCATTCTGAATTTTTTGGTACACATACATATTATTCTTGGACTATCTCATTCATGTACATAATTTAATTTTATCTTATCAGACACTTACTCCCCTTAGGGCTCCCCCATCACATTTATTTATGCATTTATCACAGTCCCAACTCTTTCCTTCTTTCTTTCTTTCTTTCTTTCTCTCTTTCTTTCATTTTTTCTTTCTTTCTTTCTATTCATTTATCTGTCTATCCATCAGGCTGATCCTAATTAGTGCTGTCCATGTGAGCATGGATGTGAGGTCATTCGTTGGGGCATAAAGAACTTCCTAATAGCCGAAGTCCCAAAGGAAAATGACTCTCCCTCAATTCCTTCTTCCATCCCTTTAGCATGCCTCTTTTCCTACAGACAACACAACGCCTATGAACACTAATGAATGTGTAGTTATTAGACAGAAGAGTCAAGCTGGACATGAGTTCAGAACACATATGTTCTGTCACTCAGATGGAATGGCAATCAGAGCTCTGTTTTTCTCATAGTGAACACTGTTAGGAACATTAAAGATGCCATGCTTGTAAAACACCCTGTAGGGTAAGAGAGATGCTTGGTCTAAAAGTACTTGTCACCAAGCCTGGCAACCTGAGTTTGATTCCTGGAACCCACGTGGTAGAAGAAGAGAACTGACTCCTAAAAATTATCTTCTAACCTCAACACACACCGTGGTACACACACATGTACACATGCACTCATATATACACACAGAGATACATACATGTAATTAAAACAAGTTTTTAAATTAAAAGAACCTAAACTCCCAGTAAAGAAGCTAGAGTGAGCAATCCATTCTGAGCCTACTAGTTATAAACCAATAGAGTCTGGGGCCTGGTCGGTTCTGCCTTGGGGAGGAGGGAGAAACAAGAGAAAGAAGTGCAGACAGAGGCTACAGAGAGGGGAAATGGATGATTCTAGCTCCTACATCAAGTGAAACCGCCAACCTTGTCAATCCAGATGGTCAGACAAAGGGAAGAGGCCAGCCTCACGCCCTTCTGCAGTCTACCCATGGGTTAACTGGCATCTCTAATACTCTTCACCTAGTCTGACTTGACAGATGCTAACCTTAGCTACTGAGCGAAGACAGGCTGATGGGCCTTGGCCGTACAAGGAGAAAATTTTTGATGCTTCTCACTTATGACATGATTGATTTTCTTTCAGCAGCCCTTCACTTTGGGAAGTGGCGAGGGCTGGCTCACTGTGCCCCGGTGCGCCCTGACCCCCGACATGCGGCCGCTGTGAGGCTGGAAACCGATGACGGCAGAAACCTAAAAAATCAATAGGCCCTGTCAGTCAGGGGCGAGTCGGACGTCTTTTAAAAACCCAATCACGACATGCATTCGCTGCGTGGTGTGGATCCACTGCACACTTGAGAACACAATGAATTTCCCCCTTCCCTGACTTATTTATTCATTTGGTGCAGCTTTGCACTTCTTCCTCTGAGACAAGAAACCCTTCACCTTTAAGTCAGTCAGGGAATGGGGCAAGTGAGTCGTAAGGTTGGATTTTTGTGATTTTTTTTTTTAAACCGGAAAAATTCCCTGGAAACTATTTGAATAGCATGGAATAAATAGAGCACGTCACCACTGCCAACATAAACAATGACATCATTTTTTTCTTTTTTTACATTATCTGGAAAGAATTTAGATATGACTTTTAAGTCTAAAAAACCCATGAGGTCAAAACTGCTTAATAGCTTTAAAAACTTGATTAAGGAAAAACTATTGTTTAATTTTTCTTTCGGGGCTTCTTTTAAAATGAAAGAATTAGAGAGAAGCATGCCCCCCACACACATGTTCACACATGCTCACCCACAGAGGCATGCCCCCCCACACATGTTTACACATGCTCACCCACATAGGCATGCCCACACACACATGTGCACACATGTTCGCCCACAGAGACATGCCCACACACATGTACACACATGATCACCCACAAAGGCATGCCCCCCCCACACACATGTGCACACATGCTCACCCACATAGGCATACCCCCTACACACATGTGCACACATGCTACCCACAGAGTCCATGGTTCCCGACCAGGGACAAAATGGCTCAGTTACCAAGCAGGGTCAGAGGGATATTCCCCAGTCAGTGGAGAAAGAAAATCAAATCTGCATCCTTTCTCTGGGAGACAGATAATGCAAAGGATGGCATTTAGCTTCTCCATCATCTGAGCCAGGGGTGGGTAGTTGGGGGTGGATGGGGGTGGTAAATACCAACTGTGACAAACCACAAAGATAAGAGAAAGACCATCAGCTCGGCTAGAAGGTTGCTGTGTCGAGAAAGAAACCAGCTCCACGCTGCCACAAACAGGAGAAAAAGGAGGAACTTGGAGCCTGGAGAAGAGCAGAAGGTGCTAAGGACCGGCTATTATCATAAGAACTATAGGAAAACATGTTTCAGAATTCCTGACATGCTTTTTCAGAGCAGCATACAGATATGTGCACATCTTAAAACCCACCCCAGTCAAGATCCCTACATTAAAAATAAAACAAATAGGAAAAAAGAAATCTGTGTTTGAATTCCCAAACTAAGCCAATTAAAGGTTTCTTTATGGCTGGAAACCTGACAAGCTACAGTTTCCCCCTGTTGCAGTGGGTGTGTGTGTTTTAATGTAATATTAATGAGCCAGGATGGAGGGTCATAAAAAGTGATAGGTTTTTGCGATGGTAAATTATAAATCGGTATTGATTTTTCCCGGCACTAATGCAGCCAGCTTATTGTAAGACACCACAGGCAAAGTGCACTTTATCAGATTAGACTGGGGCCAGTATCAAATATACATGAGAATACGGATGCATTTGTGAGTTAGACTAGACTTTTCTTCCCTAACAATGCATAAAATTTTTAAGAAAAAAAAAAAAAAACCAAGGATCCTGGGAAATTCACCATTTTTTTCCCCAATGCAAAAACTTCCAGAATTATTGCTCTTGGGACAATTTGTTCCAAAATGAATAGATGGTGGTAATAGCACCGATTAAATTATAAATTGTTTTGGTTAAAGGCGGTTCTAAGTTTCTTGCATTAATTTCTTGCTCAGGTGGGTGCCCACATGAAAGGGGCACACATGCTTGGCCTTCTTCATTGCCCCCACTCCTCATAAGTCATTGCTCTCCTAATGCCCACATTGGCGGGAGTGGGGGGCAAGAAAGTATGGTTTCTGAATGCCTACAGATCCCCTTCCAATGGTGAAGCCTCTTGAAAACTCCGGCAGTGGTGATATTTAGCTAGAGTAAAGAAGTCCAATCAGACGGATGGAGATATTATTCCATCTCCTCTCAAAGGTGGGCCGGCTTCTCCATCAATACAGTCCTCTCTTGGAGAAGATGTTTGCCTTTTGTTCTTTGAAGAGACCTCTCCTTGAGCTTGGTAGGGAATGCTAGCAGGGCTGCTTCCAAACACTCCCCGACTTCTTCCGAAAAGCTGCTGGCAGGCTCACTATCAAAATCTGCCCCTTTCCTCCCAGCCTCTGCAGGAACTGTGCCTGCACCACGTGGTGGCCAGCCGTGCCCAGCTCCTAGGCCCAGTCAGTGCTTAGCCAAGACCCTTCTTTCTGTCTCCATAACAAGAACAGGAAACCAGCACCTTCACCCCCCCACCACCACCACCACTTTAAAAAATCGTCTTTTTTAAGAAGTCAGGGAGAACATGTGTTTATTGACAGTTCATTAACAAACATCAAGCCCCCTGCAAGCTGTTTACCAAGGGATGTGGTGAAGTGAAGATGTGTGAATATAAATAACTAACAAAAGGAACCGGGAGAAAACATCTCAGAGCAGTTCCATCCCTAACGCATTCTGAGCCTGTTTTCCTTTCTGGTGGATTTTTTTTTATAAGGGAAATACAATGCTTTTAAAGGTCTACCCTTGGCATATGGGACAGTTCAAACAATAGGTGCTTGTGTGCTGACTAGCATCTAGAATATCGAAATAAAATGGTAAAATACTTGGTGATGCTCTCTATTCCCTCTTGCTTTTCTTCTCTATGCCTACATCAAGAGATTTAGACAAAATTTGCATAAAAGGAAAAATAAGTTTGTGAGTTCCGTCATAATAAGGTGAAGGCTATAGATCATTGCTTCTTTTGAAAGGATGAAGGGTGTTCAGAACCACAGCAAAAGTTCACAACAAAAAACCAGGCCCCGATCTTGAGGAGCATAAAATCTAAGTGAGGGGCAAACCAAATCAGCAAAGAACTTGCACTACTCAATAAGGTGTTTCTCATTTGTTACATCAATACTCAGAGTGGGCCATACGGAATGAGGGTAGCTAACTATTTCCAAATGTTCCGAACGAAATTTACCCTACAATACCCTTGCAACGACATGACTCCGGGAATTACAGAATCGAGGGAAAACGCTTTCAGACAAGAACAAATCAGGTAAAAAAAAAAAAAAAAAAAAAAAAAAAAAACTAATAAAGCCAAAGGAAATTACAAGAATTAAAGGTTGTTTTCATGGGAGTTTAATCTTTTCGTTGAGAAGTGATCTTTATTGTATGTCAAATCAATACTTTCTTTCTTATATAAAACAAAAGCGTACATGTTCACCTATTCTCATCTAAATTTATTAGGGATGCCAACATTCTCATCTGCATTTTTCATAAAATTGTGCAGTGGTTCTCTCTGCTTTAGGGGTAAAGCTAATAAACAAACACATAAATTAATGTATTTTAATTAAATGCTATCCCATGAAATAATATTGTACACTACTGCCTAAAACAAGAGCGACTTTCTTACTTAAGATCAAGTACAATATTAAAATATTAAAACTCATTAAAAATTAATTTAAAATACTTTATAAATGTTCGCATACACTGAGTTCTGTGTTTTTTAAAGGCTTTTATGTGGTTGTTGTACATATGATGCAATCCACAGACTCTAAGCAAACGGTCCAGGAAAGGACTTCACCGAACTATGCTCAAAGAACTGGGCCATTCGCTAGTTTTGTTTGAACTATTTCATCAAAATGCCACTATTACTTCTTTTCTCAGAAAAAAAATCCAAAAGTGTGTGAGGTACCCATGGCATCACAGGACTGAGTGACGACTTCAAACCATCACTGTGAAAATCGGAGGTGCTTGACTCGTCATCTAACTGACTATGGCACCTGGCTGCCTAACTCTTAAGCCGCGTCTAAGCTCACTCAACCAGAAACTATCCAAGCGCCTACTATGTGCCTAAGATGCACTGCATAAATTGTTAATTTATGGCTTAACAAAGAGGATTCAAAATAAAAGTCATAACAGCCCAGATTAAATTACAAACTCGGACTTCACAGCTAAGGTAGACAGGTTTAGTAGGACTGGAAATAGCTCTGAAAAATCTCAAATCAAACAGTGAAGTGCATAGAGACAACCCGCCAGTGAATGTAAACTGTTTAACACTTATTAAATAAATATCAACATCTACAGCTGTCATTGATAGTATTATTTACACAGAAAGGCACAGATTGACCAAAGCTTAAAAAGCAGCGGAGAGGGTCCACTTGAGCAAACTTTCTGTCCAAATTAAGAGCGGTTTACTGAGCAAGCGCTGGAAGTATAGCAGTGGGGTATTAGGATCAACAAGTCAGGCTGAGCAATCTGAGGATTAGAGCACTGCCCGGCTTGTTGCTTGTCACACTGAAGGTTTTTGGTATCCATTTATCAAATGAATAAATTAATAACAAAAACAAACCAACCTTCTTATTGACAAGGTATTTGCAGTCTAACTTTCTATCCTTGGCATTTTCTATGACATTTTTAGCTTGCTTTTTTTTTAAGCCCTTCAAAAAGCAACTTTAAATATACACAATCAGTAGGCTTGGAGAACATAATCCCATTGGTACTTAAGGGGAAACGAAATATCTTATGGCCTAAGAGGACCAAGCTTCCTTCTAGCAGATTATGCACTAATGAATCAACCTAGAAGCCAATCCGATCTAATACATGGCTAGCAACTTTGAAGTTCTTCTGGTCAAGTCTCCTACTCGAGCCTGCTCTGTCATCATGTGGGACAAAGCCCTACTCCATTGCTGCTGGCCACAAGCCCCACATCCCCACTCCGTCCTTGTCATCATCTAAGAGGCTCTGAGTACCCAACTCTACAGCCTTCTGCTCCACCCGGCCTCTCTGATTGCACTGAAATTCTTAGGAATCTGAAGACGTGAAAGAATAAAAGAGCAATGGATCTCAAGGATGACTGTAGGGGTTGGTATACACATGTGGGTTTTGAAGAGATAAATTCAGTTGGCAAGCTCTCTGAAAGTGTGGTTGGCTTAGCATTTCCAGCATGACTGCTTCCCATCACAATCTGAGCCCCACTGCATCCAAGAATGGAGGCAAGAGGCATCTGTTTCCTATACTGGTAGGATGTTCTATAGAGCTATATTGATCCCATGGTGATGGGAACTTCAGGACAAACTGAACTAATTACACAATAACCCCAAAGACTGTCTACCTTCAACACTATTTGAAGGTGCATTTAATTATTGTGTGGCTGCAACAACATGAAAAAGAACACCTCATTTATGTAAATGTATCCAGGGGTATTGACCGGAAGACTGAGACTCCTATAGGCTCTAATATCTATGGGAAACCAAAGAGAATATGAAGATATTTCAATTTGGAAAGCGAATACTCCATCATAGGGAGAGGGAAGAGAGTGGTAGGAACGCAGAGACAATGACCAAACCTAAGAGGCTATGATCAACCGAAGCCTCCAGTGGATAGGCTGCAGGCCCAGCCTTGAAAAAAAAAGTAACTATAAGGTATTATTTCAGTACTTTATCAAAGGAAATTTATTTCTGCAAAGTAAGGGTGTGCTGGGCAGTGGTGGCACAGGCCTTTAATCCACAGGAGGCAGAGGCAGGCGGATCTCTGTGAATTCGAGGCCAGCCTGGTCTACAGAATGAGTTCCAGGACAGCTAGGGCTCTTAGAGAAAAACCCTGTCACAAAAGAAGCAAAGCAGGTGTGTATGTGTGGGGTGTGTGTGTGTGTGTGTGTGTGTGTGTGTGTATGTGTAGGGTGTGTGTGTGTGTATGTGTGGGGTGTGTGTGAGAGAGAGACAGAGAGAGAAATAATAAAACTATATCTCTTTCAACAAAAAATTCAATAATAACAAGTAATATTAAAATGCTGGTTTCTTTTATATTTTAGCTCATTAGGAGCTGATTTTCCAGGAACCTCAAAAGCCTCCAAATCAAACCCAGAACCCAAATGATATGATAAAAGCATCTCTCCAGCTTAGCTGAGTCTCTAATATTCCAGTAAGAAACCCCACTGTTGATGCCAGCATTTCCACCTGACTTGAAACTGAATTTGACAATGTTGTTCATGACCATGACCATGACTGAGGTTCCTTGGGTTTGGTCTCTTATAGGATGCCTGACTTTAAACTTCATTCTCATTATGTTTTCTTGCCTTCTTCTTAAATCTTTGAAGCTTGGCTGCTTATAGACTGCATTCCTTATTATGTAACTGCCTCCATTGTTTTTGAAGGGCAAGCAAGGTAGCGTCAATGAAGTGTTCCAAAGAATTAATCTTAATGATCCAAACACATAAACTTTAAGTAACATCACAACAAAGTGAGAACATTATTGTTGGTAATTTTTAGTTGTGGTTTTTCACTTTTCTTTCCTTTTAAAAAACATTTACCTTGATGTTTTTAAATTATTGGGATGTACGTGTCTATGTGTAAATGTGTGCGCATGAGTACTGGTGACCATGAAGACCAGAAGGGTGCATCAGAGCCCCTGGAGCTGTATTTGCAGTGAGCCACCAGAAATGCACGCTACCAACTGAATGTCTGGTCCTCTGCAAAAGCAGTATGGGCTCTCGAGCACTGAGCCATCTCTCCAGTCCTCCAAGTTTTCCTTCATTGCTCTGATTAAGTCAGCATAGGAACACAGCAGGTTTAGCCTGGAGCTATCAGTTCTCGAACATGCCACTATGCCAATCTCAGAATACCAGCAAGTCGCGTGCCCAGATACAGTACAACAGTGTGGCACGAAGTCAATAGTGCTCTCCATTTATTCCAGTCTGAACCACCACTTCCTGCAGTACTGTGGAATTTCCTCAACTCAAGGTTAAAGATCTAGTTAATATACTTGTTTTTTTTTTTTAAATAGTAGGGATACGCGATCACATCTAAAACTTCAGAGATGGGGTGGGAATTGTACTTGCACAGAAAGCCTGCACTAGACAGAGTACCGAAGCTGGGAAACCTACACCTCATTTCTTGGTGGTAGCTCACCAGTAGCTAGCACCATGATTGTATAAACAGCATCACTAGACATCACCTGCTGTCCATAAGATGACATTAGCTCCATGTTCTCAACCTTGTTATATTGTAGTCACCTTAGAATCTGCCAGAAAAATGCCAATGTCTGGGCTCTATCTAGGACTAATTACCCTCACATCTCTAAAAGTAGATATTAGACAAGAGTATTCTCAGAAAGTCTAATCAAGGGTAAGCATGGGGATCTCCTGGGAAATTTAATTCCCCGAGTCATTCACTAAAAAATAATTTTAAATGCAAAAGCATGCTCACTCCTTGCTCTTAATTTTTAAACTTTTTTATTACTCTTATTTTTATGTTATGTGTATGAGTATTTTGTCTGCAGGTGTGACTGTGTCTCATATAGGCACCTGGTGCCTGAGCAGGCCAAGTCAGGGCACAGGACCTGCTGGGATTGAAGTAACAGACGGTTGTGAGTAGCCATACGGGTGCTGGGAATTGAACCTAGATTCCCCTGGAAGAGCAAGCAGTACTCCCAACCATCAGGCCATTTCTCCAGTCCCTAGTGTGTTATTTTTAAGTTCTCTTCTTTTCTTTTAAACATCTGTAATCACTTATTCTTTCTGAGTTTTGCTGATGTAACAACTCTCAAGTCAACATTATCTAGAAAAGTCATTAATGGGCTGCTTTTCTATACCTCAGGCCAGGAAGAAAGTCACTAAAACAGAGGTACCGGGAGACCTGGAGTAAGAGCCCGGGTTGCTAGCTCCTAGCTTAGTGTCTGGGACAGTGGAGGACAGGGAAAGAACGATTCCTTGATCTGGAAGCTATCGGGTGCTCTGAAATTCGGTCCCTGAACCCAAGAGTGAGCAGTACTGTATCTCAAAGAGTCTCAGAGATTGAGGACCCAGCAGAGGCTGGGGGCATTAACTTAAGGGCTGGTGTGCACTTACCACTTAAGCCCCTTCATCAATAACGACTTACCCCAGGAATGGCCCATCAGCAAAGCCATTCCCAGCAGCCTGGCTCCTCCATCCAGCAGGCGAACTTAGGTCAGGGGGCAAAAGCCTGATAAATGCTGAGCCGCAAACCAGCGCATCTCCCCTAGCCTCTGTCTCGTCTTCCAGATTAATTAAGATATCACACATTCCCCACCCACTTCTCTCTAGGTTTCTGTTTTATCTCTTCCATCCAAGGTCAGCCAATAGGGGTAGGGGTGATGGGGGTGAGTAATGAGTGACCACTGACAAGAAACCTGAACAAACTTTTTTTTTAATTAAAAAGAGTCACTTCTGTCCTTTCCTCTAGCTCTCTGGATGACTACAATGGCTCTCTGGTAGGAGTCTCAAACTCAAAGCCCTGTAGAAATTCTTAGAAACATTGCCTCTCTATGTAGAGGACAGATACAGCCAGTGACAGCTGGTAGTGTCCAGTCAGGAGAATAATCTCAGGATTATCCATTTTTCAATTAGGTAAGAAAAGTCAGTTCTGTAAACCTGAATGTGAAATCTGATTTTGCGATATTTGATTGCTTGGTGTTTGGAAACAAGTCTTTCTCTGTGGTCTAGAGCTGGGGCACACTATGTAGCCCAGACTGACCTTAAACTCCTGATTCTTCTGTTTCATTCTCTGAGTGGCAGGATTCTAGTTTTGTACCACCGTGCTCAGTTCAATTTTAAAAGAATATACAACAGACCAAACCAAGAAGGTTTTTTGAGGAACAAACTCAGATGTGTAGCTGTTTGAGAGTTACCTAAGTCAGGGGTTTGAAAGAAACAGGGACAAAAATTTGTCAGACTGAGATCCCAGTTCAGCAATTCAATTATCAATCATGCAGTTAATGACTCTCATCCCCATTTCTATAACATTTCACGTGCTCTTCTGCTCAACAGCCCTGAGTCTATGGTACTATAGATTCCCTGGAGCTTTTTTTTTTTCACTTTTCTGGGGATCAGTTTTTTCCCCTGTAAAATGGAGGTAGCATTGTTTTCTCCCACAATGCTCAGAGTGAGCAATGAGTCATGTGAAGGTACAGCTTAGAGCCTGGGGTAAAACACATGCGGGGTTAAGTTGGATTCTTATGTTTGTTTTCTAATCCTTACTAGTCATTGTCTCTTCTTGTGTTCATCCCTATACCCTATAGCCATAGAATCTTTCTTGGTTTTTATTGAGCTATATATTTTTCTCCTCTCCCCTCCCTTTCCCAACTTCTATCCTCTCCCATGATCCCCATGCTCCCAATTTACTCAGGGAATCTGGTCATTTCAGTCCCAGAACAGGCTCCAAAGTTACAAAGAAACCCTGCCTCAGAAAAAAAAGGGGGGATGGGCAGTGGTAGTTTTAGAATCTTAACCTTCCTTTGCTCTTTAAAATCATGCTTAAGTTTTAAAAGGCTTTTAACGTCCTTTATTCACTTGATCCTCCCAACAATCTGATGAGGTGAGGTAGGCAGGACAGGGAGATGAAAGAATGAAAGTCCAAAGAAGCTCAGGAGTTCCGACATTTCCCAGATAGGAATGGGCACTAAAACCCTGTGGCTTCTTCTTACTAGACATAGCAAGAAGGGTGTGAATGGGGAAAGCCAGTGAATGGGGAAATGTTCCATGTGTCTGGGGGAGGCTGGAAGTCTAACAGGGATCATAACACAGCTAACTGCCCAGGAAAAAGGTCTATGAACAGTTCTGAAGAAACATAAATGAGCCAGAATTAATACACTGCAGATTCTGTGGATAAATACTAGCGGGTGAAAATTATTAGAAAGTCAATTATTAGCATAACTATAGTCTGAGCTAGTGAAATAAGAACTTCCTTGTGGAGGACAATCAAGGGCTCTTTCCATGTTCATCCCAGCCTTGCTAGGACTGGGAGCAGAATCTTCTGTCTCTGGAGCGTATTTTATAACATGCACAACTGAATTATTAAATACCTTACTTCTAGCATCTAGCACATCATCAGCCTCAATTTAGAGGAATGGAGGAATGGATGGATAAATGGATGGATGGATGGATGGATGGATGGATGGATATCTATGTTCACAAAGACAGAAGGAGTTATGAGGAAGGCTAAAGTGGGAGTAGCCCATTCTAGTGAAGCATTCGGTGGATAGGTACAAACTTAAGCAATGTAAGAGGGTTTGCATAGAGTCCATTGTTCTTCTGAGCCATCCTTCTGGAACAAATATATTAAAAATAATACAAATTAGCCCAATATGATAGCTGTGACTATTGCCTCTCTGAATCAAGTGAGAGATACCCATTTTAAATACTGTGGTGCACTCTCTCCTTCTGGCTCAGACTTCAGCAACATGTAACAAATGGAATTATCATCAAGAGAAAAAAGCAATGGTTGTGAATCTTAAAAAGGAACATTCTTTGTCTCGTCTGCATCTATCTCCCAGAAAATTTTGACTGCTAGTTTTTTTCTGGCAGTCACTGGCCATGCCTGTCATAGACTCAGGACTGATTCTTGGCCATAGAAGACCATGGATGAATGTCTAGCAAACTTCACAGCCTCTCAGGAACACCCCAAGATAAGAATAGATGCCTGGCTTTCTGGTACCCAATGAATCTTTCCAGTCACCTCTGGTGTGAGAAGTCCTTCTGTATATGTTTTGCTTTTATTGGTTAATGAATAAAGCTGGTTTGGCCTACACACCTCCAACACTATACTGAGCTAGAAACGTCAATCCCGCCACACCTAGAAAGTTGCTGCCTGCACTCCTCTTGTTCCAGCTAGAAACGGAAAGGGGACCAAAGAAGAGAGGGCTTTCTACAAGGCTCCTTCTCCATCTCAGTGTCAGAGCTTGGCTTCTTGGTTCCTAATGAGAAGTATAGTGGAGCCGAATGAGGACTGCTGGAGACAGCCGTCCTGTGCCTACAACGGACAATCTCTTGTCAGAACACAGAGCAAGCACGAACCTCTTCATGTCAAATGATGGGTAATAATAGTCAGTCATGAGGTCCTTGGGAAACCTAAGACAAGTGCTTAGCCAGACAGTGATCACTGTTACTCTCCACCAATTCAAACCAAGTGCATGATGGAGACGGACAGAAACCTGGACAGGGGCTGCGGCCTTTCTCATCTAAGTCTTTCTTCTTTTGTGTATGGAACTCCTAATGCAGCTTGCATTCATGAGAACAGAGGGGCCGGGTGCAGACGAGAGAAAGGCAGCAGCCACTGCCTCTATCCCTCATACTTCCTCCCTTCTCAAGATGATGGAAGAGTCAGTCAGAGGTCAAGTGCCAATCACAGACATTCATTCATGTGTCCATTCATCCAAGACATCATGATTGATTATACTCACACTCAAGGCATGCTGTAACTCACCCCTTCCTTCATTCCAGACAAATCAGACTTCACTGCTAAATATTATGGGATGCAACATTTCTACACCAAGTTCTAGATTGCACAACCCTTTACAAGCCTACAGTCTCTGCAGGAGGAATTAAATGTGCAAAAACTGCTAGAAGAGAAAAGGAAAATGATGGATGGCATGGGAGATCCAAACAAGAAAACAACAGGACTTTGAAATGGCCATAAGGGAAGGCAATAAGGAACTTGAAACTCTCAGGTTCGAAAAAGAATAGGTATATATATAAAGAAACATGAACCCCCTGACACAGGGTGCAGTCAGGATGCGGAGTGCAGCTAGCATGATGTAGATTGGAAAATACAAACACTGGCATGACACCAAGAAGGAGCAAGTTACAGGACATCCCAGGTAACCCAGGCTATACCAAAAGACTTTGAAGGCAATAATCTTGACTAGCTAAAGTTCCTTGGTTAATGAGAGGCATAGCAAAACAGACTCTTGAAAGAAGACTTCTACGGCTGCGCATGGTGAGCATGACTGGAGGAAGCTATATAGGTAGGGCATCAAGTTAGAAGGAAACGCAGATAGACCCGAACTATAGGCATAGCATGAAAGGATGGGAACGCAGAGAACGGATTTCATTGTAACATTACTAGTGTAATCCTGGAAATGCATACGCTGGACTCCGCTCTGAGATACGATGTGGTTCCATACAGATCGGGGCCTCAAGTCAACAAGTCTTGTTCCTCTTATTTCTTGCTCTAACTCAAACCCAAACTTCATGCAAGACCCTAACTTCCTGCATCTTCTCCTCCTCATTGGCCACTGCCTGCAGTGAATGTGGGAATTACTGGGCATTACAATGGGCAGAGAGAAGAATATTTTCTCACGTTTAAAAGAATTCCAGCAGCATAAGCTACTAGAGTCACATTGCTTCTGCAAAGTGGCACGTCAAATCTCTTTGTTGGTTTCCATGCCTGAGATAATCTAATTCTACACATGGCCTAATCCCATTCAAATATCACACACACACACACACACACACACACACACCCCACATACTCACACATGAACTTTACAAGTTAATCTTAGCCTCACAGAATCTGCTAGAGGTAGCAATATTCATTCTCTGTAGAAACAGTAACATGCCATAGGGAAGGGAGGAGGCTGTGAACCCCAATTCTGTTATTTACAGTCTATGTGAGCCTGGGCAATTCACTACCGAATCTCCATTTCTCCACCTATAAAATAGTATTAATAATCCCAACTTCACAGCATAAATAGAATATTAAAGAAACATACCCCACAGAGCACAGCCTGGCACACAATAAATACTTGCTAAATCATGGCCACCATTGGCCACTATGGTTATTATTGACAGCACCGTAGGCCATTGTTTCATTCATTTCAGACTATAATATTGTGCGTTCATATTGTAGCATTACCAGATGGCTGCTTAAAAATATATGAATCACTTACGGAAACAGCTTTAGACGTTCTACCGAAGAAGCAAACTTGCTGGTTCCTTTTTTAAATTAACTAAATCACATATTTTATGCAAGATGTGTCTTTGCAGAAAGAGTATTTTTTAAAAAACTGTTATGTGCTTTGCCACTACTTCCTGACAAAACGTTTTCCAATAAAAGAAAACCACACACACACACACACACACACACACACACACCAACACAAAATGTTCTGGCATCAAGAAACTACATCAAGCCTAAGATAATAATATTGCCAAAAGCTGACAGTATTTGGCAAACTTAAAAATGTTTGTCATCTTGGAAGTATTTAGGCAAAAGCAAAAAAATATATAAACTATTCAATAATCACTCTGGGTGATTAAGGCACATCATTAGGATCCAGTTTGAAATATTCTTGGAGACCCACCCTTCCCCACAGCAGCTGCTCCAGCCTTCTACATATCAAACTTAAACCTATTTTATAACGTGTATCTGTGTTGACATGTGCACAGCTGTAAGAGTGGCAAAGCCCCTCCTCAGCTGCCCAAGCTAACTTTCACTAACACTTTTGCCACATTTTAAAATTGGAAGCACTCACTCCTTACAAGCCCTGTAGCAACACACTAACTTCCCCAAACTGTTTCCTTTTCTATTAAAGCAATGAGGTGGGAGAGCACAGAGTGAGCCTAACCTGGTTCACCACACTGGACTGAAAGAAAGGATTTGGAAAAAAAAAGTCTTGTTAATGTAAGGACATTTAAAGAGAAAAAAGAGGGGTGACAGTATTTAAACCCATGAAGCCACCTATTATTCATTTAAGATTTCCTCTAAATTTCCCTCACATAATTCTTAAATAAATCCTTGTTAGGTCAAGAGAGGTACCCCATTCTGTAAATCCAAGGCCCTGATCTCAAACAGAGATGGGAACCAAAGTGCCCATAACTGCTTTCTTTAACAATTTGATTTTCAACAAAATTTTAAAACGTGTGCCCTTTTGAAACTATTTATGAACGTGTATCTTGTATAGTTACTTTTGGACCTAGTCCTTTTCCCTTCTTGTAGAGACATCGATGTGTTTTTTTCTGACATGCCTCATGAACTCGGTCAATCACAAGTCTTTCTTAATGGAAACCACATGTCTGCCCAGAACTATGTAATTATAATGCTAGGATTCTTGGCACTGCCAGGAAAAAGGGCATTGTCAAACCAATTAAAGTTTATTTACTTACATACCATTTCTGGATCAGAACATTCTTGCTTTTTTATGCTGATGCTGAGAAAATATATATATCTCATCACGTTGTAATAGTTTTGGGTGTGTGTGTGTGTGTGTGTGTGTGGACAAATTTATGTTTATTACCAATCATTTTCCTGGTTTTCAGTTTTTTTGCATGTAGCTCAAAGTTTCTTTTTAGAGACATCTGCGAAGAGCATCAGGAGATGCTCTGTAAATACAGCTTTACATGGTTCACGTTGAAATTAGTCTGCTTGTCTATTTTGTGGTTAAAATGTAATTTTATAAGATTTACCTTCACTTGGGGCTATATTAAGAGCTCTGCTGTTTCCTTAGACTTATTATGGGTTGAGTGTGACCTCTAAGGAAGTTCTGCTTGGTATCTGGCCTGGCTAATAAATGGATGGATTATAGAGGGGATTGGAGGGTCTTCAAGGTTCAATATTTGTCAGTTGAAGATGAAGATAATATTTCTACTCACAGCCATGCAGTGATAATGGGAAATGTCATGGAAGGGGAGAAAACAGAGAGATAAAGATGTGGTGATAGACGCCAAATAACCAAAGGGTAAGCTTCTGAACCAATCTTCATTCTTTGTCTGTAAATTGGTCCTAATCACATTGGTACTAAGAGCTCCAGAGATGTTCTGGGTTGGCAAATGTGAGGAGAAAATATCTCATAATGTCTAAACTTGCCTACCATATCAGTGTCTGATTCTAGCTGGTCATGGAAGCCTAAATTGAGAGCCACTATCACAAAGCAACTAAAGAGAATGAATAACCTTTCAATTTAGACCAAGAGATTAGGAGATTAGCTGCAAAAAAAACCTCAAACTGTAGTCAGAGCAGGGGCAGGGGGAAGACCACTGGGATGCAGTTTCTATGGGAAACAAGCAGTAAGAAGAAATGCAGATGTGTACCTTCCCATCGCCTTTATCTTTGGGAGAAAGGGCCTCCGTGTCTTCTTACGGTGCCTGGGAAGCTGAGATGAGCCATGATGTCCACGTCTCATTCTCATGCCACTCTCCTACCTTGGCCAAACATTCTGGCCAGTAGGAAGCAAGGAGAGCACAGACACCAGGAAGCCTCTGGAATCCATCTCAGAACAAAGAGAACACAGCCTCATCTTTACACACTGGGCCAAACTGATGAGCTTCTTCAGTTGTGTTTTTACAGAAGAAAGACATGTAAGAAACTCAAACAAAAGAACAGATAGATATGTGCGCTGATTTTCTACAAGCTCAGTGAGAAGGCTCACTCAAGATGTTACTTGGGTATCGTATAGGGTGGATTTGCCCAAACTCACCAAGAAAACCATCTTCAAACTTTTAATGCACAAAGTTTAGTGCATACACACACACACACACACACACACACACCACACAATCTGAGGATGCCTTATGATTCGCTTTATGAACCTATCAGAGATGAGTGACTCAGCCTAGGAGAAATCCCCTGACATCACTGTCTACTCTACCACTCTACATTCTTTTTGAGTCATGTTCCTGGAACCCTGCGCCTTCCATTTCCTCTGACCTCAACATTTATGATCATGGGAGTTAGATGCCTCATAACAAGAATGACTGATCCTGCATCACTGTATCATTTGAAGTTACCTTCCGAAGACAAATTTCTATTTTATAAGTCTCAAACAAATCATTACATTAAGAGATGGGGGGCAGGGTAGGTGCTCAAGTCAATAAGGTGCAAAACATATGAATGACGTTTCTCATTAAATGGAAATTCTTCCTTTTTGTCAGGACTGAATAATAAGAGCCCCCTACTTCACTCTGGGATGTCAAACTAACAACACAGAAGATTCAAGGTTGCTTTTCCCAATCATGGGAAACTTCACAATTGGAAAGCATGTTCCAATTCGTTTTTGTTTCAGGTGAACAATCTCAGAGCAGATAGGTGGTTTGAAAGGTACATGTATGGTCTGTAACGCTACACAACCATCCATCCTCTCAGAGGCTGGGATCTTCCTATTAGTAACTCTCTACTTTGCCCAGTAAGACATCTGTCTATTCATATCTTGACCCAGATCACCCCTCTCCTACTTCATTCCAACATCTCATTGCCCTTTGAGTTTTATAACACAAAATGACTAGACCCTAAATATTCATGGTACCTTATTCCTGGAATGATATTTTACTTAAGAATGGTCACACTGAAAGAAAAGCCTTTGGGCGAAGTAGCAGTATACCTAGGGAATCCCTGGTGGTGTCTGCTTCAAAATTATGTGGACACACAACTGTCATAGGAGTCTGTGACTATCCAACTCCCAAGTCCTCTTTGTAGCCTTCAGACTAGAAAATGAAGCAGTTTCCTGTACACAGAGCCTTTTGACATTCTACTGTGTGGTGCTCTGGAAAGAACCCAGAGCAGGGCACTACAGGGCTGGGATCTGACATGTGTTTCTCTCTGTGAGCTCTGCTCTATTCCTTAACCTCTCTGACTTTCTCGCAGGGGAGTTGTGAAGGTTCACTAGCCAGTTAAAGAAAGAACCCAGCACCCTTCTTGGCAAGAGACAGCCAAACGATAAAACCCCGGTCCCCGTCTGTTTCCTCTCCCAGAGCATTCTGTACTACCCCACCTAGGGGTTAGGGCAGCCTTGATCTGAAACCATGAGCTAAGAATATGATCTCATTCTTCAGTCTGAAACATCAATGCGATTTTGTAGCATGATGCATGCAGAGCACCCCCTAAACATCTTAGTCAAACCTCCTGGATTCCAGTTGTGCAGTGACAGGGCCAAATGCTGCAACTATACCAACAACATTTCAATTCAGCCTCTCTGTGGCTCAGCCCTGATTCTAGCAGTCTGGCGTTCAGCCTTGAAGAATACAAATGGTTATAACAGATTCTGGGTACCGAATCAAACTTTAATTTACTGGTGACCTCATAGCTTTCAGGAGTATTACAAAGGACTTATCTGGAATTCACTTTTTCCTACGCCCTTTCTTTTATTGGATAAATGTGATGATCCCGCTGATTTCTTGGATCTTTTTATCTAGAAAAGAATTTTTCTGGAAGTACTTAGCCTTGTTTTAATCAGATGAAGAACTGTATCCAAGACTTTATAAATAACTTGTAAGCATATAATTTCTTAATACGTTTCCTGGGTAAATTAGTGATGGGTTGGCTCCAATTTTTCCTAATTTTTATGAAATATTTCTATTAATCACCCTCTATAGGTTAACCACAAAGATGGCTATATGGATTTGGAAAACTGTGAGTTCTCCCTTTAAGTCCTCCAAATGGAGAAAGAACTTGCTCCTTTTCTCTAAATCTTGCTTCTTTAACGGCCTGAGTAGGAGCTCACACAGCGTTGTGGAAGTTTGCTCTGCGTGTGTATTTATAGGGCTCCAAGGACACTAAGCACATGGGACGCTGGTGGAATGTGAGGCAAATCTTGTTGATGCCTTGAGAAGACTTTGTGCTTAGTGAAAGCCCACTCTGGACAGCCTCTCGGAAGCTACACACCTCCGCTATTATACAGCTGTGTTTCCAGCCTGCCGTCAACACATTAAGGGCCACTGTTGATAAAAGGAGGCTGGCGTATCAAATATCTAAATCTTTAGGATCTATAAAGTGAGCAACACACTTGAAATGAAGTTTGTTTTGTTTTGGTTTTTTTTTTACCCTAACAAATATTCTCCCTTCTTTCCTTCCTTACATTTGAGAGTCCAAGTTTGATGTTTTAACTCTTGGATTTGTACACCAAATTCTACTCGAGAACTTGACGAGGCACAAAGGTTAGCTCATTTCTTCCAGTTCTAAATGGCATCTAGATTTTTTTAAGAGGCGCTGAAGATCAAACCAAAGGACTCAAGCATACTCAAGAAGTGTTCTGTTATTTTGTTATGTCTTTAGTCCCTGCAATTTAAATTTAAAGGAGCCTCAGTCACACACACGTAAACTTACCAGCGCTCACATCCCAATGTCCCTCCTCATCCACCTTCCACAAATGGTCCTTCGGCCACCTCCCACAATTACAGCTGTGCACCTTGATAGCTTCCCCCATAGGAAGGAGAATTGGGCCTTCAAAATGGGATCAAAGCCCTTGGAACAACAAACTCCTTGTCCTGACAATTCTCTAAGAGTGATCTAGCAGAAAGATGAGATTCTAAGAGGTTTGATGGACCTTTTGTCCAAACAGCAGGGAGATTGCTTGGAGAGACACATATGGAGACTGGCTCGGGAGCACAGTCCCAGCAGATGGAACTCTCAGCTGGATCCAAGGGTGGTACTAGACAACCATCCCTGTTCTGAGAAAACACCAACATCCCACATAGCAATTTTCGTGTGAAATGTTTTGCCATTTCTGACTCTGTAAAATCTTTCTCATCTTCACACCTAGACCTGCTGAATTCCCATCTATACCTCAGTGCCTTCCAATGTAGCTTTCAGCTTCTGCACTGACTAAGCTGCTTAAATCCATCCAGTGAGCCCCGGTGTGCCCAGCCTAGTGATTGGCTTTTCACAGCCAATCACTCCTTTCTGGTTCTTCCTGGATTTTCTTCCCAAGGGCCCCTTTCCAGGTTTTCCTGGTCTCAACCCTTCCATACCTGCTCTCAGCCCTGGTGTGCTTGCAAAATCAAAGAACTTCTTCTCTGGTTCTTCCAAATAGTAGCATTTGCTGGAGACCCGTTGTGGGCCACCTAGGAAGACTGTGATGCTGTGTGCACTCAGCCTCCTGAGCACATCTTCCCCAGCTACCTCCTCCTTCTGAAGAACTCATTTTGGAAGTATTTCCTCTAAGACATTTGAGGACTCATTGCCCATCTCTTAGAACAGGCATTACCTTCTTCCTTGCTCTCAAAGTTTCCTTCTTATACTGCTGTTCTCACGCTCTGTCTCAACAAATGTTAAGACATCTATTTCCACATTTATGAGCTTCCTCTGACCAGTTGTGCACGTATCAAAGCCAAACACCCAGTGCATGCGCACCAAGTGAACTCAATCCTACATGGTCTCCCTTCAATTGTGAACTCTTTGGAAGGTTTCTGATGTCTCTAAACCAACTGCTCCCTCAAGTTCTATCCCCACCCTGATTTGTTTTCCTTTATAAACTAATTGACCTTCTATTACATACTTATTTCTTTTCCCACTAGGATGTGAGCTCCACAAGGGTAAGGCATTGGTTTGTAATACCCCTACCTTGTTTTGTGTAGTAACTCAAAGGAGCAGCCATTCTATAAATAATAGATGAGCAGATGAATGCGCAAGCCATACTTCAACGATTCCCACGTCCTGATACTTCAATTATTTGCATATCATTTTGCCAATCCACGCATTGCTCTTGTTATTTACTTAAGGCTTTTCTTTAAACTGGTCCTAATTCAGTTAGGGAAAAGTATTTTAAAATGTAACCAGTAAATGGAAATCAATCTTAAAGGCAAGCACATAATATTAATAATTAAAATCAGGGACTGGATCTCTGTGAGTTCAAGACCAGCCTGGGCTACAGAGTGAGTTCTAGGGCAGCCAGGGCTACACAGACAATCCCTGTCTTGAAAAGCCAAACAAAATCAATTAAGAGACTGGATAGATGGATCAGCAGTCAAGAGTGCTTGTCATTTATGCAAAGGACCCAAGTTCAGCTCCCAGGATCCATGATGAGTGGCTCACAAAAGTCTATAACTCCAGCTCCAGGGGATACAACACCCTCTTCTGGCTTTTTCTGTGAGTTTTTTTCTTTCCAAAAGAAGGTAATACACAAAAACTCCTGTGTGTGCACCCATGTGCACATACCCACACAGAGATACACATATAAACACATAGTTGAAAATAAAGTCCTTAAAAGAAAAATCAAACCAGCTGTGTATTTCCTGAGATCTTGCCATGGGCCCACACTGGGGCTTCGCTGATAACTTGGGACTTAGGGAAATGCTGCCAGCTTGAGTAGGACTTTGCATCCCCAGCCGTGCTAGGTCATGGAGTAACATTATGCATGCTTTTCACCTAGTCTGAAAAATGTCCACAGCCTGAAAAATTTAGTGCCCACGCCCTAAGCATTTTTTTTTTGTTCTGAAAGCTTCAAAGGCTCAATCCAAATGCCATACTTCTCATATTGCAGTGAATATCCCTCAAACACACACAGGAGTTTTTGTGTTTCATTTTCCTTTTGAAAGAAAAAAAATACAGAAAAGAAAACAGAGTGAAAGACCTATATTAAGGGTCTTTACTCAGAGGCTCAACCCAGTTCCATTCATGTTACCATGTAATATCTTGACAACATAATACATACAATATTTGAACAAAGTCCAATCTGTGTAATGTACCAAGAATAGGAAATATTACCAACAGTCACCCAAAACAATGGAGACATAGCTTCAAATAACATTAATTCTTATAATTAGTTTCCATAAAACTTCCAAATTTTCTGCACTTTAACCAACGCATGTTTGTTCTGCTAAGAGGCACCTCTTTTAAGTTTAGATTTTAGGAAGCTTAGACTTCATCAAACTTTCTCTCTTTTGCAGATAGAAAAACATGAGATACTTTCAGATCCAAAAAAAATTTTTTTGAGAAGGAACTTTTCCAAAGCATTCATTAAAAGTTGGTGGGATTTTTTGTTTATTTTTTTGGTTTGGTTTTGTTTTTAAAGACAGGGTTTCTCTGTGTAACAGTCCTAACTATTCTGGAACTAGCTCTTGTAGACCAGGCTGGCCTCAAACTCATGGAGATCCACCTGCCTCTGCCTCCCAAGTGCTGAGATTAAAGGTGTGTGCTACCACTGCCCACCTAAAAGTTGTTGGTTTTTTTCACCTTTTAAAATGCTGTAAAAAAAGGGGGGGGGGGGCTGGAGAGATTGCTCAGTGATTAAGAATACTGACTGCTCTCCCAGAGGACCTGGGTTTAATTCCAACACCCATGTGGCAGTTCACACCCATCTGTAACTCCTGCTCCAGGACTTCTGAGAGCCTCACACAGACATACATACAGGCAAACCATCAAGGTTATAAAACAAAGATAATTTTTTACAAAATACTGTAAATATACACAAATATTTTAAATCTATTCTAAGTAGCTAGTCTTCGGGATTGTAAAGAGATAAAATTGGTGTGCTTTAGCACTGATGCAGTAATTACGGTAACTCAGCTCAAGAACATAACTTATGACTTCAGGAATAAGGTCATCAACCGACTGAGAATGAGCATTTTCTGTCTCTGTACCTTAAGTGAATCTCCAAAGACCTGAAAGAGTCAAAAACAAGGAAAGAACAAGAGAAAGGATGGAAGGAAGGGAGGAGGGAGGGAGGGAGGGAGGGAGGGAGGGAGGGAGGGAGGGAGGGAGGGAAGGAGGAAGTGAGGGAAGGAGGGAGTGAGGGAAGGAGGGAGGGAGGGAGAAAGAACGAAAAGAAAGAAAGACAAAAACAAGCAAACAAAAACCCTACCAACATTTTAACAAAACATTCCTCTACCATTGCAAAGACACGGGTACAAAAGTGTGCATTCGAAGAATATTAATCTCTAATTCTCCTACTGTTTGCTTTTCCTGTTGTTTAACTACAGAGTCGTACATGCAGCACTGGCGTTTTTTTAAGAACTCGTACCCTACAAAGTATCCTTGGTGCCCTCAGAACCCTAAAGGTCTCTGAGTCTCTGTAGGGGTACGTGAGGTCTAAGCAACTTTCCAAATATCAAATCCTGGGCGGACACTTGGTGCTGAAGCTTTGAGCAGACTGAGGTGAGCACACAATGCTTGGCAAGCATCAAGGCTGTACTGCTAACCCACACTGGTACTCAGGGTATCCTCCGCCATCTTGCAGGAAATACATGTGTTAAACATAGCGTAGTAAAACCAGAAATTTTACAACGCCATGTAAAAATAGCAAATTTTATTAAATCTTGACACTTTCATATTTAATATTCTTTGGGGTGAAATGTGAAATATGAGATACAGAGAACTCTTTCTCCAGCATGCCACGGGAGAGTGGTCACTTCCAAGCAAAGCTTACGGCAACTGTTTGAGTTGTAAGTTGAACTGGTTGGATTTTTGTTGTTTGTTTTGGTTGGGGTTTTCATTCCTTTTTTTTTTTTTTAATTTGTAAGTTTATCCATTTTGTTTTGTTTTCTGTTTTTCCAAACAGCACTCCACTTGAGAGAATAACTGAACAGACTGCGGGTATTCTGGCTTGGGTATTTGGCAAACTTTCAAAAAAAAAAAGGAGCAAAATATGACAGTCACTTCAAAGAAATGATTGACAGTGTGAATCACCAATGGCAAACCTTCAAGCTTTTGAGTGGAAATAACAACTCTGGAGCTTGGGTCCCACATGCAGAACTTAAACCTGCATTGCTTCTGGCGATGATGGAGCACGCCACATCACACAGTGAACATTAACTAGTGGACCAATGTTTCCAAACAATGACACACGGAGTTAGAGAAGGCTGATCATTCCACCTGATGTCCTTATCAGTGGAACTGAACATAAAGACTGAGTACGTGTTTCAAGATGACTTCAGCTTCCCCGCTGCAACTCACTCCAAAGAAGCTCCCCCTTTTCCAATTTCAGTGCCATGGCAAAGAAAAAATAGTCATAATTATATGGAAAAGACTAGCAAAATGCTCCCCCTTTCAGCAGCTCATATATTTACGAAACTGAGTTCCCTGCGTATACTGTCGCCAAAATGACCTGCAGTGACAGAATGAAGACGCTGAGCACCTGTCTTCTTCAGTCAGACGTTACAGAGATTTGTGCAAGTGCGAAACGGTGCCACCCTTTTCCCAAAATGCTTTTGTTTGGGGAAACAGAGCTGTTGCGACATTTGAAAATATATTAACAACAACATATGTTGGGTTTCCTAGTTTGCTAGTGTTATTTTAGTAAGAATGAAATTCATTTTTTTCATCTTCACCCGCAGCACTGACCATAGAGACACAGGCTCCTTAACAAAAGGACAGAGGATCCTCAACTATTTCTAACATGGTAAGCAGGTCTTAAGGCCAAAAGATTTGAGAAGCACCGATATAGTAGCTCGATGCTGACATCTGTGCTTGAGAGGGAGCCACAGAGCGTGACTTGGTCACGTACAAATTGGCTGGACAAGTCATTTCATCCCCCTGAGCCCCAGAGGTTTCTGTCTGTAAAAGAAACATCCCCCCCACACACACACACACCACAAGGCTATTACAAGAATCCAGCGAGGTAATAGCTACTTTGTTCCTAACACATAAGGGACTCGTAGTAATTACTAACCACTGATAGTACCTTCACCTTGAACTTTTGGGTCAACTTGTCAACTTCACAATAATCAGAGCCATTCAGATTATTGAAGGGCAGAAAATAGAGATGAGAGTGGTCTCTACTGGAGGGCTCTATGATCATACAGCTGTTTGGCCTGAGTGTTAGACACAACAATTCTACAAGAGTTGAGGTCTTCCCCCAAAATTAGTGTAGAAGAGAGGAAGAAAAGTCCAATTACCCCCAATTAGCTTTATCATGATTCTCATTTTCAACTGTTGTCAATGGATAAAAATTGAGAAATTGTTTTATCATTATCTTTGAGCCAGACCCATACAATAAAGTAAAAAAGAAAGGGACAGAAAAAAAAATCGAAGCAAAACTTTTCTCTCATTTTTTCCCATTTACTCTTTAAGTCCTAAAGAATAGGTACACAAACTACAAAAAAGAATTCTTAGCTTCTCCTATTACTTTATCCATAATCTGAAAATATAAAGTTCTTTCCCCTGGCTGCCTATCTACTTCTTCTTTCTATTCTTGCTTGAGTACAAAGAGGATCTGCCAACGAAAGTGCTATCAACAGTCTTGCCCTCACTGAAAAAGGCAATATGCCGTCAGCCTGACATATACCTCGCTTTTCCGCTCATTGTCAACATGGTGATTGATGGTGTAGTTCATTAATGTGGGACGATTGTCAGCTTTTCCTGAATAAATATAAAAAGAAACAAAGAAATCTCCACCCTTTTCAACCAGAGTGAATTATTTCCTATTTTCCAGGCTTACGGATCCACGGGGCATGTAGCTGAAAGTAAATAATGAGCATTTCCACAACTTTTAACCGAAGAAAGTTTAGTTTATGTTCAGGGTTGAAATTTTAAGTATAGATGTGTATAAATTATACATATATATATATTCACCTGTATATATAATGTATATATATAATGTATATATATATATATACATTATAGAGAGAGAAAGAAAATTAAAAATGCCATTTCAAAAAGATGTGTGATTAAGGCACCTCTGATGGGGGTTTAGAAGATTACTTCATCATTAAGATTCATCATCATGTAAAATGAGATTATCACTTTTGGAAAGCTGTAAACCAAGAAGTCTCGGACACATGTTAAACTACACAGAACAAATGTCACAAGGACAGAAAGTGACAGTATGGGTGGATAGTTAGAGGGCTGATCAACAGCTGGGTAGGAAACAGATAAACCTCGTTGAAATCAGAGCAAAGTTTGGGGAAAAGCAGCAAAATCGATTTCCCTTTTGATTGTTCTTGGCTCATAACAGGAGCTAGGAATATGTTCACTGTCTGGTGTGTTTGTATGTATACATGCAGAAGCACTAATATGCTGGAATATACATGTATGTTCACATGGGTAAGATGCAGAAGCACTAAGATGCTCACATCTTGATTCTGTGTGCTGGTAACTTTTCTCTGTGCTGGGATCCTTTACCTTATTGTTCTTCTGAACCATTTTAATCGGGTCTCTGCTAACTCCCTTAGTCAAAGATAAACAAACACCACCGGGTGTGTCTTGTTTGTGACTTCAGGGTACAAAAAAAGTCGCGTCTAAAACAGAACCATCCTAGCAAAACCAGAGCTCACACACTGGTGAACAGACTGCATTCCTCTCTGGGCATTCTGTTCCTGTACTGACTTTCTTGGGTGGGAATGTGCTAATGACAATAATAATTTATTCTGAAGATGTGCTAAATTTCTGGAGTTGAATTGTGAAGTATTTTGAATACCACTGGAAGGCACAGGAAGCTGAGAACCCCAGAGAAGCTGGCGCTCTGCCACCACTTGAAGTTCCAATCTGATTGTAATAGAAGGTGATTGCCCAGAACAAGCCAGAGGACCTTGGAGGGCTTCCTCTTAAAAATGACAGGTTGCCTGTGTGGCGTGCATTCTTGGGGCACCTATGGGATGGAATTTCTTTTTCAGGATGTGCTCTTTCTTAACAATGTGGGTAAAGGGACTCGGTGTATAACAATGGCTTAATTTACCCAGCACTGAGCATGTGCCAGCAGGCACGGTATAAGAACCACATCTTACATACCGCCTCGTTCACTCCATCTCTAACTCGGTTACAGGAAAGCTATCTCGATTTGCATTTAAAGATGAGGACAGGAGGGATCCGACTGCACATGTGGCTTCTTTTAGGTTCCCTGAGAATAAATACGGACTCTGTCTAACTTCAGAGCAGAATTGTGAACCACTAAGTTCTGTGGTTTCTAATTTAAACTAGAAACACTGGTAGAGTCTCCATCAAGGTCACATACACACACACACACACACACACACACACACACACACACACACACACACACCAATCCCTTCTTCCTGTTAAAACGCTTCTCAAAATACTGCTCATCTCGCATGCCATTTCTCCTCCTCCACTATGTCAACGGAGATTCTCCAGAAGCGCATAGGAAAGTCTTCCAGAGCAAAGCTCTGTCTTGAGATTCAGCAGCTCTGACTAGCAGAATGGAGAATAGAACCTGGGCCCTTCTCTCACACTATAATTTGCTATAAATCCTCAACCTCAAAGACAAACAATCTAAGTCTATCCCAGACACCACAGAGTGGCAGCCACATTTCATTGTGCACATTCTAAATCCCGTTCTTCCCTCATTGCTACTGAAAAGCACATTCTTACTTAGGACCCTCCAGACCCAGTCCTGTGAACTTCAGGGTCCACAGGATTCAGTGATGATACTTTCTGGCTTCGACAGGATGAGAGACCTGAAAAATGTAGTGTGGAAGCCCTACAGCTACTTGCAATCTGCAGCCAGGTTCTACATAATGCAAAACTCTTCCAGGAAGTAGCCCGCCAGCAAACCATCCACCCCTTCTGCTTCAATAGTCACAGCAACACTTCCAGCTTGTCGCTGAGTAATGACATCGGGTTGTGGGAAATGCAGAATTTTAGACAGCAAAGTGTCCTCCTACCAGCTCTGGGCTCTTCACATCACAGTGGCCACGAGCTGCAGTATGCGGGTTCCCGTAGCTTCCCAGAAAAAAAAATAGAATGGATATGTTTTCTGGAATCTGTCAAGGACTTGAAATTCATCCAGAATAACCCACAGAGGAGAAAACAGCCCATAAGTGCAATCAATGACCCATTCAGACCTCTAAGTGTCCCTAACTGATGACACCATTCACCTTTAGAGTTTCATGATGCCAGAAAATGGAACTTTTCTGCCTGCGCGGCCTCCTGCTCAAGGAGGAAAACCCAGTCTGAAAGCATGTCGCCTAAATATCACCGATAGGGACAATGTGTAAACTCTCTGCTTACAAAAGATGTGTTGAGTTGTGTGCCAATGAAAAATACAGTGAACACTCATCACCCACATACAACGGATTTATTCTGTAGTCTTCAGGACTCTCCCTTCCTATTGTCTCCCCAGCAAATTGGAAATTATATTTGTAACCTGATTTTATTTTATTTTTTTTCAGATGTGTAACCTGATTTTAAAGTGCTCTTACAGGGTGCAGTTCTCAGAGCTATTAGGAAGGTGTTTTATATTTCTTTCCTGCATATCTTTATTATGATATGTCCAGGAGGGAGGTGAAAATTAAAGATCACAGCATAGAGTTGAAGAGGCATTGTCTCTTCTACATAAAGAAAAATAGAGTATCTACTTTAAGATATTTTTAAAAGGTATTGTAGAGATAAAGTAGTGTAATTCTTTACTTTTTATGGGAATAGATTTCTAACAAATTTGATGAAAAGCTTCTCCCTGTAAAAAAATATCTACGTAATTAAAGAAGAAATGTTATCTCCTAAAGTTTCACTGCCCCACCTGAAATCTCATCTTGAATCATGCACAGGTTAAATTTTCCTAAATTATGTATTTCCAACTCCAGAAAAACAAATCATTTCATCCAGTTGGCTTCTCATACATGATGTCCTCGTCACAGTCGTAGGTGGTGCTTAATACTTCAAGTGGCTATTTACATCTTACGGGAACCCAAACCTTGTGACACCTTCCTCTGTCAGTGGATGCATGACTCAATATCAGCATGACAGTGTAGAAGAGAATTGAATTAGAAACGGTTTAGACCACTATGTTTACATCTCTGCCACTTAAAATGCGGACCTCAGAGAGGGGTCTCTCCATCAAGGAAACCAGTGTGTTCTCAGGGCAATCAAATGGGAAGGGTCACACTTCCAAGAGATAACTGGGACCACAAAAGAACTCATACTCTGTGGAGCTGGGGAACACCACCAATAAGTGCAATCATTTCCACAGGGAAATTAGGGGGCTGATGCTGTCAATCTGCCACCACTACCCCAGTATGGTGGTGACTCTGTCCATATTTTGCAATCTAATTTTTACAAAGGATTAACTTTTAAAAGTCTGCATGGTGAAGAGGCTGTATGGGGTGTAAGAGCAGAACCAACCCATTTGGTGACTGGTGAATTCAGCTCATTCCCTCACCTCACTTATAGAGAGAGAAGCAAGTCAAGAACCATAATTACCAGGTGATAAAGCAGCCTGGAACTTTTCTCAGATAATTTACCTTTGATGTTGCCCAGAGATTAAGTTTACAACTCATCAACTCACATATCCAAACATAAAGCAACTGGAAATGGGAAAGAAGATGGAGAGAGAGAGAGAGAGACAGAGAGAGAGAGACAGAGAGAGAGACAGAGAGAGAGACAGAGACAGAGAGACAGAGAGAGAGAGACAGAGAGAGAGAGAGAGAGAGAGAGAGAGAGAGAGAGAGAGACAGAGAGAGAGAGAGCATGGAGTCCCAGTAAAGCAAACAATCTTATAAGACAACCAAGCAAAAAACATGCTTTTCAAACCATTGTCCAGCACCCTCTTGGGCCCACTCCTAAACAACAGAAGGCATGCAAATATCTTAGGTTCTCACTGATGAGGAGAATCAAGCACAGAATCAATGTGTCAGATTATCCCCAACTATGCTCAACCCATCAGAAGCTTCTGTTGCTGAAAGAAGCACGAAAACAATGCTGGATTCTCCTCTCTGGACCAGAAGGCTGCTGTCTAACTTAGTCTCTGCCTTATGAAGCCATCGAAAGGAGTCTCTCTCACTTGGAGAATTCTAAGAACTCCTGCTATTTACATACGCTTTACTTCTCAAAAGAATGTCACCTTACTATTAATGCGACACTTAACAAAGGCAATGTCAGAAATGTGTCGCTGGTGGGGGCGGGGGGGGCTTTGTTTCTCATGTGCCATGTTTTGATTGGGATCTGTGTTAATTCATGTGCCCTCCTTGTGAGACAACTGAAAACTATCATTGTCAATACAGTTTCTTAACAATCACGGAACTCCGGCAATTAGGTACAAATAAGTCATTGTCAGCAAAGTAAAGAATGTCATCTAACGTCTCAGAAGAATAAAAGGGCTGGAAAAGGAAAGAACGGAAAGGAGAGAGAGAGGGGGAGAGAGAGAGAGAGAAGCAGGCACATAGAATTTGTTTATGTGATTCCAGTCAAGGCAAACAAACAAACAAACAAACTTTATATTACTAAGGAAAACTCCCCAAACAAAAACAAGCTTGAAAAATTATTAAAAACAGACATGTTTTTAAGCCAAATCCTAAATATGGCTTTTCTGAAATAGTTTTAGATGGGTGTTGATATGCTAAGATCAACATTTAAATTTTGCCACAAAGCTTCTTATGAACTATATAAGCCGTTCTAAAACTCTAGAACAACACTGCTTTGGGACTAATCCACTGAAAACACACTCTCTGCACATGAAAGTTTGGTTCGCTCTGGCTGGGCAAAGTGAGGAATGTGCTTGCCTCTGAGGGAGAAGGGAGTCAAGGAAGCAGTTTTCAAATATATCCTTCCGTGGAGCATCAAGAAACCAGGATGCCTCTCTGCACCTGAGGGATCTTCGGGCTGAGATGCAGGTGGGAAGCTGAAAGACGCATGCACCCCTTAAATACACATTCATACTCAGCCCCAAATTCACCATTCCAACCAAAAACCAAAACAAAACTGGGAGGCCAGAAACGAGAGGAGCTGGAAACACCTAAGTCTTGCTTGTTTAAATAGTAGTATTGTGCAATGCAGAGGAGAAGAAAACAAAAACAGCAATAAAAGTGACCCCTTAGCGATCAGACAGGCTGCAGTGATGCCACGGACATCGGCGCTGATTTGGTCAAATTGGAAAATAACACACAACACAGACCAAGGACAATGGTCCATTTCATCATGACACGGCAGACATAGGCTATGCTCTAACTGTGAAAGCAGTGTCGTGTCTCTGTTCCTAAAGCGTGCTATTTTACCTAATGGTGATTAACAGCTCATCAGGCTTCCATACATAGGAGAGCGTTTCTATAAACAAGTGGTACCCACAAAAAGGAAATGGCAGCATTAGACGCTCACAAAGTCCAGCTTTACTCCAGCATTCTGCACCTGGGACTTATGCTAACACTGCAATCGGAGCCGCAGCTGAAGATTTATATTCCAGATGTTTATCATAGTGATGTTTACAGTCATTTAAAAAACTGGAAATAATCTAAATATACAATAATGGGAATGGTTAAGTGGGGATAATAAATCACCAGTAAAATATTTTCCACAGGGGGCACAAGAAATGACTCAGCAGAGAAAGGTGCTTGCCACCAAGCCTTGTGACCTGAGTTCAGTCCCCAGAACCCACATGGCAGGAGAGACCTGATGGCATGCCACGTGCCCTCTGACCTCACTAGCACAGAGGCACATGTATGTCCATAGGCATACATAAAGCAAAATAGATGTCAAAGACATAAGATTTTATAAAAATGCTTGCCGATATAGATTATCTCATTATCCAGATATCTCACCGTGTTCTACTAACTAGAAATTATATAAAGCAGTGTATATGGATAATCAGGTTGAATTTGCTTAAAATTTAAATCAGTTTTGAGACATATGACACTCGATTACTAAGACATAGATAGATAGATGATGATAGATAGATAGATAGATTAGATAGATAGATAGATAGATAGATAGATAGATAGATAGATAGATAGATAGATAGATGATAGATAGATAGATGATAGAGATAGATAGATAGATAGGCAGGCAGGCAGGCAGGCAGGCAGGCAGGCAGGCAGGCAGGCAGGCAGGCAGGCAGGCAGACAGACAGACAGACAGACAGACAGACAGATAGATAGACACATATGTGTGTGCTATAAACACACAGAGTTAGTAAGACATAAGAAGGACAAAGAAAACATATTCCAAATTAATATCTCTGGGCATTTAATGCTAAAGAATTATTTCAGTCCCCTCCTTCAACCTGACCATATTACTCACTGTTTCTACATATAGCATTTTACCAAAACGTCTTTTGGTCTCATGGTTTTAAATTCATTTTTGACGTTCTTATTTTCTCATCGAGGCGAGGCATGTGGTGGTCAGAAGACAACTCTGTGTAATCAGTTGTCTCCTCCCACCCTTATATGGATCGAGCTCAGGTCATGAGGCTTGCACAGCAAGCATCTTTACCTGCTGAGCCATCTCATCAGTCCCTGCATTCTAATTAATAGGATCTCTTTGGGACTTAAGGACTATAAAATGCTATTGTAGGGTATATGACTTTCATACTGGGCTCCATTGATTGCCCCAGGGGATTTCAGGCATTTCAGGGATAAAGGGGGAGTCCAGGCCTGGGGAGTACCACCCCAACCTTATGCTCAGTCATCTTAGTTTTGTTTTTATTTATTCTATGTATATTTATAAGTGGATGTCAGGCCGACCCCTTTTTAGTTTACAGTTAAGGAGACTTCCTGGAAAGGTGAAAGGTCCTGCCCCAGCTCACAGGGTTGGTTGGTGGGAGATCTCAGAACAGAACGTGAGTGTTTGCACGCAAGTCACTTTGCAACCACTCTGTTCTGTCTGGACAACCCTCAGTCGCTTGCTTTATGATGGGAAGAGACCCACATGGAATCCGTCCTTCTCTTGCAAAGCATTCTCTCCTGCAAAACCGCTCCCGTTCAGAGACTGCAGAACTGGACAAAGAAGCCCTGTTTGCATAAGGGGCCTGAAAGCCAGTTAAAAATGAAGTATGAGACTTCTTTCACACACATAAAAAAAGCCATCAGTCCTTTTCAAAGGACTAATCTTAGTCCTTAAAAATATCATTGAAAGTAATCTTTTTTTCTCCTTAGTCCTCCACACAAAACTTCAAACCGTGACGATGTAAAGACGCCTGACTTCCTAAGGAGGACTTCCTGCCGTGTGCCAGATAACTATTCAAGCATCGCATACAGAACCAACAAAACATGTGAAGAGATAGCTTATGGATTAAATAGTTCACGATAGTAACTCAGCTGACACATACTGCTCTGTGCCAAGGAAGCAGGTGGAAAATCTCAAGATCACATTGCCTCTGAATAATTTCGGGTGGGATTTCATAAGTATATTGGAAATTATTCCCCTTGAATCTATGTTAACCTATAACTCAGACAACCCTCAAAATTATTAATCATTGTATCAAGATAACCAATACAGAACTTGATGATTAAATAGTAACTATGCTAGGATCCTATTTAAATGATGATGTGTAGGTAGGGGGCAAGAACATATTCTAAAAGAGTAAAGTGCTTCCTTCTACACCCAACAGGATCTCACTATGTATTCCTAGCTGACACAGAACTTGCAATGTAGACTATTTTGGCCTCCCATTCAAACTCACAGAAGTCCTCCTGCCTCTGCCTCCTCTGACAGGATCAAAAGTAGACACCGTCATGCCAGGCTTAAAGTTTCATTTTCAAAACAACAACAACAACAACAAAAAGTGAAGCTCAGCCCAGGCACAACATGGACAAACTTTCAAAGACGGAAATGAGCTAAAGAAAACTTGTGTATTTTGCAGAAGCCTTAGAGATGGAAGAGGGGAGGAGAGACATGAATGGAAGAATGTGGTAGGCAGGATTCAAATCTGAGTTCATAAAGTGGCCTGGGTGTTATAAAAACTCAGTCACAAACTCAACCCACACCCTCAAAGAAAGTATCCACTCGCTTTTACTGACATGGTCGCCCCTTTGTCTGCTCTATTGTTCTGCAACATTATCTATCTTCTTGCATGCAGAGAGGAAATGGTTTATGCTCCGTTTAAAACCCTGGAAAATACTCCCCCAGAAGCATGACTAGTTTGCATCTTTTGGACAGCTGAGATCAAAGTGATTTAAAATGCTTATTTTTAAAGTAAACCATTTACACCAATCTTTGGGGAAAGGGAAAAAAAAACCTTCCCCTTGAAGAACTGTATTCTTCTCATAAGTCTTTTGAGAGACATGCCAACCTCACTCTGGATGTCTAAGTGCCACTATCAGGATGGTGGAACCTGATTAACCTGACGCTATCTCAATGGCATCTCCCCAGGGCATGGGATGAAGGCTGGGTAGGAAAATGCAAAAGGCTGGACCTCAAGAGCAAGATCCACCGTGAACATGGTCACCAGATGAAAGATGTCACTTGGCTCACTAGCTGGGAAAGAGGAGGAAAAAAACCACACAGAGTGGAGAAAGATATTGTTTGGGGAATCATTTAAGAAGGTAATCTTAGTGGATCTCCAACTTCTGTCCCCAAAGAGGGAATTCTTAACTTAAAGACCAACTCTACACATTACCGGCACATGCCATATAACAGTAAGTAGGAAATTCCACAAGGCCCTGGGGGAAAGGGGGAGCCCACTACCCTCCTTTCCCAATCTGAAGGGTGATTTGAATTACACTGGGGGTCACTTTATCTGAGGGACTGAAGGAGCTGTCCCAGCCCCCTGGCTTTATTTCACATCTCAGGCACACAAACGCCTCTTTTATGAAAACCCAGCTTAAATATTAATGCGTGTTTTCTTAAGGAAGTGGAAGGCAAATCAACTTCCTGGTAACCAGGGTATCTGATTTCTAAAATGGTCTAACACTGATTGTCACAGGTCTGCCAGATGTGAGGGCTGGACGTCTTTTTTAAAAAAACGGAAAGGCTGGCTTTCATGCACACTGCTGTGCAGGTCCCCACTGCTGTGCGGGTCCCACGACTCCTGGAGTTACATCCTCTGCTAGTGTGTTTTTGTTAGCTAGCTGCCGGAAGCCCTTACAGGCCAACTTGTTTTGTGATCCTATAAGGATCATCCTAGCTCTCCGTAAGCCCTGAAACTGAGAATGTGTTTGTGTTGGTAAGTGTGGTAGACCAATTAAAATAATGAGAGCTGTTATCTTGAGCAGGGACCTAACAGGGAAAGAGGTGGACCCAAAAGTTTGCTACAAAGCCTATTTTGAGTAAACCTTTGTTCTGTACACTCTTGTTACCTCCTGCATCCAGAAACAATGTCTTTTGTTACCAACTCCCCACCCACCGCATCCCTTCTTGGAAGGCTGGGTTTGTTTACTGACATTTTCAATACCAGGCAATACAAAGGGTATTTCCTTATATTAACTCCAAATGTCACCAAAAAAAAGTCCAACAAAATTCTGCTCTAAAGAAGCCTGTCTCACCAGATAAGATGCCCACAGTCCAGAAAAACATATAATGAAAATAAATTCTGTTCTTTAATGTGGAGTGCGTAGGTCTACCAGAACCAACGCTCCACCTTTCTTACTATGTCATGCAGAAGCCACCGATACGGCATTCCTCCGTCCAAAAGAGGGCGTGCCACTGTGGGTCTAGTTGCTGCTTAAAAACCTGCCTACAGCGTGCAATGTAAGAAACACTAGCTCTCTCTACTCAAGTTCATGATGCCATGGCTAAACTGTGACCTGTGCCCCTTCAGTTCACATTGTTCTGATTCTTAGTGCCTCTAAGTGTGACTGTACTTATGACAGGGCGTTTAAGGCAGAATTAGAATAAAGTAAGATCACCAAAAGGGCTCTAATCCAGTATGGCTGACATCTTTGTACGAAGAGGCCAGCAGGTCACAAACAGCAGAAAGAGACCGTGGGAAGACGCAGGAAGAAAATGACATCATTAGCCAAGGATAGAGGTCCTCAGAGGAAGGTAGGCCTGCTGCCCCCTTCATCGTGACCTCCCAGATCTGTAAGGAACTAAACTTCTGTAGTTTAATTTGCCGCTCTGTGGCGCTTCCTCGTGATAGAGGCAGCACTTTGGTGTTCTCACCAACCGTTGAGGTTGAAGATAAGTCAGGGCTGGAAAGATGGCTCGGCAGCGAGTACGAATTGATCCTGCAGAAGATCTGAGTTCAGTTCCAAGCCCCTCATCCTGAGCTTCACAAGCAACTTTAACTCTAATTCCAGGGGGATCCAATACCTCTGGCCTACCCATGCACCCACAGACGTACACGCATACACATCATTAAAAATAATAAAAATAAATCTTTTTGAGCATTCTAAAACAGACGTTGTAAGCTACCAGAGAATAATACATAGATAATAAATCAATTTTCAAAGTGATTTGTATTCGTTAAACACTATAAATAGTCATTAAACACCAAGTCCTACAGGAACAGGGGTGTGAGCAAAACTGGCCATAACCTCTGCCCTTAGTGAGCTTCCAGACTGAAGGAAGAAGACAGCCAGAACCAGCCACACACACACACACACACACACACACACATTAACACTCACAGTGTTGACTAATGCTCCCAGGAGAGTGACTCCAGAGAGGGAGGGACTCACAGAGGTCCCCCTAGTGGTGGGTTGGAGAGATGAGACACAGAGGGCGGGTGATGGGGGGAGGAAGGTCCTCCAGGTGCAGGAATCGGACACCAGAAGAGCCCCAGGGCATGAGTGAGGGTGGACGGTCTGAATATCAGGCCTGAGATGCAGGCTGAGACCTGAGTAGCGGGAGGACAGGAACCAGAGCCCTATGTAACATGGGATGAAATCCAGATTGATGCAACCGCTGGAAAGACAACAGAGGACATAACCTACATCAGCGGCAGAAAACACTTTGTATCCTAGGCGTGTCTCTCCATCTCACACATCTTCTGAACGAAGGCATTGGCTTTGAACGATACTATTCCATGTTTAAAAAATGGGAGGAAGAAGGGAGCCTCTGCTTGAAAAGATAGGCCTCTCAGGCCATTAATAATCTGAATGGGTGTACAGTTGGATCCAGGTTTAGAACTTCACATTGAGCCCTCTCCTTTTAAAGGGTAAGTTCTAGAATCTTCTTCGGCCAGAGTAGCATCAGCATTCAGTTGTCTAAGTATGGGGTGTAAAGCATTTATGACTTCTTCTCCCAACCTTTCGGGATTTGTGGTCAATGAATCTCTGCACCTCATCCTCACAGAAACAGACTGGAAACTAAAATTACATAGTAGCCTCGAGAATTGCTTAACAGGAAAATGGCACATGAATGAGAAGATGCAGCAAGGGTTTTCTCTAGTGACTGTCACCATGTACACAAAATTACCAGACACAAGGAAAGATTAGTCACGTTATAATTAAAAATAGCAATGATTCTTTGAATGATGCCAAACGCTTTCCAAAGAACCATAGCCCCTCACAACATCCTTACCGTTAGGACAAACAGAAATCTAACTGACTTCCCAAGACAACTACGGTGACCCAAGTGTTTCTGATCACAGATACCTATTTCCTCCTTTATCCTAAAGTGATTACATCACCAATATTTATGTGAGCACATGGCTACTCACAATAAAAAAAAAAAACTGTATATCCCAGACTCTCTTATAACTAGGTAACCATGTGGTCAAGCTCTGGCCAACGACCTGAGAGTATGCTGTCTTCAGTATCCACCGTCATTAGGAGGAGGGGATCTGCCCTGTACCTCTCTTCCTCCATCCTGCCACTAGGGATGTTCCAGTGATGGCTATGGTTCCATCCTTGATGGCAGGAATGAGACCGCTCTACCGAGATGTCAGAAGAATATGGTAACAGGCAGCCTGGCACAGCTCCATCTCAGTTGTGGGTGACTGACGGCCCAAGTTCATTTATGTAAAAGCAGTACATTTTTTGTCTTATGCAAGCCACTGTTCTGTGGTTTCTGAACAGAGGTTTTCACACTTGTAGCCAGATAGAATCATATCAGTAGTACCCATCTAAAAAAAGAAAAATAGCAAATTATAACCCTGTTCTATTTTTTTTCTCGGTCTTTAAAAGAGGATGCTTAAAACTCATCTATAGGCATGGTGTAAATCAAATAATAGGATGCCATTTTAAAGGCTGTTACATAATAGGCCCTCAATAAACGTCACCTTCCACCTGCTTTATTTCTCATACAACAGAACTCTCGCCTGACTACCACAGCATTCAGGAGCTTTACTGATTGATCTCCATGACAACCAGCAAGCACAACATCTAAGCTGTACTCAAAGATGACATCCACATCTGGCACGCTTAGACATTCCAGGGTGCTCATCTTGGAGCTGAGCTTGAAGTACCTTCTAAAGGGGGCACACAGTCAGAGCACCCTAAAAAGCTAAACAATCTGTGGGTTCCATGCATAGGGAGCCTGGGACAGGCTGTCTTTCCTTTCATGTTGCTTGTCTACCACCATCTCCCCTTCCAAAAAAATCATCTGCTCTGGACTTAACACACGACAAATGCCCTAAACTTCAGGAAATCAGAAGCAATCAACGCGTCTGTGGGTCCCCCCACACACACTCACAAAACTCCTCGTTAAGAATAGAAGCTTGACATAATAGCTCACCTGTAATTCCAACACTTGAGAATCTGAGGCAGGAGGATCACCAGAAGTTCAACACCAGCCTGAACTACACAGTGAGGCTCAGACTACAGAGTAGGATCTTATCTCAACGTAACAAGGAATATTCTTTAGTCATCGGAGTCAGGGGCTACGGGTCTTTCATCTTTGTGTTATAGTTCAAGCATGAACAAAGAATCTTCACATGTGGAGAAGAATTACATCTTAGCTACAAAGTCAACATTCAAAGTTTTCATGAACAACAACAAAAAAGAAGATAGAAACAGAGGGAGAGAGGGAGGGGAGGGAGAGAAGGAGGGGAGGGAGGGAGGGAGGGAGGGAGGGAGGGAGGGAGGGAGGGAGGGAGGAAGGAAGGAAGGAAGGAAGGAAGGAAGGAAGGAAGGAAGGAAAAAGAAAGAAGCAAACCAAATCACATATGGTCAAAATTAACCTTGCAAGTCACCTGTATCTTTTATAAAACTCCACACACATATAGATTTGTATTTATGTATTGAAAATTGAGAACCACTGCGCCAGACTAACGAAAGGGAGGAACAGAGGGGCGAGTCCCATGCTCTATCTGGTGTGGAAGGTGCTCTGCCATAGAAAATTAAAAACCAGGTGGGAAGTTTAGAGTAGTCCTCCTTGATGCTCCTGAAACTGGTGCCGCCAAGCTCAACAAGGCTTCCTCGATATGCTTCATGTGGTGTTAATAAACTGGAAAGAATGTCTGCGAAAAAAAAATGACCGAACCTAGTACCTGGAAAGTGAACCTGTGTTTTCCTAGAATGAACTCCAGTTTGCTGAGATCCAGGCATCATTCTCTGAAAAGCTACATCAAAGCTCAGCTAGTAGGCTTCCATCTTTCCAAGGCAATATTCCCAGCTACACTTGGCTTCTACTCTCTTGTGTCTAGGAGCTGCTCTCTCCTGGAACAGTCTTTTGGATTGGAGATGGAGTCTGTTTTAGGTACTCGGTCATGGAAATCAGTTCAAATGTGGTCAGGTTAGCTCACAGCGTGGCTAAATAGAACTAGGGTGAAGCTGTCAAACTTATCTCCGCCAGGGCACATTCCAAGCATTTGCTGCTTTTTTTTCCCCCAACATAAACACGCTTCTAAGCAAAATGATGGCAAGAAAAAGCAGCGTGGTTCCCAGGAGTTCACCATGGCTTCTGCAGAGTCCGGGTTCCAAAGGCGCTGTGCCCATGACTTAGATGCCAGATGTCAGGATCATTACTACTGGGACCAGGCAAGGACAACTGGATGCACATCTTTCAGCCAACTGAAACTCATGCTCAAGGTGTGAGATCCATTTATAGCTTTACCCTTGGATCCAAACTGACCTGCCCGGAGGAGCCACCAAAAAGGAAGACCTTCCTTGACCTCTTAAGATGGTCTAAGAACTGAGAAAAGGTCAGGATTAGCAGCAGAGGCCTATCATCACCCAGTACTCAGGAGCTAGAAGCAGGATGACTATGTGCTGGAGGCCAGCCTGGGCTACACTGTAAGACACCATCTCAAAACTTTACAAAAGGACCAAGGATATTGGACTTTTATCCACAAATGATCTCAAAGACACAGAAGATCACAAAAGAAAGACTCAGAATGAGCTCTCTAGAGGCGTATGTCTACTAAAAAACAGAATAATAGTCACATGAAAATTTTTACATGTTTCTGATAGTGACATTTTTAAAAGTTTTATAATACTAATAGTGTTTTGTTCACCTTTTCATATCCAGAATACAAACATTTTAACATATAATCAATACAAATTGTTGGCATGTTTTACAATCTTCAAAATCTCCAGAGTGTATTTTGTAATTATTAGACCCCTCAATTCTAACTAGCTCCTCTCAAAGTGTTTAGCAGTCACATCTGGCCAGTGGTGACCACACCGGACACCATAGCTGTTAAAGAAAGCTGACCTACTCAACAACCCATAGACGAATTCTCTTCGGGCTTTCACAGTGATTTATGTTTTTTTAATGAGTTACCATGATTCAAAACACTGACCTTTGGCTTCTCTGGAAAAATCATGCCTGGTTGCTGGCTTCAGCTTCACAGTATGAACATGCAGATGGATAGAGCATGCGTCTGAAAGCCACCCTCCCCACAAGGAGCATTCTCTTCCTGTAGGCCATTCCAGTTCCTCCCTGTTTCTCAATACCTCACATTTCCTGCCTGGCCATCACCCAGTAGGTATAATAAATAGCAAAGTCGCAACCTTATGGGGCTAAGTAACATCAAAACTATTGGCTTGTTTAATGTGGTAAATTTTGCAAAAAGAAACTTATTTATGCATTTGTGCTCTGTTTGTTTTCCTACCACTTACCATTTATGTTACTGTGAACTCTGAATTTCAATGGGGTCACGGCACAGAGAAGAAACAAACCCTTGCTTATTGATTCAGGAAAAGACAGGAAATCAGCCTGGGGAAGGAAGTGATCCTGGTTGTTCTGTTTTTCAAATAACTGAAGACACAAGGCTGAGAAGTCCAAGGAACATTTGAGCACCTGGTTATTCAAACACACCACTAAAAGACAATCTCCAATGAGACCAGCACGGACACACAAGGGTTCCTGCCTGTTTATTCCCATTATGTGACTATGGACCCAGGCAATTTCCTCTGTGTGGCTCCCATTTCTCTGAGGCTCGTACCCCCACGAAGACCTGTTAGCCAGAGGCATGTCTGGGCTGCTTAAATTCCTTCCTCTCCCCTCACATGGACACTGAAGGGCCCTCTACCACTTTTCCCTACTGCTTTTTCATCTGAAGTCAGCTAGGTTTTGTCTAACTCACCACCTTAGACTCGCCAGATGCCCTGTGTCAGGCTAACGACATTATCTACCCAACAGTACACTGGTTTAAGCAGTGATGTGGGAGTCAGCACCTAATGTCACTGTTCAAGATAAAAATTACATAAAGCCAAATCAGTTCTTGAAAATCCCTTAAACTTCGCACAGAGTGCAGGATGCATTCACTCTTGACCTTGCACGTTGCTATCTGTACAGAGAAGTCTGATTATAAGTAGATTGAATCTTGGGATTATGAGAGCAGAGATACATACTGAGTGCTAGAGAATGCATTATTAAAATGCTCCTTTTCTCCTAGAATTGTTTTCCCTTTGCTGTTTTGTTCACTCTATGTATAGCTGGGATCAGGAACACAAATACATACACAATGAGAATTGACAGTGATAGTTTTTAAATATATTTGTTTGTTTATGTGTGAGGGTGTTTCATCTGCATATATATCTATGTATCATGAGCATGCTCGGTACATGCGGAGGCCAGGAGAGGGTGCTGGGTTTTCTGGGACTGGAAATCCAGAGGATTGTGAGCTGCCATGTAGGTGCTAGGAATTGAAGACGGGTTTTCTGGGAAAGCAACTAAATTCTTTTAACCGCTGAGCCATCTCGCCAATCCTACCATGTTAAGTTTTTACTAGACAGCGCTAGCTAAGCATTTATCATGCTCTGAGTCCCTAAGCAAACTCCTTGCAATCATCCCATGATTTCATTAAGACTCCACAAAGTACTGATCTTTCTTTCTTTTTACCCCATTTTATAGAAACACTCATGGGGTGAGCGAATGGTTTGCCTCAAATCCTGCTGCTAAGAAGTAGCTGAGTTCAGACTTGAACTAAGTCTGCCAAATGGTCCTGCAGCCAAAGCCTCCAGTTTCACTCCTCGTGGTTCCTGACCGTAAACTGAAAATGAATCTGTAATTGCCATCCATGGAGTCTGAGAAGGTCTCTCATCTCCTCTCAGGCAGACTCCCAGCCGCCCCAGATCTCAGAGCTATCCCATATTCCCTTTCCTCCAAACACTTCTGTCTTCTCCAATCACCGGGAGTCCAGTAACTGTTTACAGACGGTCAGTGCTTCATACCAGAGGTTCAGAAGACACCCAGGCCAGCCATCATTCCCACGGCTGGAGGAAAGTCTTAAAATGTTTATTATTTAGAATCCACTGGGGGTAATGGCCCCCTCCCTCCCAAGGCTCCATGAGAAAGCACTTTAGGAAGCCACCACATGATTTACATGTTCTCATTTTTTTCTGTAAAAATTATAAATCTCTGCATAATTTCCCACAACATTTAACAGAAGAATATTTAAACTAAGAAGTGTCTTGTGGACATAAATGTCAGGCTCACATAACTAAGTATGTCACATTATATAACTAAGTAATCGTCTAGACTTCCTGTGTGTCTCCTTATAACAGTACTGTAAATATAAATGGGAAAAAATAAGTAATAATTTATGAAAACCGATTTGCATTTCCAAATATAAAATGTGTAAAACCCAACTAATTAGCAAGAGTGAGGGCTGAGGTGTTTCTATAGCAACCATAAAAATGTTAAATTATTTTTTCTCCAAAGTGTTTTATATCTGCCTCATTAATGTTTGTTTTTCCCATTTGTTTTGTGGATATTTCCAAAGTGAAAGGTTTCAAAGATTGCAAAAACTCTCTGCTTTATCACAAAGTTCACAACGAGGTTTCTTGCTAAGAACTGCCGTTAAGCAGCAATGCACATTAAAACTATATTCAGTAGAGAGTCTTGTTCACACCAGAGGCTGCAGCCTTTGTTGTTAGCGTCCTCCTAAATTCTCTTTTTTCTCTTATTACCCCTGATTGTTCTGCAGCCATAGCTGCTTTGGAGATGTGAATCTAAGTTCAGATCTTCGTTTTTGTACCATTTTTGGCCACTCTGGCAGAACCTGAGAAGGTCTGATGCCAGCAGGAAGTCTCTATTCAGCTCAGTGCCTTGAAGAGCTCCTCTGAAACTGGGAGACTGGAATACCTCTGCCCCTGGCTCTCAGTCTGCTTACCTGTAACTGAGGTAATCAGGACATTGATGTCCATAACATTCAGCCATAGCATGTCTGTAGCATTCTCGAAGGGTTGTTTCAGAGGTCCCTGTTATTGTTCATGTCAATACTTCTGTTTTGTTTTATATTTAGGGCATTTTTTTGAGAAGGAGTCCCATGTAACCCAGATTAGAATAATAAACTCACTATACAGCCATAGATTATCTTGACTCTCTAATCTTCTGCGTTAGTCTTTTAAGTCTCCCCATGTTACGCCCCTGACAAACCCATCTGCCTAAATGTAATCGTCTATCAGTTCTAAGCAAAAGCTCTTAGCTTTGGTTCTAAGGATCAGCTGAGGAGCTTCAAAAGACTAAAAGCTCCCTGAGTTTGTTAAACAAACTTCATCTCAGTGGGAAAGGCCACAGGTTTCAGAATGTTCAGACCTTCAGGTCCCTGAGGGGTAGGCATGGTTTTGTTCATGTGTAACACAAGTCTAACATAATCCTGGACAGGGACAAAGCTTCATCATGACCAACACGCCTCTACAGTGCTCCCCATCCCTCACCCTGCTCAGTCCCTATAAGCTGCACCCCAACTGAAAGGATGGGCCCTTATATTCTCTCCTGGTGACCATTCTTGTGTCTCCATGGCCAACCCGGAGTCCACTATTCTACACACTGCTACAAATCACCTTGCATACTCTTCATCAGAACTTTAAACTTTTTCCTAATCGCAGACAACTCTTTCGGGTTAGTATATCTTACAACAATCCCATCTCAAGGTCCCCAAAGAAAGAGCTATGACTTATATTACTCTTCCCCTTCAAAGCACACAGTACAGCAAAAGTCACAAAAATAAGTAGATGTCTAACAAATGCATCTGACTCAGCAACCGAATTACAGTTACTGAATTATCCTCATCTATACATTGAAGAGGCACATAGTGTAATAATAACATGTCACACAAATATAAGCGTATTCAGGACAGCAATTTGCGGTGACCGGTGACCTCCTGAGAAGACTGGTTCCCATGTGTGCTCCAATCTCTAGTGAACACCTTGACAATGTTAGGGTCATTAATTCACCCCAAGTTCATTATTCAAATTCAAGAGCAACTTTGACTTCATTTCCCAATTTCTCCTGGCATTTTCTTTAGTAAATTGGCGCTGAGGACCCGGTGCTCAATTATGCTCCAAAGCAGACTCCTGTTCTTCAACTGAGCATCGGGGGGAACAAAAATATCTTAACATTTAACAATGTTACTAATCTGGGAGGAGATTCCGGTAATCGCCTACCAACACAAAGGGCAACCACACTCACAGGAGGGGGAAAACATGAAATCAGAGACTAATAGCACTTGCTCACTTCCTAAAATGCTGTGTTTTAGAATTCTCCCAAAGAACCCAACATTAGTCACCCAAATTCTACAGAGTTCTAAAACAAACAAACAAACAAAAAACAAGTAACTGACAGATGGGCTATCAGCACACTATCTGTACCCTTGCACCCAAGCAAGCACAAGTGTTGCATGCACAATTGCACCTGGGCATCCACAGGCATAGACACATGCGTGTGCAGGCGCGCGCGCGCACACACACACACACACACACACAAAGCCAGGACCCCACAAACTGTCCAACACCACTTAACCCTAAACCCAGTTAAGTCACACACTAATTCCTAGTCTTTAAGTCAGGTGTTACTCAGACTTCTAATAGAATAGGCAGCATCTGGACTGTAAACGATCCTAAACAATAAGGCTGGATACCTTTGAGGAGCTGTACCGTTGACAAAGAGCATGGACAGCCAAAGCAGCTGGAAGGGATTCACTTATAATGCCCCCTTAGCAATAGCTATAATAATTTAATGCCATTAGTCTCCGTCTCAACTGTAAATGGCCCTAATGGACCCTGCGGTGTTCCTTCAGATTACAGACTGATATTGGGGCACGGCTCTTACGCTCACATTACCGCCGCTAATTGTAAACCGCTTATGTTGGATACACCCGAGTGTTGCAATAAGTGTCTTCAGTTAACTTCTTAAGGGCCGAGCTTTCCAAGGAGTGTTTGTCAGCAGGACAAAAAGGCAAAGGAGCGTCTCGTCTGGTTTCAACACTGAAGGGGATCCTGCGAAGACTCTGACTGCCTGGTTCCTTATTTCTTTTGCAACAAGCACTGTTGCTTCAAAATCTGTTAGCAGCCATCTCCTCAAAGGATTTATTTTGATAGTTCATGAATGTGTTGTCACACAGCATAATTAAAGCTCACAGAAGTATTATCAAAACACAGAGGAAATATGCTCGGGGAGGCTGATGGCTACCCTGCCGCCTGTGTCTGCCGCTTCCCACAGGATGTGCCTTGACTGACCAGCTGCCTTCCAAGTCCTGACACTAGGCATATGGAGGCAAGTCAGGCCTCGGGCTAAAGTGCGCAGGCAGGCTTCAGTGAGCAATCAATTACAAGTAACAGCCAACCCCCGCTTGGTGACCGCTAGGATTCCCACCATCGAGCGCTGCCAGCTTGCGACTGCTTTGAATGCAATAAAACTTGTAGGGAGCCGACTCATGTGAAACTCTCAAAGATATATGGTTGGGATTAACTGTAAAAAACACTAATTAGGGATGGGCCAAGGAATTAAGGGACAGGCCGAAAGGCTTTCTGCCTTCACGTTTGTCTGGAACAAAGGAGGAAAAGTGGCTGGAAGCTGAAACTTCTCTGTTTGCCAAACACTGGTCAGCAGAGAAGGCTGCAGACCGCTGCAGCCCTGGGGTGCCCGTCATGTGTTCCTCAAGGGGACTCCCCACCTCAGCAGTATTCAAAGACAGAAGGATGCAGAAAAGGAGAAAAGGGGAAGACATTGGGCAACTTTATATCCAAAAGATTCACCTTTTGTATGCGGTTTTTAAAAAGTATTTTTAGTCACCGGATAAAATGGAAATAAACCAAGAAATGAAATTAAACAATTATATTTCCACACGACCCTGATCAGTCTTCACCTTCTCAATTCTCTTTCTGATGCAGCAAAGTCCTCGGGTTTATTTTTCTGCTTTGGGAATTGGGGAGGCTTGGAACCACGCACAATAATCAGAGCTGATTCACTTGCAGAAAAGAGACTTCTTAAGCAAATATTAATTTATTTTCTATATCAGGCACCAAAATGTTCTTGCTAAAACAAATACTGTCTATGCAAATCATTTACACAGATGACTTCAGACAAAATAGGTTGGGGGAGGGGAGAGGATCAAGAGCGCATTGAGCGGTCTCCTTTTAGCATGCCTTATCATGCTCACACAGAGACGCAACATGAGAAACCTTCCAAAACGAGAGCTGTGCCCATTTTACAGATAAGGAAGTGAGAGTCAGACTGTGCAAAGCACAGCTTGCCCGCTTGGAAAAGCATGCTGGAATTCAAGCCCAGTTGCATCTGATGCACTCTCAGCCATGCTTTCTTTGTCCTTGTACCTGCACGTAGCATCCTTGAAGCCTGCTGTGCTTTGGGTACCATATTCCCACAGAATTAGGCCTCTGGAACTAAAAAGCCCTTCCTCCATCGTATTAGTAAAGTTGCAAATTTGTAAACAGCAATAATTTTTTTAGTTCACTGAAATTTTTATGCGATGTATATTATTCATGTTCACCTTCCTTCCCCCAGCTTCTCCCAAGATCCATCGCCCCTTCTTGTCTTCCCGCCCCATTTTGTGACTTTTTAAAAGCCCATTGAGTCCAATTTGCACTGGCCCTATATTCATGGCTGTGTAGCCCTTCCAGTAGAGCATAGTCGACCTACGCCCTTAAGGAAAACTGACTCCCCTCCTGGCAGCTCTCAACCGTCAATAGTGCCTCAACTAGTGGCTTTATGGTCACGCCCCCCCTCCAGGCTGGAATTCCATCTGGCTTGAGCTTGCACCGGCCTTGTGCACGCTGTCATTGTTACTGTGAGTTCATTTGTGCAACTCCCCGGCTGTGTCCAGAAGAGCGGTTTCCCTGCAGTCATGCAGGGCTTCTGGCTCTTTCACTCTCTCCTCCTCTGGGCCTCCAGAGGAGAGAAGATGATATAGATGTCCCGCTCAGTCTAAGCATTCCTCAGTCTCTTATTCTCTTCACCTTGCCGGGTTGCCGGTCTTCTGCCACAGTTTGATTTAATTTTTATAAGTTTTATACTATTTTCCTTTTATGAACTTCAAATGGCCATGTTGCCTACTCTCTTCTATAAAAGTCAGAAAAACATCCTGAAAGAATAGTCACTGACGTGCTGCCCACTATGAAAAATATGACACAGAGGAGAGACTGAGCCAGCCCCTGTAAAAAGTAATCGGTCCTTCAGGTTTAAATAAAACAACCTTTTTGTTACAATTTTGCTTTTAACTCCGTGTATACAATGTGGAGTGTGGTACATGTGAACAGAGCGTCTATAGGGGCCAAAAAAGGACATTGTATCATTGTATTTCTTGGTGCTAGGAACCCAACACAGGTCCTCGGAGAGAACGGTGTGAAGTATTCAACACTGAGCCATTTCTCCAGCCCCCTAAAAACCTATCTTCAGTTGAAGCAATGTGCTAACATGGAAAGGGGACGTCTCATGGGGGTCACACCCTAAGAGAAAGAGCTACAGGCAACTAAAGGGTGAGGAAGAATAGGTCCTCCCCAGGGATGAGTCCCCGAGCTGGTTATCCAACACCAGTGGCCAGCTCTGAAAACATATACATACAAGTAACACTAAACAGAGTGTGTGTGGGATATTTATATATTTTGTATACAAACAAAAAACCAACAATTTTTTTAAAAGAAGCCATGAATTTGAGGGGGGAGCAAAAAGGGATATGAGAAGGGTTTGAGGGAGAAAAGGGAAGGGAGGAAATGTTGTACTTACATTTTAATTTTTAATAACTAAAACAATCTTAAGTTGCATGTGGAGCTGGAGGAAAGAGTGGAGGGCATAGGGCCACCTAAAACCTTAAGACTGTTCTCTCTCCCTCTCTCTCTCTCTTCCTCTCTCTCTCATCTTTTCTATTAGTATCCATATATTATATATAATGGGTTTCATTTGGGCATTTCCATACAACTGTGTGGTATTTTGACCATTTTCCTTCTCCCTGCCCTCTCCTGCCCCCTTCCCACGTCTGCCTCCTTCATCCCACTCCTGTCTCCATCCCAGCCCTGCTGATCCTCTTCCCAAGCAGTCCCTCTCCATGTTAACATGCTTTAATAGTTCACAGCTCGGTGGTTTGCTCTCTTCGGAATCAAAATTCTTTCTTTCGATTGCTCCTGTCAGCACTCACTCTAGGAAACATCAACTGTGGGTGAAGAGCGGTGGGAACACAACAGGATGCAGGGCAAGTTCTTTGTACCTAAGGTGGCCGCCCTGAATGCTGTGGTCCCAGAACCCTTACACACACTGCAAAGCCATTCTTTAATTCCAGATCATCACAGAGCCAAGTAAAGAAATCACCAAGATAAAGTTCATAGTCTTCTCATTACTTGCTGGGAACATCTTTGAGAATATAAACTTAGCCTTTACAAACCTGATACCTATCTCAGTGTCAAGCTGGGACTGCTTAGCGGAGGCACCAACCAAAAGCTAACCTTTGGGGAGACTATGCAGGTTTTCTAATGTTGTGATTCTTGCTTTGTACATATTCGGAAAGTGTTACAAAAATAAAAACAAAGCAAAGCAAAAAAATCAGAACTCAATCATCTAAAACCAAAGAGAAGAGTCCTCTAACCTGGCTCAGCGTCCAATGTTTAGTTGTTTACAGAAAGGAAGATGAAGACAAGTCAAACATATGCCACAGACTAAAGGACAAAATTGCATCTAGAGCCAGGATACAAGCCCACACTGCTCAATAGAGCGACTTTTGATTTCCTTGTTTGTTTTGTCCTTTCGAGACAGGGTTTCGCGTATCCCAGTCTGACCTCAAGCTCTCTACGTGACAAGGATGACTTTGAACTTCTGATCCACCCGAGCACGGAGCACAGCTGTGCTCCACCACACCCAGTTCAGACAGCACTGGTGACCCAACCCAGAGCTTCACGCATGCCGGGCTCGTTTTCTACCTAATGAGCTACAGTTCATCTCAAAACTAAAGGCAATACTAAACTGACTGAGTAAGCAGGGATGGGCTCCTTCAGAAAGTAAATATCTGACTAGGTACACACACGGAGTGGAATCCTTCTTAAGTGGGAGTGGACACTAATCAGAAGCATTCGCCACAGCTACTGGATGTGGAAGTCGATATGAATCAACAGAAGCAAGGTCTCTAGGTCAGCAGGAATGGGTCAACCACAAACCCCGAAGCTGAGCTGGAACATCATGCTTACAGTACTGAGGCAGTCAAGAAGGGCCATCTTCTCTGGGAGAGTCCTATGCGAAAGGCTGCACTGTGGCCAGGGGCCAGGGGCAGGGAGTTATTTATGCTGCAGGCCATCAAGATGATGAGCTTAGAAGAGGGCGTGGACATGGTCAGGATAACGTGCAGAAACCTCTGGCCACCAAAGTTCTGCATTTCCTTGGTCAGGCAGGCAAAGTCAGCCCACACAGAAGGCGTCCATCTGACCTCCCTTGCCAGGGCAGAGGTCAAAGGAGGCAGAAAGTGAATCACCTTTACCAGGCGGTGGTTTGGAGCAGCTCTTCTTTGACGTTAGGTGCTAATACCGCTCTGCCTCTTCTCTTGCATTTTACATTTGCCCGCTGATGTTAGAGAATTCTCCAACAAGAAAGACAATAAATGACCGCCAGAGAGGTAAAAAGGAAAAGGTATATGAGAGGTCTAAGTGTATATAAGATGTTCAACTATATAATCTGGAGATGATCCATCAAAAAAACAATTTTTTTAAACTTATGCCCAAATATGTGAATTATGATTTTTGGTTTTCCCACACAGCATATACACGATGTGACATGCTTTATTTATTGTAGCTGATTTATCCTCGCTGTTTTATTGTTGACCGGCTTTTATTTGTTCTTTAACCTTATTAACCCTTGCTGGTATTTGACAGCTTAACACCCAGCATTGCTCTGAAACATTCACTCTGAGAACCGACGTGGAACTAATGGCAGCCTTTTGATTTCCAATCTCTGAGGTCACCAACAGCTGCTCCAGCCTGAACCCTGTAGGATTTTTCCATAGGTAGTTCTCTTTCGATGGGTCATCTCCTTAATGGATCTCTACAGGTCTGTCTAGATGTTTGAAATGAGATGTGATTCCTGCTAACTTTGGTCAATGCCAGCATGCACCAAAGAATAAGAGGAATAAGTTTTACTATTAGAAAGCAAGAGGAGGGGGGAAAGACCAGAGCAATTCAAGCGAAACAACTTGGTGATTTTTCTTCTTGGGCATTTTATCGCCTTTCAAGTTACATTCCGGGAGCATCCATTTGGGGACACCTTTGATTGTCTCTACAAAATTCAACAGGGAAACAAATGCCCCCAACTTCTTATTGCCTGCTGGAAGTGTGAATGAAACAGAGCACGGTAGGCAAGGCTTCCCAGCTCGGCTTTTCAGCCTGGATTGATTAACTCTAATAAATTCAGGGAGGTGATTTCAGATGATAACTGTCAAGCGGGATCTCACAGTCTGTTGTTTATTATTTCACACGGCTCAGGGGCTCAGTCTCTGACATTTGCCACCCTAAAAGGTCATAAAGTCAAATTCTACAGGCAGATTTAGTACGTCCTTTGGTTGAACAGTCTTCTGTGCTAATGAAGACTAGTTTTCTTAAAAATTAGACCTAGGGAAGAAAAATTATCAGATTGGATACAAATAACTCCTAATCAGGAAACGCCTGCTTTTGAAGAGCTGAGTCGATCATGGCCACTTGACGTCGCAAGGGAAGAGGCTACATAGAGGAAAAGCTAACCCATGCTAACAAACCAAGCAAACAGAGTTACCAATTGTCTGGGCAAAAATAACAATTGCCACCCATAAGGACAGGAACCCTGGTCTGATGGCCCACAGAGTTCTAAATTGACCCCCACTGTTCTTCTTGTCCCAAAATATCACCAGAGTTTGCTCATCAGTACCGATGGTCAGCCTTGAAGCTGAATGCACCGTTCTCCACGGCCCTATACAAGTCAGGACACCAGGCCCCACATGGTCTCTGATCAAACTTTCCTTTTCCTAAGGAATATGCAACCTTAGATACTCACTTCCATGTCGTTATGCTAATCAGTAGTTTTTTGAGAAAGAGGAATCAAATGGCACCATAGACCGGCAAAGGTTTTCTTTTGCTTTATTTCTTAACTATCGAAATTTCTCCTTTCTTGCCCCCCTCCCTGTGTCTCTCTGTATGAGAAGACAATGGATATATTTCTGTGCCCCACACGGAGTCCCACTGAGGTAATTGGACACACTGGGAAGTGAATCAAAGGAAAAGATAGAGGGCCCATCAAACATAGCGTGGGTGCTGCTCGACCAGCACTAGCCCTACCCCATTGGCTTTCCTGGACTCAGGCATCTGTGAGGACCATTAGTGCATATGCTCACAGCTGCCTTCTATCCATCTGCCCCTCCACTAGGAAACAGGAAGAAGGCTTGTACGGCATTTCCGCAGGGCGAGAGGGTCGCTGTCTATGCTGACTTTGTTTCATTAGTAAGAAGTTTTTTCTTGCTACCTTAATTGCTCATGGTTGGGAGACACACGGACAACATGCTGGTTGATGCTGAAGATTTAAATACTTTCAGAGAGGAGTTAAATTTCTCCTCCGGTTAATTTCTGCTTTATCCTAGAGCAGGCCAGGACCCCACTGTTTCCGAGGTAAAATTCACACCTCCGTCTGCGTCACCACTGCAATATCACTTACTCTGGGAGCCTTCCAGAACACAGCTCCCTGGCAGACCAGGCTAGGCTTGCCCTGACATATCCTCTCCCGGCACCCCATCTAATATTCAGCACTCACTCGTGACTTCCTGTCGTTTTTTCCCCACACTTCCATGTCTGCGTTTTCCATACCTTAGAAAGGAAAGGAATCCACAGAGATCTTGCTGTACATACAAATTCCCCATCACCTGCTCCCAGAAACCGCTTCTCGCTGAGGCTTGGAATTCTTCGTTTGACCAAGATGACTCACACACAGGTGATCCTCAGATGGCACTGTCCCAGAATGTCAGCTCTTTGTCATGGTGATGTTCCTATAACTCAGCACTGTACCTAGCTCGTATCTGGCAGGCACTCAACAAACACTTCATGGGCTGAAAGGGATTGGTTCTAATTCTGGTTCCTGACCTTCTGTTCCCAAGCTTCCAGAGTCCACACAACAGTTACACAGCAGTGGAAACCTCAGTCGAATGCTGTGCAGGCCTCTACAGCTTCGGAGCTTTCCATAGCACACGCAAGGTTGTCATGCCTGAGCTTCCCACCCCCGCTCTCCGGTTCATATGGATCTTTCATTTACTCCCTTTTGTAGGAATGAACTTTTAGCCTATTCCCTTTCCAAATAGAGCCTACAAGGGGAAAAATAATGACATGGACTTGGCAAATGAGAGGTTCTATTATTAAAAGCAGGTTGAAGTTGGGGCTTTGTGCAAACTGCTTCCGACTTTCTACAGTGTCCCTGTTTGAAGTGTGGAGATGGTGTTTGAAACCCCCAGCAGGCTCGAGTTGGGGGACCATCATCCTCGTTAACATTAACGGGAGCTGGGCCGGAGCTGTAAAGGAAGAGAAGTCCTCTGGGCCAAACCTACTAAGTGATCCAATGGGAAGAAGACTTGGGCTGTGGATGAGGGAGAGAGGACTATCCTTAATTTCATTCTCTCCTGGAACCTGGTGACAAGGCAAAGAGAGGGAAAAAAAAAACAAAAACAAAAACAGAGTCTGTTGGACTAAGAAAGTCTAAGGTTCTGAGTGCAGGCTACCAAGACTCCACCAAGTGTAAGGGTACTGGCCTAGAAGGAAAGGAGGCCGATTCGTTCTGCGTATGTTTTTGTAGTAACGTGAGGCTGAGATATGATGCTGGAGCAAGAGGTAGGCTTGCGGTTCCACAGGCGGCAGTGAGGATGCCATCAGTCAGGAAAGAAGCAAGCAAGAATTAGATCTTTCACGTAAGAACAGAGACCTCGTCCATTTTGCTCAGCGCTATGTCCCCGCATCAAGTACAGCACCCGGGGTGGATCAGATAGACATCTTGTAAAAAATGCATAAAAGGGCTGGCTGGATGGAAGGATGGAAGATAAAGTGGGGGAAGTGAACAAGAAAGGACTCTCTGGGCTAGAGAGATGGCTCAACAAGTAAGGGTGCTTGCCCAACAAATCTGGTGATCTGAGTTCAAACCCTAGGACTCGTGTAAAAACGGAGGGAGGCAATCAACTCCATAGAGTTGTCCTATGGCCTCGACATGCATGCCAAGGCACACATATATACATGAGAGGAGGGACAGTTTTAAAGGATTCTCCAAGAAAGTGATATTTGAGTCTGTGGGAGAGTGAAGGGGGGGGGGGGGCAAGGTGAAGCAAAATGAGCCAGACAAGAATACCCTTCAGGGAAGAAGTTCCTAAGAGGAGGAACAGAAAATTCCTGAGACAAGAATAGATACAGAGGTACCAAGAGGAGGTGATACTGGAACTCCTACTGTGTTAGGGGTCAGCAGTGAGGCTGGAGATAGGAATACAGATGGTCTGACAGAAACACAGGCATTGGAACTCCAGGAAACTGGGCATGGAAAACAGCAAGCAGCCATGAGAATCATTTTCTTCATATAATAATTCTTCATAATAAAGTGCTCTCAGGATATCTGACACATAGAGTGGAAACACAGGGCTCTTTTGCTCCACGGAACTCAGCCAGAGTTTTGTGAAAGGAAATCTTAGCAGTCTGTTTTGCCAAAAAGAAAAAAATAAAAACCTAAGTAAATAAAGGAAAAATTGGAAGTGTGGAATAATACATCAGATACATTACCTTTGGCAGCTGTTGTCTAAAGATCTAAGCTTGGCTGGAGCTGAGCATGGTTCTACAGCCTAGCACCTGAGAGACTGAGGTAGGGTCTGAAACTTGAGGCCATCCTGAGCTACACAACAAGACTGTGTCTCCAAAACCAAAAAGAACTCACCAAAGGTAGTAAAACTACTACGCTCCCAGTAGGAAAGATAGTCATCAGGAATAAAATGCAAAAGGTCCCGAAAATACAATTATATAACAAATGTACATGTGGGAAAATGCCCAACAGCACCCATAGTAAGAGAAGTGTGGGCTTAAGTCAAGTCCAACTTTAAGCTATTACATTGGGTGAAAGCCAATTCAATGATAGCTACGTGGTACTGGCAAGGCTAGGAAGGGGCTAGTGCTCTCAATATTAGCAGAGAGCTCCAGCTGTTGGAAAGCAATTTGACATTAGGCACTGAGAGACAGGAACATATTTACAATGTCTGTAGAAATAGTTCCTCTCTGGAGATTCGTCACAATGCTCTCAAAGAGTTTGTTTGCTGCAAAGCCCTAGGATTCCAGGAGGTACCTCAAGACCTCTGGACAGCAAGTAGAATAATTATGGAAAGAGAAGAATGGGCATGGCTTTGGGTCACTGTCTTAGTTACTTTCTATAGTAGTGAGGACACCATAATTGAGGCAGCATAGAAGCTAGAATTCTCTTGGGGCTTACATCTTAGAGAGCTAGAGTCCACAAGCATCATGATTGGGAGCACAGTGACAAGCAAGCTGGCATGGCCCTTAAGCAGTAGCTGAGAGCTTACACCCTTAGTTGACCCACAAATACCATAACAAGGAAGAGAAAGAGAGAGAGAGCTGTGAAATGGCATGCAAAAGCCCACTTCCGGTGAAGTGACACACCCCCTTTGGCAAGGCCACACCCACTAATCCTTCCCCAACAATCCACCAACGGAGAACCAAATACTCAAAGATATGCATCTGCGAGAGCTGTTCTCATTCGGACACTGCAATTCCCTACCCTCAGAACCAGCACCGCAGTTCTGTCTTATACAGTCCACCTCAAGCCCTCTTAGAAACCAGAGTCATACTGCTTGATATTTTTGAGAAACATAGTCTCATAAAGAAATGATTGAAATTACAAAAAGAACTGTAAACATGAGTGGTTTCATATTTTACTATAGACGAATAATAAAATGTTTACTATCTACACATAATATTGAAAATAAAAAAATCATTTTTAAACAATAGCAAAATAATGTACTATCCAAAGTAATATGGGCTACATAGAAAGACAGAAAAAAATAAAGATAAATATATGTATATATGCACATATACTACACATATATACATGTATATATACAAATATGGACAAATTTAAGACAAAGGTTATTATTATAGTATCATACTGTTCTAAGTATTTTTATTTTATTTTTAATTACCTATTTGTGAGTATAACTTTGTGTGTATAAACAATATATACTTTTAGCGACTGAGCCACACCTCCACCCCTTATAACCTTATTGAAGTATTAAAAATGAGCATAAATTAAAAGTGCAATGTAATACACATGGTTGGATTGTTTCTCTATTTCCATTTTTTTGTAAAATGATTTAAAAACTTCTTTTTCTTGAGACTTAAAAATAACCCACGATGCCCAGAGACCCATACATTTCCATTTATTTTTATATCTCAACGTCATGCCGATAAACTGGCCTAGAGAAGATACTAACACTTTTTGAACACAAAGATATATTTTAATTAAAATCTTGTCATAAATTAAGTCTAAGAGCGAGAAGCTGGAAAGCCGTATTCCAGATGGGTTCAGAGAGGCCTCAAGCAGTAGCATGCATCTGTATGGACCTTTCAGGGGTTCCAAATAGTACAGACGGAGGTACGAAAAACTACGAAGGTACAGGGAGACAAAACTGGAGGGGCGGGTCCCGAATGTCCCTGGAAAGAGGGACGGAGTCTGTGTGAAGAAGCACAAGATCCCTGTAGGACGGGAGGTGTAGCTAGCAAGATGCTGAGTAAACAGGACAGCTCGCTTGAGAACGAAGAAGATCTAATGAATGCTTACGGAGAGTGGCATGTTCAGAATGGAAGTTTCTAGAGACTAGCATGTCTACAGTGTACATCATGAGTGTGGAGCTGTTGGCCGTGAAGAGTGGAGCCCAGGAGAGGGGGAAAGGGATAAAAAGGTGAGAGAATGGAAGGAGGGCTGGAGCTGTAAGAATGGTAGGAAGGTGTCGCCATTACAAGTGGTCTACACAGAAACAGGCTTCTCCAGGGACTAACACAGAATCCACTTGGATGTGTATCTGTCCTTAGGAAATCTGACATTGGTGAAAAGAGGTAAGAAACTCCTTCCTTGCACCCCATCTCGATTAGCTTTAATGGGCTAACCACGCATGTGCACCCAACGATTAAAGCCTGGTCGTCTCTAACATTTGTTGTTCCAAATGTTTCCTGTGCTATATAAAGTTTACCTTTGACTTCAAGCGGGGAAGTGAAGGGCGGAGCCCTGAGAAGGGGAGGAGGGAGACACAGTAGCTGCAGCTCCATGGCAAGAAAAACATCTCGTGTTTTAAAATAATGCATTCACTCCGAAGCCCAAGCCTAAAGGTCGCAAACTCGCACGAAGCACCAGTGATTTAGGGCTCAGTTCAGCAATGCGTGGAATGTAAAAATACACGGAAACCGCAACCCAGCAGGAATGGCGCTGCGCCTCTGGCAGAAATCGCCGTTTCCCACACAGGCCCTAAATCTGACCCAGCAATGAAACTTTTAAAATTTTGTAAAAATAGAACAGTTGAGAAATCTTGGCCACTTTTAGTTAAAAGAAAAACAAAACAGCCATCTTTTCTGGGTGAACTTTGAAAATCTGCCACTGTCCTCCCCTCTTGCAAGATATGTTCATGGTAAACTGAGGGAGGGGCATTTTCAAATGTCAAACTACATTTTCCTCTTAGGTTACCTGGCAAACACATTCTAAGATGCTCTGACGTGTGTGGCTTGTTTTCTGATTCATCAAGAGAACTTCCAAAGTGTCCAGTCAAAAAGCAACGTGTGTGGCAAATGCCACTTTCAGGAGACTACTAAACACTGCTTACTGACATAGTAATTATGGGTTAGAATTATCTTCTGTGATCTTCATCTATGCCCACCAATGGCATTCTATGCTCTAGGATGCAACAATTTAAGGAACAGGGCAAGTTCACTAGGTTCCCTATGGTAGCCAGGACTCAAGTCCAAACACTTCCAGTCCCTAAGTCCAGCCTCCTTCCCTTACACTCACTTCACAGGAAGGAATTTCCCACATCACATCTATTCAAAACAATTATATTTAGAAATTAAGTAATACCACTGATGTCTTGGTCAGCACTTAACTGGTTCTTCTGGACTATTAACCCAACACTGGCTCAAACCAGGGCTGTATTTCTAGTCTCTTATCTATATAGTATTATACTTATTAGGCCGAAGCAATTCCACGGCTTTGTGTCAGAGCCCAGGTTGAACTATAGATGAAGTCTATGGAAGCCCAATGCAGAGCCTCCCTCCCTCCCTTTCTCCCTCCTCTGACCCCCTCCTTGTAAGACATCTCACTAATATTTATTTTGGAAGTGCCATGGACGGCATTAGGACACAAGCTTCTGTAAAAATGTAACATTCACGATTAGCACTTGAAATAAGTATATCCAGACAATGTGTTTTTGCTCGGTGCTTACAACCAAATTATCTCAAGAGGCTATCAAGAGCTCTCAAGTCGCTGTGTTAACTGTGTTCTTCATTTAATCCAGCCCCACACAGGCTTAAGAAAAAAAGAAGGCATGATCTAAACATCACACACAAAGAAATAGAATTCAGTCTCTCTCTCTCTCTCTCTCTCTCTCTCTCTCTCTCTCTCTCTCTCTCTCTCTCTCTCTCTCCCCCTCTCTCTCTCTCTCTCCCTCTTCTACCTCTCCACCCTCCCAACATCCGCCGCCATTTCCAAACTAAATATAGAGGCCGAGCATCAAAACACAGGCCCGAAAAATTTCCAAAGCGGTGATCAACAAATCAGTGGCATGTGACATTCGAGACTCAAATGAAATGCCCAAATTCACACAAGCATGGAAAACGGGAAGTAGGGTGTACCTGAACACGCCTTAGGAAGCTCTGCACGCATTACCCTGCTTTATAGCCATCTCTACAAACATGCACCACAGGAAAAGCTACTGTGAGCTCAACGCCAGAACTCTGGTTTTTCCTACCCTCCATAGGAAGCCTAGATCCTGGATACAGAAATGCTAAACGATCAACAGACGTACAAGTCAGCGCTGCACTCAAAGGCTTTTTTTTTTTTAACGTTTCCCTTATTGGAGAGGGGAAGGGAGAAAAGGCTTCCTTTCTTGACCCTACAACAAATTCCATTAAACTTCAAAAACAATGCTCTGAGATTCTGGAGGATACAGACAGGAAACCAAAGGAAAGCTTTACAGAAAAGTTTCAAACCGTAGTTTTTTTTTTTTTTCAGAGGGAGGGTTGTATCTTGATGGTGAGAGCTCACGGCAACTGAGAACATAATTAGATTTGAATGCCATGGACTTGCAACTGGGTGTATCACACATCAAAACAGATTTAGCGTCCAGTCAGAGTAACGGAAGTGTGCAAACACCAGTGGCCAGGAGATAATTAATAATCGCCCCCAAAGTTTACAAATGTTTCAAGGGCCCTGCACATTCAATGCAATCACAGTTACAAGTTACCTGAAATTATCGTTTTGCTTTTGGCAATGTTCATGATGAATTTGTAATTTATCATTGAGACCAAAAATCAACTTGCTCCTCTTCAAACCCTGACTCTTGCTTCTTTCTTGTGAGTGTTTCTTATAGGGAAAGATAAGCCTTCCCCCCAAAATGGTGTGATACATATGGGTTTGGTGTCATCACCAATGAGTTCATTATTCTAAAATGTGGGGTTTGGAATGGAAACTGGGCTTGTGTCTTTATTCCATCAGTATCCGTAAGTCTTAGGAGAATATTTTGGAATTTGACCCAGATGGCTACAATTCATTACTGAGAAAAACTCTTTCTAAGTGAGACTCTACGGTAATTTTTTTTATTGGGCTTATTTGGGGGAGCACTTAAACTATATTATTTTCTGCTTTAAAAAAAAAGAAACTTGTTCCCCCCAAATGCAAAAAGGATTAATCTTGATTGTGAAATCAAGAAACAAAGATACAGGCCTATTGTGCAATAATCAGCCCACATCTCAATGAATAAGTAATATTTCTCACAAACCCAAGTTAGATAGTGGATTTATTTAACCTCTTGGGGTCAGGTAATAAATACTAAGTGAATTATTCAGCCCAATGGCTAATCAATACAATTCCATGATATATTTTTTGTGTTTCATAAAAGGTTGTACACTAAAGGCAGTGAGCAATTATGGAAATTGGGCCGGAGCACCTCTCAATTCCTCTCCTACTTGAAACCCCAGCAGGCCACCTTGACAGCAAATCGATTAGTGCTTCAGTGAAGTGGCGCAGTGACCCCTGACCTCCCTCTAGCAGGCCTGACAGAAGAGAGAGTATTTTATATTTATTTTATTGAATTAACTCCATCTTGCCTGTACCAACGCTTTACACATATCAGGCTGGCAAGCTACAAGCTACCTCGCCATCTCTCCATTCCCCACGGCTAAGCAAGCCCCGCCCCCCCACCCTGAAGATTTCTTTGTTCTGGTTTTCCGTTCACTTTTGGCCTCAGTGGAGGATTCCAATCCACCCTAAGACTCGAAGAGGAGTTCCAGGTGATGAAAATAATAATAATAATAATAAACAGCATATAATCCTTCTGCCCCAGGTTCATGCCTACTTGGCCCATCAGGAGAGTATGCCGACCTTATCCCACTGCCCCCATAAAGACAAGGACCACTCAGTAACAGCTGGCTCACCATGAAGCTTGTCTGGGAACATGTAAGGGACCAGCGATAGTTGGAAACATCTGCCCTGGAAAATCAAAACTAAATCAGAAGCCATCTGTAGTCTCTCTCTTATGACCTCATTCTATTAGTACCTCTTTGAAAGTGTTAGAGATGGAAAAGGAGAGCAGAGAGAAGAAGCCAGATGAGTTGCAAGCATTGTTTCTTCAAGAAACAATCAACATAAAGAAAGGCTCGCGCTACCAACAACCACCACGAGCTGGTGAGCATCACCAAAAAGGGTTGTCTTCTTAACTTTGACTTCTGCTAAACAGAAGAGCACCTAGGAAGAACCAAAGGAGCCATGAGGAGGGACTGTCCACAAATGCAACGGACAGCTCTGGAGAAGCCAACGGCAAGAAATACCCACAGAAGCACTGATAATTCACAGAACTGAAGGACGTCGGACTATGTCTGAAAGAGGAAGCAGAGGATAGCGCTGTGTTACCTGGGTGATAGAAATCAACTAACTGCACTCCAATCCCAGCCTTTCTACCCACACTAGCTGCAGACTTTGAACCTGTTCCTACTGCATCTCTAAGCTTCTGTTTTCCTCCGTGCATTAGGGTGACATCAACTGTCTGTGTGTAACGAGCAATGCTGGCTGCCAGTGTTCTTTCATCAGGTCCCAGAGAGTGTTCTCTGGATAGAGAAGCGGTCACTTTTCATCCCTCTTTTATGAGCAGAGGGACGAAAGAATTTGGGGGATCAGAGTCCGACCTTCCAATCATTGCCATTTCTGGGTTCGTGCACACATAGACTTAGATGACCTTGTAGCTTAGCATTGAACACTCACTCCTTGACTCATCTCCCTACAAAGCAAAAATGGAAGCCCTCTTGCCTCACTCCAGTGGTCCGGTCTATTCATTTCTTGCCCCTGTCATAAAGGGCAGGGTCCTGGGGGAGTTATTGACTTCATGGGGACAAGGTGATGCTAAATGGATATTTTGGTATAGGAAAGAAAACTGAAAGAAGGAAGTTGGAGATCAGAAGCAAATCATTCCAGAATTGTGGTCAAAGGCTCATCGTGGGGGTGGGGAGAAGGCACCTGCAGATATTAGAGTTCTGATGGGAAGTTAAGGTCATTCAGAACCTCTCCAGTTTCTCCAGCAAGGAGGACCTCTGCCACCTCGGCCACATCCACACATCTTCTGGGGGAGCAGGACTGGGGTCTAAGCCCGTTATAATCCCATTAGCCAGAATTGTTTCTGCACAAATGTCCTCACCCAGGCTTATGGCTACTACCACGTGACAGGAAATGCTGGCAGTCAAGGTTCTAAGGACGTTATGAGGGAAGAGCATTCTGATTTTGTTTCTCGCCCTTTTTGTTCTTTGTTGTTACAGACATTCAGGAATTTTATGTTATCTCAGTAGCGTTTTCTCCACTGATCCACCATTCACCAGCGTGGAGGATGTAGGAAAACACTTCATTTCTCTCTCCTCTCTCTTTCTCTCTCTCTCTCTCTCTCTCTCTCTCTCTCTCTCTCTCTCTCTCTCTCTCTCTCTCTCTCTCTCTCTCTCTCTCCTTCCCTACCAAAAAGATTAAATAAATAAAAACCTAAAAACCAAAATCCAAAAACCAAAGGCCTGGGGAGCAATAGAGGAAAGGGATGAGGAGGGACTCCACCATCCCCTACACCTTCTCTGCTCACAGGTAGGTAATAGCTCTGAGAGTTTCTATGTCTATAGCCAATGAAAACACATCCTCCTAGTCAATGGTCTAGGTCCTAGCTCTGGGGCCTGATGAGAGGTATCAAGAACACACGGGCCCAACAAGTTAAACAACACCCAATGCAGTGGTGAAACTGCCACTTCCCTGTAAGAGGAATGTAAGGCAGGACTGTCTGAAGGATGCGGAGGCAAGGGAGTCAGCAAACTCCCGTGAGCCACTGTTCCCCAGTGAGACAGCAGTGTCTTTAGTCACTGTGGCCACTGAGAAGACCAAGACTGGAGACAGACCGTGCAACTACAGGGAGAAAGGCTTTCACCTTGTCTTGCCTTGCCTTGATGATGCCAAGAAGATGATAATAATTAGGGGCTCTTCAGTGTTTGGGGAGGGGGTGCTGCCTGATATGATAACATAAAGGGCAATTGGCAACACTTTCAAAGTTCCCTTTGATCTAGTGCCCAGGAAGCCACCTGACTGTAAAAGTGTCAGGCACAAGAGAGTCTCACCAGGAGCATGACGCCATTGGGTAGAAAGACACCCTGGTTCAGATTCCCCTGGGGTAGCACTGTGGACAAGTTCTGTCTTCTCTGGGCTCCCATTTGTGAAACGGAAAGGCTACTTCCTACAAGATAAACAGCAGTGTGTTCACCTGGATGTGTGATAAGCCCCACATGGGACGTTTGCTTCCTTCAAAACCCGAACTTTAACAGACAAAAGAGTCTCCTTATCCACTCGGAAGAACTAATACAGAAGTCCATTTTCTCCACCAGCTAACCCCACAACCAAAACAGAGCAAGCCCCTGGTAGAATGGATCCGGCCTGAACGCCTGCAAACACTCACTCACACGGCAGCTCTGTTGAGTCATTTTGCAGAAGCACACAGAGCCTGCTACCTGGTCCCCCAGAAAAGGAAATCACTCACACCTTTGGATAACTCCATGCATTAAACCATAAATTATTCTTCCTCTTTCTCCCACTTTCAGAATCTATACAAAAGTGATTACCTCAGTCGTTTTTCAATATTACTCTCATGCTCAGAAAAAGCACCTTCAGAAAGTTATTTATTTTTTTGCGGCATGTCAGGTTGCTAGATTATACTAGTTAAAATAAAACTACTATATCAACCACTGTGTACTTCTGTGTGCATTACGTTCCCGCAAAATTGCTGTAAAGGAGGAATTTTCACAGGTCCCCGCTACAGTGTTTTAAATATTTTTGTTAGACCTCATTTTTGTGCCACTTCTGACATTAAGAAAGAAATCGGAAAACCAGTTGCTAAACTAACCTAGCGACAGAATAATTTTTTTATTTGAAGTTCTCTCATTTTAGAAAAAAAATTATTTAAATATTAAAAGTCATTTTTTTACCATGAAACTAAAACCCAACTCCTACTATTATGTCATCTTATGAGCTCTTGGATTAGCGTTAAAAGATCCTCTTGGATCTGACTTGGGCTCAGTCAAAAGCAAGAATTGGACACAGGGAAAAGAGAAAGCACAAAACTTTGAATGAGTGCAACCCAGCACTTCTAATCATGGAGACTGCAGATTCCTGATGCATACAGCTGAGCCTAAAATACTTACTGGAATACCTTTAAGGGGAGAGCAAAACAAAAGTAAAGCTGGACATAGTCTTAATTTTATACCCCAAACTGTTTCCTGTATGCCTACAGTATTAACCATTTGCCAAAGTGCGACAGATGTCTTTACATTGCCATCCAAATGAAAGCCTCACGCATCTAGGATCTTCCATGGGCATTTGTGTTCTAAGTCACAGAGCTCGGGGCTCTGGAGGAAGGGCAGCTACCACAAGATAGCAGCCAACATCAAGCTGTGCCTTGTGTGTCAACACAGGGACCCAGACTGGAGAGCTCTAGAACCGGGCTCTAAAGATGCAAACTGACTCTCTCTACAGCCAAGCGAGAGGGAGAAAGAGGAAACACTTGAATATTTCATAAACAGTTCTGCGCAGGCTTTTGAGTCCTGGCACACAGAGCTTGTGACCAGGATCTACTTTCCATCAACTCAGGGCACCTCCAAAATGGCTATGCTCTCCAGACGACTAGTCTCCAGCAGCTGGTAGCCTCCTCTTTTTCTTTCTTCTCAGGCTGATTTGCCGGCATCCTATCTTGAAATCCTGCAGAACAGGCTTTAATCTTTCATTTGAGTTTCACTGCAAACCACAGAGAAAGATGCCTCAGCCTCAGCGCCCTAGGGGTCGCCAGGCAGCAAGTTTCTGAAAACAGGTAAAGCATCCTCAGGAAATAGAGGGCGCAACAATGGAGAAAGGACAGCAAAGATACTCCGCATGCATTTTTAACACGGCCAGACTTAACGAGGAATGGGCTGCCTGGTAGTGCTTTTAACTAACAAGCAGGCAATATACCACACTGTAAAAATGTTCTATTTTAACGCCTTTCAGTTTGGGGCTCTGTGACTGCTGCAGGTAGGCCCATTAAAAGCAACACAGACTGTAAATCAGATCACCCACACCTTTCCCAGTCTAGGAAGTGATTTTCCTGCTGGGGCGCACCCAGCTTTCACTGACACGGATGGCATCAACTTGTACCATGGAGAGGAGATCCTTCTTGACTTGTGAATTTCTGCTTTCAGAAAGGCGGTTGTATGAAGCCAAGAGACACCAACAAGCAGATATTAGGGTAGCTGCTTAGAAACAGATTCTGTGCTCCATATCTCCAAGGGAACCGTGATCTTCTCCAAAGGAAAATACAGAGGCAAAGCCTTGGCAGAGTTCTGCGTCCCAAAGGTCACAACACAATATGGTACCCAGCCTTCCACATAGCCATGTTCATAGGAGCTGAGTTTGACTGATCCTCAGTGCTTTAATAAGCCAATAGTGTTTGTGAAATTGTTATGCTGACTCTGGCTGCAGTATCTCTCGTCCTTGCATCGAAGCATAGTGAACACAGTGTGGAAGAAGGTGATTGGCAATTCTTCATGCTCTGCAGTAGACATACACAGTATTGTGCAGATTCGCAGACATGTGGGATTTTTATGAAGCATAAATCTGAGAGATTACCTTCCTTTTTAAAAAAGACATTGATATACTTGCTTTAAGGGAATGTAGTAATGTTTTTTAAAAAAAAAATAAATAAATATGAAGATCATCTGTGTCACATGTAGGTTCTGTGTGGTTATTTTTTTGTATCTCATTTCGTTGAACAATATTTCCTTTCTGAGTTTTAGTCACTTCTATGATGGGAACCCAAGAATAATGCAAGTTACAAAACAGATGGAGCGAATATTTTTTAAAGGTGCCTTAAAATTTCCATAATTTACAATAGATATTCGCACCCGCATCAAGAGGTCGATGCTCTGCTTATACACCTAACTCCGTGTGATGAACATAGGGCTTTTACCAGGGAGGGGGAAAATACCTATTTCCAAAGGAATCCATACCCCGGAAACAAATTGGCTCTCACCCTCAGCTTCTCCTGTGCCTCCTATTAAAGACGGCTTCCTAAAGATGTCCAAAGAGTTTATTCGCTTTTGGCTTGTGGCTGTCCCACTGTTGCAGAGACTTAAAGGCCAGGACAACATTTAACTTCTCAGTTTTGCTCACATGGCTGTGGCAGAGGTAACCACAGAATACCAGAATACTGATCTATCCAATGAGAGCGCTTTGGCTGCCGAGGGTCCCCATTATAGCCCTCAGTCACCACAAAACTGCTGTGTAATTGGAAAGGAACTTTTTCCCATGCAAAGAAGTTTGCTGTCAGGGCCAGCATGTAAGAGACAGCACACTGTGTGAAGGGCTGAACACCTGCTGGCAGCCGCTCTCCTGCCCAGGTGTCTGGACCTAGCCTAAACCTGAGGATCACAGAGCCCAGGCTGTAGCCCCTGTAACCCTGGAGCTCATTCCCTCCACTCAATTCACTGTAAGTCCTAGATTCACGCTGAGGCCCCAGAAGTGCAAACTAATTGCATCTCGGGTGCATAGCCTATCAAAGGAAAAACCAAACCGGAAGTTCGCCTGCCTGTGGCATCTAAAACCACAGCCGCTCCTCTTTTATGTGTCTAAATGTTGACCCTATTCTAGCATTTATTTACCGAAAACCATGATCAACCAATTCAAATATTATCCCAAATGTCTTTCTGGCTGGGAAACAGTCAACTTCCTCCAAACAAGTTTAGACATACCACTATTTTCCCATAGGGGAAATAAAAAACTACTTTCTCTCCCTCTCCCTCTCCCTCTCCCTCTCCCTCGCCCTCGCCCTCGCCCTCTCCCTCTCCCTCTCCCTCTCCCTCTCCCTCTCCCTCTCCCTCTCTCTCTCTCTCTCTCTCTCTCTCTCTCTCTCTCTCTCTCTGTGTGTGTGTGTGTGTGTGTGTGTGTGTGTGTGTTTGTTTTCTCAGTTTCCTGGAAACAAAAATTATATAGATGGGAGCTTAAACTACCAGTTTGGGCTTATTACTTAAAATCTATCTTCTAGACAGAATTTTGCCATAGATACCATATTTACTGGTAGCTTAAATTGTTATAAGTCCAAGTTCTTAAGGTCAATGCAGAGCTAACAGGTTCGGAAGACTTCCTAGCGTGACTCATAAATAAGTTCCTATTTATCAACTTTTCAAAGTAAGAAAACAAAAGGTTAGACTGGATGCCACACAGGGAGGGATGAAGCCCCTGCTGCAGGGTGTGCTGTCTATAAAGGCCTCTTAAGATGTCTCTGGAAAGGGTGAGGTCTATCATAAATGAAATGATAGCCATGACCTCTATGCACCTACTATCTCCTTGAAGAGGGAATTTGATAAATGTAATGTTTCAGCAACACAACAGAATCCAACAGGAGGGAGTGGGAGACTGCTCAGTCAGTAAAGAGTTTGCTAAAGAAGAAAGAGGAGCGTGAGGGTTCAAGAGTTAGGATATCCAGAAAAAGAAAAGTAGTGACAAAAAAACCACACACACTTGTAAGCCCAGAACTGAGAGGACAGAGACTGGGCAATTCCTGGGACTTGCTGACTTGATCCTAATTAAACGATTCCAAGTTCAATGAGAGACCCCATCTCAAAAAATAGGGTTAAGAGCTACAGAGGGAGAAATGCAATGTCAACCTCTGCCCTCTACATACATGCACATACATACATACACACACACACAGAGAGAGAGAGAGAGAGAGAGAGAGTGGAGGGGGATCCGGATAGGATAATATTGCTTTCCTCTATTTGCAGATAGATTTAAGAAGAAAAAACAAGTTTCAAAATTCAGAAGACACGTGTCCAGAGGCACCTGGATGGATACTCAGTACACTGGAAGGCAGAACTCTTCTCCGTCATCCTACCGAATTGCTGAATTTGCATCAGAGACTAGAGATATAGTGCTCTTGTTCTCACTTTGATCATTAGTCCTTCAGGGATGTGTTCCCTGAGCCTGGTGAACCAGTTCTTCCTCCTGGTCTAAAACCTCATAGCATCTGCCTGTGCTTTCCACACAACAGCAAACACAGCTGTAATGTCACCGTTGCTTTCTTGCTTCTTTTGAAGACTGTCTTCCCCAAAGGAGTCCAAGTCTGTGCAAGTCTCTGCTAAGTCATCACAGTCTCTGCCCAATACATAGAAAACATTCAATGAATGAGTGATTCACTATGTTTCAAAGGTACCCCAGGTCTAATTCCACAAGGCCTGGATGCTTTAGCATCTTCCAATGTTAACCAGTTCTGATAACAACCACTATTCAGATTCCCATTGTGTCTTTCATTGAAACATCTCAAAGCAAGATAAAAAACAAAAAACAAACAAACAAAAAACAAGCAGCTGGAAATAGCTAAGAACCACTGAGAGGGAGAGAGAGAGAGAGAGAGAGAGAGAGGTTCAGGACTCTGTCTAAGGTCTTAATGGCAGCAGCAAAACCATTAGCATCTCAGGGCATTTCATGTGCCGTGAGACCTTGCAGATGGCCGCGATACCGGCATCTATTGCCGCTTCAGCTTAGTCTCACCAAGCGAAGGCTCCAGGAAGAGGGGTGTGATTTATCCTGCGTTCTATCATCCTGAGTCTTCTATTAACCGGCACTCGTGCAGTCACAGTACGATGATAAATGATAGTCGTAATTATGACCCTAACTTACAGCAAGTCACCAAGGTATCCTCTGAATCACCGAAAAACGACATTAGGTGAGAAGTTCCTCGAGAGAAGGGATCACGTTATACAATTCCCCAGGGGCTTGATACAACACATAATTGTTTAATAAGACTATATTGATCATAAGAATGGCATTGCATCCGAAATGATACTCAACGTGTACCATGTGAAGAAATTATCTATTAAGCAGAATATTTAACTACATTGCACACCCATTAGTGTTTGTTAAGAGGAATTTAGCTCACCCGAAATGGGAACTAATGGCAATCTTGGTGTAGAGGGTGCATGAGCCCATCTTCTACTTAGCAATCACCAAGAAATGACAATATTGGGAAGAATGTTGCCGGATGAGAGAACTGCCAATGGGCCTGACGTTAACGTCAAGTGTCACAGTTGCTACTATTGTTCTTTTTATCTCCCAGAAATTACTATCTGGAGAGTAAATGTTGATACAATCAAACAAACCAAACTAGGAAAAAGTTTGCTCTGTTTCACAGAGAAATCCTGGCTGACATGCAGAAGGGAAGTTAACAGAAGTCAAGTTACCTAGACTCAGGATAAAAAAAAAAAAATCCTTGCATTTTTAACACATAAACTGTTTCTCTCTTTTTCCAGTTTAAGTAAATGGGATGAAAATGATTTTTATTGGCATAGAGTATTCATATAATTTTTTAAATAAGCAAAAACTCTGTTCCTCTACACCAGTGGTTCTCAACCTCCCTGATGCTGCAACTTTTCAATATAGTTCCTCATGTTGTGGTGACGCCCAACCATAACGTTATTTTTATACTTCTTCCTAGCTGTAACTTAGATACTGTTATGAATTACCATGTAAATATCTGATATGCAGGATATCTGATATATGACCTCTGTGGGGGTTACTACCCACAGGTTAAGAAAGTGCTCTGGAATACGGATCTGAGATTTTGCCTATGGGTCCAATAAGTAGCTTTATTTTTCATATTTTGTCAGTTACTTTGTAGCAGTCAATGTTAACTAATAACACAATATAAATAACATAGTTATTACAAAAGTACTTTTGCATATGTGTAGTATGTACGTGTTTATGTGTTTGCATGTGTGTTCTGGGTATGCACGCACATCTGTGCACAAGGAGGCAGATCTGATGTCTCTTCTGTGAATGCTCTCCATATTATGTATTGAGGTAATGTCTCACACTTAAACCCAGAGTTCACTGATATAGCTTGTCTAGTTAGGCAGCTTCCTTTCAGGGATCCCCCTGTCTCTACAAGCCATGCAGTAAGATTACACATGAGCTACCATGTCCATGCAGAATTCAGGCAGATGCTAGGGATCTAAACTCTAGTCTTGATGCTTCTAAATGCCCACCGATCCATCTTTCCCAGCCTCAAACATATTGAACTTGTGTTTCATTTATTTCTTTAGTATATGTATGTGCCAAGACATGACTGTGTGCTACAGTAAAGGTGTGGCAATTAAATGACAATCTGTCAAAACTGGTTCTCTCCTTCCACCATGTGAAGCTTGGGGATCAAACTCAGACTGTCAAGCTTGGTGACAGTCACCTTTATCCACCAAACCATCTTGCTAGCCCTCAAATTATTACTTTATCTCAGACGTACATGTCTCCTCTCTCATTCACTTGTATTTGCATATTTTTAAAGTGATTTCTTAAGGTTAGTAAAGAAATCAGCTTCTATAAACAAAACCACAGTAAAAAAAAAAAGTACCAGAACTAAAAACAAAGACTCAAAAGAAAGGGGAAATATTAAATAACCTTTGAACCTTACCAGATACATTTAATCCTTTGAATAACTGTATAAATATTTGAATATGTTTTATTTATGTTTTCCTCCTTTTTATTATAGAACAAGATATGTTTTATAAAGTGGTCCTCTTAACTGGAAAATAAGGGGGAAAGAAATTATGGTTTATTATTTAACTTCCAAAAAGTCAACATCAAAGGTTATGTTTTGGTATTCAAGACTATATCATTTGTAATTTCTTATTGTTTTTTATTAATGTGGAAGAAGAGTTAAGTCTCAAGAATTCTTATCTAGAAGCTTCTCTAAGCCAAGTTGAGTTTATGGGAACTACCCGCTTTTGCCAAGACCAAAAAAAGAAAAATCTATATACAGTTACTCCCACCCTTCTCCTTGCTGTTTCACATACTATTTCTGACTCAAAATGAAAATATTTTTATTGTTCTTTCTTCTTATATTTAAAAGAAAGGGGGAAAAGATTCCTGAGTGCCTTCAAAGTGTGAGGCTGCAATTTCATTACACAAAAGAAGTGATCTGAAACTCCCCAATGTAACAAACCAAGATGTCTATTTAGGGCTGGGGTGAGGGGCGCTGCTGATTTGCATGCGCCATCCCTGCGCATTTCCTACGTGCATAATTTTAAGGTACTTAATGAGTGACTGAATCAGAAATGGAATTAGGCTGCAGACAATGACAGTAATGAAAGTCAGGAACAATGAAATGGAAAACAAGTCCAGAGCTTTTTGGAGAATCAAATTGTGCAGGCCACGATTGGAACCTCAGCATCATGAGATCAAGTTGTCACCAAGTCCTATCAAGATCAGTCAGGATAACATGAACATTCGGGAGCATATTTAGATCACTTCACCTCTTCCATCTGCTCACCACAAAAGGAGACAGCTGAAAAAATGACCCAAGATGTTCACCTTGACCCTAATCTCCCTTCTCTGTCTACAGTCAATCCAACTGTGCCCTGGCCACTTGCCTCTATCTCTGTCATTACTACTAAGCAAGACACCATTATCTCTGGGTCATTGCTCTCATGTACTTCTGAACTTAGCCTCCTTGCCTTGGAGCTCTGCTCCCTAACGCTCTCCTTATATCCTTCCTAGTGGAACTCAAATGTTACTTTCCCTTTAGCTCCAGAAAGAATCAACCATTTCCTGTCTAGGGTACCTATGACACTCCATCCTGTCGCCAAAGACATTGAATTGTTTAGATCCCTGGTTGCATAGGTCTGCATGCACAAGGCAAGAAATGCTTCAGCCACACAGGAATATGAGCCATAAATCCCCTCCCCAAAGGTTTTCAGTGATCTATTAAACTCACCGGCATTATTATGGGATTGTATTGTTAAATTAAACATATCAATTTATCCACAATGACAAATGTGCTCTTTAACGGTACAATGTGTAGAAGTGTGGGGTGGGGAGATATCTCCGTTGATAAATGGCTTGCCGTGCAATTATGAAGACCTGAGTTGGAACCCCAGGTCAGAAGCAGGGCACGGCAATGTGTGCTTGTAATCTTGGTGTCGAGAGGCAGAAACAGATACCTGGAGCTCACTCACCAACCAACTTACCCTAAAGAGCAAGCCCTAGAGGGACTGAATCTCAAAAAGAACCCAAGGTGGTTGGCTCCTGAGGAACCACATCCAAGGTTGACATCTGAGAGCATGCACACATGTACACATACACATACACACACACACACACACACGAATAAACAAATAAACCATATTAAGAGGACAGGACAGGTAGTGGTGGTGCACACATTTAATCTCAGCCCTTGAGAGGCAGAGGCAGGCAGATCTCTGTGAGTTCAAGGCCAGTCTTGTTTACAGTATGAGTTCCAGGACAGTCAGGGCTGCTACACAGAGAAAACCTGTCCTGGAAAGAGAAAGAGACCACACAGCATCGTTGGAGATCCAGATATTGGTTGACATCTGTGGTTTTCTAGAATAAATGCTTACTGAATTTCATGTCCTGCTTCAGGATAATAACTCAGAGCCTAAACAAGATGGAGTCTCTGATGATAAAAAGCCCAATGGTGAAGATGTCTGTGACAGGAAAGTCTGAGGAGCTTAAGCTCTGATAGGGACTGCTACCCATGAATCCGGCTCTTCTGGTAAAGTGTGAGGCGGGAGCTCTGCTTTGTAGTGTTTCCCGTTTTCATGGATACTTACATTGTGGCTCACTTCAACCTTCCGGTGTTGTATCACTTGACTAGAGCTGGAAGAGACTCAGTTGGTTCTCAAGAATCTACATAGGGTGGGGGTGGGGGTCTGTAACAACACACCATAGAATGGGACATGAGCCCCCTGCAACCGCAAGCTGCATCCTCTTTCACTGATCATTTGGTCTGTAGTATTTTTTGAGTGTCTGTCGTTGTGTTGGCCAGAGAACTAATATCCACAGCCCCTTGCTACAGGAGCTCCTAGCATCCTCTATTGAAAAAGTACCCAGATGGGACTAGCAAGGAAAGAATGGCTAAGAAGTTGAGGGAGGGAGCTAAACTCTGATTGGATGGATGAAGTGCACTTATGAAAGACGGGATGGGTGTCCCTGGCAGAAGCAATGGGAACTGTGTGAGAACTTGGCTCTTATCCGAAGAAGAAGAATAACAATCCTTTTGTTGTGGTTTAAATGTAAAGTGTCTCCCAAAATGGCTCACTCTTTGAAAGCTTGATCCCCAGCTGGTGAGTGTCACCAAAATAGAGTATTTTGTTAAAGGCTAGAAACTTTAGCTGCCCCAGCTGGAAAATGTAGGGCACTGGGGAAACAGATTGTTGGGGATACCTCTTTCTCCCTCCCGCTGGCCTTCTTCCTCTGGCTTTCCCATCTCCTTCTTGACTGTCACGAGGTCGCATTATTCTGACTCATCATAAGCCCAAGAAACAAGAACCAAGCAACTATAAGCTAAAATCCCTGAAACTCTGAGTTAACATAAGTCATTTCTCCCTCAGGTTGTCTTTCTTAGGTATTCAGTCGTAGCAAGGAGTGACTAGCAACCTGTGGCAGATTTTAGCCTGGAGAAAATGTACTCAGATGAGAATCTGAGTAGCTCACCCTGGCTCTGGGAATACAGAGTGGGTATGGAGTTCCTGAGTGACAGCAGAAGCCAGGTGGTAGAAATGAGGCTGGTGCATAGAACAGGGTGGAAAGGCATCTGATGGGGCTCGAGCTGAGGGATGAGGGGCAGTAGCAGGGGCTTCCTCGGGCTTTTACAACCAAAGGGGCAGAGAAAGCTGTCACACAGATATATGAGGAAGATGCCCAAGTCTGGGAAGTTGAAATGAGAGCTTGTGTTTCATCACTGAGTCCATTAGTATGGATCTTTTAGGGACCCACATTCATGAAAAATAATTACTTGCTAGAAAAGAAAACTCTCAACCTCTTACCACAACTGTCTGGTCTCTCACACACTGGCCTAAAGTCTTTCCCACCAGGTGCCGGATATCCAGGTACCATTACTCCCTCCCTCTGTAGGATGCCCTTTCCAAAGCGTTCAGGAAACTCACAGAACCCCACCTGCATATTTCCCTCAAATCCCCCATCAAAAGCTGATTTCCGGTCCTTGCTTCTTGGTGAGGGATAAATGTTCTGCAGCTAACAGAGCCCTGCTCACCAGAACTCTCCACATTCCAGGCTGAAGACCTGACTCAGAGCCTGTCTCGCTCATCTTTGTACCTCCTGGTTGTGTCAGGAGATAGGTCCCATGTTTTCTATATGTTGGTACTGTGTCTACCAGAGCAAAGTCATGATAAGCCGTCTGATAACATGAACACACTTTGAAAAAGACAGAGTGCTCTCAGGGCGTTCAGCTGCCACCCCAAACATTCACTGTACAGGAGTATGTACATTCCCTCACAGACTTGACAGAGAACCAAGCAATATCTCATCCAAGGCCACAATAGTCACTCAATTTCGAACAAAGGCTGGGTTATCAGGCTACAGTTGCTTCTCCTTCCTCTGGCCCTCGCAGTCCATTTCTGAAAGAGATGTCTCTGGAACCGCCTCACAACCAGGACACACCTTCTTCGATGTTAGTCACATCCCACCACAGGAAAGCTTCCTTCTGGGCTGTGCCAACTCTGAAGGATTTGCCAGGTCTGGGTCAGCATACCCAGAGATAACCCTCAAGCAATAGAGGGCAGGAACCAGGAAATAAATATCTAGCTTCCTGCCCTTCAGGGACATGATTCTGAGGGCTGTCTAGATGGCTCAGTCAGTAAAATTCTTACTGAGCAAACGTGAGGGTGTGAGTTCAACTCTCAGCACTCACGTTAAAAAAAAAAAAGTCAGGTGTGGCAACCTGTGACCCTAATCCTAGCTAGAGTCATCATCCTGGGAGGCATATATCAATCTACTCTTGAGGGATCCTGATGGGACCCAACATCCGCTGGCTCAATAATACCATCAAGAACAACCCACATCATTGTCTTTCCCCTCTACCTCTCCTCACCCTATATCCTCTCGTCTTCCAGCCCTCCCCTCCCTCTCTCCTCCTCTGCTTCTATGCCCACATAGACCTCTTGCACCTCAGTCCATACAGAAGGGCTCTTTGGGAAGAACCTCAAACTGATATAGCCTCATCCCACCGGAACCACCGATTTCAGGATCTGCAGAGCAATTCTTCTAAAGAACTCTCACGGAAAACAGCTGGAAGGCTCCAGGGTGAAGGGCACTGCAGTTCATTTCTCTGAGAACATCTGGGGAGTGCCTGCCGCGCCAGGAGGGTTTAAGCACTTACTAGACACCTTCTCCATGAAACCCAGGTAAAAATCCCACTTCTTCACAGGTAGTAAAAAGGAGCTGATGTATATGGCTTTTCAAATTACTCGCTTTTCCACACCCTCCTCTTGCATTCTTTCCACTTCGATTTGGCTCCTGCTCCCAGTCATAGCCCATTATGCTAGAACACATTTATCAATATATTCCGTTCTACTAAAAACTTCCTAAACTGGTCTCGGAACAGAAAAGGAAAAGAAATCTTCTGACTTAACATTAAATATACTCTGTCATCCATTAGCATGACAAAGTCTATTTTATTTAGACATTGCCATTAATAATGGAATGATGTATGATTTCCACTCCTGCAGCTCTTCCTTCCTTGCACAATCAATTATACATTTAAGAAAATACTCAGTGGATAGAAGACCTCTAATTAGGCAGCACTTGAGGGAGCCTGCAAGAGCCTCGAAATTGAGAGAAAGATCTCTCAGATACATAAGAAGGTGGAGTTCGGAGGGGGGAACGTCCTCTCAAGATGCTTGTGTTGTGATCAGAAAAACATACTTTCACGTCCTGTGAACTGAAAAATAAGGAAAAGCTCACACACACCAAATGTTTAACCCGATGAAGACTCCAAAGTGAATGAGACATTGTGCGAATTATGAATGCTTTCTCTCCTTGATTCCAGCCAAAAAGACGGAACTAAGCTGAAATCAGATATTAGAAACTTAGGCCTCCAAGTGCTGTCCCTTAGACAAAATAGTCCTCTCTGTCAAAACAGAAAAAAAGATGATGAAGAAGAAGATTTAAGGTAGTTGATTCTTGAGAACTCTGGAAATTGTCCAAACTTCAGAGTTGAACAGAAATAGCTAGCAGTAGATTTCCCAGAAGGCAAAACGAAGCTGGTTTTTCTCACTGAAATCACTGCATATTGCATCCTGTTGTTAGAAGGGACGCTTATCTGGGGTAATCGCCAATATGCCTTGACATCCTGGTTGTCCTGAAAACTAACTTTCTCCCATAGAGCCCAGCAGACTTCCCCAGTTTGGCAAGTCCTGATGCTTTCTCTTTCTCTCCCTCTAGAGGCAGAACATGAAGCAATAAATAAGGCTTAATATCTAGGCATTAAAAATAAAGCCAGGGGTGAAGCCACTATGACAGGAACAGAAAACAGGCCTGGGAAGAAGGCCCGGAGTTTGTCAAGAAAACGGATACAGGAGAAAAGGGAGTAGTGGTGGTGGTGGTGGGGGGGGGGGGGTGTTACATAAAAATACTCTCCAACCCTTCAGGGTCTGCAAGTTCTCTCCTACTCTCCATGTCTCTCTATGGCTCCGACTCTTCCCTGTCTCTGTGGCCCTGTATCTATATGTCTCTCTTTCCTCCTCTGGATCTCCCTACTGCCACCATCCACCCCTCCATGGCACTCTCTAGGTCCCCTTCCCCCTTCCCTGCCTGGGATCTCCATGGGTCTCTCCTCCCCAGGTGGAGGAACTGGTCCCTCCTTCTCAAGTGGTTCATCCCTTAACAAAAGGGACCAATGAGTCTCCAGAAGCAGTCCTGCATATGGTGTGGATGTAAGGAGACCCTGTCACCAGAGACACCAGATGTCCCCTGACTTCTGCAGTGTGCCTTCAGAAACCCTCCTCTCTCTCTATCTCCCCTTGGCCTAATGAGCCTCAATTACAGCTTCTCAGGCTTTTGGACAACAGCGGCAGGGTAAAAGGCTCACAAGGAGCCGGAGCATAATTTTAACTGGCTTGTTTGTGTGTGTGAACTCACTTCTAACTAGTGAGATTTTCCGGCCATCAGGTCTGGCCCTGGGTTAGGGGTCAGGAGCCCTCCTTCCTTGCTGGGGCCCAGAAACCTTGCAAGGAAAGTCAGCAAGCAAGAGGCAGGTCCCAAGAGGGCACAGGGGCCAGGGAGCTGGGTTGTCTGTGCTCTCTTTAATACCACATCCTAGCAAAAAGAAAAACCTGAGGTCTGACTTTAGAGCCTTTGACACATAATTGGTAGCCAATTTTCCTAAGTGGTGAGTCAATTTTCTGCTTGTGAAATGTAACTTTACCCTGGTGAACACCAGGCCCCAGGGTTTTCAATGTGGCTTAACAGCAATTATATGAATGTTAGGAAGGGGGAAGTGTTAAAGTCTCTGCATTTACATTTGTACATGTTTTTACCTCTTAAAGGGATAGGAGATAGCTCCTTACCAACTCACCCACGGAAAAACCCACCCTAGACAGGATCAGGATATCCTGGGAAAGAAAACCATTTATAAGCCACACTACAAAGGGTACTTTTTTTTTTAATTCTCTCAAATATTCCAAGCAGTAGTGAGATGTAATTGGTAGGGGGTGACATCTAGGAGGTCAGTCATAGCATGCATTTCCTAGCTCCCCTCCAGCTGTTTTCTTTGCATGCACCCTAACCCCTTTCCTCTGCCCATCCCTGCCTCCAAACAAATCCCTGGTGGCTCTGCCGCCGCCGCCCCCCCATTTGCAGGCGAGTCCCCCACCCCCAGGCAGGCGGCTCGGCTCAGCCACATGTGCTGTGCGACTCGGCTTTCACTGGCGACAAACTGGAGCCGGGGCCTTTCCGTTCAGGAGGAACTCGCTACGTGTCGCTAACAACAGCACAAACACCGCCTGCCCGGCTCTGGGCTCCACTGCCCACAGCGCACTCCGCACCAAAGAGCCCTAACTGTAAGAAGTAATTCATGAGGTCCCACAAAGCCACTACTGAGAGGCATAGAGCAGGGGGGGTGAGAAAAGGGGTGTTCCTGCTCCCGGGGCCTCCATCCCAGCAGATCTAAGCGGCAGAAGTGCAATAGTCACATCCACAGCCCAACACATGTAGTTTGTCCACGTTTGTTTTTTATCTTGCCCTTTATTTTTTTTCCTCTAAGGACAAAAACCATCTCTATCTTCCGTTAATCGTGCTTTTAAATTTTCATTCAGTTTATTAATCGACACATATGGTCTCACACATATGGTTTATGTATTTTTGAATACGCATTCTCAATGTTTAGCTTCATTTCTTCTTGAACACTTTCATACATGTATCTAACATGTTCTGGCATCCCTCTGCCTTCGATTATCCTCCATCCATCCCCTTCCTGGCATTAAACACCCATCCAACCTTCATGGATCTTTTTGTTTGTTTGTTTGTTTGTTTGTTGTATCCCGCCAGTTATAACCTCACCCACCCCCCCAACAAAAAGCCCTAAAATACAATCTTTAGTTTAACTGCTGTAAGAGACGTCATGCTCCAATCACATATGTCCACAAATGTGAATGGTATCTCCCCACATAGGCTAATGCTATACTTACTCACAAAAAAAGATATATCACTGTTGTGGACTTTTCTGGGAAACAATTTTTCGTTTGTTTCAAAAAGACACAATTATGAAAAACAAAACAAGAAAAACTAATTTGGAAAAAAAATCTACTAGGAACCAAGTTTAGAGAAAATGGACCAGGAAACTAAACAACAACGTAAACTGTATTTATAGATTACTAAACAGAGAGTACATAATCTAAGAAAACGTCCCTCCACCCCCGAAAAGACAGCGTGCTAATACAGACATTCTTTCAGTGCATCTCCAGATTTGGAAGTGGAGGGGGGTGGGAGGACTACATGTAGAAAGGAAGCCGAGACTGTAGGGCTCTTAGCTCCAGTTCTGAAGGACAGAGGAAAACAACCAGTGTAGAAAGGCACACATGAAACTTGGTAACAAAGCCCGTATTAAAAGCAGGCTTGTCCCATCGCACGAGTCCCCATGAGACTGAGCCTGGGGCTCCTGTTCAGTGTTGTGTTCAGTGTTGAGCAATGGGCTTCCCTAAATCCCAGCCACAGTGAGATTTTTTTTTAAACACCTTTATCTTTCTCCCCTAATTCTCCAGCAGATTTCTTCGAGCTCCCACCTCTGCCAGGGATGCTGGAATTATGATCTTAACACATCCTTCTCCCTAGGAGGTTTAAAGGGGCAAGACTTTAGGAGAGGCCTAAGGGAGAAGTAATTGTCCTGCTGAAAGGGCTGTTTACCTTCGACAGCAGCCCAGGGCAGGTTTAGGGAACCAGGTTTCATGTTCCTGCCCATAGCTTTGTGTCCATGAAGGCTGGTACATCTCTTTTCGTGGTTGTAATTTAAATGAGACAACCCACTGCACAGCTGTCTCAGTCAAATTATGCAGGGCCATGTGGCCTATCTTCAATCTTTAAAAAGTCTGGGGTACCTCTGACCATGTTTGAGAGAAACCCAGGGGAGCAATGACCAACAAAAGGAATAGCAATTATGCTAGCAAAGGGTAGAAATTTGCCTAAATGAATGTATTCAAGGCTGCACTCCGAAAATGGAAATGTTAGTTTTTATAGTGAGGCAGAGGAGTGTCACGATCAAGATCCTGATCTTTGGGGTTGGACACAGCAGGGTTGGCATTCTGGTTCCCATGTCTAACAGCAGCACTGAACCTGAACATGTTCTGTAACCCATAGTGCCAAGGTTGCCTTCCTTATAAAACGGAAAAGGAGAACACTTACTAAGGAGGGTTGCAAGGTCTAAAAGAAAGAATGCAAAGCAGACATGTAGCTTAAGAGATGCTGGCTATTGCATCATCCCACAACAATAATTACCATAATAGCACATAGACGTGTCACCGTGAATGTCAGTCGTCCTCTGACACAGGTTATCCATAACCCAGGGAAAGACCAAGCTGACACAGTCTCTAACCCCTTAGTTTACAGACCACAGAATTGCATCCATTCTTTCTCTACAGCAGAACTGTAGGCACAAAGTAAGTAATGAATCCTCGAATGAAAATAAATGAACTATCAACTTTGACAATTTCCATCTGATGATACCCAATTATGTATTGCTTGTCAAAAATAAACTCAAGATATCAAAGGCACAATCCATTGTCTCTTTGCTCCTACAGGCCTTTTCAAATCAGAGGTTAAATTACAGTCAGACGGCAAGAGGGGAGGACCCCACCTTGGGGCACTTCCTTGGGATAAACAGCCAGTTCATGTCCACTGGAAGAGGTTTTGGCCAAAGCACCATGGGGCTGGTGACCCCTTGCTGGTTGCTAATTGTTACTGAATCAGGGTCATTATTGCTAATATAAATTCACAACAACATTCTAGAGGCATATTGATTCCTTGTAAGAACAGGTCTTATTTCTTTGGGGTTTTTATACGTCATTTCTACAGAACTGATTTTCTATGTAGTAACTCTGTAGCTGTTTTGTCTTCACACTTGATCCTGCTTGCAGTCAAAGTTTACCAGACATAAAATAAGAAGCAAAGGAAAGGAAATGAGAAGCAGGAAATCCTGGGAGGGTTTCTTCTGCCCTGAGAAGTCTCCAGAATCATTATCCATGGGGCTTAAGATGTTGTTTCTTTGGGGAATCTGTCAAAACATTACAATGTTTATTTGTGGAGCTTCCAAGACCAGGGGGAAAAGGAGGAAAAGATGGAGGGGAAAGAGGTAGGGGGGTAGAGAAAGAGGGAGAAAGAAGAGAGACCTTCTTCTGATCTAAGACAAAGTATATGTATGGCATGTGGACCAACATGTCTAATCGTATGTGTGTATATACATATATGATTATATAATATATACTATGTATATATGTGTGTATACATAATATATATGTGTGTGTGTATAAAATTTCATCTCTGCAAATTTCCAAAAAGAAACAATTTTTAAAATTTTTTGAAATTCTCATTTCTTTAAGCTCAAGGCCCATGCACACCCTATTGCTATATGTCAGCACAGGAAACTCTCAGAACGTGAACCTTCATTGCTTCATCATTAAGATGTCCCTACTTTGGGAACCTTTAGGGAATTTTTCACCCTAAAAGTAGATGTGGGAAATAGGTATGCTAAGTAAGTTGCCACTTAATGAGCAAATATCGTGTGCAATTTGGCATACATTTCTCATATATCATCTTTTAGGTCACTTCGCCCAGAAGTAAGTCTAAGCCAGAGGAATTCAGTAAGACAGCTGCGAGATGTCGCATCTCTCAGTCCCCTCTACAGATGGCCTCTCAGAGCTACTATTTCAGGTAGATAAACATGTTGGGCCACACTCCTCACGTTTTACAAGCCTACAGTTTCGTTTTTACTAGATCCCTTCCCCAACTCATGCTACCAATAAATTAAGTATACCAACTCAGTTAGCCTCATAAGGACACTCATCTAATGATCTCCCTCAGTAACCTTGTGCCTTAAGGTGGATCCCCGCAGCGGATGGGGTCTGTGCTTCTCGCTTTATCTGTATTACCGAGCTGGGTACCTTGGACACCATAAGGAAGGAGGAGAAAGCCAGTTGAGCCTACTGCTGGGTGTGCAGTCTTGACTGGGAAGTTACTCTGTGCGCCTCACACGATGTTCACACAGTGTACCAACAGGCTATTCTCCAACACCGGATACAAGATTGACCATATTTTTAGGAGCACACAGGAGAAAACCCATAAGAGAAAAGAGGACGCTTAAAGATCTAAAGTTTCCGGTTCTCTTATTTTATAAGGAGAAAACAGAAGCCCAGGGAATGTCTTGCTGGGGCCCACATTTCTAAGGAACATGGAGATGGTCCTGAACCCCAGCGCCTGCCCCATACCCTGCCTCAGACTTCTACCCCAGGAACTTCTCAGCGTCAATGGGAAATGGAAAACTCAACTTCAGAGGGAGCAGCTGAGCTTGTCGAATCTGTGACAGAAGCAAGATGTGCTTGTACCTTAGGAGAAAATGATACCTGAATTTGACTCATAATTGGAAAAATGAGTTGACAACGATTCAAAATGAGAATCGTAGGAGATTCACCTACACTAAATCCGGTTAAGTAATTGAGTCACTTTGAGTCTAGCATTTACACCTGGCCAGTAGCCTGGCAAGGGCTATGTGGCTGGTAGAAGCAAGAAGGATGGCTTCGGGGTTGATCTGGAAGAGACAAGTGTACCCCAAATATAATTTCTCTCATGTATCAGTTCCCTGGACGTTCTACAAAGTGTCTCTTCTGAGGGAGTCCCCAAGCCAAGTGCTCCAATTTCCTTCACACAGTGGGCGCAGCAGGAATACTCGTTGAGTAAATATTCACACTGTTACACTGCCTGTACCCGTTGACTCAACTAGAAAGTGTCTGCCATCTCTGAATGTAAGCAAGGGCTCTCAAACCCAGAGAGCATTCCATCATGAAATGATTTTGGTAAGTTGAACAGATTTGGTCTGTCTGCTTTCAGATATTAAAATATTTGGAAGCGCAAAGGCCTTTAGCTTGTGGAACCGTTGGTGATGATTTGGGGAAAGGAAAAACAAAGAAGATCCATAAATGTGTAAATCACACCTGCTAACATTAAGCCCGTTGGTCCAAAATGACCAGACAAAGTTGGAGGTAGACAGAAAGACACAGCTTTCAGGCCACAGTTTAATCCCATCTTGGAAGCAAGATGAAAATTTGAGTTACCTAAGTCAAGCTAGACATTTTAGGCAGGTCTCATGGGCTCATCACTCACAAGCTGAAATAACCATGGCTCCCTCCTTTCTTGAAGAGGTGGACATCCCCAACTTGCAAGGTCACTGCCTGTGCCTTTTGGGATTGTCTGTTTGTGGTTCACATTTAAATGATGCCAAGGGCTAGAAATTTCTCCCTACACCATCCTCAGGATTTCTGTCCTCCTGTTGGTCATTCATCGGTGTGCCAAGCCTGCAGAGTTAGACAAAGTCACATACCAAAGTGGTTTTGCGTAGGTGGGAGTACAGTACCCCATTTCTTTCTTTTCTGTATGATATTTTTTCCAGAACTATATTCTGCAACAATACCTCATTTCCTTTAGTGTTAGTTTTGGAAAGGGCCATTTATTAAGTTTGTTTAGGCTTAGCCATAAGATAATTTTTAAAATGAGGACTATACTTTGACAATTGCCAAGTTCAATATTTATCTCTGTCAGAACCTTCCAGAGAAAGATAATGACCAGAGACAAACTGTTGCTGAGGAGATGTCTAAAAATGAAAGACTCTTCTTAAAATTCCTACTGGGAAATGATTACTGATGAAATACCTCTGACAATAGAAACAAAAATTCCCTTTTTCCACAGTGTTGTGACACAGTATGAACAACATGGCCACAAACAAGTGAGGTGTGTGAGCTTGTACAGGGTCAAGCACAATTTTAGGTCGGGATATTGTAGAGCCTCCCTCCTCCCCCTTCCCAGTAGCTGTCATAACTTCTTACAAACAACTTAACTAGTGTTTGATGCCTTGTTAGAGACATGGAACACAGAGCTTTCCTTGGGCCCAGACCCAGAAAAAGGTAAGTCGCATCCTTGCCTGAGGCTGATTTCACAGAAGGCGAAACAGATAGCAGAATGAGACGCAGATGCCCCGGAAGAACAGCAGAAAAGTCTCGGGAAGCTGAGCTAGGGACTGGGCTTATGGTCCTGGCTTTAGGACTACTTAGGACAAGATTGTTCTGTTCCTCTTGACCTCGGGTTTGCCGGTCTTTAAAATCAAGGGACTGGGTTATAATCTCTGAGAGTCCACGCCACTCCAGTGGGAACAAATGTTTTCACCCTCTTCCCTTTGGAAAGCATTTCGCACTTCACTAGGTGATGGATTTGCTTATCTGAGCTAAACTGTGCATTCTCCATCCAAGATATGGTTATGCAACACAAAACAACAACAGCAACAAAAGGCGGATGTTGTAGAAGCTAAAGTGATGTAATTGAGAGAGCAAGCACACACTCCCTGTTTCATTGTCTGTGAAGGGTGTGCTAGAGACCAGCTAAGGTGTTGTCCTTTCCTCACTCAATGTGTCTATGTAAATATCAAAGGTTCTTTGCGAAAGACGTGAGAGTCTAGCTGTAGAAATCTCTGCATCAGACAGAACTGAATGGGAAAACCTTTTCTGTATTCTTATTGGTCATTGCTTTTTAACCTGGCTGTTTTTTAAAAACTGTTTTTTATTGAGCTACATATTTTCTCTCTGCTCCCCTCCCTTCCTCTTCCCTCCCCTTCTATGCTCTCCCATGATCCGCACACTCCCAATTTACTCAAGAAATCTTGTCTTTTTCTACTTCCCCTGTAGATTAGATCCATATATGTCTCTCTTAGGATCTTCTTTCTTGTCTATAACCTAGCTATTAAAACAAACCTTAGAGAGATTTCTCTAGAAATACAGTTTTTTTCTAACTTAAAAAAGAAGCCTCTATCATGGATGTAGGGTTGGTCTATGAGCAAATGCTTCATAAATGAACGAAGAGCTTATACTCCCTCCTATTATTCCCCATGTTGTGTAAGTCCTTATGCAGAAGCAAAAAGGCAAAACAAATTATAAAACATGAAAACTTTCCTGCAATAGGGAGTACCTGAAAAAAAAAAAAAACTCCTAGCTCAAAGAACCTCCAAGAATCTTCCAGTCTACCTGCAATGCTGCTAGGGAACAACATAATGAAGCAGCCTGCTAGAGAATCTAGAAGTTTCTCTTTTACCACAATGACAGTGGTGTACGAGGCAGTCCCTAGGAGGTCTTTATAACAGAGAAAATGGGAAAGTCTCTTCATATTTTACTTCCACAGGCCTGAGAAAGATCTTTCTAGAAGCCCACTGCAGCAGCATCATTGGTATCCCCAGAGAATATTTAAAACAGACCAAGCCAACCCAGCCCAAGTGGAGAAGGGTATCACACAGATCTCAAGCTGATTTCTTAGTACTATTTGGCCATGGCTAGAATTTTCCTTCTGGGTAATTTCCACACACTTTAAACCTTAATTCATACTCTATTCAACACCCCTCACCCCGAGAAGAACTCGGGGAATACTGACACGCTGGTGTCAGCTGCCGGGAACAGAATAAGGGAGAAGCTTTTTCCAGTCTGAGGGTCTCTATACCTAGTTGATGTGAGTCACTGTTCTTATGATGGCCAACCCCCTGACAGACATCCTGGGGATGTGGCCTCTCTCATCAGGGTCGCAGCCATTTCAGTCAGGCCCCCTTCAGACAACAGATTCCTAGTTTCCACAATTTCTAGGTGGTAATTGTAGTCCAGCGGTGCCCACATAGAAATAAATGACAGAGTGCGGGCTGAAACCCTTCTGAGAAGCTGACAGATTCCCCAGCAAGCTAACCCAGGGCAGCAGACAGAAATGAGGATTTAAGATGAGAACGAAATCTGTAATGGAACACAGAAATTCATTAGCTTGAGCTTCCGAAATAGTTCAAGGAATCGGACCTAATTCTGCCCTTGTTGTTTGGGGGATGTCGTTACTAATGTTGCAGAAACACTTTGAGGCGCCATCTATCATCAGAAGTCTGATGAAAGAAAAGAAGCTAACATTTCACAATTAATGTTGAAAGTGCACTGATTTGAAAGGCCCTGCCCTTCATAAACCAAACAGCGTTCTACATAAAGAAAATCACTGCTTCTAAATCACCCAGTTCTCAGAATTATCCAGAACTCCACAATGCTAACCCTGCAGTCTATAAGAAATTATTCAAGTATGTATTTGAGTAGTTCTGCATTTTAATTTAACCCTTTGAAACATTAATCAAACTGTGGCTAATTATAGAAATTAAGGAATTAAACGATGGAATCTTCTAAAAGATATTATTTAAAAGGCAGTTTATACAATTACTTGTATAGATGTTTGCTTTAAAGAGGAAAAACAGTTCTACTGTAATGAAAAGGGTCTTAGAAAATTAAATTAACAAGGGGGGACCAGGCTGATATGAAACTAAATTAGCATCAAATGCAAATTACAGGGTACTTAATGGTAGAAACAGGTGCAGAGAAGAACTCTAAATGAGATAAATGAATAAAACATCCTTCTCCACAAATGTGGAAGCTGACACAAAGTCAATGACATGAATAATTCAGCAGCCTCCACACTGCTGTTGAGGTCAGCCTGCCTTGACCTTTGAAACAGGAAGTAAAATTCAGTTCAAATTTGACTGACTGGAAATATAACAGTTATTTGGTTTTTTTATATATTAAAAAACCCACAGGATTTTTTTCAAAAGACAGACACAGGAAATAGACAATAGGATTTTAATTTGATCTAAAGTTATTGGTTAAACACACACACATACACAAAACTCATTAGATAAGATTTTACCCAAATCATGTTTCAATATGGAAATCCTAAGAATAAAAATAATTAGAAGTGCATAGACCAGATCCTCAGTGTATTGATCAAACTCCCTATGGGAATAAATCTAGGTCTTTGCCCTTTCTTCATATTATTTTGTTGTGTTGATGTCAGTATTGTATGAATGAAGCATGCTAGGATTTTTTAAAGGCATATATTCTTATTAGTGATGCAAAGTTATCTCTTACATTTGTGAGATTAAAATTTAGCTGAGCTGGATTTGAACTGTGTGAACACGCTTCTTTTAACATCTTCATTCTGATTTAATAGATGCTGCACCCCTGCCCCAACTCATTTATCTTCTAAAAATGCAAGCTGTGTTCTCAAAACAAATTATTTTCCTAGCCAAGTGGCTCCTGCAGTCCTATGTTATGGGAGCTTCCTTCTCTCCTCCACACACTTCAGAAGTATTTGGCAAACTGGCGAGAGGACTCTTCTCATCTTTGATCAAATCTAGTGTAGTAGACATGAACAAGTATGACAACAAAGCAATTCCTACAAGCTGGAAAGACAGAAGAGCCTATGAGGGATATCATCTCAGTCTTTATTTCACAAGCCGGCAGAAAAGATGGTAGAAAATCGCAGTGATCGCTGCCTTCCAGTTGGTTCTATTAATGGGACCAACAATGTGGCTATCTGCTTTCTTCTGCCCACTCTGTTTATCATATAAAAGACTATGCTGAAAAATGAGCTTCAGTTGACTCTTTAGACTTAAAGAGAGTTAGAGTTACACACAGACATCTTAACTATTTACAAAAACACACTAGAAAACTGAGGCTTATAACTTTAATTTCCATAGGAATGATGTCAGGCACTTAGCTGAGACAGAATTAAATATGTTGGGTGTGCTGATTTACCATTATTTATTATTATTATTATTATTATTATTATTATTATTATTATTATTATTAATCACACCTCACTGGACAGTTTCTAAAGAGAGATAAACCAAACACTGCTGATTTGGGGTTTGCCCATAACGACTGACCTGAGCGAAGGCTTTGTATACAGAATAGCTCCCTGCTAAAGGAGGGCTCTGTAGAGCCAGCTGGTTCTCATTTTGAAACAACCAGCTTCTCTATCCCCAAGTGCTAAAGAAAATAATCCCAGCGATCTATGACTACACACTTGCACAGAGGCAGCAATGAGAATTTGATTGTGGAGATAATTAAAGTCATTCCTGGAACTTCCAAGAAAAAAAAATTCACAGGAAAAGAGTGGAAAGAGAGGGGGAGCAGGATAGGCAATGATAGCACTTAAAATTATAATAGGACCAGCTGTGTGAGAGAAGAGGGGACAAGCACCCCAAAAGGAACTTGCTGAAGCAGCCTGAGTCTCCCCTCTTCTCTGTCACTTCAGGGAGTCATCCATGCAGTCCTCAGCCTCCAGTGTCCACTTCAGATAACCAAAGAAACTACAGAAGCTTCGTGGACTAGCGGCACAACACAGTCAGATGTTTTGTGGAGTATTTGAAGTTTCAATCTTATATAAAATACCCATGGAGGCTCCTGGCTGCCCTCCCCCACTGTCTGTCTTGGCTGATCTGAAATGTTGAGATTAACGTTAATGAACAAGGGCAGAAGCAGACATTTGAAGGCACGCCATCTCTCAGTCTTCAGGAGGGTTGTGACTTCTTTACGGTTATGCTGTCCTACGAAAAGAGGCTGTGTATGCAGAGCTCCAAGAGCATTCACGCTGCTGCTGAGCCTCCATTCTCCACCCGTCTACAGATCTTAGAAGCTATGGGGAAAGCAAGGATCCTGTAAGCCCTCTGTCTGTGCTATCTGCCTTGAACAGGAAGGAAAGATAGATTCAGTGAGGATTCCGGGCCTCTCAATTAACCTGATTAGTTCAGCACATTGCTTTCATGAATGACACCTTATCTTGGAAATAAGGGAGAACTTCCTTCAGTGGGAGTCTCCTAAAGCCACAGAGATGCATCCTCTTAGATATGAGTGATGTCTGTCTCCCCTCCTCACCAGCTCCCGGGTCAGAGGAGCTAGGCTGCTGGACCTGGTGCCTGGCTTCATTTTGAGTACTAAGGACAGAAGGCAAGCTCCCATCTGCCCAGGAGACCTCAGAGGAGGCTGAGAAAAGGGATGCCCCATGGGCAACGTCAAGCCTTCTTTCAGCGCCAACCAGGCACATGATAGGATTGAGTCGGGGGCAGGAGGATCTTGAGGGTGGGGGTAGAGAAAGAGAGAAAAAGGGAGAATTTATTAACCCTTCCATCACAAAAGTACCATGTTACTATGTTTAAACACAGACCACGGTAATACTGATTTCTTATTTGATAGTCCTAGTACATAGTTAAGTTGTCCCTACAAAAACAAAAACAAAATCTTTTCCTGGAAATTCTGAAGCATGCTGCTTTCCTCAAGGTGGGTCATACATATATTATTTCCTTAGCTCATGTTAGTATGTGCACTAGACAAACCGCTTAACAGAATATATTCCTGAAAATGTGCTTTGTGCGAGCACCGACAGCAGGGTTCTCACTTCCCTGTCAACTCTGTGATTTACTCCATCAATTAAACAGTTAGGCAACGAGGAGATTTGCATGGTAATCGTGTGAAGATTAACATTTTTAACTGAAACAAATTTAATATTTTATCTTGCATTTTCTGTTTCTTGTCAGTCTTTAATAGCAGCCCCACTTGGCTTTATTGTGTGGCTGTAACAAGCTTGTCTTCAGGCAGAGACGAGACCCTCACATTCAACAACTGAGCTTCTCACCCCTCTCCTTACACCACAGCGTCCTCTAAGCGTCTACAGCACAGGAGCGAGGTATTGTGCTGGGGGCCGAGGTTAGGCAGCAACCAGCAGCGGTGTCAACTACCCCAGAAGCGTGTTGGCATCATCCTCTGAAGTCCATCTGCCCTACCATGTTTGGCGATATCACAAAACGCTGGAGTCTGAATTCCACAGCAAAGGGTCTTGGCAGTCTTTTCGTTCCAGCCTGGATTTTTAAAATGACAGCAACGTCATTCTCAGTATGTATTGTGTGCCAGGCACTCTGCTGACACAGCTTATCGATGGAGAAATGAGTGCTAAGAGCAGTTGAACTGCCCAGGGTCCTATGGTGATAGCTGAGCTAGGATTCGATCTGACTCCATGGCACACAGTCTTAACCAACATTGAGACTGTATCAGAGGAATGTAATAAAACCATGGGCTTTGCCCACCACATATGAGCTGCCTTCAGCCCGGGGGGAATCTTTCTTGTACAACTTGATTCAGTCTTGTATTGTGCTCTTCTATTTTAAAGAAGTCAACACAGTTGGAGATGGCAGCATGTGCCTGTAATCCCAATACTCGGGAAAAAGGCTGAATAGTCACAAGTTCAAGGCCAGCCTAGCCTATAAAAGACACTGTCTCAAAAGAAAAACCATAATATTTACTTACTATTTCAACATACCACCCCCATAAAATTCTGAGCCACTGAGAAAGCTCCAGGATTCCAGGAGCTCCATGGGGTCACAAGGCATTTGCTTTCTGTCTATGCCTCTTGCCTCTTCTTGCAGCTTTTCTGGACAATTATGAACATGGTGTGTGACAAAGATAGAAGAGCAATAAACAGTTGTGGAAGGGAAAGGAAATGAGTGATATTCAAGAAGGTACAACCACCATGATAAGGTAACACATCTTGTAAAAAAAAAAAAAGAAAAGAAAAAAAAAAAAACAGTGCCATAGCGTTTCTCGAATCAGGTGTACAGACCCACATAAAAATATATAAGGCTCAGTTTCCAAAATCTTATTTTAAGGCTTGGAATATCTCAAGCCTACTGTTTAGTAGTATTGTAAATCTTGTTAACTTTCTTGTAATAAAAATATAATCGTGTATATGTATAGGTGTGTGTGTGCATGTGTGTGTGTGCACGCGTGTGTGTATGATACTGGGGACTGAATTCAGAGCATTTGCACATGTTAGACAAGCACGCTATATCCACTGAATATGCCCCTAAAGCAGTGAGGCTTGAAGCTGTAATCCACAATAGAAATGAAAGCTCCCATTTTGAAGATTGGAGCACTGAGGTGCTTGAGGTGAAAATACTAAGCAGTCATGAAGAATTTGGCCCAGCAGCAAGGGGCTTCAAAGTCTTTGTCTTTGCCATTGTACTCTGCCTTCAATAGATTTCTCTCTGGATCGGTACTTTCATTTTTCAGTCTCACAAGTTAAATGTGTAACTAAGTAATAAGAAACTGGGAAGGGACTACGTTTAGAGAAACACATGAGGAGATGAGATGTGGCTATCAAGAAAGGTGGCATAACAGGCATGCCACGAGGTCCTAGAAACCGCGTCACTAAGTAATGAAGGGGAGAAGAGGAAGATCAAGCTGAGAGCTGGTGGTGTGGAGTTTCTCGTCATTTCCTCAGGGGCCAGCCCCCCAGGCTCCTGCCCCACCAGACTGAGCTCACTGGTGGGAAGAGCAGCCTCTAAAAAAACACATTTTACAGTGTCAAAAATCTGCTAGCATTATGCCACGACTCTGTATGGAACAATTACATTTACAGTGATCAGATACTGTGTTCACTTTGTTTGATTATGCTCAGGGGTTGATCTTTAAAAGAACACACGGATTTCCCAAGTGGGGCATCCTTTGCCTGTAATTGCAGGAAGATGGTATCAGGTGGTTTGAAGATATTCTGTGGTGTATAGAGCATGCCGTAAAGGTTAGGATCCGAATTTAAGAAAGTATCACAACCACTTAGGAAAACAGAGGCTTCTGACACTGTTGGCAATGGTTTCAAAGAGCACTGAGTGAACATTTTACCAACTTCCTTTTCCAAAGGACTTCCTAACAGTTAAAAGAAACTGATCACTTTCTGTTTTCTGTCTTGATAGTGTGTGTGTGTGTGTGTGTGTGTGTGTGTGTGTGAGAGAGAGAGAGAGAGAGAGAGAGAGGTGGGGAGAGGATCAAATCTAATGGCAATCCTAGAGTTCTTCAAACTACCTTCCATTTGGGGGGAAGTTTTCAGTCAAGACTGCACACAAAACTATTTTTTTAATTATGAAATATTAATGACAGATCAGAACCTTAATAAATGGGAAACACAATTTTTAAAGGTGAAAACTCCTCAATAGTTAAGTACTGGACAACAATAAATTGTCAAGAGAGTAGTTGTTGGGTCCTATCTGCAAAGGGAGTAAAAGAGAGCGTTGGCCAATCATGATTGCTCAGGAAAGACAGAGAAAAGCATGTGTCTCCAGGAATAACTCCTCCTCCATGCGTCCCCAGGGTCTGATCCACTGTGGGCCCTCCAGCGCACCTAAGGATTCTCAGCTCGAGCAGGAGCAGTTCCATGTCCAAACACAGAAGCTGGTGCCAGGGAACAAGATATTCTAATACTCTACTTCAATCACTTTCAAATCATGGATTACTAGAAGGACTTCCACCCTGACTGTACGGCATCACGAGCCCCCAGTGTCTACACCCTACAGAGGACGGCTCATTCACACAATACCCATCCTGAACATAGCATCGATGTTGGTCAACTGAACAGAGAATGAGTTAAAAAGGGGGCGGGGGGGGGGGGGCTTGAGAAATTGTTGGTAGTGATTACAAGGACTTTTCTTTTTCACCATCACGACAAAGTCTCAATGAAAACGTGACAATCCCGCCCAAGCCCTGTACAATATATACAGTGACCACGTCCAGATAAACAGCTGGGACGTGCTTCATTTAACCCTCCTCCCTTTTCCCCTTGCCCTGGCATTTAAAGTGTTAAAGAAAACAATGAGCGAAGGAGTGAGTGACCAGAGGAGGATTTACTAGCATTTACTTTTAATCTATGGTTCTTCACTCCGTAGCTTATCCGGCCTCTGTCAGTCTTTTTCCTCCTTTTTATTTCATGAGGAACCCTCCCCCCCCCCATGCTGTTCCTGCTAGACAGAGCCCAAGTGTCCATAAGCTTTTTGTCAGGTAAAAGGAGAAGAAAAAGGAAAGGAACAAGAGCTAACGCAAAGCTAAGAGGCATCTATTAGATGTCACCAAGCTTTTGTATTCATGTCAATGATTCGGGATTAGAGTATTTGAAATAATCTTGTTGAGAGGAATCAAAAGCCCACCAAGTGAGAGGCAGCTCCCGTAGCACATGGCAAAGGCGCGAATAATATCTTATTAAAGATGTGTTGCCTAACACCGTTACTTTTTATTATATTATGAAACTATTGTGCTTCAAACAGTCAGGGCGACGCTGTAGTCATCGAGGGCCATTTTGGAAGTTATTGAGTGGGCTCGAGCTAGCTAATTTGCCAGCTTGCCTACTGAAATTGTTAAAAGTGATGGGGTGGGGGGGATGTTCACAACTGGAACCAAGCATTTTACCTTTAAAAATAAAAATTATCAAAGCATGTCATTGTGTTTTCTACTGAAGGTGAAGTCCATCTGAGAAGGATGAAATGGCAAGGCATTGTTTCCAACTAAACAATTTCACATCTTTTTTATAAGTGACCCCCTCAGAGGAAAATGTGGTAGGGTTTTCTGTTGTTTTGTTTGGGAGCTTGGCTTCTCTCTCCATTAAGAATGTTCTCTCTCTCTCTCCTCTCTCTCTCTCTCTCTCTCTCTCTCTCTCTCTCTCTCTCTGCATGTGTGTGTGTCATACTCTACCAGGATTAAGGCAATTAAAATTCTATTATAACAAGTATTGTAACATTAAAACCCTCATTTGCTTCCGGACAAAGGCTTGTAACTGGAGAAATAGTTTGCAGGGGAGATTTATCTTCATCTACCCACACTCCTAAAGACAGCACGCAACCAAAGACAGACCTGTACTGTTCACCGTATTTCACTGGTTGCAATAGGAGTCACTTTTACACTGTCCTGAACAGTGTATAGTTACAGGGCCCGTAAAGAAATGGAGAGGGGAGGCGGGAAGGGGATAGGAGGGAACGAGGAGAAAGAATTGGTAGCCTATTTTAGATAACATCTCATGCAAATTAAAATGATCAAAATACCATCTCTTTGGGCTGAAACTCCTGAGTGGGTTTTTTTTTTTTTTTTATATCTGGCCAATTTTTTTTTTTCAATTAGAGAGCTTTGGCCAGGCACTGATGGTAGTGGGGAATGAGAATTCCTATCAATGAAGTGCCACACTTGTAGGGTTGCTTGGCTTGTTTTCAACGCTAAACAACTTATTTGAAAGTAAAAGCATGTTTATTATACTGATGAATTAGAATCGTCAAGTAGCTGTGCAAAGTCACTGACACCGAGGAGCCGGCAATGCTTTCCTGCATCTCCCCAAACTGTCATAGAAACAAACTTATGGTGACGTGAGACGCAAAGCCACACTGTGAGCCCACACACGGGCCCTGTTCCACACACACACTTGCTGATGCCCTGAAGCTCTGTTAAACACGTTTCTTGGAAGTTGTGCCGTAATTCCCTTTACAGGAAGACCACCACTGCTTATTATACAGTGTCTGCTCTAGTGTAACACCCTGCAAAAGTACTTTGCATTATGATCTACTGTCGGCATATTTGAAACGCATTTTAATGTATCCTGGCTGTGTATTTGAGAAGAGCTGATAGCAAATGGAATCTAGACTGCTATTAGCTAATTGTATTAGTAATTTTTTTTTATCACAGGAGCAAGCCGTACCCAAGTGTTCAAGAGCTCCTCTCGTGCTCAGAACGGTACCATGTGATACGTGTAAAATTGAGAATGATGCTTGCTCACATAAGTCTCATTACTAATAATCACATGTGAATTCCCACTGAGAAAACAAATGTTTAAATGCACTAGGGCTAGAAACCAACTGCAAATTCCTGCTCTCTGTTGATGCTGACTCTCTTCTGTTGAAAAGATAGAAGCCTCTCAGAGCAGCCGGAAGGACAGCAATTATCAGGCCTGGGGCAGCTTTAGGGAAGAGATTTCTCCTCCTTTGGTTTTAACTGAACAGTCAGAGTTAGGAAATGAGGTGGGAAGGTTTCTCAGAGCTCTGAAAAACGCATTTGCACCTCTGGTTCTTGGTGACCCACACAGCAGCTTGCATGCTGGGATGAACAGTTCTCTGCTCGCTGATTGGCCCTTCTGAATGACGATGAGGAGGAAGATGAGAACTGAACGAGCAATCAACTGAAGTCATGAACCCAACCTGGCTACAGCTTTCACTTGCAAGGTTTAGGAAGCATATCTTCATGCCCATCTAAGGCAGAAGCTCTCAACCCGCCTAAGGTGGTCGCAGTTGAATACAGTTCCTCATGCTGCAGTGACCCCCCCCCCCACACACACACCATAAAATTATTTCATTGCTACATTGAACTGCAGTTTTGCTACTGTTATGAATCGTAATGTAAATGATCTATGGTATGTGACCCTTGTGGAGGTCATCACCGACAGGTTGAGAACCCCTGAGACACAAAGACAGAAAATCATTTTGTGTGGATTTGGGGATTTATCATTGATAATAAAAGACAGAGAAGTTACTCGCTAAAGGATCCCAATGCCTTCAGAAACTCAGCGTAATACATTTTCTCATCCGTGCCCAATGGTTAAAAATCGCCTATGAGCGTCCTGAGTTTACACGTGACTGTTGTTTCCCGTCATGCTGATGGTCACAGTCGCGTAAAAACATGGGCAACAACTTTGTCAAGAAAGTTAACGTGATAATGAGATAAAACCCTGCTTGTCTACAAAGTCTTGCCTCTCCGCCTGACCTCTTAGGTTCAGGCCTGGACCTTCAATCAAAGTTTCTATCTGAACAACCCCAGCGTGGCCAAGGCTTTCTATTCAACTGGCCTGTGGAGGGTAAAATGAACATTCTAGCTATTTCCTAACTGACAGTCCCATTTTGCATCATAACCATGGAAAAGCCAGTTGATAATATTTAAATGACCAAGCTGTAGAAGAACTTTAGATTGGTCTGGAAAACAAATCTTGGTTCTTCTTCTCTTCTCCGTTTGGTTTGTTTGTTTTTGTTGTGTGTGTGAGTGTGTGTGTGAGTGTGTGTATGTGTGTGTGTGTGTGTTGGTTTTATTTTAGGAGAGATTTGGATAAGTGTTGCCTGAACTAATTCCAAAGAAGCTGAGGGTTTTATGCCACAAGAGCCGTGTCATTTCTTAATGTTATACTTGGTGCTCTGTATCTCCTAGCTCTAAGTATCACTGCAGATAGAGACTTACAATGGAAAAGAAAAACAAGGCAAGATTGTGGCAATCAGCAAGCCCAAATCATTAGACCAGTACGTGTGGATGGGTTTACAAAAATCTAAGTTTTAAATGCTGCTTTTGGGGGGACCCAAAATTCGCAGGCTGTCTGAACCACATTATGCAAAATCCTAATAGAATTGGGTTTTTACAGACACACGTTACAAGTTTATCTTGCATTATTTCTGTCCCTTACAAACAAATTCTGTGTGCAGACAGCTAAAGATCTCTAGTCCTAAGAACTTATGTCTTCATTTGCTTAGTTGATCTAACTATTTCATCCATCACACTGATGCCAAATTAAAGAACAATGTAGAATATCCCAGACCCACATATTCTAGCCAGAGACAGTGTTTCCTGTGGAAGAAACCGTATGGTAGAATTTGAAGAAAGAGGTGTTTTTGTAAGGCCATCTGCGTTCATCAGTCTCACCACTCCAAGATAAGTCTAGGAAAATAAAGTTGTTTTTTTTTTTTTTCAACCAAGCTAGGATCCTAATTGTAGCTAACTAAATACAAAATAAAAGTCTTTAGTTTTAATCCTCACAGTCAAAGCGTGCATCACAAAGTTTCCGTCAAGAGACAGAAGTTGCATGGATTCTAAAAAAAAAAAAAGTGGGTTCCCAATTCAGAGTACCCTATGCGGCTTTTGTCATTATCCTCTTTCCTGATTCCTACAAAGTAAAGCTAATTAAGAACCTCCGTCATTAGTCTTCCAGAAAAATTAGCACAGCTTATGCTAATTACTCCTGCAAAATTTAATAAACTCGTTGAAATGGGAATAACCTAATGAGGTTTTATTTGTTGAACTAAGATCACTCCAAGGGAAAAGGTTAGGACACAAGGATATTCACTGTAGTAATGGAACTACTGCATACTCAGTTTCCAAACAGGAATCTCACTGCGAACCTTTGAAATTCAGATCTGAGTTAGTGTGCGGATGTTAAGTCAGCTGCCCCCCCCCCTCCCACTTGGGAACTGGCAGTCAGTTTTTGCGTTTTACTTTAACACCGATGACCACACATAGCCCTTGAACTCAAAGATAATGAAATTTGCTGTTGTTAGTTCCTGTTCGTCAGCTATTAAACCTAACACATTTGACTTTTCCCGTGTCTGCACAGCCCAAATAGCTGGATCATTGGGCACAGGCTGGGGTTTTATGATTCTTAATCAAGCTCTTTGGCGTTGAGCAGAAACGTAACCTAGCAGCCGGCTCCAGATGCACCCTTCCTATACCACATAGCAATTTTCCAATAAGCATTTTGACAAATTGTCCTGACTGAAAAGAAGTCATTTGGGTCGTATTTTCTTACTTTGTTGCTTGCCACTGGAAGGAAATAGAAACTTGTCTGTACAACTGCTGATTCTGTTAACTCCATTTTACATATATATACAATTTGCCAAACTGGCCTCCAAATCCCTGGCAAGAGATAATGTAGCCAAGTTTTAACACAGAAATGGCTGGCCCTGCACCAGTGCTGTGTGACCAAAAAGCCTCTTCCATTCTTCACTATAAATAGCCTTCCTGAATAATCACTGCTAAAAGTCCTTTGACTGAAAAAAATAGCAGTGTTCTTCCAAATTCTGAAGGTCAAGCAAAGGGAGCTAGAAACTATTAGCTTTCAAGAATAGGTGGCTGTGTGTTAAAGCTACGCTAACTTCTAAGGCCACAAGAGCCCACGCCTTTGGCCTTATGTTGAATACAGTATGCATAGTATAAGAAAGGGCTGTTGCTGTTGAGTGCAGCAGGCTCTCAACATAAATCTGAAAGCAAATCAAACCCTAAGCACAGAATAGATATTATGCAATCTATAACACGGAACGAAATTGGAACCTGAAATTCAAACACCGTTGCCGTCATATTTTTGCCCTTTGCAGCAATTCTGTGCAGTTGAAAAATATTTTGTTTTGCCCGTCCTTGCCTGAGCTCTTGTGATTTCCATCCCTCGCCATTAGAAAGAGAAGTTTCACATATCGGCAGAGACATGACTGGAGGTTTGTGCATTTTTTTTACATCTTTGGCAAACTGAAGGGGGGAAGAACTTTGAAAACTCACATGCAAATAAAAATAGCCCACTGGGAGCTCTGCCTATCAACTGGTCTCATTGCTTGAAAAGGTAGCTCCATGTCAGACAGTGGCAAACACCAGCAAATAAATGGATATTGGGACTTGAACACATCCAGGGTGTCTCCGACAGTTTTAAAATGTCTGTACCTTAAAGAAATCAACCTAGCTATACAAGGTTTTCTACTTTGTCTAATCGAAAGAAGGGAGGGGGAGTGGGGTTGGGAGGAAGGAAAAGGATAGATGTCAGGAATAATTTCGCTAAAGCACCCACAGCCTAAAGTGTAGACTTTTTTGCATAAACTGTTTGAACTCCCCCAGCCAAGAAAGGGTTTTAAGTACCCTACTGGGACAGATGCAAGGCGGCGACAATAGAAGCCACACTAATGCAATCCAGGTAACACAATCCTGTTTCAAAAACATGGGGCGGGCTAATTACAGCTCTGCTGAGTCAAGTTTCTCCTGCCATCGCAACCCACAGGAACAGGTCAAAATCAGATGTTATTCAAACCACAGTCCTATCAGCCTTCTGCATCGGAGTCATAGCTTAAACCCAATGAAGAACTTTAAAGCTTAACCCGTTCACAAGCAAAAGAGAAGGAAAAAAAGTGTTTTCATTGCGGGTGGCACAGTAGGTCCTCGTCACCACGTAAACCTAAAAGGACCAGGAGGCACCAAAGAATGCTTATAGTTTCAAAGTTTGGGGAGTATGTGGGCTGGCTCTTTGACGAGATGCTTTCTTTTGAATGCAAGAGTAGGAAATACTTGCTTAAGAAAGGAAGCAGCCCTCTGAAAGGGATACACAAATGACACAGAGCTACAGGGAGGTAGGCCTCTGACCTTGTTTGTTGGGAGATTTTTATCTTCCAGGGCAGAAAATACAGTTTTAGGAATGATATATCTGAGAAGCACGCCATTCTCATTCAATGGACACCAGACAACATCACCGTACAGTGAACCTTCGCCTCATAACATGGAATTAAGATGCTATTATGCATATCAAACATTATATACATACATATATATATATATATATATACATTCATGACTATTAGCATGAGCTCTCTGACTAGAATACTCAGTTAAAGTGAAACTTTTACAGAGCTACTTGGTGATCAGTGCTGAGCTAAGATTCTGAAGACTCACAGAGGTCATAACCAACAATCTTTTGACAGAAACTAGAATGAACAAAATAGACACCTAGGTTTCTTTCCCTGAAAAATGATAAAGCAAAATTGACAAACTCGAGGAATTTGACAAGTTGTTCTTGTTGCGTCCTTGTGCTGCTGTTGTCTAAGGAGGTATCAAAGCCCAAAATGGGATGTGCATTTGGCTGTTGATTCCTCAACGAAGGAATCTGCCTCATTTGAATGAAGATTCTTTTTTTTCCCCACAGCGAGTAGATGCTAGCTAGCTTTTTTCCTAGCTGACAACTGACAGTCTCCATAAAGCTTCCAGGCCATTTAATTCTCAATGAGTAGTTCCATGTAACGAGTGCTTTATCATACATGTTTCCATACAATGAATTTCAATAATTAAAATGTAAAATGAATATTTGGGATGCCATTCTGCACAATGTGTGCACACTGACTCAAAACAGCACTGGCGAACTGAAACAGATGTATTGTTCTACAGTGATTTACTTGGTCATGTCAGATTAGTAATATGGATCTGTTTAAAAACACAATAATTAAGACAAGCAGGATAAATTAATCAACGTACAATACTGTGCGAGCTGCAATCAAGCCCGGAAATAACAGTAGAAAAATCTTGGTTCACAGATCTCTTTAAACTGCTTTTATGCATAAATAAAACCTTAAAATGTAGATGGATTACGTCCAACAGAACTACTGTAGCTAAAAGTGATAATGATTCAAACATTTTTCAAATAAAAGTTAAATATTTATAAGCACCCAACCACATTTCATAAATCACAAAACTATTATTATTTTATTTCTGAAGCTTCCTGATACACCATGGGGACTGAACCACAGAGAGTGAGGAATGAGCATACACATATATATTACTTTATGTGCATTAATCAGGCACGAAACCAGAGCCATCCAAGAAACAGGCCTCCAAAGAACATTCCGTATGGCTTTCCCAGAAATCACAATAACTCGGCGCAGTCTAAGTCGGGACCAACAGGCAAACTTCAGCCGCATGCATCCCTAACCCGCGCCGATGAGCGACACAAAGCAGGTGTTGCATTATAATGAGGACGAAGAATCCAGTGAAAGAAGAGTGGTCCCTACCTGTCAATTATCACTGGATCTGAGGGAGTCTCATTTCGGTTGCCACAGCTTTTCTTGTCACAACAGCGGCTGTGGAGCAAAAGCGAGAGGATTTAGTACCAACCATTACCATGTAAAAATCATCATTTAAGCAGACAGAAGGTTCAGATTGCTGGGTGGCAAATGCTAGAATTACCACAAAGCTATACCTGGCAATCAACGGATCCCAGGAACAGAAAATTCTACTTGGGTCACTTATGGGTTAATGGCCAAGCTTAACCTCTCCCTGCTCAGAGGACAGGAGAGGGAGAGGGCCCTCGCAGAGCCAGGAATGCAGCCCTCAGCTGGGGTCTCTCCTTCACTACGCGCGGGTATTGGCAGGGTTCAATGTGAAGTACTGTGTTCTCACATCTACCCAATGAGAATATGCAGGGTCGTGGGTGGATTAAACACCCTTCCCTCAAGAACACACTAATTGCGTGGAAGGCGTCAATAATGAGGATGAGTGATTGCTCTCCCTCTAGTCATTCTGTATTAAATGGATTCTTTTTTTCTCCTCTTTTTGATGGGTGGCATTTCCTTCAACCACAGCCTTCTCAAAAATCCCAGAGCAACGACAGTCTTCATTTGAACGTCTTCTTGAGAATAAAGGCCACACATACTGATCCATGTAAGGAGAAGGTGAGGCAGGAGAAAGCACAAAGCTTAACCTCAGTCCTCTGGCTTTGATGGCCAGCACTGGCCACCACTTAAGTTTTCTGAGAAAACTGGGAACAATGGATCCACTGGCCAGCACAACCCTGTTTGTTAAACATGAGAACACAAGAAGAACAGCCATAAGCAAAGAAAGCCCTATTATGCAGATCCTACTTTGCTGTGTCCTTCAGACTGCCAGGTCAAATAAATAAATAGATAGATAGATAGATAGATAGATAGATAGATAGATAGATAGATAGATAGATAGATAGATGATAGATAGATAGATAGATAGATAGATAAATGAATGAATGAATGAATGAATGAATGACCAAAATTTTAAAAGTCCAAGGTGTTTCAACGAAGTGAATAAAGGATCATGTATTTCTTTTCTCTTTCAGGACTAGGTCTTAGGCATCCAAGACTGGCTTCAAGATTGCTATGTAGGTAAGATTAATCTTGAACTGCCGGGCCTCCTCCCACCACCTCCTCAGTACTGGCTAGGATTATTGGTAGATACCCACTTTGTGCTATGGTGTTGGGGATTGAATTTAGGACGTCCGACATGCGCTCTGCCATCTGAGATATACAACCCTCAGCTGAAAATGTCAAGTTTCTGAAAAATATCCACCCTCAGCAGAAAACTATCCATCTGAAATACGTTTGTAAGTAACAAACTGTCCCCTGGCTAGTCTCCACTCAGGACTATACTGTAAAGAAACATGCTTGATCAGTGAAGAAGGCTGGAAGGTTCCTCAGGAGCTGGACTCTACTGCATACCATAAGTAAAATACGTACTTTTCTCCATCCCTCTTATACATGTGTGCAAATACACACACACACATATATACTCATATAAACATACAAATATACACACACATGCAAACACACAATCGCACACACATACACAAACTTCACATACACACACTCACACATACATATTCACACAAACATGCTCATAGACAAACACATACTCACAAAAACACAAATATACACACATTCACGCACACACAAACTCACACAAACATACACATGCACACATTTACCACATACACAAACACACATATATACACAGCCTAAATTTAGATATCTGCTGGGGACTACCAAACATTGAATTTCACTTTTCAAGACCCAGGAATATTTCCAAACATAGGAAGTCTTTCACCAAAATTGAGACATCTTTTTCACTGAATTCTTGAGAAGTGAATCAGTTTGGTGCTTGCCTGAGTCTATATTTGCAGAAGGCAATAGAAAGAATTGTATCTCACTTCTCTTCTCAGAGCCCCAGCTGTAAAACACCCTCTCCACACACAACCTAGTCACTCTCTGATTTGGAGGAAAATTTCTTCTGGGCCTCAAGACAGGCTATGCAGTGGTAGGCCCCAGGTATCCTATCTGGGAAACCAATAAAGACACAGGGGAGAAGAAATGTTAAGGGTTGGCATCTGTACAAAATAAATAGCTTAAAACTCAACTCCAGGGGTCAGCAAGACAGCTCAGCAAGTAAAGGTGCTTGCCACCAAGTTTGAAGACCTGAGCCTGATCATGATCCACAGGTGGAAGGAGAGAAGCTACTCCCTCAAGCTGTCCTCTGACCTCCATATACACACCATGATACGCAAACCCACACCTATATACGCATGCCCACACAAAAAAGTATAAAATAATGTTTGAAAACCTAATTTCATTATTACTGAGGACTGGTCCCCTCCGCCAGTGTTCTCTCAGTTTGTCAGGTTAGCATCATCATCAAGAATGGCTGGTCCTGGCCGGGCGGTGGTGGCGCACGCCTTTAATCCCAGCACTCGGGAGGCAGAGGCAGGCGGATCTCTGTGAGTTTGAGGCCAGCCTGGTCTACAAGAGCTAGTTCCAGGACAGGCTCTAAAAAAAAAGCTGCAAAGAAACCCTGTCTTGCAAAACCAAAAAAGAAAAAAAGAAAAAAAAAGAATGGCTGGTCCAATTAAGACCCCAAGGTGGGGCAGTATCAGGATCACCCTTGTGCTTACACCCTGTTTATACTTCAAGTCTGAGAAGCCTGAGCTGTGTAGACGGAGTGATTGCCAAAAGCAGTCCACTGACATAGCCGTGTTTCCTTTATCCAGGGAGGAAAGCAGATGCTGAGAAAGCAGAGGGTGTCCCTCCTTCCTTCTCCTTCTTGAAACAAGTGGGCCCTGGGTAGCTCTACCCTCACCACCATCCTCCTTGGATGAAACGTCCTCAGGGAACTCCTCTAGTTTCCTTGGATTGTAACTACGGGTTAACACACACACACACACACACACACACACACACACACACATTAAAGTACAGGACTTCTCTCCCTACCCACCATCACTGTCTTCAGCCCAGCCACTTTTATTTATCACTGGGAGTTCTGCAAACCCTCCCCCTTGGCTTTGCTGTCTCCACTTTGACTCCGTCTAATAGGTCTGCCCCATCCAGCAGATCTTTGTGAAATGTCCAGGGGACTGTGCCATTTCGTGGGCTAAGGCCTTTGAACAGCTTCCCATTGTACTTTGAATAAATCCATGGTGTGGCAGAATGCCAGGCCACTGACCTGCCTGCCACCCTTTTCTTTCCAGCTTGCCAACCTCCAGCCTCCTGGGCCAGTTGCAATGCCTCCAATGTGACACGCTCCATCAGACCTCAGGTACAGGCCAGGTAAGTTTCTGCTCTGCAGCTCCTGTACTTCTGCCCTCAACTACTTTTCCTGGTCCCTTAGCAGTTGGTGTGGATGCCTGACACATCACCTTTAATCTAAACTGGGCTGTTTTTCTCTGGGGCAGCTACTATAATGCAGCTCAACCTGTAACATATTGGGGCGTTTTTGTTGGGAATTCTTCCCATCCCATCCTCCCTTTCTGCTACTTCCTATGTGACATGAAGGTAGAAATTGGCCATATCAATTCCCTCATGCATCGAGCTTGAGATAGACTATCAGAGCTCAGCTATTAAATGACTCAATGAATAAATGATTGGGTGAATATTAATCAACAACGTTATGAATAAGTATGGTGGGCTGGAGGGGACATGGCAGATAGCAAAGCAAAGCTGACTCCCTAGGCAAGCATTGCGTACTCTACCCATCCCGCCCACCAAACCACCTCCTCCAAACAAATGTCACTCTTAGCCCTAGAGATGTTCTTCAACCCCTGGACAGTCCTCATCTCCACAACACACAGACATCCGGACAACATTAAGATGAATTATGCCAGATCTCTAAGCTGTGACTCCAAAGGACCCAAAGGCATACGCATAGGAAAAGGACAGGGTGGGAACTAAATAGTGAGAATCCAGAAAACAGAAAAAGGAAGTAATGGAAGTCACTACACACTTAGGAAGAAAATACAGAACTAGCTTAGACAAGCTACTGTTTCTTGGGTCACACTGTTGTATCATACAGCCAACATTCCCCACAACACCTCAGCCACCACACAAGTGCATACTCATAAGATACAAAGACAGGTAAGATAGGATCATGCAATGCCCCTCACAGGCTCCTATCAAGGTTAAGCCCTAACTAGTTTCACTATTTTTGGAGGTTCTGGAAACTTTGGCAGCACTGACTGAAGGAAGTAGGTCTCTGGGGACATGTTCTTGTGGGCTGTACCTTGCCCTGGGCCATTCCTAGATCCCCATGTCTGCTTCTTGGTCATCAGCTTTTCTCCAAGAGGTCCTTCTGCCATAATATTCTGCCCCATCATGGTCCCAGAAATACAAAGCAACCACCGATGGAACCCTTTGAAAAATGAGCCAAAAGAAACCCTTCCTCTCTTAATTAGTTTCCAGCAGACATTTTATCATATCGGTAAAAACTGACAAAGATATGTACACAGGCATGTACATATAATACATGTAATACATGTATGTATGTACCTTGAAGTGCATGTGTGTGTGTGTGTGTGTGCAAATCTCTATCCATGGAACTCTATACACTAAAAAGAAAGAAGGTAGGGTTGACACACTACCATGGAAGATAGTCAGAACTATCTTCTTTCCACTAAAGTCAAAGAAAGCAAGATAGGCACTGATCTCCACTACAGGCAGGGCAGGCATCAACCAGGAGGGACAAGCTAGAGAGCAAAATTCACTAATGTTTAGGCAGAAGAGGGCTTACACTGGGAGCAATCCGGTAAATGACACTGTTGAAGAAGCTCTTACAGGGTAAAGTAAGCACATTGATCAAAGCAAAGAGAATGAGCATGCCTGAGGCCCCCATTCGCTCACACAGCGTCACTCAGCCTCCTGCCATCCGTGTGCGCAGGGGCTGGGCACATGCTCCCTGCAGCGGGTATCTAGTGAGCGGACTTGGGCTTGCCTAACTTGATTTGCCCAAGATCAGGGCCCCAAAACAGCAGGCCAGTGCTACTGCTCTTTGCGACCCTTTTTAATCTGCAACCCAAATGGCAGGACTGCCATGTGGCCAGTCACAGCAGTCGGTCCCCCACACCTGGTGTGGGCTACATGCCCTGGAGACTCAGAACAGCAGCCTCTTGCTCAGCACGACCATGTATTTCCCAGCCAGTTCTGCACACTTAGAGAAAAAGCAGACATGGGAGTCCCTGCCTTAGCGGCCTAACACAGGTGGCAGATTTCTAGTGAGCTGACTCGCTGGTTCATAAATCAGGGCAGGAAACATCTGAAGGCTCCCTAGGCTTGGTGCCTGCAGATTGTCGTCTCAAGCACATAACTTCTTTCTGGAAGAAGAGCCTCTTGCCACTGGAGAGATGAGCCATTTGGGTAGCGGGTGAAGACAATTAAGATCCGAGTCTTGCTATGCTGCGCTGACGGGGCCAGAACTCACTATCCAGCACAGGCTAGACTCAGATCGGCAGCAATCCTCTGCCTCTGCCTCCCAAGTGCAGGGATTACAGACAGGTGCAACTGCTCCTTGCTAAAGGAGTCATTTCAAACTGAGCGTCTCAATAAAAATGAAGAATCCTACCCTCCTCAGTCAAAGTGGTTAGAGAATGGGCTTTGTGAATTACTGGATAGCCTGGTTAATACTTACAAAGCGGATGAGCTCAGAAGGAATCTAATCCATTGACTCTTCTGTGCTTCATCAGCCTGCCACACCTAAAAGTTGTCTGTTTCCAGAAGACTTAATCTTCCAGCACACAGTCTCCACCCAGTCTGTCCTACCAGGGCACTCTCGGCCCTGTGAATTAATGGGGTTCATATCTAGAACTCTTCTCTCCCGATTGATTTTTTTCCATGTTTGCTGACATTGTCTAGCCCTCCTTCATTTCTCTAGAGTTCATTTGTCCACTGATCAGCATTCTCCTGTAAGAGTGGCCAGCTCTTCTTGCCAGTTGATGTCACTAAAAACCATGATGCCAGCCCCAGGGTACCTACATGAATCTACTTCCTGAGTCACCAGTGACCTGGGGGTTTTCTCTCCTTGTACCCGTGTACATCTCATCAGCACTAGGACATCCTCAGGGCTGATTTCCAAACCTTGCTACCCCCTTTTTCATTCTTGAGCCCCATATGTGCAAGATACTTCCTAATTCTATAGTGCGACCTTCTTACTCAATGTGACTCTTCCTCTCAAGAATGGAGCCATTCTCTCCTTTATTCCTCTTCTTCCACACTCCCCAACCCTGCCTTCCATGCCGTTTTGGTTCTCACCTTTGAAAAGCATTGTCTGAAGTTGGTTATCTTTGAGCAAGTCCCTCTGGCCAGCTCCAGGCTGCAGGCCTGCCCAGCTATAAACTTCCACACAACAATTCTGCCTGGACCACAAACTCTCCTTAATGCAGCCTCGAAAATCCCTGTCCCATCTCATCACTCTCCATTCCCACTCCTATGACCCACCTACAACTCTTCCATATCCCCTCTCAACACAGTCCTTTGCCTCAAAGCTCTGTCACATGAGACCCTTTTCCCAGTAAAGTCTAATTAGCTCCATAAAGCTTCCAACTTCAAGCTCTCCTGCCTCTTGCAACAAGCCCTTGCACATAGTAGGCACTAAGAAATAAAGACACAGCCCCAACAACTGTAATAGAACAGGTATATTCAGATTCTGATAGACACTAAACCTCTTTTCAATATTTTCTTACCATCTGTTACTTTGAGCAACTAAGTACCAAATACTTGGCCAGGCACAAATGATGCCTCTACTACTGCTTCTATTAATATTGTTTTGAATCATAACAGGCTTTCAGTTCTGACTCTGCCTAGCATTGTGGAAAGAGTTTATAGGAACGAATAGCATTTAATCTTAATTATTATTCTATGAGACAGTATTAACATCACATTTCACAAATGGGACAGCTGAGGCATGGAGGAAAACTGAATCACTTCCGGGCCTTTGAGGGTCGTCATGTCCGGATAAAGATAGACAGTAAGGTGTCATTTGCAAGGACACAGAGGACTATAAAGTTAAAAACACCTGCTACACTGGACTGCTTACAAGGGGATATAACCTTGGGCCAAGGGCCAAAAGTGCTTCCGTGGAGAAGCCCTACTTAAGCTGGTGTCTGAAGGAGGAAATTAACCTAAACCTGGAAAAGAAGAAGGAAAAAAAGAAAATGCCTCATAAGGAAGCAAAAGAGGAAACAGGCTAGCCTGAGATTCATCATTCTTCTACAAAAGAAAAGAAAAGAAGCAAGAATTCTCCCTCAGTGTGGGTGCCTAAAACCTGTCCTCTTCCTGGGTATCAAAAACTAACCCCTCCTGTACTCAGCCAAGTCCCCCAACCAAGCTGGGTTCCATTAAACACAGAAGTTAGGGTGCTCACATAAGCAAACCCCTTACAGAATGCTACTCTTTAAGAAAAAAAGTATTCAGGAAAATGTGGTACGTTTACACAATGGAGTACTACACAGTGGGAAAAAAGTAATTATATCTTGACATTTACGGGCAAATGGATGGATCTAGAAAACATCTTATTGAGTGAGGTAACCCAGACCCAGAAAAACAAATAAAATATGTATTCACTCATAAGTGGCTTTTAGACATACAGCAAAGAAAACCAGCCTGCAATTCACAATCCCAGAGAACCGAGAAAACAAAGAGGACCCTAAAAGAGACATACATGGATCTAATCTATGTGAGAAATAGAAAAAGATAAGATCTCCTGAATAAATTGTGAGCACGGGGACCATGGGAGAGGGTAGAAGGGGAGGGGAGAGGAAGGGAGGAAATCGGAGAAAAATATATAACTCAATAAAAACAAATTTTAAAAAAAAATTCAAATAACCATGTTATCTTAAGAACTTCACCACCATGACTGGTGTGATAGATTCCAAATCACCAAAAGGCAGAAGCGCTCTCATAATGTTACGGAAGTGCTCTGCATCATCCAATCAAAGAGGGTTTGTCCTCAGGAGTCAATAATTATAAACTCATGATGTCAGTTCCTTTAGCCATCCCACACAATGGGACCACCTTCTCCACAAAACACAATGTTTTGTTTTGTTTCTCTAATTTACAACACGTGAGACATGAGTGTGTCTTGCTTTTTTTTCGTTTTCCCTTCCATTTGCCTGTGATGCACAGAATGCACCAAACCCTTCCTTGTGGAACGAAATTCTCTGTCTCCTTCATCACAGCCAGCATACTATAAACACACAGCTTTTGTGACATCCACGCAAAGTTTTATTGTGCTGTTAGCTTTGATAGAAAGCACTGCAGAAAGTTGTTTAGAAATTAAATATCTAAAACAAGCTATTTTAAAATCCAGGGCCTTCACTATTTCATGTCTGCAATGAAGAAATTTCATCTTGGGGAGAGCAAGCTGTCTTTCACACCATATGGCTAATGGTGGTGCATAGCAATTAGCCAGGCTGATTAATGGTGAACAGATTCTAATTTTATGCTTATAATTGAGGCTGCATTTGCACCCCTGGTGCAAATTCAGCACAACCCAACTTCCACTTACAACAGGCAAGAAATCAAGAGAAATAGGATGGTATGGAAAGTGAGAATTTTCTTCCTGAAGCCCCCTAAAGAGCATCAGATTTGCAATTTAAAAGACTGTTAGCCACACAATAGATGACAGGTTTGTGTAATGGGGTCATGGCAGCCTGGTAAACAAACAGTACCCCTTCCGCATCTATAGGCAGCCAGGAAAGCCGTAATCTGTAACATTAGCAAGATGACATTTGGAATATGGCTTTTCCCTCTTAGCCAGGCGGTACAAACAGCATCATTTGCCTTCAGTGGCTTGAGAATTTTATTTTTGCTATTTTTATGTTTCTGAAAAATAGAGGCACCGTCAGCAGTAAAGCACACCAACCAGCATCATAAAGCACTTTGGACCAATGAATTTTAAAAACAAGGAAAATATAAACTGCATTAATAGAGGGAAGGCCTGTGCGTGAAAGGCATAATATATCTCTAAGTAGTTCAAGAATAGAATTCTCTCCAGCATAATCCAAACATATGCAGATACAAAATGCAAATAGGCGACGTATAGATAGTGCTTGGCCTGTTGGTTGAAATCCATCTTCCTGTTTCCTGTTTTGCTACAATCATGAGCAGCTCCACTTGGAGGGTTCCCTCTAATGGTATGCTAATTGTAGAAGGCTAAAGTCTGAGAGAAACGCTTGGGGAAGTAGTAATACAGACAAGGTCATGTTTTGCTGCTTTTCAAAATGGATTTTTTTCCTTTAATTCTGAAAGGTACCACTCAGCTAGATGATATCCAGCTCACATACACAGGGTACAACTAACTTTCCCCATTAATGTAAGGAATCCCACACCATTTGGGAGTGTGCAGCTACTGTCTTAAATCTGGGGGAAAGCAACCTAGCTTTAAGAATAATTAACAAGTTTTACAAATCACCGAAATAAAATGTGTGAAACTCTTCTATATCTTCACACTATAAATCAGAACTATATTTTTTAAAAAAAAAACATTAAAAAAAGGAAACATGGAATTTTTAGAGACCCAAATGTTAGTATTTGGGATTTCATTCAGGAAACACATGAAGCCCTTTGATTCTACTCCCACCTGTAGCGTTTTGAGGTTGTTTTCCAGGAGAGTCCATGAGCAGCAGAGGAGAGCTACCCATGCTGAAACAGCAGCTAAAGACTCAAATGGATTGGTCAACGGCATTCAGCCGCCCAGTACACACTGTGCCAGGGAGCCCTGCTCCTAACAAAGCAATTAGGAGCCTTTCTCTGATGCAGAGTGGCATCTTCCTGCTTTATCCAATTACTTGAGAGCTATAGGGAGCAAAATACTGGATTGTTTTTTACAAGGAATAGGAGCACAAGGTAAAAGACTGTCCCCTGCTCTTGCCCCTCTCCTGTGGAGGCCTGGCTCAGGCCATGGAGGTGACTGTGGTCTCAGACGCCACTTCAGCATGACTACAGTCCAAAGTGAGAAGACTCCTATGGGAGAAGCATAGGGACTCCTTTTCACTATCCTGCCCCAATCTCAAAGCTCACTACCTCCAAGAAATATTAGCTTCATGCTCAGATATGAATAGGATAAGTCAAAGACCAAATGCAAGAAGAAAGGAAAAAGAAAGAGATCAGTTTAAGGAGAAATGAGGCTTGGGGATGGGGGTTATATTAAGTAGAAGAACTCAAAAGGAGGAACTATAACTTTCAAGTTGACCCAAACAGAAGCCTCTGTGGACTTCAAGAGAACTCTCATTTTACTAAGCATGAGGCTGAGTGCAAATGTCACCACTGAGCAGGCTGTACTGGATTTGATTCCACTGTGAAGGGTGATGGAGGGCACTGCTCTGTGGCCATTATCTGTGAGGTATCAAAATGCAAGCCGATGTCTTCCGAGATGAAGTGTAATAAATAATTGAGAACCGCCGTGATCCCTGACACTACCAAATGTGTCTAAGAATTCTTTCTTCCATATTATTTACTAAAAGCAAAATAAACATATAGCCAACCAATGGAACCGACTTTGCCTAGGCCTGAGATCCAAAGTCATCTTTACTTTGGAGAGAGAGAGAGAGAGAGAGAGAGAGAGAGAGAGAGAGAGTGCAATTCCTTACCTGCACATGATCTCGTGCGTGAGCAACACTCGGCACATTTCGGGGTTCTTGTCTTGGCCTTCGTACACTATGGCCTGAAAGTAAAGGCATGGTTTTTAGCTAAAAATAGAAGCAAGTAGCAGAGCATTGCCTATAACAATCTTGTTCTTCACTGCCTTGCCCCTGCTGGGGGCCAATTAACTTTTAGGAGCAAAAAGCAAATCAGCCGGGCTGATTATTTCAGGACACATTGCTCAGGCTCAACCCAAATTGAGTGGAATAGGATGTGATCCTCTCTGCTCTCTGTACCACCTCATTATGCACATCTTCGGGCCAGTGCCTGTGATGGGCATCTGTTGTCAAGACAACCATAAGTCTCTTTCAATACAGAATAAAAATAAGTCTAATCAATAAAGAGGGAAGCTTCAGAAGGCTGAAGAGGCTACAGTGTTTTGTATTTCAAATATAGAAAAGCATGTGGGTTTGATCACCCAAGAGAACACATTTGCCTCTCCGCTCTTCCCAGACCCCACAGTTAGTGTTCTGCCGGCAAGCGACAGAAAACAAGTTTGGGAAAAAGCTTGAGCCGTCTGTGCACCGACTATGTCATTTCTGAAGTGAGGCAGCCAGGGAAAACCCCTCTTCCTACCAAGAGGCTGAAAACATGTGTTGGTGAGGGTGTACGCCCACCCAAACAGGAACACTTGCCAGCATGTTCTGTGTGGGGAATGAAGTCACAGTCAGCTCCCTAAATAAAGAGTTCTGTCTCATTCTCAAAATCAAGCGTCCTCAACCACCAGCCTTGATGCTTTGCGCTCTCTCTCTCTCTCTCTCCTCTCTCTCTCTCTCCTCTCTCTCTCTCTCTCTCTCTCTCTCTCTCTCTTTCTCTTTTGTTTTTGTAACACAATCACATTTTGCTTCAGGACACCCACCAAGTTCCCCAGAACCTCCAGCTTGAACGTGGATCCAGAGGTTACTACCCAAGCCAAAGGAAAACACAGTGCTATTTGTAGAACTGGATTCTGCACCAGCATGCATTTAACTCACTTAACACTGTATCGCTGCATAATGCTAATATAACACAGCTTCAAATTGTTAATAAAATTACTTTCACACATTCACAGAACCCTCAGTTTCTCAGTGACAAAACTATTTAAATTAACCATAGATTATTCCTGTTCTTAAGTGGCGTACAAAAGTACTTCTGCGCCTAACTTGTCATCTCTCTCATGCACTTTGGTTTTGAACTTGGAGACAGAGCGTCCACAGCTTAAGACCCAGCACACACAGATCTGTGGGCCATGACCTGGTTACAGTATCTGAACACAAAGCAAAGCAAACTGCAACAGATCAAAAATTAAGGGAAAAGCGTTGGGTGAAAAAAGCACATTTCTTTACCACTGGCCCATCAAAACTAATTTTTATGGCTAGCTCATCATAACCTTGTACTAAAAAAATAAAATGTTTTTACTTTAGCTGTAAACATCTAGAAGGGTTGAAAGAATATATTTAGAAGTCCACGGCAGGATAGTCCATTACCCAGATTCCTCAAATGTTTGCATTTTACTAAATTTGCTTCCTATTTTTCTCTTTTTCCCCAAATCACTTTTTAGCAAATTGCAGATATGGCCTCAATATATCAGCATGCATTTCCTGAAAACAAGGCATTTTCATGCATAATCACAGCACAATTATCTAAATCAGAAAATTAGCATTGATACAATAGAATAATCTAATCTCCAGACCTTATTGAGATTTACCAATTACCTAATAATGTCCTTTACAGCAAAGGAAAATCCAGTACTAATCACCGCACTCAGCTGTCATGTCTCCTTTCATTCTGAATATCCTCCAGTCATTGTAGTTCATGGCATTAACGTTGTTGAAAATATAGGCCAGTTACTTTGTAAAATATCCTTCTATTCGGGTTTGTTAGGATTCCTCAAGATCATATTAAAGTCTTAGAGTTCCAGGCAGGACAACAGTAGAGAGCGATACTGAATCCTCTCTGCTCTAGGTTCTACAATGCACAGGTTTATTAGCATAGTAACTCTGCTAATTATTAGCATTAAACTCTGACCATTTGGTTAGGGTGATGCCCACCATCACTAGGGACCACAGGTCAGAGTTTCACACTATAACACTATATTTCATCCCCTATTAGTCTTTCTGTATTCTGGGGAATAACTTGCATTATGTTAATGTCCTATTAAGCTTCATATCTTTAGTCACTAGTTTCAGCATGCTTACATAATCCTTCCTTTATTCTTACTATATTTACTTATTATATTTACTATATTGAGGAGGCATGTGCAATTGTGTGTATGTGTGTGTGTGTGTGTGTGTAGGTCAGAGGACAAATTGCAGGGGTTGGTTCTCTCTTTCCTTCATGTGGGGATCAAGAATTGAACTCAGGAATCCTGGTTCACTCAGCAAACACCTCTATCTTCTGAACCTTCTCACTAGACATCTTTCCTATGTTTTTAATGACCTTTCCAAATTCCTAAGACGTTTTTTGTTTTACTCTAGAAAATGCAGGTTCTGAGTCCGAAGCCAGATTGGCCTATAGAGGGAGTTCCAGGGCAGCCAGAACTATACAGAGAAACTTTGTCAAAGAAGAAGAAGAGGAAGAAGAGGAAGAAGAGGAAGAAGAGGAAGAGGAAGAGAAAGAGGAAGAAGGAGAAGGGGGAGAGGGAGAAGGAGGAGAAAAAGAAGAAGGAGGAGGAGGAGGAGGAAAGGGGAAAGGAGAAAGAAAGAAAGAAAGAAAGAAAGAAAGGAAGGAAGGAAGGAAGGAAGGAAGGAAGGAAGGAAGGAAAAAGAAAGGAAGAAAAAAGGGAAGGAAGGAAGAAAAAGGAGAGAGAAAGAGCGAAAGAAAGAAAGCCATTAATCAGAATATTCTGAAAACCAAAAGACTGAGGCCGGTGATACTGCTCACCAGGTACGGTGCTCGCCAACAAGCCTGGCAGCCTGAGTTAAATCCTGGGGATTCACAGGGCAGAAGGAAAAATAGCTGACAGTTGTCCCTTGGCCTCTACACACGCACTGTGGCACTCTTGTGCCCCCACACATACATGAGATTGTGTGCACTTAAGCACACAAACTAAATAATAAACACATGTAAATTTTTTAAAAAACTTTATGTGTCTGCTTTATTTTCTGCAATCACTGTTTTTTTAAATCAAAAAAAAGAGAAAAAACACAATAAATTACGGATCAGATTTTAAGCGTGGTGCTAAAAAATTCTAATGGCGAATTTCTACTAAATCCTATTATCACTAAATTATTTGTATGCTATCCTAAGATGCTCCATAAGTTCCGCCTCAGCTTCAGTGTTTGCCTTGATAAACAAGTAACCCGGTAAGTCAGTGTGCAGGCAATGTTTTCCATACTGGAGCGAGAGGGGTAGGGGAAGGGATAAGAAATTGTGTTATTTTTTTCAAGGAGAGGGTGGTGGCAGGCATATGCGTTATATAAGAATCGTTTCGCATCTTTCTAGATGAGATAAACACTGTTGTTACTAAGGCAACTAGTTGAAATGAGGGGGCCATAATAACATATCTGGTTAATAGCAAGCTGCAAGGCAAATGCACTGAGGACTCCCCAGGCGACAGAGGACAGGGACTCCAGAAGTCCCACGTTTATTTCCCTGGCTACTGAGCAACGCATGTTACAGGCCCACTCCCTCTGTAACTCATCTCTCTACCGATTACCAAGCTACCACTCCACTTCTGCCAGTGCGTTCAGAACAGAGACTCTTTCTCCAAATCAAGCATAGAAAAACGAAACCAAGAGTTTGGATTTGCTCAGAAATAATTAAGAACTCTGGGGAGATCTGGAATCTGCAGTTTCTGTCTTCCCTCTCCCTTGGTCTGGATAGAATAAGAAGAGTTCTCAATGCACAGGGGCAGAAAAAGAACTACTGCTTCTGGGAAATCCTACAATAAAAGAGGGCGGAAGTCTACCGTGGGCTAGGAAGGACAAAATTCCTATCTCGAGAGTAAACTACACTGTTGCATTAAGGGAGCAGGTTTTCCTGTGTAATTCAAAGGCAGAACTTCCCTAACACTATAGGGAAAAAAAAAAAAACCTATAGAGTATTATTCAAACACTGAAAAGACTTTTGAAAACACCCATGCATGCATATACACATTCAACACACAGAAAATAAGGGTTTCAGAAATGAGCATTTGAATGGGACCTGGTATAGGAAGGTATGATAGGTCTATTTGGAGAGCTCTGATGTCAGAGTAACATCAAGACAGACTTCAGCCTTCCTTTTCTTAATCATTGCCTTCAGGTTCTCCCTCCAGCTTGCTCCTCGACTAAAAGCATCTTCACCATGTACATTTAGCACACACAGCAAGACTGGTTCACACTTGAGCACATCTAGACGATAACACGCCCCCACCCCAGAGTAGGCATCTTATAACACCAATTTGGAAAAAGGGGAGCTGGGGGTTTCAGCTTCTCTTCCGAATTTAAATGTATGCCTCTGTGGGGTTTGAGGCAAGCTGGCTGAGATTGGATCAGCTGGGAGATCCCAGGGGCATATAAACAGCATTGACTATTTTAAGTGAAACCATTTTAACAGACAGCTGGTTTAGGACCCAGACAATGGAACACTGAGAAGAAGGCTCATTGTCATACTCCATAGTAAATCATGCGTCTGCTCATTGGGGGGAAGGTGGTGTGCTGAGAGAGGGACAAAGGCAACACTGGCTTAAATAAATCAATGTGTTTATCAGAAGTGAGGATGGGGGGGCACTAAGATGGGAGGGAGAGCAAGAGAAATTATGGAAATGCATTATTTGAATAAATCGTTGAGGGTGAATCAAGTTGAGGCTTACAACCATAGAAAGAGAAGACATAGTATCAAGTGGAAAATAATGTTTACATTAATCCTGCCAAGGGCAAACAAATCCCTCAAGGCAGTAGGGATGCTTGGACAGGAAGCAACATGAAACAGTAAATAGCAATAACTTCTCCTCGACTTTCAAAACCTGGCACTCCTATGAGATAAACCTGTCTTATTGGGAGACCTGATTTTCTACTGAAACAGTAGTCTCTCCTCTCTAAATGTCAACCTCTACCAGAAAATAACAAGCAGGCAGGAACAAACCCAAGCTCTTGCTAATCCTCTCCTCATTTTCAGATTGTCTTTTGAACCGTATTTTTTTTTATAATTAACTAAGGAAGAAGAAAAATGTAGGCATTGTTAAAGCCTCTCCACACCCTCCCAAAACAACAGCGGTGGAACTTTGGCTGTCTGAAAAGAAAACACCACTCATTTCGAATGCTTAATTATAAGTCGATGTGTGACGTCTCTGGAAATCAGTCCATCTCTGTCCCATGCTTGCCTACGCTGCCTCTCATTAAAAAGGAGTCTTTGGAATATAGTTCATCCCTGACTTTTCCAAAATATTGGTGAGGCTTAAAAGTTCACTGAAACTTTCTACGGATAAAGACCACACAGCAGAAAGGAAAACGACACGGTGAGAATACCCGGGGATCATACTTCAATAGGAAGCCTAGAGAAGTTCAGAGAACTGAGCTTGGTTTCTTTGTTTACTTTGCTAATAGTTTTAACTCTTTGTGTCCCCCATCAGAATCAAGGGAGCAGTGCGAATGCGCATTTTTCTCATTAGGAATTTTTCTTGATTTGCAAAAAGGAGGGAGCAAGAGGGGGAAGGAGGAGAGGTAACAAAAACTTGAATTTCCCACATAAATCAAAATAATAACCTTGAAATGATACTTCTGTTTCTGAATACAAAACAAAAAGCAAAGTCTATTTGTCTCCTTAGAGAAAGGGTCATAAATATAAAAACTGCTTTCTTCAAACTAAAGAGACATACCTTCTAAACATAAGCTATCAATAATAGCAAACTACCTAGAACTGAGCTAATCAAAAAGCAATCATGATGCCTTCAGTATCAACACAGCGCACAACAATTATTACATATTCCCACCAGCGGTCTTTCATTTAAAAAAAATACTCGCTAATACAGTCCCACTTCTAGAAGGTAGAAGCACCATAGTTAAAGATTAAGCAATGCCAAAGAAAACACCACAAATCTGACATTTCATAAACAATTGTATCAAACAGAAATCTAACATTAATAGTAGAGTAAAATAAAAACTGGCTTTGCCTCAAGTAGCAGCTTGGCTACGGGCGAGCAAATTGCGAAGATGTAATTCCAGCTCAGCAACTAAGCAGGCCTGTTTGCAGAAGTGAGTTAGGCATGATATCATATTCACTATGCTGTTCGGTTACATCACAGCCCAGACTAAAAGGCAAGCACGTCCCCAGTGCAGGGACTTTCTGATGCATCCCTTCTGTCTCAAAGAACTAAAAGCCCTTATACTATTCAAATGCCTTGTGTTTTAAAAAAAAAAAAAGCAAAAACAAAAAACAAACTAAATATTTCAAATAATTCCATATGACATTTTTTTCTAGACGTAATAAATGATATTCTATTCAGATAGTCACTGCGTTTACTACATTAGTAGACACAATTGACTTTGTCAACTCAGTCAAGCAATAATAATAAAGTCATAAGAACAGCTAATTTATTATATACTTAATATATGTCAGTCACTGTACTAAGCCCTTTACAGATATGGATCCACTTAATTTTCACAGCAGAACTTTGAGTTGGGTGCAACCATTCTTCCCCCTAGCTTGATTCTAAAAGCATATATATTTTAATTCCTCTCTAAAACCAAATCTTCCCTGCTCCAAAACCTATGTCAACAATTCACGCATGTCACATCCAAACAGTCCTCATCCCCAGTTAAGACCCACACACAGACAACAGGCTGTCTGTACAGCCATATGAGTTCGATAAATGCATCCCGACTAATATGTTCGTTTTTAATGCTGTTCAAACATTCACATGGAAACAGCTCTAGCGTAAATATCCCCGAACAAATGGCTGTATATTATCCAGGAGGGAGCAGTTGGGCCGCCAGACTGGGGAAGTACTAGGCCATCTGGCTCCGGCAATCTCTCCAAAACCATCAGCTTTGTTTTCACCCCCAGACTCCAAACAACACATTTTCCACTGTGATGAGTTTACATTTTCCCAAACACAGGTCCTGATCATGCATAAAAATTCCAAACTTCTTCATTCCTCTATGTGCAAGGAAATTTAAATCACCTGCGTTTTTGACATGTTACCAAAGGAGACAGAAAGCTGTTGAAATATGGCCCCTGACATAAACCTGCTCTGTCCTCTCTTGTTTGTTCCCCTGGATCTATGAAAGGGCCTCTTTGCTGGCCTGCTAAATTCCTTGGGAACTTATAGATATGCCCCTCCCCCCCAAAAAGTGATTCTCTACCAATGAACTGAAAGAATGGTTAATCAAATCTATGTAGCTATGGCAGAACACGATGAAACAATCAATGGTAGGGAAATAAAGTGGAATCAACAACTTTAAGTGCTGGGAACATCAAAACAAATATATAAAGAAATCTAGCTCCGGAGCAAATCTGACAAGCTTTCCATTTACTGTGCCTGCACTTTCTTTGCAGCAACAGTGTCTGGAGTGCCCTCTCCACACACCCCACCTTTAAACCGGCCCTTGCAAAGATCATGTGACTGCTGTTGGCCTTCCTCAAAAGGAATAAATAAAATCACTTTTGTTTGAGATTGGTTCCCCTTTATATTTAAGTATGACTTGAAAAACTCTTTGAGTAACACGGTAGAAGAAATGAGCTTAGTTTTGTGTTTACTGACTACTTAAAGATAAATACCTCACTGAAGGAACCATGGCACACAATCGTATCTCAAATGACACATGGAAATCTGAATTGAGGCAGGTTAAACCTCAGGCCTCCCCAACTGGGTACATGAGAATTTCTACAGTTGACACTGTTTCTGGATGCATCAGCCATAAACTTCTGGATCCTGAGGGCTTTTGCATGCTCACTAATAGAATACCAAAAACAGCCACGACACAAAAACAATCTATTTTTAGGCCAGCTAAACTTGGTTTTGAACAACCCTTCCCAAAAGCAAGACATTTCTTTTCTAATTGAACAGGTTTGGTTTGGTTTGCTGCTGCTGCTGTTCTTGTTTTCAAGTTTTTTACCCTATGTTTTACAATAGAGGCATAAGGAGATGGAACCCTGGAGCCTTACACAGTCACTCCTAACAAGGCTCCATCATTCCTGGTAGAGTGCAGAAGTAGGAATCATTCCTCCAAATAGTCTAATAAGACACTTCAGGAAGGTGTGAAACACTGTGTCCTGTTCATACATCTTGGTTGATGGAGACCATTTCTGGCTCACCTCAGTGCTGTTCTCTCTACTCAGAATGAGGAACAACCTCTGCAACTGAAGCGTGCACAGCAACTTCTGCATGCTGCTGGCTGAAGATGCCATCTGAATGTCAACCCCAGCCTGCCAGTCAAGGATATGACCCCACGCGCACAAAGGCACACCTCTGATATGAAAAGGTGTAGGGTCACCGAACAAGGGAGAGAAGGCTTCGCAGAGGCCAGGTGTTCCCTCCTCCAGGGCTAGTGTTCAGAGAGCTCATCACAATGCCGACTGTATTCTGCCCCACACTCAAAACATCAAAATCTGGAATGCGTCAGAAAGGTATCACAGAGGGGCCATGCTACCACTTAGTCACTCAGCCTCTGCCAATCCGTACTTTTTGTTAAAGAGGCCACGGTGTGTTTATGTAGCATGGACACTCTTAGCAAAATTTAAATCAGACTAAGCATTTAATTATCACGGCGTATTTTTAAACTACAGGAAGGTCCACTGTTTTACTCCTGAAGCTGAATATGAACATGATTCTGCAGCTAAGAAAGAAAGGCCTCTGGTATTCCCATCTGCTATTTTTTTTTTTTTTTTGAGTATATGGTGTTAACTGAATGCCTAAGAAGGTAACTTCCAAAATTCTTGCTGCATGTAATCGAAGAACAAGCAACTGGATAACTGGATAATGAGCTCGGATTGCCTTTCAAAGTGAAAGTTATAGAAAGGGCGGTTACTCTATTATTATGAAAGCAAATAGGCTCATCTTAATATGGCTTTTGTTTTAATACTTTCATACCAACTTAGATAATTATTAAACCTTTTTTCCCCAGGTTGTTGCTGACTAGATACTATAAATACTTGTATATGACTACATGTATTTATAATTTAAACCTTTAGTAATATATAGCAAATAACTTTCTTATATCTGTTATTTTTTTCAATGAATCATTTCTCACTTTTACTCCCAATAGCATTTATGATGCTATCGAATGGCAAAGACACTTCCAGCTGTAGATTTTTTAAAGCTCCGTGGCCTTGTTAGTAAAATATTTGGCGTATTGCTTTATATTTTTAAAAATCCTTCCACTGTTCTCATATGAGAGAATATGTCGATAAAATGAATTCTTGGTAGCACTAGATGTTTAGGGAGATCAGAATTGAAGTTATGGGGAGGTTTGAAACGGATAGAAACAGTCTTCTCTAACATGACCTAATTTTATATTCCTTGGAACAGTACTGGTCATAGTGTGGCCTACAGTTTCAATGGTCAGTGTTCCATGAACACATCGGCCTTATCCTGTTGTTTGTCTACTTAAAAAGTAAGTCCTAATAAATACAAGTGGAGTATGGGGCAGAATTCATTCTTTTCCCCCTGGCCCCCCTCTTTCCACTCCTCTCTGATGAGAAGGACAAGAAAGGATTCCCATCGGATCAAAAACAATTTTTGAAAAACAGAATTCCACATAATATATTTTTGTTTTGACCTCAAATTAAAAGTTACTAAAACCAAGTGTGGTGTGTGTGTGTGTGTGTGTGTGTGTGTGTGTGTGTGTGTGTGTTTCTTTTAAGCAGGGGGAAGAAACAAAAATTCAGAGTTCAATGGAAAGACAATTATCCTATATAGCCATTTATGCATTCAAGAAAATAACTATGATTAAAACAATAAGTGGAAATTTCTCTGAGCTGTCAGATACTTATTACTTTAAAAAATATACTTCATACCCATAGTTCCACATATTTTTACTTGAGTCACAATAAATATAAACATGGTAATCAACATGAGCTGTTATTAAATGCTTTCTGTTGAGATTTTGAACTTCCCAAGAGCTTGTTAATGTGAATTTTGCACATTATAGCCAGGCATATCTAAAATTATTTTTAAATATGCAAGCACGCCCTAATTCCCAACTTTCCAAACCAGTGAAGGAAGTGCACCCCTCCTTATTTTAAAGGGAATATTTTAAAATGACAATCAAGTAAACACATTTTAACTCTGGTACTAAAATGCTATTTGCTGTGCAATAGATGGCTTTTCTTTTTATTCTGAATTCTGTCTCTCAATAAAGCTCTCTTCTTTTTTCTGTTACTTCAATGAACTAACCAACTACTTCATTCTGAAACTATACTTTTTCTTAAAATTAAGAAGAGGGAAGTTAAAAAAAACTGTGCCTCATTAAAATGTCAAGCCTCGCTTCTACCTTGGCTCATAACTGTATCTTTTAAAACATAACTCAACCTTAATGTATACTGCTTGACACCAAGTGTTGGCAAGCTTCAGAAAATGTCGTCCCTGTACCTTTAAGATGGAAAGCTAGCTAGCTTTTGTTACCTGGCTCCCAGCCAAACTTGGAGGCCAAAGCAGGAGGGTTTTTGCAAAATACCCTCAAACAATTGTAGGCTCCCACTTCCAACACTACTTTCCAATATCACCGCCTTTAAAAAATAAAATAAAAATCTATAGAGAAGTCATTTGCAAAACTTCACCCTGCTCCACACTCCCGCAGAAGCCAGCATTGCCCTCCCCCCCCCCCCCCAACACTCCCTCTAAGTTCCTCAGGCCTGGGCCTTGGATAAAGCCTGGCTAGTTTATGTTTCAGAAGTTCTGAAGCCCTGGAGATGGGGTTTCCCTAGGGCTCCTTCTGCACCCCCTAGGGCTCTCAGAGGAAGTCCTGTCCTCACTCCTTCACACTCAGCTTCCCAGGTCTTAATCACCAGGCCTGGCTTTCTCAGGGAGGGAAAGGAGCCTCTAGCGATTCCCCAGGCAAAGGTGCTACGACAGGAATGGTCCAGGAAACCTGCACTGCCACCACTTTGCCAGCGCCCCCCCCCCCCCCCCCCGCCCCAGCTTTGAGAGTCTGCTGGATCTCAGTCATCTCTCAGTGGTGGCACAACCAGCTTTTGAACCGCAGCAAATTCTGTGAGCTGAGAATCGTCCCCACAATGTGGAATTCTAAGAAACTTACTTGCTTTGTCATGGAGTCGATGAGGCGCACGTAGAAATCCTGTTCAGTCCTTATACCTGGGGGGTAGAGGAAGGAAGGACAATTAAGAGAGGGGATAAGCCCTGAAGGAAAAAAGAACTCCATAATATAAATAACAAGAACAACAAACAAAACCTGCGCACAAAGGGGCCAAGGCCAAGGGGAACTCCTGCTGTCCTGAAAAGGGAGAGCCAGGATGCCCCCCCCCCCGAAAATCTAGAAAGGATCTAAGGCCTAGTTCAAATGCCCCCTCCTCCTGGAAGCCAGACTTCTCCAAGTACTGGTGTTAGAAATGAGGTGGGAATCCCCCAGCCTGGCCACTTTCCCCAGGCTAGCTCCCCTCTGCAGTCCCCTGGATCCCTCAAGACCACCACCATTCCAAGCTCCCCAGAACCGCGGAGCCCTGTGACCTGGAATTTGGGCTGTGCAAAACAGGCTTCAAGAAGGGGGGAGAAAGAAGCCAAGTCAAGTTAGGGGTAAGTGGCTCCAGTCAGCCCTAAGCTGACCAAGCCGCCCTCCGCCTCCTCAGGTGAGAAACTTCCTAGGATGAAATTTCGGAGAGGCCTGTTCACCTGGAGGGTGGCTGACGACTGAGCTTCGCTGGGGGGCTTTCGTCCACCTGGAGCTCCGTGAGCCCCCTGCCCTGACCCGGAGCCCCAGGGTGCTGGCACCGACCCGACAGGAGCCTCACCATTGCTGTAGAGGAGCTGGAGCCGGTAGTGGATCCCATTATTGGTCTTTTCGCTGTTGGCTTCCTGGTTTGCAGCAGGGCCCAAAGACACAAGAGATGAGGACAAGAAGTCTCCATGAGCGAGTGCGCTAACTTCGAGGCAACTTTTCCCAAATGGGACCCCCCCACACACACACTAGTCAGCCCAGATAGCAAAGTAATTGTGGCAAACAATTAATACCTTCTCCACCCTCATTTCAAACTGCTCTCTCTCCCTCTCTCTCTCTCTCTCTCTCTCTCTCTCTCTTACTCTCATTCCAGAAAATTCGGTGAGGTATACTGCACATGGGTGAGAGACTCTACCTAGAACCTTGGGACTGCAGCCTGTGCCATCTGAGGCAAGCAACGCAAAAAGGTCTGTTAGTTCAGACCTAGCACATCCCAGGTTCCCAAGGATAGATAGACTGAAGTCGGGTTCGTTTTGCCTGGGCTCTCTCCAGTTCTGGAGGCTCCATATTAACTTTCTGGAGCAGGACCTTGTGTTTCAGGAGCCTGAATTCGTCCAGGACGGGAAGTGACGGGGGCGGGGGCGCTCACGGGAGTGTGAGGATAGCTTTGCATGCCTGGAGGCGGCTCTTAAGGCGCCTGGGCCTGCTCCCTGAGCCTGGGACTACTGGGGACAGCGCTGCGCCCACTTACTTTTTCCTTCTCCACGAACCCCACAAAGGCAGTCCTCTCAATTTCCACGGGCTGGCCCTGTCTGTCGTAGAGGGCCAGGACGAAGTGGAAGAAGTTGGATTTCCGCAGATTAGAAGGCGGCTGCTTCTCAAAGTGAGCCCGGGCCAGACCCACCCCGCTGCGACCAAAGACGCAGAGTTAGATCGCTCAGTCAAACCGTGTCCCATACTCCCATTGTCACCCAGGACACACGAGCAAAACCCCCAACACCCACCTCCTCTGCTCCCAAAACATCCCCAGGGCGCCTTCCATGACCCATCAGGAGCCCAAGCGCAGCTGAAGAACCGCACGCCAGCGGGTCCTCAGAATCCAGAGGTGTGAAAGTTTTGTTTGGGTTTTGGGCGCGAGATGAAATGCTACAATCTTTACTCCACTTGAAGCGCGCTGCGTGCAGAGGAAACGTGGCCGTGGGTGAGGTGAAAGGAGGTTAGATAGAAAGTGCGCAGTTTACAACTTCGAAGGATAAGGCGTGGGAATGGGTTCCAACTGCGCCTCCAAATCTCCGGAGTGAGGGGGCAGGTGGAAACGAATGCAGGCACGCTAGGCTACTTGCTGCAGCAGCCACCCTCCAGGAAACCTCCCAAGCCTCGGCTAGCTGCCGGTGCCCGGCCTCAGCGCGCTAATTTTCTACGCAAACACAAGCAAGGGGAAAAGGGTCCTATATTGGAGCTTGCGGTTATGAGAAATGATCGATCGCTATGGGAAAAGAAACCGGGATGTTTTGTTTTTTTGTTGTGTATGTTTGTTGATGTTGTTTGGTTTTGTTTTTAAATAAAAGACCTGTCTTGACAAAGTTTTGCCCTTCTGAGAAATTCATCCTCACACATTCCTGAAACCCAAAGAGCCAGAGCTGCTGACTGAGCAGCTCCGCCAGGGACTAGAGATTGGGGTGTCCAGGGGCACCGCACTGACAGCCCAAACTGCCCGACAAAACCGGGCAACACACACACACACACACACACACTTTCGCTTCCAACCTAGTTACCCAATTCACTCTCACTACCAACCACTCCCAACCCTATGCTCAGCGGGGATGGAAATAGTACAGGGACAGTTGTCCCTAGTCCCCCTCACCCCAAAACTAGAATGATGGAATTACTCTTCCTTCTCCTTCTGCACCCTTTAAATCTAATGGGGCTTGGGGCTACCAAGTTTTCCATTCCCATAAGCCCAGCGGGTGGCCAGGAATGAAAAGGATAGGGTACCATTTCTCACTTGGGACCAAGAGCCCCTGGACAGGACTCTGGCTGTGCTCAGGAAAGTTCCTCAAGTTGGCCTCCAAGGGCATGGCCTCCAAGCCACTCAGTGTAGACTCTGAAGAGTGAGAGAGGGACTGGAGGAGGCCAAGGTGACAGGGGCTGAGAAAGGCTTTTAAGGAACGTGAGAATTAAAGTTGTTCTGCAGGCGGAGTGAGAAAAACTGAAGGCTAGGGAGTAGAGAGAGGGCAAGTGGAGAGCCAGATAACAGAAGTAAGGGAAGACTCCAGGGAGAGAAATGGGAAGACAGAGCAGGAGAGACTGCAAGGTGAGGAAAGAAAGAGCGAAGCTGAGAAAGAAGGGGAAAAAGACTGGTAACGCAAGGGTGTAAGAAGAAGAAGAAAAGAAATGAAAGAAGGTAGAAAAAAGAAAAGAAAGTCGGGGAGAAAGGAAAGAAATGTGGGACGTAAGGGAAAGGAAGGAAAAAGGGGAGAGAGAAGAAAATTAAGTAAGAAAGGAGAAAAGGAAAGAAGGAAAAAAGAGAAAGGAAAGAATCGAAGAGAAATAAAGGGGAAAAGGAAGCAAAGGGAAGGGGAGGAAAAGGAAAAAAATATAACCACCCAGAAAAGAAAACAAGCGGTCAGAAAAGCGCAGTTATCCAACACCGTGCTGGTGAGACGCCTCTTCTGGGTTAAAACAAAATGAAAACAGTCGCAGATGAGGCTGCGGAAAGTGCCGGCAAAGCTTGGGCTCGGCTCCCTCCAGCAGCTCCGCCGCTCCGCAGTTCTCTGGCCGCCGGCGCCAAGTGCTGCGCAGCCGGGGAGCGCGGAGCCCGAGAGGCGAGCGCAGCACGGCCGCAGACGCACTGGCGTGGCCGGGCCCCGGGTAGCCGCGCTGCCGCCTCTAGGCTCTCCCGCTAGCCCGCGGCCTTTCCGCCGCGGTCCCCGAGCGGTACCCACCTCTGCGCCGCTGTGTTGGCGTCCAGCACCCCGGCGCCCTGCATCCACGTCCGCACCGCGTTCATGCCGCTGCCCAGCGGCTCTTCCTTCATACTGCTTCCACTCCGTTGGATGCTTTCCTGGATCCCAAACATGAAAACAACCTTTTCTTGTGGAAAATCTCCTCCCCTTTGAAAATATTGGGAAAAAAAAGGAAGAAAAAACGCCAACCACAGATTTTTTTTTTTTTTTTGAGTCGATGAAACTCGCGCTACATCAAGGCGGCGGGCTGAAAAGCAAAATTTTTAAAAATGTAAACCTTCGCTCAAAACTGAGCGATAACAAGGGGGGTTGAAGAAAAAAAAGAAAGGGAAAATCCAACGAAAAGACCAAAATTAAGAAAAAAAATAGAGATGTATGCTTGGCTGTTGGGGGTTGTTTGGTTGGTTGATTTTGAGTTTGGGTGCTTTTTTTTTCCTTTTTTTTTTTTTTTTGCTTTTTTTTTTGTAGTATTCACAGGCCGTTGGAGTACAGGAGGGGCTGGAGTTTCCTTTTGTAGAGGTGCCTTCACTTGAAGAAGCAGGAAGAAAAAAAAACCACCCTGATGACAATTTAAGAAACAATAGATAGGACTCTCGAAGCCGGCTTGGCTACTTGAAGTGTCATTTTCCACAATCAGGCAAGTTTTTTTTTCCTCTCTCTCTTTTTTTTCCTCCTCTCTCAACCAAAGATGTTTCTTTCCTTTCCGTGCTTGTAGATGAGGACGCTGGTTGCTGTAGACAGACACACCGGAGAGGGTGGGGGGAAGGGGAGAGAGAGAGGGAAAGAGGAAGGGGGGGAGGGAAAGAGATAGAAAGAGAGAGGAGAGGGAGAAAGAGAGGGGTGGACCCTGCTGGATGGAGATTCTGTTTTCTCCTTGCTAAAATAGAAGTGATTTGCAGGCTCTCCCTGTGGAATCCAGTTTGACTCTCCCCAGAGCTAAACACAGGCACACTAACCCCAAAGGGAAAGAGGCGGGGCCCTCGCAGTCTGGCCACGCCCCTTCTTTGCATAACGTCATCCTTCCGCCTTACCGCAGCCAATCGTAGCTCCCGAGCTGCTTGTTCACAGAGCCAGGCCACACTCCCTCATTAACATCTTTCTCCGGGTGGCGCAGGGGAGTCGCTAAAGTTCCCGGCAAAGTGGCGAGCGAGGGAGCACTGAGCACCGGCTTCTAGGCTGGGAAGGAGCGGGGCCGGGACCTTGAGGAGCGAGAAAGGGGGCAGAGGGAAGGAGATGGAGATATCCTTCTCAGGGATCTGGGCTGAGAGGGTCTGCACCACGGCGGTCTGCGTCTTCCTGTGCAGACACCAGGTCCCTTGCTGCTCCGCTGTCCTGCTCCGGGGGCAAAAGTGAAGGAAAAAGGACTGACAAGGCAGAAAAGGCAGGATGCGCATCCCAGGTGCCCAGTTCTTCACTTTGAAGCAATGGAGGGATGGAATTTGTGTGCGCGAGTTTGAGGCTTGAGGGCCCGCGGAAGGACACTGTCTCCGTATCAGGAGCGGTAGAGGAGCCCAAAGCCCCAACAAATGAGGCTTTAGCAGATCCTAGGGAATGGGAGATCCCGACTCTGTCTTCAGCCTGCCTCTGAAATGACTCTGGTTCTGGTGCTGCGCTATGTTCTTACTGTCAGGTCTCTGCAGCAGCACCCCACCCCCGAGATGTGCGAATGGTAGAAAGAATGGGACACTGGGGCTGTGCCAGAGCGTGACTCTGAATATCCTCATATTCAATCTTTATTTTTCTTTATCAAAGCAGCAAGGATGTTGCCTTCTCTGATTAGTTGGTTACTGGGCACACGGGGTTCTTTCTGTGAAAAGGGAAGGCAGCTTGAGTCAATTTTAGTCACAACCACAAGAAGAGGGACTAAGAAATAGAGGAGAGAGGTGGGGGGTGGGGGAGAAGGAGGAAGTGGACTTGGTAGAAGAATACAAGTAAAGGAGGAAAGGAAGGAAACAAAAAAGAAGAGAAAGGAAGGAAAGGTAACTTGCCTTCCACCTCAGGCCTTTTGGCCTTTGTGTTGTGGCTGGGGAGGAAATAGATAAACGGTTATGGGTAATGTGCCTGCCCCATCATTTTTTTTTTTCCTCAAGATTGCAAAGTCGAATAAGCTCGTGGTAAACTGTATCATTAGCCTCAGAGGACATCTCTGGGTGCAGCCAAATCTGCTAAGGGCTGCTTGGGGGAAATTCTTTGCCCGAAATCCAGGTTCCTTTTTCTGCTGGCCTTCCTGGGCCATCTGATTTAGAAAATGCATTGGGGTCAGCGATGGAAAAGTACACGACTCTGTTGAATGAAAGCATTAAGACAGGCAAGGGTTGGGCTCTGTGATTATGGCGGAGAAGGAGAGTAGATCCCTTTCGTGATGAAAGAGTGAGTTTAGTCCAAGCCTACAGGTGCACGCGTGGCCACTGTCCTCAGACCCATCTTTATCTCCCATCTAGCTCTCAGAGGATCTGTCTGGACCATACATGTGCTGGGACAGTTCTTTCTGGTACTATCATTAATGTATCTCCTCCAAGCGATCCCTGCAGAGATCATCTGACCCATCAAGGATCCCCATAGCATCTGACAGAGTTTCTGGAACACAGCTGGTGCTGATTTGTGTGTGTGTGTGTGTGTGTGTGTGTGTGTGTGTGTGTGTGTGTGTAAAAAGATGGGAAGGACTACATGGTTGTAGACACTTGTACCTTCTCCATTTCTGTAGAATTTAGATACACAATTGAATCTGGGCCTATTAAACTTTTTCCCAAGTTGCAAGCCCAAGAGCCTGTTAGCTTACAGAGTCCACAGAACCAGTCCCCTTCCTTTTTTAAGTTGGGGGGGGGGGTTGTTATTTCAATGTAGAGACATCACAAAGCAGGAACCACCCACCAACAATGGGTCCCAGGAAGCCCTAACCTAAGACTCAGGCCTTTCTCTCTTCAACAGATCCAGTAATCAAACCATTTAAAGTTGTGTGTAACAGAGTATGCGTCCCAGTGATGGGGAGCACACAGTCAGGAAAAGCTTACTGCCTGGAAAGAAGATGCAGTCACACTGAGGTCTGTGATTAGTAGGAGTTGCAGAGAACACAGACCTCTGGAGGTCATCTACAAAAGACCCTGGTGTAAGTAAGCACATGAAACCCATTGTCCCCAAAGCTAGACTGGCACAGAGATTGGTATCTTTAGCATCCCGATTATCTGGGAACTAACTACAAAAGGAGCAATTTTCACATCCGTTCACCGAACCAGAGAAGAAGAAGAATGCAAAGAGAGGGGCTCAGGAATCTCTTCCCCTTTGGCGGGGGCAAACATCAGGCACCTCACCTGGGGTGATGGGCATTCTTTATTTTCATTAAGCCAGACAGAGTACATGTGTAGGTGTTTATCTGGGTGTTTTGCACTTTTAATATGGCTTTTGCATCTGGTAGTAACTGTTTAAGAAGTAGCAGGCCAGAGAGAAACTGGAAAAGAGAGGGTGACAGAAAACTAAGAATGACACCCAGGACCACAGAGTGTGTCATAGAGCGTGTGTGTGTGTGTGTGTGTGTGTGTGTGTGTGTGTGTGTGATGAAGGAAAGGCATACTTGTTGAGCATTGAGATTCCCAGGCCTCTTTCACAGCTGCACAATCAGAGCCCCTGGCTTTGGTACCTAGGAATTTATATGTAAAGATGGTAGTAATTCTTTGCTTCTCTCTCTCATATCTGAGAGAAAAACCAAAGGAGAGGGAAGCGGTGAGAGGGGAAAGATTGAACGAGAAGAGAAAACAATCGTTTCTCAGAAGGAGTCACTACAGAGGAGTGTGTGTTTCTTCTGACCCAGCGGTTCCTCGTTGAACTTCTGGCAGTTTCTCCAGTCTTCTTCAGGACGGTCAGAGTCATGGACAGTCTCTCAGAGGGTCTTCACTTCCAGGCAGGGCTGCCAGCTTTGGGGGTTCTCGGGGGTGCCAGAGGAAGTTGAGGCCAGATCACATGAAGTCCTTTCCCCTGCCCCCGTCAAGCATGACTTCCCACACCCCAGCCGTTCCAAACCTCTGTAAACTCAGATTTTCTCTCTTGGGGCGCATCAAATGACAGAATAGCTTCTAGGGGCTCGGATAGAAATCAGCTCCCCTGCTCGCCCTTCAGTAAAAAGAAAGACCCCTCCTTGAATTCAATGGAACTGGGGCCCGGGAACGTCCCGGGGAAAGAGGGGGATGGCTTTTGCTCGCCTGCCCCCAGGAGGCCAGGCGTGGGACTTTTCTCTAAGGGGTTCTACTGTCCTCCTTCTGAAGACTCCCGTCCCCAGGACCAACAGTCCGGGGGAAGTAACCCCTCACCTTTCTTAGTTTCCTGGCCAGAGGCAGCTTCGACCTCCAGTCAGAGGACAGGCGCTTCCTTCAAAGCTGGGAGGAACGGGAAGTGGGGAAGCAAAGCAGCGAGGCTCAAAGGCCCTCTTGCCTGCTGCATGCTCCTGGGGAGTCGCGGGATCACTAGGCTTCTGAGACGTGTGACAGGGACGGGCAGAGGTGAGAGCGTCATAAGGGGTAGGGGGACACCCGACAGAGTTGGTAGAGACCTTGAGCCCTGGGAAAGTGAGGCGAGGCCGAGGGAAAGGAGGATGCAGGTGAAGGCGGCCGGACACTGAGACACACGCACCCACTAAAGCCTGGCCTGTCCCCGGGTGGCATTTATCCACCGCTGTGGGGAGCGTGAGAGCCATAGGCCAGAGCGCCACCGGAAATCCGGACTCCGATCCGGGCTTTGGACCTCGTGGCGCTCCGGAAAAGTCCCCCCTTGCTCATCCAGTCCCTGTCCCTGGGATCACCTTTCTCCTCTTGGTACCAACTAGAACACCGAGGGAAAGAACAGGACAGCCGCTCGCAGGAGGCTAGGCTCTGATAGGATCAGGAGTGGCAGGGCTCCTAGAAACTGTCCGCTCCCCGACCGAGCTGCGGCCTCTCTCGGGTTTCCCCCGGGATCGTCCCAGACAATAAATAGATCCCATTTGTTGTTGGGTTTACCGGGCATGAGATTATTCGGTTTCCACCACAGGCCACTCCCATTGTACAGGTGAGGAAACTGAGGGTTTATGAGGGAAGTGGAAAAAAAACTTATGCCACCTCCCCCGATCCCCACCCCCATCACACCGCTAATAAAGCTACTAGGTCACTGTCTCCTGGCCTGGCGCTGGTGCTGTTAATCTTGGAGCCAAACCTCCACCAGGCAGAGGCATAGACCACCCACCACCACCCAAACTCGCTAGTGCGTTAGGTCCCAGTTGTATATAGCAGGGCGAAAAAAGAGAGGGGGCACATGTCATCTTGAGGGCAAACCGCACAAATTTTTTTGCAAAAATCCTAACGAATATGAATATTTGAAAAGACATCTGCGCTATAATGTGTAAGTGTGCTTAGAGTTTCCCAGCCCTAACCGGACAGGGCTACCCAGGGAAGACCAACTCCAGCCCTACCTGAGTCACCTCGTCTCACCCTGCCCCAACTGAGGTCTAAACTCTGGGAAGCTTGCTTGACAGAAACAGCCTAAGTACAGGACTTCGCCACAATGTCGGATGTCCACAATGCCCATTACAGGACAGACGTCTGGACCCCTGCCTGGGCTTTCATGGGGGGGAAAGATGTTTCTGTCTTGGCCCCAACATAGATGCCTAAAACCACAGGTCATTCTGAGTTGGTGAAGTTCCAGAAAAAGCACCCTCGTCTGCGCTGCCTTCAAAGCTGGTACCCTGCCTTAAGAATTTTCCCTATCAGCCTGAGAGACTAGACCCGGCTCCCTCCACACACCGGGTACAAAGGTGTTAGAAAGGAGCTCTCCAGCAGTTTATAATTTAACATTGCTTAACGTTTAAAATACAAATTGGGGTGGAAGAGGAAAACGGGGTGGGGGGCTGTAAGATATAAGAGAGAGATGGGCCTGTTTTAAACCCTAAAAGAAAGTTGAGAAAGGAAAAGCGCGTTTGGCAAATGAGCTCAAAGTATCCAAGAGACAAAAAGTTTGTGCGCTCGTTTCTTTGATGACTTTCTTGTGCTCTTCCTGGTCCTCGTTGCTACCTTTGTTTAAGATGCCCCTGGTGTGAATGTGCAGACAGGTTTCCATCAGCGAAGGAAGGCTGCGTATTTGTGGTCCTATACAGTGCGCGTAGGTGCTGAAAAGCGACAGGGCACTGTTGACTCCGTGTGAGCACTTCCGCTCGACTGCGGTGCCACGGGAATGAGTACAGGTGCACCTCTATCAAGAGTGTGTATGCGTGTCATGTGTTGATATATTTTATGTGAGTATGGTGTGCTAGTACGTGTGTATGAGCACGTTCATACTCGTGAGTAGAAGCCCGAATTCATAAGTGTTTCATGTGTGCACTTGTGTGTGTGTTAAATGCAGTAAAGACATCCTAAAAATCTAAGTCCCGCTGCGGGAAAGCACCAAGCTGGGTGGAAACCAAGGTGGCAAGAGAAGTGGTGAGACTGAAGGTCTCTTGGCCTTAAGGGTAGGAAGGAACCTGCTGAATGAGTGCAGGGCATGGCCACAGGCCGGGAAGGAGTGCCCAGCTCAGCTCCCTGCAGACCAGATGTAATTTCCACCCACAAATTACACGAACTGAGAGCGCAAAGATTCCTGCTGGACAGTTCCGCGCTCTTAATGGTTCCTGGCGGACAGTTTCTGATTATTGATGCCGCGTCCAAAAAGAGACCGCTTCCGGGAGATTTGCTTGTGTGTCCGTTCCCTTTATCGCTGTTGATTCGCTTGGCTGCCACAAAGACTCAGCCAAACTATCAACAGGACCCTGCCCAGGATCCTCTAAGCGGATCCGAGTTTGCAGGCTACTTGCGAGCCAGAATTGTCTTCTAAGGTGGAGTCACAGCGCCACCTCGTGATCTTTGAGCTCCTTCGCGGCACTGGCCCTCGAGATAGCCCTTTTTCCAGCGCCGTTTCGGGATTCACATTGACCATTTCTTTACTCGATTAATAAGTTCCTCATCTTCCCAGGAACACCTTGAGCATCTCTACACTATCCACCCGCCACGGTTCAATTTCCAAAGTTACCTAAATGACTCTTTCCCTTTAAGTTAGCCCATGGATATCTTTCCATGGTTTCCCCTCAGGATCATCATCTCACACTGCCCACCCCCTCACACCTCCATGACCCTCCCTCCTCCTCCTCTCCAACCCCCGCCAAACAAGAAACTACTGAATAATGTGGAGGACTATTTTCCCAACATCTACCCAATCTGCAGCTTATTGAGTGTGTCTGATGGAGTCTCTGATACAATGTACTATGCTAAATATACTACAGTCTCTCGTATTCTTCCCAGCAAAGTCACACATCAAAACCCATTTTTTTTTTTTTTTTTTTTACTTTGCACGTGAAGAAACCAACATCCAAGGGGGGAAAAGTGCTCAGGCAAGGTCACCTTGCCAAGTCGAGCCCAGGTCAGTCTATCTAATGCCAGAACAACACACGTTTAGCTTCTGTGTCTTGCAAACTCCATCAGCCCTGTGTGACCCGACAAGGCTCAGAATGGGCACTCGTGTTCACGTAAACCCATTTCCCCAAAGAACTGAGCCAGGAAGAGAACTGCTGGTTTCAAGCACCTTGACTGACATACCAGTACAAGGGTTGATCACAAACGTATTACACCACTGTCTACCTAAGGGACCCTGGCCAAGGCAATCATCCCTCAACCTCTTTATTCTTTAGTTAAAGATATTTTGCTATTTATTTTTAACTTATGAGTATAAGTGTTTCCCTAAATGTACATATGTACACCATGTCCATGCCTCCTGCCACTGAGGGCCAGAAAACGGAGTCAGATATCCTGGAACTAGAGTTACAGAGAGTTTTGAGCTGTCAGTGGATGCTGGGAAATTACCTTGCGGTTATATCTTCATTTTCATTTTGGACATGAATTACGTGATGGGACATGTTTGCTTCGTGGTGGTTTGAGGGTTTATGTTAACCCTGATATGTTAAAAAAACATTTAAAGGGTGGAAAGGGGAAGATATAACTAAACAGTAAATCAACAGGCTTGGCCTCTCACCCTTACCTCTTCTGTAGACTTTTGCCAAGTAAGATTTAAAGGGAGACTATAGCTGTGTTCCTTACCCTGGAAAGTACAAAACTCTATTTTTTTTTTAATTAGGGGAGATTCTGAGGTAGTCTGTTTCCCCAATTTAAAAAAAAAAACATTATTTCAACTAGCACATTAAAAGCTTTGAAATTAAACTAAGCAAATGTGTATGCAAATGGATGCACCCAAATAAGAGAAACAAATTAGGGTTGTTGGAACTGAGTCCAGGCCTTCAGACATTTCCCTAAAAGACGACATTTTACAAGTTGAGTGTCTCTTTCTGGAATGACTCGTTAAGGCGCTACTCTGTGGTTTTGGTGAAAATGAACTTTCCGGCTTGCTCAGGTCTGGAAAGGTAAATGAAGAGGGCTCATGTCCTAGCCCTACATTACTTCTCCTCCTCAGAGAAGGGAAACAGGAAATCCACGAAAAACAGAAACGTGCCCCCCCCCATCCATTCCCAGAGACCCCATTGCATGCTGGGTCTAGTTTAATTCATCTGCACTTGTTTCTTGTTTCACGAGATGCTCATGTATGGCAAGGAAGAGATTTGGGGAACTTTACCTGCATCAAAGTAATGTGTTCAGGGGTTAGGTTGTATGACTGATGAAGTTTCGTTGTCCTTAGTTGGGAATTTGGTTCATACTGATGCTGTGGCACACTGGTTTTTGACAAATTGGGATCTCTTCTATTTCCTCCATCACCACCTCCTCCTCCTCCTCCACCACCACCACCACCACCACCACCACCACCTCCACCACCACCACCACCACTTTCTCATCCTCCTCTTCCCCAAACACCATCACCTCCTCTTTCTCTTCCTCCCTACCCCACTACTTCCTCCTCTTCCTCTGTCTTTCTCACCATCGTAGTCATTAGGGAAATCCACCAAAATTCTGGGTCTTTTTCTTCTTGCAGAGTGTTTCTTCCATTATTTCCAGGTGGGGGTATTCTGGGTCCTCTTCATATACAGGATCCTTGTGATTTGCCTTAGCCAATGAGGAATCAGCAGAGATGGCATGTCACTCATTGGCCGAAGTAAGAGTCAGTGTGCAGTTCGCCAAGTTCCCTTCCCTAACTACGGGATCTGATGGATCCCTAAATGGATTTTACCCTAACCTGCTGTTCTTTGTAAAGACCATGTGTGGTGGAGCTCCCTGTACTCATAGGGAAATTTAGAATGAGTGGGAAATTATCCTGTTACTATAAAGTACAGGGAAGTCTTCGATTGCAGCGTAGCCTGGCCTTCTTGATGAACGCACTTATGAAAAAAGATGAAAGCAACATCTTTTCTTCTAGGAGATACTAAGAAAATTGTTCCACTGGAAAAAAAGGAGATTTCTACATCTGATGAAAAGAATAACCAGAAATCTGAATGTCATCATTTTAGTCAAGTTATTCCTGGAGTTCACAACATCATTTGGAAAACCTTGCAAGGAGAAAAAGAAATGAATTGTAGAAATCATTTAAAAGGAACCTTAAAATTCTTGCTAGAACCCCACAGGACTTTCCAAGAGCATTTTTTCCCACTTGCAGACACACTATGAAGTGAGCTCCTTATGATTTAACTAGGAAAGACTTTCTTAGCAATTCCGCAGGGGAATAAAGAAACATTTCTCTGGCCTGGAAAGATGGCTTGGCTGTTAAGATTGCTTGCTGCTCTTGCTGAGGACCAGTGTTGGGTTCTCAGCTCTCACGTTTGGCTGTTCACAGCCACCTGTAACTCCAGCTCCAGGGATTCGGATACCCTCTCATGACCTCTGTGAGTACCTACATGCAGGTGACAGGTGCTCACACAGACACATATACATAAATAAAAATAACAAATCTTTTTTTAAAAAAAAGCAAGAAACATATCTTTCCCCATTACATTCACTTCTATAATTTCAAGTTGACAAAAGTAAGAATACTTGGCTAGTCAAGTCTTTAAGAAGCATCATCTTGAGAAAGTTCACCCTTCCAGAATCTAGTTTCCCATCTTGTATTACCGACTAAATGTTTGTGGTCCATTCACCAATCATGTGTTGAAACTTTGCAACATTCCCTCCCCATCATATGCTGCTACTACCTCTACAGCAAACATAGCAAACAGGAAGTCAGCCATATGCAGGCCAGGAAGAGAGTTTCACAGTGAAGGGACCAAGTCTGAGATTCACCAGCCATGACCAATCAGCAAGTTCACCTGTAACCCCAGAATCACAGCAGAACCTAACCAATCTCGCATTGATCTCAGATTTCTAAACCTCCAACCTGAGAGTACTAAATGTCTGTTGGTTAAAGTACCTGCCCGCGTTCTGTTATAGCATCCTGTGCAGATGACAGTAGCTAGGAGAACTAAAAACAATTAGACTAGATGACCCGCAGGCTAGCATCCCTCTCTAGCAAGCTGCCATCGGAGGTATTTGAGTGAAAGCATTACCCTTAGGTACAGCTCATCCAGAACGTCCCTGTGTTTCCAAACACAATGCTGCTTTGTATGGTGCTCTTTGGATTTTTGTATACCGGCCCAGCATTGACTGCTTCCAGGATAAGCGAGTGCTTCTCTTCTTCAGCCTCAGATTAGTCTAAAGGTAGGCTATTAACAAACAGACAGGATAGATGTGGAACACATAAAGGCTCTCTGTTTCTTTTTTTTTAAAAGATCTTATTTATTTATTATGTATACAAACATTCTGCCTCCATGTATGCCTGAATGCCAGAGGAGGGCGCCAGATCTCAGTACAGATGGTTGTGAGCCACCATGTGGTTGCTGGGAATTGAACTCAGGACCTCTGGAAGAGCAGCCAGGTCTCTTAACCACTAAGCCATCTCTCCAGCCCCCCAAGGCTCTCTGTTTCTAACTTCTATAACTTAAAGACGCTTTTCAGCTTTTCATGAACTGCTCACCTAGGAAATTGCCAGGAAACTTCTGTGAGAAGTATTGGCTGTGTGACTAGTGCCCTAGACAGAGCCATTGAGGTTTTCTCCTTCATCTTCGGAGTGGCGTGGCTGATCGCCAACAATGCAGCTCCTTTCACTTAGATAATAATTGAAAATGGGCAGCAAGGTATTATTGCCTTAACTCATGTCAACAGGGGAAGAAGCAAGGTGACGTTTCACCTGTATCACGTGGCTGCTGAGCTGCAGTTTGGCCACAGTGACCTGTGAAATTAAGAAAGCTGCCTGCAACTTTAGCAGAGGATAGGAAATATCCTACCATGGTTGAATTTGGTGATACACGCCCTTAATCCTCAGTACCAGAAAGGCAGAGGCAGGAGGGCTTCTGAATTTGAGGCCAGCATGGTTTATGTAGCAAGTTCCAGGCCTGCCAAGGCTACATAAGGAAACCCTATCTCAAAGAAAAAAGGATGGGTGGAGAGAAGGAAGAAAGGATGGAACCAACTTCATAGCGCCCTCCTGTATAGATAAATGTATGATGTTTCTGTTGTTAAATAGATACCTGGCTTCACTCTTCTGAGTGTCCAAGAAAGACTCTATCGTCCTTGAAGTTTGGGGCAGAAGTTTGATACACAACACTTAGAGATAACAGGACCCCCAAATCATCCCTTCTATAAACAGAGGCGTATGCATCAGTTTGTCTTCTGCTGTGATAAGCACCTGTCCTCCAACAGTAAGCAAAGGGTTGAATGTCAAAAAGTGCTGGAACCCCAGAAAACCTGGACCTACTTGTTGATGCATCTCACATCAACCTATGCTGACTGCAAACTGCTATAGCTTCCTAATTCAAATGCAAGTCTCTTGCAGAAGAAAACTACCCCTGTTGGGTGGATATTTCAACTTAGCCATAGACAGATGCCTTTTTATAAAAATTCTGTTACTCAATTTGGGTTCTTTTTTATTTTTTTATTTTTTAATTTTTTGACAGGCAAGTCAGGCTGGCCAGGAATTTCAGCTCTGCCTCTGGAATGCTGGAAATACAACCCGCCTATGCCACTATACCCAGCATTTTGGTGCTGTTGTTGTTGTTGCTGCTGTTTTAAAGATTTATTTTTTTATTTGTTCATATATGTTTGTGTGTATATTCTATGTGTAGGGACACTCTGGGAGGCCAAAAGATAGTACTGGATCCCCTGGAGTTACAGTTGTGAGCCACCCCATGTGGGTGCTGAGAACCAAACTCTCAGGTTCTCTTAAAGAATAGGAAGCATGCTTCATCTTTCACACACATGAGCACATACATGTGCCATAGCAATGCATGTGCTTGTGCACGTACACACACACACACACACAAACACACACTGTGCAGTCAGAGGACATGTTGCAGGAGTTGGTTTTCTCCTTCCACCATATGTATCCCAGGCATTGAACTAGGTAGTCAGGCTTGGTGGCTTTACCCGCTGAGCCATCTCAGCTGCCCAATTTTGTTCTGGGGTTTTGTTTTTGTTCGGCTTGATTTTGGTAATTTTTTTTAAAGACAAGTTCTATAAGTTTTCCTGGTAAGCACCAGGTCTAGTAGTTCTATCTTGTCCTTCCTTTATTTTGACATGTTTTTCTTTAATAGGTTTTACTTCTTGGGACGGGGTCTCATATAACCCAGATTGTCCTAAAGCTTGCTATGTCCTAAAGCTGGCAATGACCTTAGACTTTCAGTCCTATTGCCTGCACCTCCAGAGTTCTGGCTTTACAGGTGTGCACCACCATGTATCAGAGTTCTGTTTATACCAGGCAAGGGCTCTACCAACTGAGTTACATCTGCAGCCCCCACACATACCTCTAAAGGAAAAATGTACATAGAGCACACAGATTTCAATTTATATTAGTTTCGGGTTAAAACTTAAGACTATGAATAAATTCTTACAAAACTAAGGAACAACTGGGGAGGCAGGGTGTGGTGGCACACACCTTTAATCCAGCACTCAGGAAGCAGAGGCAGAAGCAGAAGCAGGCGGATCTCTATAAATTCAAGGCAAGCTTGGTCTACATAGCAAGTTCCAGGCCATCTGGGTGGACAAATGATACCGTGTCTCATAATGTAAATAAATAAATACAATCATGGAAATCAAATTCTAAAATTAATTTGAAACACACACACATACAAAATCAAGGATTTAAAATTATAAACAACAAAAAGTGTGTTGGATATCATGTTATTTTCTGAAAATGAAATTGTCACCACCAAAATGTCAACATAGTTCCGATGTCAATTAAATAGGTTCCTTGGGGTGTGGTATATTTATATAATGTCTTCTGTAATGACCCATTTTTCTACTGCTTTTCTCGTTTTTTCTGAACTACCACAAAATCTTTCTTTACTTATGTTGCATGGGAGAAGTTTAAAGGAATCATTTCAGCATAAGAAACAAACTATGAGAATTATGGATCACCATCAATACCAACAAGCAGATGAATCGAGCTAGCTATGATTAACTTTTTAAGATTATGATCAAAATGAAAATACTGTCCTAAAATTTTTACTTAACCGAGGGCTGAGGATGTAATCCATGGCTGTAGGCCAGCATACTCCAGGGTCTAAGTTGGATCCCTAGCCCACAAACAAACAAGAAACTGGCCTCCCACCTAGGAGCATCCCACTCTCAAAACGTATTTCAGATACCACTGAACTATACAGTTACAAACGTTAAAAAACAGTTATCCATATTTTATCACTACCAGAAAATATTTTGTTCAGGGGACTGGAGAGATGGCTTAACAGTTAAGAACACATATTGCTCTTACAGAGGACCCTAGTCTGGTTCTTAGCACGCGTTCAGGGCAGCTTACAAGCTTACAGCTGCCTGTGACTGCAGCTCCAGAGAAATCTAATACCTCTGGACTCCAGGCGCCTGCCCTCAGAAGCACAAACTATAATTTAAAAAATAAAAATAGCATATATGTGCATGTATATATGAAACAAGAGGAACAAGAGGAGAAAGAGGAACAGGAGGAGGAGGAGGATTGAGACCTGGGCTATGGAGTACATTCAAAACTAGCCTAGGCAGTTTAGTGAAACCCAGCGGGGGGGGGGGGGAGCAAAAAGGGGGCTGGGCTACTGCTCAGTGGTAGAATAAGCTAAGTCCTATGTTCAATCCCTAATAACTCTCATCCCCAAGTAAAAATTCAGAAGGAATTACACAGGTATCCTAAGATGACCTTCCTACTGTTTTGAAATGGTGTGGCCTTGAAGTAAGTATGTAACTTCTCCGAGCCTCAAGGATCTCGTTGGTGGTTCACACTGAGTGAATCGGTAAGTACAGGCAGCCCCCTTCTACAGACAACTGCTAAGCACCATTCCTTCAGCTAGTCAGAATTTCCCAGCAGCCCCTGGTGAAAGCCACTCCCAGATGTAGTCCATAAAGCTACCCCCACAATCTTCAGTCTGTGCACTTCTCCTTGTGTGGCCTTAATCAGAAGGTCCGCATTCGTTTTCAGTTTCTGCGTTATGTGGGCAAGCTCTCCCTGGAAATAGGAAGCCCACTGTAAGGTCAGCTCTGGAACTGGCTCAGTGACTACCCACCACCTGATACCACCACTGTAGACTGGTATAGTTTATCCCAAATTTCAGCTTAGGGAGTCTGAAAGCCAGAGGGGTTAAAGAGCTTGCCTGAGCCCTAGGCATCATTGCTACCCAGCCGGGGAGGATAAGATCTCTAGGGTCCTACCCACTTTCCCTATTTGAAACCTGTTTGTTGGGGGAACAATTGACCTCACCAGAGTGAGTTTCACATTTTCCCATTACAAAAGGAAAATGAGAAAAAGATGTCCTAGATAGCACAGAGAAAAATACTTCCTTGTGTTAATTGCCTTTCTATTTCAATCGAGGGAGGCACTTAATTATTTCTGAACTACATTCAAAACGCTCTCTTCCTCAAGACTAGCCCTCTCCCTAGGTGAGTTAACCCAGCCTGTGCCTACTGTTTCCAAAGACTGAGTCAAGAGCAGGCATTTGTGGGCACCTTGTTGGCACCATTGCTCCAGAGTCTCAGTCCTGACCCCACTTACTCCCCACAGCAGGGACATGGCATGGGTATTTTGTTATTGCCCTCTAACCGCTGAGAAAGCCGAGGCACAGACTCCACTCCTTATTACCCTGCCACTAGACAGAGACTTGGGGCTCTCCTCTGTGGTACCCACTGCTGGCTACGGTGCACAAACGCTATGTGCGGGAACCTTTCAAGAGGACTGGGTGTAGCTGCTTCTGAGTCAGTCAAGGATCTTAAACTTCTGGAGACTGAGAGAGGTCGTGTAGCAGCCAAAGGGACAACAGGGGCGGGGTGCTGCTGGCTTTTTAGACATCCAAGGAAAGAAGGCCTTGCTGCTGAGTGGCTGAGTGGGGAGCGTGCCTTCAGTCACCTCGGCTGACTTCATTGGGGCTGTGAAATGGGGAGAAGAAACAACCTTCCGTGGCTTTTTCAGACTCAAGTCCGGTGGGCCTGGTGCTCCTACCTTCAGCTCACCTGATCTGGGAAGGTTGAGTTTCAAGAAGCCCTTTGGAGGCCTGAAGCCACGGGTGACGCTGAACTCTGTGTTTCCCAGGTTTGTTCCCTATACACACACGTACCTATGATAAAGTTAAATCCGTTCATTAGAAGCAATAAAATATCGACAATAACTAATGATAGAAGAATAGTAACACTAGACTGTAATTAAACTGCCAGCACCGCTGTTCTGGCACTCTGGGGCCATGATTATGTAAAACAAGGGCCAAACGATCGGCCTGGTGAAGCTGTGACAGGCAGCTGGGTTAACTGGGGTGGTTGCTATGAGACCAAAGGGCGGGTGACAGACGGCCAGGATGTGTGGATAAAGGCATGAGTCATGTCCAGCTCAAGAGCGAACAGGGCGGCATGAAGGGTGCTCTTACCACTCACAACAGTGTGCAACTTAACACCCAGGAATTGTTCAGTTCTAGAATTTTCCATTTATTATTTTCAGCTGGCCACAAGTAACTGAAACCATGGAAGAGGAAACGGTGGGAAAGAAGGGAGAGTTCTAAACTCAGACGGCATGACACATGTGTTTTACAAGGAGTAGCCAAGTATCTTCCTGCGTGATGGACTGGACGGTCCAAACTACCTTGTGTTAAACAGAGCGAAAGCGTATCATGTGTGGGCTGCATCCACAGGAAACAGACTCTTCAAATTGTTCACAATTTCCTTAAACTTAACAATCAGCAAAGTGTGGGGTATTTGATATATTTAAGCCAAAAGGTTTTATAACTTAAGTTAGCAATATTTCATGCTTTAAGGTTATTTTGATTCTGACAGCACAATCATTTTTAAATATTTTGATAGAAATATTCTATTTTTGTTAACTTTGTATGTGTGAGAAACATTGTTCCTTTAAATATAAAATATGGCATACTCTTGAATATACACACATATCAATCAAAAAGCTAATAATATATTTGTAGATCAAAAATATTGCCTCTCTCCCTAATAAACCAGAGAAATCATTGATTCTTTATTCCTCTTTGAAAGCTCCTATTGCCTAAGCTAAGCACTTGCTTGAAACAATTTTTTTCTAATAGACATGTTAACATATTTTAAAAACTGCATGGGGCTGGAGAGATGGTTTAGTGGCTAAGAGCCCTAAGAGCCCTGGTTGCTCTCCAGAAGAGAGCATTTGTTCTAATCCACTCACCCAGCTCACAACTATCTGAAACCCAGGGAATCCAATGCCCTCTCTGGCCTCTGTAGGAACTGCATGTGGTGTCCAGGCATCCATGCAGGCAAAAGACCCATACACATAAAATAAAAATAAATGTTTTTTTTAATAAAATAAAATCTTTAAAATAAAAAACTGCATAAACTCAGTGCGTGTGTGTATGTGTGTGAGTTGATGTATGTTATTTGGTATGACTGTGTGCTTATGTGTATTGTATGTGGTATGCGGCATGAATGTGTCTGTATACGTATACGTGTGAATATGTGTTTGTGTATGAGTGTGTTTGAGTATGCTTATGTACATGTTTATGTGTATGGTATGCAGTATGTAGTGTGAGTGTGTATTTAAGTATGTATAATAGAAGAGACATACAGAGGGAGGGAGGGAGGGAGGGAGGGAGGGAGGGAGGGAGGGAAGGAGAGAGAGAATGTGGTGATGGAATTGCATGGCCCATTTTGAAGGCACCTTATGGCAAAGTACGTGTTCTTTACCAACCTACACCCCTTAGACCCAACATCAGTTTTTTATGTTAAGACTTGTGGGACCCACCGAGCTTTAAACATGGAAGCAGATGTTACTTGCTGAAGGAAGAATTTGGACTATGTTCTTAACCAGAATTCAGCAAAAAAAAACCCAAACAATTTTCTCTTCATCTCCTTTGTGCTAGTTCAGTCTCATGTACGGTGCTTCGAAAGCATCTAAGCACCCCAATTCTACTACATGCTGGCGATGCTGTGCCAACTAGATGCATTCAAATATGAAGGAGAAGAAAATGGGTCCACTTGGGCTTTCAGTTTCCAATCCTGATGGGTACTGCACATATTCAGATCTCTGGGGAATGCCCAGGCCAAATTTAGGGTAAAGACGTGTAGCCATGGAAATGACTGAACTAGGGGTTCACGTGAGGCCCTGCCAGAGGGCTGTGTGGCAAAGGGAAAGTCAGGGCTCTAAGGCATCCAAGGGGGAAGCTTGCAGGTGACCTTCCCACACTGAACTGGCATTTCAGAGAGCTTTTCAATATCAGAACAAAATTGACCTAATTATATCCTTCCTTCCCCGGCTCTGTGAAGAACTTTGGGTTCTCGTTGGCCCTGTGGAGATTTCACAGCCAGGTCCTCAGAGTCTGAGGTGATCAGTGAGTTTCAGTCCCTACAGAGGGCTTATGGTGGTACCCACTCCACATGCCAGGAAGGAATCATCCTGAAGTTTCCTAGGGCGTGTCTATTCTAGACCTTAATCTTCCCTAAAAACCATGAAAGGAAGGATAAAGGGGGCAAACAAGCAGACCAGGCCAGCGACAACACCAGGAAAGCATGCGACGAGAGCCAATGGGTGGACAGAGCGAACACAGTGGCAAACAGAGGCATTGTGAGCATCGGATCTACTCGGTTGACACATCTGAGGAAGTAAGTGGCAAATTCGCTAATGTCTGCAGGGCGGGTGAGGAAACCCTGTCAGTTACTCTAACAGACTTGAAAAGAAACAAGCAGAACCTTAAAAAGTAAAAAAAGACTCTCTCTCTCTCTCTGTGTGTGTGTGTGTGTGTGTGTGTGTGTGTGTGTGTGTGTGTGAACACGTGCATGTGTGTACTCTCAAAGAGTTGGTCACCCCTGTAGACTCTCACTGCGGGAACCCATTGGCGTGCTTCAGGCAGCAAGAGACGGAAACCATAGAGACTCCAGACACTGTAATGTTCGTGGATGAAGAAAGCAGAGAGCATGGGCATGAAATAAGCCTGACCACAAACAATGTTGATGATTTCCAGACTGTAAAGTGCCGCTCAGAATACAGCGTGGTCTCCATGTGTGAAGAAATAACAGGCAAAGCTAGCAGGACTCGGTGGGAAAAAAAATCAGAGTAACAGAGGCGAAATGGGAATTAGAGAAGAGATCCCAGGTTCTGACTTAGGGTCCCTTGTGTCCCCTTTTTAATCCACAAGACAATCAAAGTTCTGAATATCTATCGTCTTGGCTAGGTTTGGAATAATGTCCCGGGGCTGATATTACAGTGTAACCCACCCCAGAGGCTTAGGAAGCAAAACACATCCTCCCACCATTCTGGAGGTTAGAGATCCAAACTCAAGGCATCAATGGGGCCATGTTCTTTGTGGGTTCTCAGGGAGACCTCCCTGCCTCCTCTAGTCTCTGGCAACCCTTGAACACTCCTTGGTTTGTAGCAGCAGCAGCATCCGGTCCCTGGCTGTCCCATGGGTCTCTTCTTTTGATGGGTATATTGGTGTTAAACTCGTATGCGTTTTAAGCAGGCTTTCTTTCTCTTAAAAGAATGTAGTAAAATTGAACAACATAAAACATGGGATCACAGCCACTTTGAGTGTGAAACTCGGGAGCATTTAGTTCATTCACTCCATCTTGCAACCAATCTCCAGATTTTTTTTTCATGCAGCACAACCAACAGTTTCTGTCCCTAAAACACAACACCTCCACATTTCCCCCACCCATAGCCTCGGCAATCACCATCCTCCTTCCGGTGGCTCTCAGTCGACTGCTTTAGGCACCTGATATCAGTGGAAGCATACAGTACCTGCCTTTTCGTCAGTAGCTTCGTGTGCCTAAGGATCATTCATGTGAAGCAGATATTGTAAAGTCGTTGCTTTTCTTTTTTCTTTTAAAGGCTAAATAATGTTCCTTTTCATACAAATGCCAGTTCGTTTATGTGTTCCTCAGTGATCGCATGGGTTTTCCTGCGTTATGACAACTGTAAACAATTCTGCTGTGAGCACAGGAGCCCGATGTCTTTCTGTCTTAGACACTTGTTCTTCATTGGTTTCTTTTTCATCCATCTATCAGCTTTAGTAATTTGCGGCATTCTGAAAGTTTGTTGCCTTAATATACGTTCCCTAATAAATTGGCACAATGTAATTGCCAGGCATAGTGGTGCACGCCTTTAATCCCAGCACTTGGGAGGCTGAGGCAGGTGGATCTTTGTGAGTTTGAGGCCAGCCTGGTCTATATAGTGAGACCCTGTTTCAAAACAACAAAAGTTACTTATAATTTTTAGTTCTCTGGGGTTGGTAGTGATGTCAAGGCTTTCTTTTATTTGTGTTTTAGTTTGTTGTTGTTTTGTTTTGTCTTGGTTTTCTTTTTGAGAAAGGGTTTCTCTGTGTAACAGTCTTGGCTGTCCTTGGAACTAGCTCTTGTAGATCAGGCTGGCCTTGAACTCGCGGAGATATGCCTGCCTCTGCCTCCTGAGTGCTGGAATTAAAGGCGTGTGCCACCACTACCCAGCTTGTTTTGCTTTAATTACATTTATTTATTTATTTATTTATTTATTTATTTACCTACTTACTTACTTATTTGTGGTGAGGAGGGCACTGTGGTAAGAATAACAAAGTAAGAACAATGTACTTTCCTTCTACCAGGTGTGTCCCAGGGAGACATGCTGTCAGGGTTAGCTGCAAGAGCCTTGGCCTAGCTGCACCAGCTTGCTGACCCTCACTCCTAATTTTTGACCACTTCTCTCTTGTCTTATTTCTTCATCAGCTTAAGCAAGGATTTATCCAGTTTGCTGATGTTTTCGGAGGAACAGCCTTGGGTTTTATGGACTTTCTCTGTATGATGGAAAGGTTATTCCATTGATCTCTACTCCGACATTTTTATTATTTGCCTCCCAATGATCACATCCTAAGGGGGAAAAGCTATTGATTTCAGACCTTTCTTCTCTGATAAAACAGAAAGTAAACCCTTGTTTGTGGTTATTCATTGTATCCTGTGAACTCTGATGTGTTCTTCTTCTTGTTGTTGTTCTCATTCGTTTCAAAATATAGTTTTGAATTTCCCCTGAGAATTCTTCTTTGCCTCATGAGTTATTTGGGGGTGGAACTCAATTTCCAAATATTTGAGGTTTTCCCAGAATCCTTACTCTTGTGGACTCCTAATTTAATTTTGTTGTGGTAAGAGAGCCAACTTCGTCTGACTGAAATCTTCTTAAATGTATGGAGAGCTGGGTTTTGGATGATCTTTCTTGGACAATGTCCCATGGGAATGGAAATTTGAAACTTCTTTATTTTTTTAATGTTTTACAACATTAGTTGTCATGTTGATTAGTTTTGTTGCTTAGCTCTTTCGTGTTCTGCTTCATGTTCTGCTGAGTTGTTCTATCAGGTAAATGTGCTGTATGGAGATCTCAACATACTCTTGCTGATTGTCTATATCTTTGTTTGTCTGCTTGCTTTGCTTTGTTTTGCTTGTTTTTTCAAGACAACGTTTCTCTGTAGCTTTGGAGCTTATCCTGGATCTGCCTCTTGTAGACCAGGCTGGCCTCGAACTCACAGAAAGTTCCGCCTGCCTCTGCCTCCCGAGTGCTGGGATTAAAGGTGTGCTCCACCACCGCCCGGCAATCGTCTATTTCTTTTAATGTTTTCATATTCTCTTTGTGTATTTTAAGGCTCCACTTTGGGAACATAGAGATACATAATTGTTATATTTTCCCTATGCATTAGGCCTATTATTATTTTTCAAGGTATCTTTTATCTCTGCTTTTCAACAAGAGTGTTTAGTCCAATCACATTTAATGTAATTGTTGATAATGTTAGAATTTTTGCCTGACATTTTCAATGTGATTTTTATTTGTCCCATACGTTTTTCTGTTCCCTATTTCTGCATCCTTTGGGGCTAAAATATTTTTAGTTACTTTAATTACTTTATTTCTTTGAGAATATTTTATTTAATATTAAAATGGGGGCACCTTTTTCAGTGTGCATGTGGAGGACAGGAGACAACTTTAAGGAGTTTGTTTTCTCTTTCCACTTTTGCATGTGTTCCAAGGATTAAATTTAGGTCTTCAAGCCTGCCAGCAAGAACCTTTATCTGCTGAGCCACCTCCCTGACCCCTTTGTTTCTTTTCTTTTTTACTGTATTTTGTTTAGATTTCCCTAGTGGCTGCTTTAGAAATTTCAGTATCTTCTTCAACTCATCATAATCTGCTTCAGAATAATATTAACTTAATCTGATAAAATACCAAACATTACTCCACCAATTCCCCATAACCTCTCTTTTTGCTGCTGAATGCATTTAGTGTGACATGTTCATTATAAACTCTGTAATACGGTGCTGTAGGAGCTGTCTTGTACCGTCTTAGGGCTTTTAAGGAAACTAAAGGCAAGGTGAGAGACGTCTGTTTTGTATTTTCTTCTGTGTTTTCACCTCTGATTCTCACCATTCAGCCTGGATTAGAGTTATCATCTGGGGTCACTTTCTTTTGAGTGGAGAACTCTCCTTTTGTGTGCCCATGTCAGGTGAGTAGCATTGACTATTATCCATCTTTGCTAATCTGTGGGACATCTTAGTGTTCGCTTTTAAATGATTTCTACTTTCTATGTTGACAGGGTTGTTTCTTTCCCTCAGTATTGTTTTGTTGTTGTTGCTGTTGTTCCTTTGGGTTGTTCTTGATGTTTTTGAGGGTTTTTTTCTTTCTTACTGTATTTTCAATAGGTTGGTTCTGATATTGATTGGTTGTATGTGTTTGTGTATGGTTGTGTGTGCACCACTTGAGCACTTGACTTCACAGAAGCCAGAAGAGGTCATCAGAGTTCCTGGAGCAAAAGTTGTCAGGTGGTTATGCCTGACTGGGTGCTGGGACCAGAATCCAGGTCCTCTGCAAGAGCAGCAAGTGTCCTTAACCACTGAGGATTCTACCTCCTATAAAAGGATCATTGTTATGTTTATCTATGTGGTTTGGATCCTTGGAGCTCTCTGGGTAGACACTAATACATCTTTATGAATTTAGAGATGTGTGGAGACAATAGTCATTACTTCTTCAAAAGTTCCCCACCCACTTTCTCCTGTCCAGCTCCACCCAAGACTTCCACCACAGGCCTGTTTGTCCTTCTGCGTTCACCCCATGGATTGCTAAGGATGATCCATCTCTCTTTCATCTTTCTTCTTCTCATCCTTTAGATGGGATGATTTGTATCAGTTCTTCTCTGGTTCTTTCTTCTGTCACTTTGGAACCATTGCTGAGTCTCTGTGTTTATCTTTCAACTTTAGAATTTCCATTTGATTTACCATTTCTATCCCTTTACCAGGCAGAAGTCCATATTCAAAGCACAGGACAATTGGCCTCTACTCTTATTCCTGCTGGATTTCTTGGGTTTCTTCTTTTAGCTGGAGATATGTGAGGCATGTAGGGTCAACCTCACCTCTGCTGCACTTGAACACAGTCTCCAGGCAACACAGTCCATGTTAAGAAGTGGTCAAGGCCGTATGTGGTCTCACATCCAAGCATCCCTTTGCTAGTCTGTTGCTTCAACTACACAGAACTCTAAGTTGAAGCTAGCAGATTGTTAGCTGTCCCTATCCATTTGTCACCAAGACTCCCACTTACCCAGTGACATTCCCAGTCAAGGACCTCATCTGGGCAGCAGCAACAAGGGTTAGTGTTCATGACCTTGCTCACCTCATTGACTGTTACCCCCAGAACCAGTGGTCAGGAAGGGGAGGGAGACGCCCAAACAACAGAGCCACAGGCTCATATTGCTCTTACTTGAAGTTCAGATTTCTTTAAATTTTACCATGAGTTTTGTCAGTTTCCAAACTACTGAAACTGTTAGTTTTCAAGTTCTGACCAGCTTAGTAGTCACTTAACCGTTCCATTGTTTGTTAGTTGTTCCCTGTTGAGTCTGAGGGGTTTTAACTGTGTAGCCCATGCCACCATTAAACTCATGATCCTCTTGCTTCAACCTCCCAAGCACTGGGACTGTGGTCTACGCCATCGTACCTGGCTCACTAGTCTGTTCCTTTGTAAGGAAATTATTTATCAGTATTTTTATTGCAGCATGCTGGCCAAAAAGCAAAACCTACAATCAAAATGAATCTCAAGTGAAATATTAAGGTATAGAAAAACACACTGTATAATCTCATTTGTATCTGGTTCTAAGGACAGGAAAAACTAAACCCTGTGGTTTAAAGATGAGTAAATCCGTGGTAATATGAGCAAAACAAGCTGGTAAATATTCCCTAACGGAAGACAGCAATTACAGCTGCAGAAGAGATCATGTCCGGAAACCAAAGCCTACAAGGCAAGGTCAGGGTCTGGGATTCCATCGCTATCCGATGTCTTGCCTTGGGTGGCCATTAGCAATGTTCACCTCAGAACTATTTAAGAAGAAAAACAGCACACACAGGATCTGGCATGATGGTTCGTGACTATCACCCCAGCAATGTGGATGCTGAGGAAAGAGAATCACCCACAAGTTGAAGGTCAGCCTCTCCTACGTGGTGAGTTCCAGGCAAATCTGGGCTACAGAGTGAGACCCTACTCAACAATTATGCGTTTATGTCCCACATATATATTGTAGATGGCAATAAAGTATCGGGTGAAACATACTACTCAGTTGTTTCCTTAGTACATGTTTACTGGATGAACCTAGAGCGAAGTGCACAATTGAGACAACTGTCAAAAGAATTGAAAAGTCAGAGGTTTCTGTTGTCATTTATAGCTTAGGGGATGGATACCCCAAAAGTAAGCACCCTACAATAAAAGAGTACTTTTATTTTCATTTTTTAGATGTGTGAATATAGAGGCCAGAGATGGATAGCTTCCTCACTGTGTACTAAGTTAGAGTTTCCTTCCTTACCCAGAGTTCTAGTTTCTTCTAGTCTGGCTGACCAGTTTGCTCTCAAGATGCTCAGATCATCATATGTAAAGATTTGGGTGAGAGCATCCTGGGGAGAGTAAACGGTGAATTAGAATTTGGAGCACCTAGAGTAGGAAAAGACTCCATTGAGATTTGCAAGCTGACCTCAGACCTCCAAAAGATCCTCTTGTAATGCCCTCAGGCATGTAGAGCAAGGCCCAACCAGGAGAGGAAAGACACCAGAAGCGAAATTCTCCTTGGGGAAAGATGACTTTGCCACCATCAGAACTTGTCAAAAAGCCCTGACAGGTGAGCAGAGTCCATGCCACTGGAGTTGCCATTCCTTCATATTAATCTTTACTGTCAGTTTGACTGGTCTTGAACTCATCCAAGAGACATGCTTCTGGATGAGTCTGTGCATGTGCTCCCAGCATGCTCTACCCTACTCTGAATGCAGGCAGCACCATCCCATGGACTGGAGTGAGTGAAAAGAGGGGTGGGGTGTAGCACAATTAATAAAAATCCAGAGACAGAAGTCGGGGTTCAACCTGAAGGTCAGAAAAGCAAAACAGCCAGCCACTGGCTCTTACTGAAATGGCGATCTTGCCTCCAGGAATCTCAGAATGAGACTGTGTCTGTGAACTGTCTCCTTCTGTTTTATATTCCTCTCTAGGGCTGGGATTAAAGACATGCACTGCCCAGTTTCTATGGCAACTAGTGTGTCTACTGGGATTAAAGGTGTGTGTGACCACTGCCTGGTCTGTAAGGCTGATCGATGGGGGTGTTTTACTCTCTGAACTTCGGGCAAGCTTTATTCATTAAAATACAAATTTAATGTCACTCCAGGGGGAGAAAGCAAGCTAAACACAGCATTCATTGCCCTCTGATCCACAACAGTGGACATAAGGCGACCTGCCACCTCATGTTCCTGCCACCATGCCCCACCTCCATGCTGAAGTGTAGGCTTGGACTGAAAGACAAAATAAACCCATTGTGTCCTAAGGAACTGTTGTCACGTGTATCACAGCAATGAGAAAGTGAAGCATTTTGTGAGGCAAGTTCCCATGGTTTTAGGCCATTCCCTCTTCCTTGAGGAACAGAACCCAGTTTCCCACACAGAGATTACCTCTTGTGCTAGTCATTTGTCCAGTACTGTAACAAATGTTCCAGATCACCATCACCTTCTAAAGAGAAAAGGTATTCTGACTCATTGTTTTAGGAAGTTTCTCCCCATGGTTTCTCCCAATGCTTGGCTGTAGGGTGACAGCCTGTCATTGGGGGATCATGTGATAACCCAAAGTAAACAAGAAAAATAAAGAAGCATGTTGTTTCCCTTGAGGGTAAGTTTTCAATGACCAGAAGAACCCTGGCCAGCTCCCACTTCTTAGGGTTTCTACCCTCTTCCAATTGTACCAGTTGGGGAGTAAGCCTTTAAGCACATGGACCTTTGGCTAATGTGCGTATGTACACTATAGTAGTACCTCTGCTCGAAGACATTGTGACCTAAGACTAGCCACATGGATGCTCCCCCACCCCTAAAGCGTGTCTCTCAGCAGCAGAGTAGGGTTGTGCAAAGCTGACCTTTCAGGTGTTTCTATGGCAACCTTATTATTTCTACAGAGGAAGGGCTAGAGGGAGTAATCTGGCTGAGAGTAGGATTTAAGGGACCACTTCAAGCCTAGTGTAGTATCTTGCCTGCAGGTAAGAAATGTTGACTGGCTGCACAAAGAATTGGGGTGTTGAGTTTAAAGCCCATAAATGTCCTATTGGAGGGCTGACAACTACCCTCTCAATAATAATAATAATAATAATAATAATAATAATAATAATAATACCCTTCTGATCTCACTGGCCCAAGGCTGGTTTCTCTTCCTTTCACCATCACTGGCTGGTACAGCTGGGAACTGGGCCCACAATGAGATGATGGGCCATTAGGATCTCCATCAATGCAGTGGTTCTTAGATGAGGACAAACCTAAGCACTCGTCATCAGAATGCATAGATACAGGTGCACCGCAGAGACCACTGGGCTACACAGTTGAGGCAGACAGGCAGGCTTCTAGCCACTTGAACACAACAGGATGAAGTATGACCTGCGGCCCAGAGACGGGGTTCCAAAAGCAAGCTCAAAGGAACTTACACTGATATTCAGGAGACCTCGGAAGGAGGCCCCTGTCAGGAAGGTTGTCACCTCTTAAGACGTTGACAATCCATAAAGAAGTATTGGGGCCAATGTGTTGGAGAGGTGAAGGAATCAGTAACAGAAGGAAAATCATGAAGTCTTAAGTATGGCTTCTCCTCAGGAATAAACCAGGCTCAAGGAAGCCTGAAGAATTCTTCAAAAAAAAAATCTTAGCCGGGCGGTGGTGGCGCACGCCTTTAATCCCAGCACTCGGGAGGCAGAGGCAGGCGATCTCTGTGAGTTCGAGACCAGCCTGGTCTACAAGAGCTAGTTCCAGGACAGGCTCCAAAGCTACAGAGAAACCCTGTCTCGAAAAACAAAAAAAAAAAACAAAAAAACAAAAAAAAAATCTTACATACATTTTCCACTAGAAAACACTCTTTTGCGTGGGGGCGGGTGTTAAAGATTTATTTTATTATTCAGTTACAAAGTGAATATATGTATATTATGCACACACCTGTGTGTCCGAGTGCCTACAGATGCCAGAAGCGGGCATCAGATCCCCTGGCGCTGGGAGGCTAATGACAGGTGGTTGGGAGCCACTGCGCCAGTGCTCTCTACAAGAGCAGCTGGCACTATTAGCTGACGAGCCATCTCCCAGGTCTGGTATTGTTGTCGTTATGAGATGAGGTCTCACTGGATGCCCCAAGGCTGATGATCCGTAACTCAGTATGTAGCCCAGGATGGTTTGAACTCACAGAAATCTTCCTGCTTCAGCCCCACCCCCAATGCTGGGTGGTAGAAATTAAAATGCAAGCCCAAATCAGGTTAAGGGTCTCTCACGAACCCTCCTATCTGCTCATGCACATGTAGATATTATCTGCTCACGCACATGTAGATATGGTGACAGACCAGAGGAGAACATGGACTCAGGGTTCTTAACCTGATTTGGGAATATGAAGGAGAACAGGTTCCATGTTGTATGAATTGAATGTAGAAAACAAGTTCTTACTGATCCACAATCAACCTCCTTGAAGAAAATTTCTTCTGCCAAGTAGCTCCCGTTTCTGGAGAGGCTGTGTCTCCCACTAGGGAAGTGGTTCTCAACCTTCCTAATGCTGCGATCCTTTAATACAGTTTCTCATGTGGTGGTGACCCCCAACCATAAAACTATTTCATTGCTTCTTCATAACTGTAATTTTGCTACTGTTATGAATCATAATGTAAATAGCTGATAAGTGACCCCCAAAGGGTCGTGACCCATAGGTTGAGAACCATTGTCCTAGAGAGACAGCATGCTGTTTTGTCAACTAGGATGACCCTCCTCTCAGCTTTATTAAACTGAGAAAAGAAGACTATGAAAAAAAATCACTTTTATAACATGGGAAATCACTAGCGTGTTATTCTTACAAATGTCCTGATTTCTTGACTTATAATCATATTTCTTAATGCTGATACAGACAGTTAAAAAAAAACAAAGCATATTTGGTGGGAATTCATTGTCTTCCCCTCTTTAAATTATTTAGCAATCTGGGGTAGCTAAGAAATTGTCTCTGCTCCGATAAAATGTCCTATGCTAATTGTGGCCAGCAAATGAGTAATTATAACAGATTACACAAGGCAGGAAAGGGCTGAGCAAAGAGCAATTAGACGGCTCGGCCTCCCGAATCTTCACTCAGGAGCCCTCTGAAGGCCGAAGAAGAAAAGCTTGGCAACCAGAATCGAAGGGGACCGCTTTTTCTGATGGTGTCCTCGGGGATTCGGATGAAACTCAAGCAATTTGAAGAATCCCCTTAGGTTGTACTCAGAGGAATTCCTGACCTCTGCCACGTCCTATCTGTCATAAGCCTTTATCAGGCGGAGATGCCAAATCACAAGCCATTTGGTGGCGTATAATTGCTTGACACTGACAGCGAGGGCTATATATCTTCTCTGCTGTAAAGGGGGAGTGGGCGCCTTAAACAGAGGAAGGAGAACGACAGAAGCAGTTCTCCATAAACATGAAAGGGAAATCAAACCATTGTGAAACTGAGACGGACATCACACTAAATTGAAATATAGATTACGTATAGATGGGGGAGCACGATTAATAATGGATGGCTTCTAATCACATCCTCTCGTATCCACCAGAAATGGTGGAGAATCAAGAGGCGAGAAGGAGTGGAGGGGAGGGGAGAAAGGAGTGATATGAGGAACGAGGGAGAGATGGAAAGGGAGGGAAGGAGGAGGGGAGGGAGGGAGGGAGGGAGGGAGGAATGGAGGGAGGGAAGCAAAGAGGTAAAACTGGGGAAGACTGGTTACTCAGTGAAGAACTGGTGTGGTCTGAGGCAGTGTATAAAGCACTGTGATCGGCGTATGAAACGCTATGATCATGCATGGCATGCACTGATCAGCTTATGAAACACTGATTGGCATATGTATACACATGCATGCGTGCACCTATGATCGGTGTGTAAAGTGCTATGATTGATGTGGGACGTGGTACGATGGCTGTATGAAACACTGCGATCCATGTATGAGGCACTGAGTTTGGTGTAAGAAGCTTTGCAATCAGTGAATGGAACTCCGGGATCTACTTTATGGCTACAATACTCAGTGATCCTGAGCGAAAGTTCTTTACAGTCTCTACCGTCTTGCCTGCTGTCTGAAGAAAGGCTCCGGGTTAGTCTGTCTGTAACTACTCTTTAATACTCCAGAACTCAAACCACAGAAGAAACACACAGCAGGGTGCCAGGCCCTGGCCTTTGGCAGGTAGTATCTAGCTTGGGTTTAATGATCCTACTTTAAAATATATCTTTTCTCTTTTTTTTCTTTTGAGTATGTTTGTGTATGTGGTATATAGTGTATGTGGTGTGTAGTGTATGTGTGTGCGTGTGCGTGTGTGTTTTCATGGCCACATATGTATGGTTGCATATCTGTGAAGGTGCATGTATGCATGTGCGTACATATGAACGTGACAGCCCAGAGTTGAAGGCAGTCTCTCCTTAAATCTGAAGATCATCAATTCTGGCTATTCTAGTTAACCAGCTCGCCCTGGGTAGCTCTGGTCTCTGCCTCCTGAGTTCTGGGATCACTGGCAGTCTGTGTGCTTGCCACGCTGATACGCAGATATGGTTCTAGGGATCGGAATTCTAGCTCTCATGCTTGTACGCCAACAGCTTTATCCACTAACCCATACCCACAGTCTCTACGTTGCTTTTACTACATTTTATTTTCTCTGGGTAGCTTCTGTTTATGCAAGGGAACTGGTTTACATTTGTGATTGTAACTTTGATAACATCTTTTCTTCCATTTACGGAAACAAAGAGAGCTTAAACACAATCTTGAGACAAATAAGAGGTACAACCGAGTGAGAGAGAAGAAAAACAAAATCGGAATAAACAGTAGTGGGTCCAGAGTAGTTAAGAAAAAGTTCTCATAAGAACACTGAAAAAAATGTCAGGAAACATCAACTTAAAGACAATCCTAGCGAAAACCTGGGTCTTACACGTAAGGAAAACATATAAGAAAGCAGGGATTTCCTAGTCCATAGTGTGAAATGGTATACACAAGTTTAATCTAAATCTTCATTCTCCTCCATTACCTTTACCCTTATTTAATTTGTAGGCTTCTCCAAGGTGCTCTCTCTCTCTCTCTCTCTCTCTCTCTCTCTCTCTCTCTCTCTCTCTCTCTCTCTCTCTCTCTCTCTCTCTCTCTCTCTCTCTCTCTCTCTCTCTCGTGTGTGTGTGTGTGTGTGTGTTGGAAATGCCTGAATGTATCTGTTTAAAAGCCCAAGGAAGGATGCTGCCACAAAAGCCATGGGAAAACTGGACAACCTACAGGACCATGGTGACATCTATTGATCAACTTTGGTAATGCAACTATTTCGACAACCTTTGGTTTACTCAGGCTTGCCATGAAAACAGAAATATTCGCTTGTGCACTGCTCCCCAGTTTGAGTTTGTCTCCTTCTGGTAATGAGATATATTTGGACATTAATGCCACCTACAGGAAGTGGTGGCCTTGGGACATCACAGAAAAGGGCACATGACAAAAGCTTGTCACAGCACTGGTTCAAGTGCTTGGTTACAGTGGTCCCCACCAAGATTCCACCTTAGAAAGCGACGGTGAATACTTTCTTAGTTAGTAAAGGATTTTCGGGGTAACATTGTGAGAGGGAGAGAAACTGATGTTCTTGCTTAAAACCTCAATGAAGCAATAGTTGCAAAATTCTGTCATTTTTCTCTATACTCTCTCGGTAGGATTTTAATGTAAAGGGGAGCCTTCCTTATGCTCCCAATTTTTTATTAGTGTAGACTAATGAATTCTTACATCATCTACAGCCTGAGTCTACCATTCATGAGATGACTCAGGTATAGATTACATCATCTGTGTATGATGTGTCTGACATAGGTTGTATTCCTACATTCATTAGAGTCTATCTAATTCTTCCTATTTGCTGCAGTGGGGATTGGACATGGGGTGCCATGCAAATGAAGTTACTGCTCTGCTGCTGAGCTCCAGCTCCAGCCCACTCCACCTTTACACAACCTAAATCCATCTTGAGCCCTCACCTTGACCCTAACTAATCTCCCTTCATTTTGAATAGAGGAAGTGCAGTGTGAGCCAGAAAAGTGTCCTTTTGCCTATCCAAAATGAAAGAAAATGGAGTTTCATTTAGGAAATGGTCTGCTGCTACTGAGATTTTTTTCTCTTCAGATATAAACACTATGATTGTCAGAAAAGCATGACAGAGTATTCTGAGCAAAAAATTACAGACTATGACAGTTTTGTAAAATAAATGGGGATCCTAAGGGGTGCATGGTGTCTTAGGCAATGCACACTGATATATTAGGGGCAAAGGGGCATTATGCGCAAACATGGGGACTGAAGAGATGGCTCTATGGTTGAGAGCATTGGCTGCTCTTGCAGAGGACCCAGGATTGATCCTCAGTACCCACATGGGGGGTTCACAAGCATCTGGAACTCCAGTTCCAGGGCACCCTCTTCTGCTATCTTTGGGTACTAGTCTCTCCCCCTACCCTCTCTGATGTGGGATTCCCCTCTGTATGCTGTGAATATCATTGGTTAATAAAGAAACTGTCTTAGGCCTATGCAGGGCAGAATATAGGTGGTGGGGCTAACTAAACTGAATGCTGGGAGAAAGAAGGCAGAGTCAAGAGAAGCCATGTAGCCCTGCTGGAGACAGATGCTGGAATTTTACCCAGTAAGTCACAGCCTCTTGGCGATGCACAGATTAATGGAGATGGGTTAATTTAAGACACGAGTTAGCCAAAAATTCTCTTAAGCTATTGGCCAAACAGTATTGCAAATAATATAGTGTCTGTGTGATTATTTCAGGGCTGAGCAGCCAGGAACAAACAAACAGACTCCTACAATCTCTCTCTCTCTCTCTCTCTCCTCTCTCTCTTCCTCTCTCTCTCTCTCTCTCTCTCTCCTCTCTCTCTCTCTCTCTCTCTC